>NW_024062535.1:1870332-2493776 GCF_006381635.1 Hibiscus syriacus | reverse complement strand
CTTCGTATGTCACCGGTCGAATACCCTATCGAACCACTCTGGCTTCTTTGGCTAAACCGTGAAAGTGACGAGCTATTTTTTTACTTATTCCTATAAGTATTGAATGATTGCATCTCTGGCTTTCAACCTTTGTTGAACCTATTCTCTAACAGAAACGCTATTGAAATCCTTCATCAAAGGGATTATCTAAAGTTCATTTGATTGTTTCTTGAATTTGTCAACAATAGCTTCTAACTCAGCTATCATTTTTCCATCTTGTTCTTGTTGTCTTTGAAGGGACTCTCTAGGTCAGTAACCTTTTACTCGTCTTGCTCCTGCAACCTTTGCCAACTTATTTTTGGAAACTTGAATTTTGATGTACTTGATTAAGGGCACCACGTCTTCTTGATTGAATGTGACACCTAGTTGCCTTGCAGATTGCCCTCTACGTTTTTCATCTCTTGTATTACAACCCCTTCGTCCATTAATGCAAATTATTTATGTTTAACGAACACATTTTTTTTATAAACACCTCTTGCATTATGTTATGACAATGCAAATGCAATATAAAGAAGGCATGGAAAAATGACACAAATAAAAGAAGGGAGATAAGTTAGTGTACACAAACAAAAGAACTGAAATTAGTTAGTACATGTAAGACAATTGGTACAGATAAAAATTTCATTCAAAGATGAATATAACACCTATCTCGTCATGATATCTACCCAAACATGCTTTAATCAAATAACATTCCTACCCAGACAAGCTATCTACCCAAAATGATTTTTCAAGAAATTAATCCTAACCGCATGGTATCTAGTTCGTATATTGTCATTCAGAAAAATTTAAAGCAAAAGAAAAGGTTCAGAAACACTCATCCTTTGTGTACACTAAATTTGGGTACCTACTGACAGATAGAGGTTTGATATGACTATACCTATGGTGACCACTCTACGGTTCACTACATGCATGGTTTCGGCTCTATGAAGAAGAGTACTCGAATTGTCCTTGATGTCGATGCCCCTTGGGCTGCCAAACCCTCAATCCTACCCATTATAGGCTTAAACATATCGAGTTCAATTCGAGAGGATACATTCCCTTATGTCTATGCGGAGAATAAATTCACACAAAGACATAAAGTATATGAATCCCGAAGGTTACTTGCTAGGCTCGCACGGAGAGTAAATTCTCACAAAGGCGTCACTTTTACCCCCACTTAGAAAGGGTTTGGAGCTCTAGTATAGAGCTTATGTTATGCAAATGCATGTGACGTGTGTGAGGAGGAACATTCAACCCTTTGACTCAAAAGGAAAACAAAACCACTCGACAAAAACTTGGACAGATCTGAAAGCAAAGATTCAAATGTTACTATGACAATAAAAAATGAAGTAATTTAAAAATTCAATAAATGAATCATAAGTTAACTAAAGACTCGAACTCAAAATTTCCACCACAACGACAATGTGTAACCGACTTACAGCTTGACTCTCTAAAAATAAGGTCCCCAGTAGAGTCACCAACTCTCATAACCATTTTTAGGTGAAACAATTAAATGTTATTTTAAAAAATTGTTACAACTTTTAATTTTGGAAAATGGTGATTTTGAATAAAATTGGATAAAAGTGAAAAGAGTTGCCATCAACCTTCGGGTTAGGTAGGTCGAATACCTAACAACGTCTTTTAAAAACAATTTTAAGAAAAATCAATTTTTAAGATAAAAGTTGGTTTGCGTTTACCAAAGATTCGATTAAAACAGGTTTAGGAGTCGGTTACACATATGGAAGGATTAGCACACCCACAATGCCCAAAATTGGTACTATTTCGCTCACACGTTGTCGTAATGGTGGAAATCCTGAATCAAATATCAAGTTAAAATAGGATTCATTATTAAAGTGTGATTAATTTGATTCGAATTATTTTTTTAAAAGAAAATCTTCTTACTCGATAAGAGATCTAGTAAAAACATGAACTTAAAGGATTAAAATAGCATAAACAGAAAGTTAAAAAAACTAAAACAGCGAAAATAGAAACTTAAAGGACAAAAATAGTAAAAACAGAAACTTAAGTGATTAAAATAAAATAACAAAAGTAAAGTGTCAAAATCAGAAATAAATAAACTAGGAGATATGACATCAGTGACTAAATTAAAAATAATTAATCCTAAGTGCCAAAAACGAAATAAATAAAAATGTAGAGATTCAGGCACTGGAATGAAAAACACACCTAAAAGCAGAGGGACCAAATAGAAATTAAACCAAAAATACATAACATGCATCAGAAATAGGTAAACTATGAAAAAGGTCCCTACATGTGATTATTTTAGAAACACGTCAAACTTAAGGGATTTAAAGTGAAATTTCCCTAAAGTTTTCTATAAATCAAAAACTTTTTTTTAATTTTCATTTCATTTTTTTTAATTATTTTTAGAGAGAGTCTCCATTCTCTCTAGAAAATCGACCAATCGCCGGTAGGTTACCTCCGCCGACTACACGCTCCGCGTCGCCTGCTATCGCCGCGCCACTGCTCCATCACTGTCACGAGTGACCGATGGTCACCAAATTTCACCGAGAGGTACATCTGGGCCTTGCCGTCTTAGATCTAGGGTCAATTTTGCGTGAATCGACTCCGTTCGTCGCAAAGAAAAGGTCAAAAACTGTTCAGTTTTCTTCTCTTCGATCCGTCGTCGTCCGTCGTTGGATCGTCGCCAAATTTGAGTATGTTGTTCATGGTGGCCTTACGAAGATTCTCACCGTTAGGATCTTGGAAAAGAGGTCTTGATCTTAGTATTAGATCTAGATGAAGGTAAGAACTCCCTTTTTCTTCTTTTATTTATTTTGTTTGCTTTACACTCACATAGTTTTCTTGTTTTGCAAATTTACAGGTTGGTTTGTGGAGATTTCTTCACTGATGGAATTTGAATAACCAAAAAAAAAGTAAAGATAAAATATGCAATATCAATATTTTTCTAAAAAACTCTTTTTATTGAAATCAAAATGTATATAATGGCTATCATTCCCCACTTTTTTTCTTCCCCTTTTTTCCTCACTCCCTCCCCCTTTTAGTTTTCTTCCTCGAAATGTTTCTCGATTCCATTCCCCCTTATCCCCCCTTGATTTATGGTGGCATGTGGGTTTAGTGGCGTAGGTGGGTGATTGGATTAGGTGGGTTAATTTGGGGTAGGTAAGGGTTTGATTTTTTCCCCAACTTACAGAATGTGGGGTGGCAGAAATTTGAATTTGGATTGACTTTTAAAGCCCCCAAATTACAATAGGTACAATTACAAGTTTAGTCCTTGTACTTTGTTCCCTCTTTAATTCTTGGATAAAATTAGGGTATTACAAGTATACATCATATTGTTTTAAAACAAATCTAAAGTACTTGTTGACTCAAAAAGAGTACTTGAGGTAGAGAAGATGGATCGAACTTTTGAAAGATTATGATGTGATCATCAATTATCATCCAGGGAAGGTTAATGTGGTAGCTGATGCACTTAGCTAAAAGACTTTTGCAGCTTTACGAGTTTTGTAACACCCATTTTCCGTATAAGTTTCCATACACGAGACACATATGTCATATCATTTTTAAAGCATTTTCTCTTTTAAAAACTAGTAAAAGTTTGTTTCTTTTCATAAAACATTTTAATTTAATAATAATAAAACTCTCATTAAACTTTAGAATGTAAACAAAAGTTTAGTGTTCAAATATTTTATCTTTTTACATCATTATAAATCAAATACTTTTCAGAGCATTGTCATAATTCTATTACATGTCGACAAATAATATCAAAAATAGACATAGTTGTCTTACAGTTACTGATGAGGTGACTCTTGATTTGCGATGTTAGATGCACTCCTTACTCTGCTTGCTAACACCTATGCGTGAAATAAACACACGTTAAGTATTTACTTAATGAGCCAAAAAACACTAATAAAGTGATATCAATGCACCAATATATTATATCTATCAATTATGAATTTATTGTTTTCAAATCATTATGATTTCTTTGACATGCACACATAGTTCTGATACGGTCGTTCATAAACATATTATGATTGCACACTTCGTATTGATACGGTCGTTCATACATTATGGATTCCTTGGGTTGTACACTTAGTGCCTATACGATCGTTCATAAACACATTATGAATCTCGTGATTTTTCACACTTAGTGCAGATACAGTTGTTCATAAATACATTATGAATTTTATGGTTTTACACACTTAATGTCGATACGGTCGTTCATAAAGACATTAAGAATTTCGTGGTTTTGCCACTTAGTGCCGATACGGTCGTTCATAAAGACATTATGAATTCTGTGGGTTGCACACTTAGTGTCAATGTGGTCGTTCATAAACACATTATGAATTTTGTGGTTTTGCACACTTAGTGTCGATACGGTCATTCATAAACACATTGTGAATTCTATGGTTTTGCACACTTAGTGTCGATATGGTCATTCATAAACATATTATGAATTATGTGGGTTACACACTTAGTGCCGATACGGTCGTTCATAAAAATATTATAAGTTATGTGGGTTTTGCACACTTGGTACCGATAGTACACATAGTACTAATATAACAATGCAACATATGCATTTAACTACATGCAACTATAACTCTTAATGTACATAATAAATGCACTCACCTGGTACGCCTCGTTAATATGCTTTAAGGATGTTCAGCTGTTCGACAACTTTATATTTGCCCTTTTTCTTGCTTGACTCGAGAGCTTGGTTACGATCTACACAAGAATCCAATAAGTACACATACCATACCATTGTTAGTATACTCTCTAACATTTATACTTGTAATAATACTTAAAAGTACTATTATATTCAATTTCTATCAAAATTCGTCTTATCTTAATTTTCCAGACTCAATAGTATTGGTACCGCTACCATGGTATCGATACTTCTATATTATGGTATCGATACCATTTCTGTATTATGGAATCCATGATATCGATACCATTTCTATATTATGGAGTCCATGATATCGATACCTTCCTCTTAGTATCGATACCAACATCAATATCGATATTAATTGCATCAGTGTCAATATTGTTCATTGTATTTCTTCAAATTTAAACCTATAGTATCGTTATTGTTCTTTCAGTATCGATACCCTTACCCAGATTTTCCACTTTTTAGCTCGATTTTTACCCAAATTTCGTTAAATTCCCTTGCTTTTACCTCCAACAATACTATTAAGCTCTTCTTTACTTATCCCAACTAACCTTCCTTCATATAGCTCTTTATAACATCTAAAATCTCTAAAGAACATCTCAACCCAAGAATCATACTACTTTTTCTAACATGTTTTTAATAATATCTAAGGCTTCTAATCTCTTATCTACTTCTTTGACAAGTCAATTATTCTTGTAAACATTAATAAAACTCATAATTCAACAAATCACACAAAACCCAATTTTCTTTAATCTCCCTTAAGTCATCCATTTATTAGTTTTAATCCTCTTTAAACCTTCCTTAAGCTTCCACCACACTTAAGGTTTCAAGAACAAACAAAAAACGAAAGGTAAATCTAGCTAAAAGAAGCCTTACCTTTGGCTATGGAGGAGAGCACGAGCAACAAGGGAAGAAGAAGAGAACTTAGATTGTTTATCCCCTTTTCCCCTTCTTCCTATACTTTAAATACCCTATTAAAAATAAATTTTAAATCCATTTCCCTCTAAAAGACCCAAACACCTTTTCATGCTTCCATTCTTACTAATTGGTCTTAATCAAAAAAATTAAATTTATACTTTATCATTTATTCAATTTAATCCTCCAAATTTTAAATCCTTTCATTAATATTGTTGATCCGATACTTGGGGTATTACAGGTGCCTTGATTGATGAGCTTAAGTTAAATTCGATACTTTTGGATTGGATAAAAGTGCTGCAAGGAAAAGATGAAAAGTGTTTGGCAAGAATTGCACAAGTAGAAAAAGGCGAGACTAAAGGCTTTGAAGTCAGGACTGATGGATGTTTATATTATCGAGGAAGACCTTGAATTCCAGGTTATGAAGAATTGAAGAAACATATTCTCTCTGAGGAACATTATAGTCCATTGAATATGCATCTAGGTGGAAATAAGATGTACCAGGATATAAAGAGCTGATATTGGTGGTCTGTCATTAAAAGAACTATCACAAAGTTTGTTGTAAAATGTTTGACATGTCAACAAGTAAAAGCTGAACATCAAGTGCCTTATGAATTGCTACAACATATATTCATTCCTGAATGGAAGTTGTAACAAGTCACTCTGGATTTTGTTATAGGGTTACCTTTGACACCCAACAAAAAAACTCAATATGGGTGATTGTGGATAGATAGACCAAGATAACTCACTTTATTACAGTTTGGACAGATTACTCGATGGATAAGTATGATGAGTTGTACATAAAATAGATAGTTCGGCTGTATGGAGTGCATGTATCGATATTGTCCAATAGAGATTCAAGGTTTACTTCAAGATTCTTGAATTCTTTGCACGAGGGTTGGGTACTCGATTGAATTTCAGCATAACTTTTCATCCACAAACAGATGGTCAGTCAGAGCAAACTATTCAAATATTGAAGTATATACTAAGAGCATGTGTGATTGAATTCAAAGGATCATGAGAAAGATATTTACCTTTAGAAAAGTTTGCCTACAATAATAGATATCAATCGAGTATCAAGATGGCTCCGTATGTAGCCTTGTATAGGAGGAAGTGTCGAACACCATTAAATTGATTTGAGCTAAAAGATTGAGATCTATTAGGCCCTGATTTAATGAAAGAAATTAAAGATAAAGTGAAAGTTATCCAAGATAATCTTAAGATAGCTTCCGATCGACAAAAGTATTATGTTGATCTAAAGAGAAAAGAGATAGAATATCAAGTGGGAGATAATGTACTCTAAAGGTATCGTCTTGGAAGAAAGTATTGCGGTTTGGGCGCAAAGAAAAGTTGAGTCTGAGATTTATTGGACCTTATGAGATTTTGAAAAGAGTCGGACCAATAACTTATCAGTTATCTTTGCCTCCTGAAATGGACAAGATCCATAATGTTTTTCATGTGTCGATGCTTATGAAGTATCAATCAGACCCGCCGCACATTATCACACCAGAGGAAATAGAGATTCAACCAGATTTGACTTATGAAGAAGAACCAGTTGAGATCCTAGCTATAGGAGTCAAAGAATTACAAAACAAGACGATTCCTTTAGTCAAAGTTCTTTGGAGGAATCATAAAGTAGAGGAAGCTACATGTGAAAGAGAAGAGGACATGAAAAGACAATATCTGCATCTCTTCACATCAAGTACGCACTAAAATTCGAGGATGATTTTTTCTTAAGGGGGCAGAATTGGAATACCCCAAATTTTGGTTAATGACTCAAATGTAATTTTTGAAAGTTTAGTGGCTAAAGTATAAAAAAGGAAAAGTTTAGCGACCTAAGTGGTAATTTTCCAAAAAATATTTTTTATTCCATAGATAGATAGTTTATTATTGAGAGTGGGGTTTTATTGAAATTAGATTCTTGATCCGGAAAGGGTTAAAGTCAAGTAAGAAATCAATAAATCAGACCGAATATAAATTTCGAGAAAATTTGAAGGATTATAAATTATGCTTAAAAATATTATTTCCACATGTTAAAATGATGGAAAATAATATGGATCATTGGATTTGAAGATTTATTTTCATGTTAAATTTGGATCGTTGGATTAAAGTGGTAATATTATAATTTTTTGAAAATTGCTTGGTAAAATTGGAAAAAGGGTAAAATAATTTGTTCATCTTTCAATTTTGAAAGATGATAAGGTTGATGTGGCTTGGTTGGATGGTAATTATCAAGTTTCATTAATGGCAAAATGGACATTTGTCATTAAATTAATATTTTATTCATTTTAAGGTTAAATTAACATGAAATTAAGTTAGAAATTTCATGAAACTTAATATATTTTCTAGCAACCAGCCGTGAACACCATTTTAAAGTAAGAGAAAATTTATTTTTGATTTTTGAGAAATTTCTTTTGGATTTTGAGTTATGTCATGAAATAGAAAATTGTTCTACGCAAAAAACGCTATCATTTGGTACCAAAATTGCATGCTAATCTTGCTTGTGTTCAAAGATCCTAAATTTTAGGGTTTGTGTTCACATTAGGGTTATGAAATTAATGAAGGAATATGATGTTTTTGAGGTTGTAGAATCATATACAAGCATGATTTTTGATTAAAATCACTTATACATGGCTAAATAAGCCTATGTTGATTTTGGCCAAACCCTAACTTTAGGGGAAGAATTTCTTTTGATG
This sequence comes from Hibiscus syriacus, assembly GCF_006381635.1. Lineage (NCBI taxonomy): Eukaryota > Viridiplantae > Streptophyta > Magnoliopsida > Malvales > Malvaceae > Hibiscus > Hibiscus syriacus. The sequence continues at coordinate 2,485,499 of NW_024062535.1, read as the reverse complement.
AAATTAAGTAAGGGGTTTGATTCTAGAGGTCTTGAAATGTTGAATCGATGTTGATTTCATGTTTGAACCTAGTGGAAATGTTTGAACTCCAAAACTATATACTATTCAGCCTTGAGGAAATATGTTGGGAAAAATTGTGGAAAAATTCTCATGGCTTATAAATGATATTTGGAAGGTTCTACAAGTCTTAGAATTTTGGGACAAAGTATAATTTTTCAAAAGTTGAGGGACTTATTTGGTAATTTTGAAAAGTTATGGGTTGATTGTGTAATTAATCAATATTTTATGTACACTACTAGAAATTACTATTTGAGGGTTGAAATTGAAGTTAGAATATGAAATTAAGCCATTTTGGAAAGTTGGTAAAGTTTAAGTACAAAATGGTGAATATTGAGAAAGTTACAGAATAGTCGGACTATAGTATGGTATGATTTTGAGGCATACCAGGTGAGTGCATTTATTATGTATTTATATGATATGAGGACGACTTGCGATGAGTCAACTTCAAATGTTTTTATAAAATCATGTTTTACAATATTTTGAAATATTTTCATAAAGTTTATGAAAATGATTTTACGAATAATTTTAGGGTATGAACTGACCTAAAATAGATGGATGAACTTTTATATTATTTTAACAGCGAATTCCTAAGACAAACAAAGGCAAGGATAAAATATATAATAAATGTTTAATCTGCGAATTTTATTTAAAGGCCTTTTGTATGTGAATTGAGAGTCGTAGGTGCATTTCGACATACTTTGTGTATGATGGTTATCAATCGATTTTGTAAAATGCATATGTTGCATTTTTGTATCAGTACTTTGTGTACTTTCGACAATATGTGTGCATCCATGGTATTCATAATGAGTTTGTGAATTACCATTTTGGCACTATGTGTGCACCCATGGTATTCATAATGAGGTTGTCAATTACCATTTCGTTACATTAGTATAATGTTGTTGTCACCACAGAACCTATCCTTTTGTTGAGAACTTATGTGCAACTCATGTTCCTTGTATTCTCGTTTTACATACATTGGGCAAATAAATGGATACTTTGGAAAAATACTGATTAATAAGTATATTGGGCATACTAAATATTGTTTCGCAAGTTATGTGAAAGAAATTTGGTTTACCAAGTTAGTATTATTTATTATTGCTATTTATACGATTAAATTTGTATTTTTTTTTATTTTACGATATGCTTATGTTTTGGTTACGCCTCATTTATATTATTATACCTCACTAAGTGAATACTTAGCGTCTGATGGTTTCACGTGTAGGTAATAGCGTACGAACGGAGTAAGGAGTGCAGCTGACATCGTAAATCAAAGGTTGCCTTATCAGTAAATGTATGATATCTATGTCTACTTTTGATATCACTAGATGGCATGTAATAGATATATGATAATGCTCTGTTATGTATTTGACATATGAGTTGTAGTATTTATTACAATTGAACTTTAATGTTATTTTATATACTAATAGTTAATGAATGTTTTTATTATTATTATATAAAAATGTTTTATTTAAAGAAACAAAATTTTATTGGTTTTTAAGTACCAAAACGTTTTAAAAGTCGTTGACATCTATGACTCGTGTATGGGGACGTATACGGGAAATGAGTGTTACACATATCCTCTCAATTTAGTCCTACTTTAATAAATTAAAATAAATTTATTCCTTCAATCAAATGATGCCATGTGCCACCCTCTTGTTGAAAGAAAACAAAACAAAATAAATTGAAACTAAAAGAATCAAATCTAGTTCTCTTAGAAAATCATACATCTACCCAACCATTGAGCAAATACGAATGCTTAATTCAAATAGACAATGTGATGTAAATATTTTATATGTTAGTGTATAAATACTTAACTTAAATTCATAATATTATATATATATATATATATATATATATATTAACTTTAACAAATATTGTTTATATTAAATTATTAAATATATTTTATTATTAACTTAACTTAAAAATATTTTATTTTAAAAATATATATTTTATTCTTATTTTAACTTTAAAAACATATTTTATTATTATTTTAACTTTTCAAAGTATACATCTTATCTTAATTTACTAAATATATTATATTATTACTTTAAATTATTAAATATATTTTATTCTTATCTTAATTTTAAAATATTTTAATATTTTTATTATTAAAATAAAAATAAAATATTTTTAAATTAAGCTAATAATAAAATATATTTAACAAAATAACATAAAAATATTTTTTTAAATTTAATATATACAAAATATTATCAATTTAAGTTAATTATTTATACACTAAGATACAAAATATATACATCTTGTTGTCTATTTTAGAACAAGCATTGATTGTCCTTGGCTCAATGGTTGGGTACATACTTGGTTTCCTAATTGACATAAGATTGAACCCCATCATCCCAAATTTACTTTGCTTTGTTTTCTTTCAACCATAGGGTGACATATTTCATCCTTCTGATTGGTGAAAAATAAATATATTAAATTAAAATAAATTAAAGTAAAGGTAGTCCTCCAACTGAATGGTGACATGTGGCATCATTCGATTGAAGGATTAAAGTTTTTTTTATTTATTAAAATTATAATTAAATTGAGAGAATATGTAAATAACAGTTGTAATACCCCCCAAAATTTTGGCTAGTGACTACATTTTTAAAAGTTTAGTGGCCAAAGTATAAATTTAAGAAAACTTTAGGGACCAAAGTATAATTTTCAATAGCTGGGTATTTTAGTCCCATAAATGAGTAGTTTACCCTTATGAATGAAGATTTTTGTATTACTAGGATTTTTCTTACGATGTTTGTATTAAAAGTTATAAAGCGATAAAGTTCATAAAAATATTTGGATATTTGGATCGAATTGAATATGCAAGATATTTTGAAGGATGATAAACTAAGGTTAATAAGTCATTTACATAACTTAAATTAGTAGAATTTAACATGGATAATTGGATTTAAGTTTGATTTTCCTTGTTAAATTGGGACCTACGGGTGCTTAATGAGTTGAGCAACTCGAACTCAACTCGGTCAAAGCTCGGTAAAAACTCGACTCGAGTTGACTCGACTCGAACTTGAGCTTGACTTAAGATCTTAACGAGTTGAGTCAAACAAATTCCAGCTCCATTCGATAAGTTCGCAAGTAGCTTGTTAATTTTTATATAATTTTTTTAGTAGTTATCTTAAAAACTTATTTCATACACTCAAAAATCAAACTTTATTTATTATTTTAATTTATTTTTGGATTTTTACTTTGGAGTTTAGACTTTAAAATTACTTCATATATTATTTTGATAAATTTTTTGTTAAATTTATTAATTTATGTTCATATTAAGTTCTATATAAAATTAGTAGATTTTACCTATACTTAAGAAAATAAGGTAAAAATTTCAGTGAGCTTAACAAACAATGAGGTGGTCAATGAGCATCGAGCTTAATAAGTAACGAGCTAAATGAGCAACGAGTCAAGCAAAAAAAATTAATGAGCATGAGTCGAGCACTGCCCAACTCGTGATCAACTAGCTCGATAAGCACCCCTACTGGGACCGTTGGATGAAAATGGCAAGATTCTAATATATGAAAAAGTACAAGGGAAAATTTGAAAGACTTCATCTTTGACAATATGATGAATAAAAGGGACAAGTGACATGGTAAATTACATGAGATTCAAGGGTAAAATGGTATTTGGCATTAAAAAAATTAATTCATTTTAATTATTTATAAGACAAATAACATTAGATATTTTATTAGAAAAATCAAGACTTCATCTTCTCCAGTTCTCCATTGTCATGAGCTACACCAACGTAAGGGAAAATTTTTATTTTTCATTTTCAAGCCAATTTATTAGGATTTTGGATGAAATCATAAAATACAAATTTGATGTACATGAAATTCTCTATCATTTGGTACCATTTGTTCATACTTTCCTTGCTTGGAACCTTAGTTTCTTGAATTGGGTGGATGAAAAGGAGGTTTGATTTTGATGCCCTGGGGTTAGATTTTGATGTTGTTGATTTATTTCCAAGCTTGTATGATGATTGGAATCATTGAAATAATCAAATATAACATTCGACCATATTAGGGTTTATACGGAACTTAGTTATTTGAATTGAATTTAATATGGTATTGATTGTAAATGCATGGAAATGATGTTTAGAGGTTGGGTTAACGCTTGAATCAAGTTGGAAATCATGAATATATCAACCCTTCATATTCGACCTACATGAGAAAATTTGGGAAAACTATGGAAAATTTTCCCTATGGCTAGAAATGATATATGGATGATTATACATGCTTTAGAATATTGTTTGAACCAATTTGGAAGTTTGTGAAGTATTAAAGACCAAATCGCATATTATAGGAAATGTGGGTTTAAAATGGAAATTGTTCAAAAGTTGATGTGATAATTTTAAAAGAAACGTTAGAATGCTTGATTTTATTGTTGGTGCTTGAAATTGAAGTTAAATGGTATCAGGCCATTTTGAATAAATTGAAAATATTAGGATGAATTATGAAATAATTCATTTTGATGATCAAATTGTGATGTTGGAGATGATTGTGTGAATTACTCATTGAATTGAACAATTGAAAGAATTGAAGTTGTATTATGAAATATTAAGGATGACATTGATTGTAAGAGATGAAATTAGTATTTAATAAATATCGAAAGAATTATTATAAATTATTATACTAACAAGTGCTTTGAAATATATATGTTTCAAAAATGATATTCATATAGGGGGCGTCGGGTTGTTTTGGAAATTGATAACGTTGAGACTCTACAGATTTTACAAATGAATAAGCAAGGCTCGGCTCCGTTTACTTTGTTGGATCGTATTTTTCTCTATTGATCAGGGAGTGTTGTGTTCATATATTTCATATTCCTATGGCATCATAGATAAGGTAGCTAAGTGTCGCAACCGTCTTTCGGTTGGGCCCCGGAATTGGGCTTCGACTTAGAAAAATGTGGATTGGAGTCGCCACTGATCATTTATTTAAAAATAAATGGGTTGATCGGATACCCTATTTCTTACCTGATCTGCGTCTTACCAGAAATATGTCGGGCTCGGGAGTCGGTTACGGTCAAGGAAGGATTAGCACCCTTGAACCGCCCTTTCGGTACTACGTAATTTCCAGTTGTCTTAATTAAGAAAAATAACAAGTTAAATTAAAAGGTAAAGTTTCGATCCTAATTACTTACCCTTGATTGATTTGAAAATATCCTTTAAAAAAATAGAGAAATGTGATAGATAAACAAGGTAAAGAAAACAAATAAGATACAAGGGAAAAATAAAATAAATAAGTAAGATAAAAAAAAATAGTAAAGTAATAATTATATATAGTAATATTTGAAAAAAGGAAAAAAATATATATATATATATATATATATATATCAAAGTATTAATAAAATAAATAAGCTATATATATACACCAAATACTTAAAAATAGAAAAGCTACCTTTTATTTCCTTTTCGAATCCTTTACAATAGTTTTGCCTTTGTATCTTCCCGTGCTTTCCTCTATGTTTTGTGTGTAAATCGTGTGTTACAATGGTGAGTTACAATGGCTATTTATAGTGCTTGTGTATCCTATCTTTAGGAATTTAAATCTTAGTAGAACTCTATCCTATTTTTAGGAGTTTGAATCCTAGCAAAATTTTATCCTATTTTTAGGAGTTTGAATCCTAGTAGGACGAAAATGTGTGTTGACAGCTGCCCCTCTTTGCCCATAGTCATGTAACGGGGATAGGGCAAAGATTAAAAGACACACTTTTCGTTCAGTGGAGTTGAAAATTAACTCTGATGTTTCAATAACTCCCTGTAGAATTGAGTTACGGATGACTCCTCCATCGTGAAGTCGAGTTCATCTTGAGATGATATGAAATTGAAGCCATAGTTCGGAATTTGAATCAGCACGTGGCTTTTCGTTACCCTTCGGTCTTCTTCTCGGTTTAAAGACCTTGGATCGGAATCGAACTCAGAAATCTTCATTGACAAATAGCTTTTTCTTGACTTAAGCTATGTTGTTTGAAAATGGTTGTTTATCACAAAGGCACGGCTAACCCAGGTCATCTTCTCGACTTGAAAACCTCGACTGCAACCGAAAAGTAGTGCGATTGATGTGTCATCGAGCTGAATGGAGTCGAACTCGACAATTTTGATGGCAGATAATTCTTCTTTGAGTTGGATATCCTTCGTCGTGAAGTTGAAATCCAAGTAAGTAGCATTGTTCCGAGTCCAATATCCTCCGTCGTGAAGTTGAAATTGGCTTTGGAACCGGGAAATTGTTTGTTGACAACCAGCCGTCCCTTTGTTGTGAAGTTGAACTTGGGTTGTCTCGAGTCCAATATCCTTCGCTGTGAAGTTGAAATTGACTTTGAATGAAATTTTGTTGACAAGAAGCGGTCCCTTCATCGTAGAGTTGAACTTGCATTGTCTGGAGTCCAATATCCTTCATTGTGAAGTTGAAATTGGCTCTGAGATTGGGAAGTTGTTGTTGACAAGCAGCGGTTCCTTCATCGTGAAGTTGAACTTGCGTTGTCTGGAGTCCAATATCCTTCGTTGTGAAGTTGAAATTGGCTCTGAGATTGGGAAGTTGTTGTTGACAAGCAATGGTCCCTTCGTCGTGAAGTTGAACTTGCGTTGTCTGGAGTCCAATATCCTTCGTTGTGAAGTTGAAATTGGCTCTGAGATTGGGAAGTTGTTGTTGACAAGCAATGGTCCCTTCGTCGTGAAGTTGAACTTGCGTTGTCTGAAGTCCAATATCCTTCGTTGTAAAGTTGAAATTGGCTCTGAAATTGAGAAGTTGTTGTTGACAAGCAGCGGTCCCTTCGTCGTGAAGTTGAACTTGCGTTGTCTGGAGTCCAATATCCTTCGTTCTGAAGTTGAAATTGGCTCTGAAATTGAGAAGTTGTTTGTTAACAACCAGCCGTCCCTTCGTTGTGAAGTTGAACTTGTGTTGTCTCGAGTGTCACGATATCCTCCGTCGTGGAGTTGAAATCGCGGATGTTTGGCTTCGAGCTAGACATCCTTCATCGTGGAGTTGAAATCTATTCTCGAGCAAATTGTGACATTTCAAGAGAAACTATCTCAAGGGAGACAAAATTTGTTTGAAGGAAAACATATTCAAAGATTTCGTTAAATTGTTTTCAAATTTTATGTTTGGAGAGAAACTGTCTCAATGGAGATAAAATTCGTTTCAAGGGAAACTATCTCAAGCGAGATAAAATTCATTTCAAGGGAAATGTTTTCAATGTTTATGTTTCAAGAGAAACTGTCTCAAGGGAGACAAAACTTTCTGTTTCGAGGGAAACTATCTCAAGAGAGAAAAAAAAATCATTTCAAGGGAAATGTTTTCAATGTTTATGTTTCAAGAGAAACTGTCTCAAGGGAGACAAAATTTTATGTTTCGAGGGAAACTATCTCAGGAGAGAAAAAATTAATTTCAAGGGAAATGTTTTCAAGAGAAACTGTTTCAAGGGAGACGAATTTTTCTGTTTCGAGGGAAACTATCTCAAGCAAGATAAAATCTTCTTAAACAAAACAGCCTTGAGTGAAATGAAATACCTTCTTTCGAGTGAAAACAGTCTCAAGCGAGACAAATCTTGTTTTAAGAAAAACAATCTTGAGTGAAATAAATCTTCTTTCGAGAAAAATAGTCTCAAGTGAGACAAAGTATGTTTTAAGAAAAACAAATTTGAGTGAGATAATCATCTGCATTAAATGAGACTTTCTTAAGTGAGACAAAGTTTATATTGGAAATGTTGAATCTGGAGATGAATGTCGATCTTTCAATCTGTCGAGTTGGCTTTTAATCTCATCTTCTCCTGAAAGATCTGTAAAATGTATATGGATGTAACTATCCTGATGATGTATGCTTGATGTATGCCCAAATGAAATTTATTTGCTGTTGAGTTTGCCCTCAAGGGAGGAAAAATCAAGGTTTTTATTGCTCATGATGATGAATTCAAATATGCAAATTTCATGCGTCTTGTATGTACGTGTTGATGTATATGTTGAGATGTGAGGGAATGGTTGCATGTGCAGTCTTCATTCTGACTTAATTTGTCTTCATTTCCACCAGGGTGTACTCTTGCAGACCTCAAGACAATTTTTCCTTCCCTTATCAAATTTTGCCCCAAAGATGGTTTCCTTTGCCTCTGTTTCGATCTTGAGCTTCGGAGCGATATTTGTTGAATTCCAAGATATGCTTCCAGAGAACTTATCTTGTTTGAAAATGCTTTTCTTTTTTCGAATTTTCAAAATTTTGAAAAATATCAAAAAGAACTTTTGAAAAAGTTACCTCTTTCTAGGTTTCACAATTGAAGCAAATCATAAAACATGAGTTCATTGGATATCAAAAGAATCAAACACTCTTTTAATCTTTGATAGCTGCAAATCTTTGACAAATATCAAGATCGAAAAGTTGGTCTAGAGGTGGGTTTGTTTCATCGATTTGGTTATCGTGAAGATCATGGCATGCCCCTCTTTCTTGATTTGGTATTTTGATCAGAGGCGAACAAAATGACACAACTAGCATAATCAATGACTAGACCTTTCAGAACACTTCTGTTTCAGTTCTCTGAAATCTTCCATTTGTTCAAGTTTCGTAAGCTCTTCTAACAAAGGTAATGCAGAAATATCGGTCTAAAAAATGAAATTCTTGAGTGCTCATGTGAATTTGACTATAACAGGTCTTTCTCAACTCCCTTAGTCTATTATTACCGAAAATTTCTTTTTAGATGAATTTGATTTATTTTACCATTATCTAGCAAGCCGAATCCATAAAGTCGGGGCGTTCAACCAAATGCTTTAGAGGGACAGCTTATAATCACTTTTATCTGGTTTAACTGAAGGGTTCATCTCATCACAAAGTCTTTGACCTGACAAAAGTAGTGGAGCAAACACCGAATTGCCAAGTGTCCGAGCAATGTCATGATTTGAATGTAATCTATTCATAAAGCCAGGGCTTTCGAGTTTCCTCTATAACCAATTGCCTTAGTGGAATATCTCAGCTTTAGAGGGACAAATCACTGAAGGGTTCGTCTCATCACAAATTCTTTGGCCTGACAAAAGTAGTGGAGAAAACACCGAATTGCCAAGTGTCCGAGCAATGTCATAGTTTGAACATAATCTATTCATAAAGCCAGGGCTTTCGAGTTTCCTCTATAACCAATTGCCTTAGTGGAATATCTCAGCTTTAGAGGGACAAATCACTGAAGGGTTCATCTCATCACAAAGTCTTTGGCCTGACAAAAGCAGTGGAGCAAACACCGAATTGCCAAGTGTCCGAGCAGTGTCATAGTTTGAACATAATCTATTCATAAAGCCAGGGATTTCGAGTTTTCTCTATAACCAATTGCCTTAGTGGAATAGCTCAGCTTTACGGATTTAATTTCTTAAGATTATCAAGAAGAACCTGTTATAGTCTAGGTGTTTTTGAAAGTCAAGGGATCTCATCTTTAGAGTTCAATTTCCAAAAAACTAACCTAAACTAGATTTGCTTACTCGATTATTCCATCTGTAAAGATCATTATCATCCCTGAATATCATAAACAAGGGTATAAACCAATTAGTTTTGCAATCTCATATGTTAGTTGCCCTATTTTGTTCGCTCTTAATACGTGTCTAAATACCAAACCTTGGATGGACTCTTCATGAGAATAGAAAACTTAGCTCGGTAAGAGAAAGATATGTAGTCTGATGTATCTTTTAAATTAGGACCAAGGGGTCTTTGTTTTGCAGGGTTCAATCTTGTCATTTGTCAAAGATTTACAACCTCAATTATTAAACAGTTTTTAATTGAGGTGATATTCAAGGAATTCAAGATTAAAATTTGCTCATCTCCTAAGAAGGAAGCATTTTATTTAAAATGTTTAAACGTCAAGTGACTTAAAATGTTCACGCATAAGAAGTACGAAAGAAAAACAAGTTCAAACAAGATGATATACTTGATAATGTAACAAAATTCCTAATGGATGCCCCATATGACTCTCGATCAGAATGCCCCATTACATATTGAAAGTGAATGCCCCTGAATCGATCAGATCTTGGACCTTACGTTTCAATGCCCCACAATTCTCGGTGGTGTGCCCTGAGCTCCCAATATGATAGCTGCATACGGCGTTAATATCATGACCTTCAGGATATGGGGCCTCTCTAGGTTTGGATTCAACTAGAGTCACGAGATTTTTCTCAACTAGCGTTGGGAGTAACTCCTCATATGTCATTGGGATTGGACTGATTCAAATCTTTTCTTTCCTTGGTTCTCTCTGAGTTTGTTTAGAAGTTCTAGACGGTACAACTGCAACAGTTTTTGGACTTGAGACCGTAACGCCCTTGTTGACGTTGTAGGTGTTGACATTGTTGACCTCTCGATCTTTGTTCTTCATGGGAGGCTTTTTACTAGAGTCTCCTCCTTCGATTTTCCCTTGTTTAATGGCTAACTCAATCATTTCGCCAGCCATAATTAGATCTAAGAAACCTCCATATGTAATTGCCACCAGGTGTCCGAAGTAGGGTGCCTTCAGGGTTTGTACGAACAACTTTCTAGTTTCTTTTTCATCCAGGGATGGATGAACCTGCACAGACAAATCCCTCCATTGTTGCGCATATTGTCGAAAACTCTCATTATGCTTCTTTTCCAGGCTTTGAAGCATAACCCGGTCTGGTCTCATATCGTTGATATGCTTATATTGTTCTAGGAAAGACTTGGCTAAGTCTTTCCATGTCTTAATGTGAGTTTGGCTGAGCTGATTATACCAGCGGATAGCTGAACCAGATAGGCTCTCCTGAAAGCAGTGGATCAGGAGTTGATCATTCCCTCCATATCCTGTCATCTTCCGACAGAACATAGTGATATGGGATGATGGGCAGCTGTTCCCATCGAACTTCTCAAACTCAGGAGCTTTAAACTTTGGTAGAAGCACTAAATCTGGAACCAGGCTTAGCTCCCTTACGTCCACTCCATAATAATCATGGTCCCCTTGGACTATCTTCATTCGATCTTCTATCATCCTGATCTTCTCTTCCATCTTTTTTGCTTTGTCATCTTCATTAAAATCCGGGATACTGTAATCATCCGGATGATTATCAGGATTAGTTTTGGAAGTTTTCACCTTTACAGCAGATGGTGCTTTTCCTTTGACAGCAGAAGAATTTTTTTGTGGTCTGGGTAAGATCTCGGGTGACATAATCATCTGTGAGGTTGGTGACATGGTTACCCCTTCGAAGGGACTTCCCCCTTCTGCACTAACTTGCTGTAAACATGATAACTTGGCCACTATTTGTTCGATCAAGGATTCCTGGTTTTTCTTGATGGATTCCAGAGTGCTCTGACTGTTTTGAGCCATCTTATCTTCTTGTTCTTTTTGTAGTCTTGCCATGTTATCCTCGAGTTTTTCCATTCTGGCCTCCATTTGTCTTTTCTTTGCTCGAGTATTATGCGGATGATGCGTATTTAATGTCTGTAGTGGTAGACTTGGTGTTTTCTCTTTCGCTTTCTGAGACATGTTCTGTTTGTTAATACGAATGTAAAAACATGGAAAATATAGAAATAAACATGAGATATAGAATGTAAAATATGAAATGCATGATGTATGCAGCTTAGAGGCACTGATCCAGAAAAAGTGTTCATTATTATAATTAATCTTTATTCAGACAAAAATATCTTATCTTGTAAGAGACATAAAAACAATCAAATGTACACTCGGATTAAATCCTCTAAACCCCGAATAGCTTCTAGTATATTGACAAGTCTTATGCCTTCATCCGTTACTGGTTGAATACCCTGTCGAACCACTCCGGCTTCCCTTGCCAGGCCATGAAGATGACGGGCTGCCTTCTGTACTTGATCTAGGAAGTCTCGGATGGTTGCGTCTCTGGCCTTCACCCTTTGTTGTGCTTGCTCCCAACGAAAACGCCACTGTAGACCTCCATCAAAGGGCACTATCTGAAGCTCGGCTACTTGCTTTTTGAATCCATCTATGATAGCTTCTAACTCACCTATTGTTTTGCCATCTCTCTCATGCTGTTTCTCTAGATCAGTCATCTGGATTCTCAAGCATTGGTTTTGATGTTAACTGTCTACTAAGCACCTCTGAGCAATATTCATCTTTTCCTTCCAGGCTCTCTCACCAGGCCCCTCAAACTTTCTTTTCAGGTTGTGAGCTTCGCCTTTCCAGTACTCGGAGGACATTTTCAACTTGGAGTTATCTTTGACAGCATCTTGATACCCCTTTCTTAAGTCTTCGAGCTCAAAACAGACTCTTTTTTGTTCCTTTTCCAGTTTGTCTGCTTTATCTTTCTGAGAATCGGCATCCAGCTTCCACTGATAGCGCTCAGCCTCAAGTTCTTTTATCCTCTGCCTCAGCTCATTATTCACAGCTTCAAACTCTGTCTTGGCTATCTCGAGTTCAGAAGGGACAGGCCTGAGATGTTCTTACATAGTTCGGGTGTCCTCACAGTCTAGCACCGGAATATTGTCATTTTTCCTTAATCTTCGCCATTCCACATAATCCGGAGTAAGCATGTTCTTGGCAGCTACAATGTCCATTCGGAATATTTTCTTCCAAGAATCGGTTGCTTCCTTGATCATCTTCTTATAACTGTTACCGTGATACCCAAACTCTGATCCAGATAGCCCGCATGTTGCTGGGACAAACTGACGTGCCCCATACTGTCTCAGTGCTAACAATGGAGCATACCCAACTACACCCCAAAGTCCTAGCAAGGTCATCGTGTCAGAGCCCTCACACCGGAAAAGAACATCACTGAGGAACAACCAGGGGGCTCTCCAGGCAATATCTCAGTCCTGAAGATGATTGAAGACTTTCATCCACTTCTCTTTTGAAGCACCTTCATGCCATTTCATGGTGATGAACTCTCCTAAAGGTGAATAGGTAGTGCTAAATCGACATTAGGCAACCCCGTTGGTCTTCCAGAAGTGGCTGTGAATCCATACTTGAAGGAGCTGAACACACCCAATGAATCTTCCTCCACCAACTCTTCTACAATGATTAAGAGAACGAAAGGTTTCTGCTAAGATGACTGGTGCTGGGTTGACTTGTTTCAGTAGTTGTTCAAATAATTCCACCACGGCTGCGTCAATGCACCCCAAAGCCTTCGGAAAAATAATCAAACCGTACAGACCTAGTGCGAAAAGGTCTATAGTTTTCCACTCATCATGGTGGTTCTTCATTAATTGCCTTATGTGGATCCATTCAATTCCTTCCCTGCTGCCTCTGCGCTGAGTCCGATCAATTACCCATTTCTCGTCTACTCCCGCGACTCTGGCCAGTGTACTCTTGAAAGGCTGACTTTTGGTGTGCTTAACGTAGACTCGCCCTAGTTTGATGTTTTCACAGTGTAGCAGTGTGGTGTATTCTTCGATAGTAGGCACCATGTCCTCCCAGTTAAAAGTGAAACAACTGTATCCCGGGTTCCAGAATTGGACCATGGCTCTAATCAAGGGTTCATCAATCCTAACGTGAAGTAAAAGTGCAATGTCACCGTACCGTTGGCTGAACTTCTGTTTTCGATCATTCTTCCAACTGTCCCAGATATCTCGAAGCTCCTGCACATTATTCTGTTTTAGGTTGATAGATGCGTAGCTAACCAGCTCTGACACATAGCTTTCTTGAAGGTTGTCTCCCTTTTCTTTCTAAGCCTTCTTGGACCATAGTCGTACCTCAGGGTTCGTAGTCTCTTGTGTTACAACACCTTTGTCCATTAATTCAGATTATTTTCTGTAATAAACATATTTTTGGTGGATCAACACCTCTTTTAAATGATGCAGGTGATGAAAACAAAATAAAAGAGAACAAAAACAAAAAGAGTTAGTGAGGTAAATCAAAATAATAATAAAAATGAAAAATCCTACCCCACATGGTATTTACCCCTCATGCTTATTATTCCTACCCGGACATGATCTCTATCTCGTAAGTTGGTTTTGAACAAGTCATAACCGCATAAATTTCTAGTTCACATGCTTTGAACAGAAAGTAAAGCAGGAAATAATTCCGGCATCCTAGGGTTTGAAATGAGGTCTTGGGGTGGGCCCTAACTTCTTGTAGTCTCCGGGTTTAGGTTCTAAAAAAAGGTACCCGAGTTCTCCTTGCTGGTGCCCCCTTGGGCTTACCAAACCCATAGTCCTAAACCCATCACAGGCTTGTGTGGACTAAGTTAAACTCGAGAGGACACATTCCCTTATGCCCATACGGAGAATAAATTCACACGAAGGCATAAGGTATATGAATCCCGAAGGTTACTTGCTAGGCCCATACGATGAATAAATTCACACGAAGGCTTTAGATGAAAAAAAAAATTTGAAGGCTGAAATCATGAAGAAACGATTAGTCCAACTATTTACTCGAAAATAATCAAAAAGTAAGTAAAAAGGATCGAAATATTACCTTAAAATTTAAACTTACCCTTTTCGTTAAAAACATAATTGGAAATTACCTTAGCCTGACTCACTTACCGTTCCCAGCGGAGTCGCCAAGCTGTCGAAACCGTCTTTCGGTTGGGCCCCGGAATTGGGCTTCGACTTAGAAAAATGTGGACTGGAATCGCCACCGATCATTTATTTAAAAATAAATGGGTTGATCGGATACCCTATTTCTTACCTGATCTGCGTCTTACCAGAAATATGTCGGGCTCGGGAGTCGGTTACGGTCAAGGAAGGATTAGCACCCTGAACCGCCCTTTCGGTACTACGTAATTTCCAATTGTCTTAATTAAGAAAAATAACAAGTTAAATTAAAAGGTAAAGTTTCGATCCTAATTACTTACCCTTGATTGATTTGAAAATATCCTTTAAAAAAAATCGAGAAATGTGATAGATAAACAAGGTAAAGAAAACAAATAAGATACAAGGGAAAAATAAAATAAATAAGTAAGATAAAAAAAATAGTAAAGTAATAATTATATATAGTAATATTTGAAAAAAGGAAAAAAATATAAATATATATATATATATATATACCAAATACTTAAAAATAGAAAAGCTACCTTTTATTTCCTTTTCGAATCCTTTACAATAGTTTTGCCTTTGTATCTTCCCGTGCTTTCCTCTATGTTTTGTGTGTAAATCGTGTGTTACAATGGTGAGTTACAATGGCTATTTATAGTGCTTGTGGATCCTATCTTTAGGAATTTAAATCTTAGTAGAACTCTATCCTATTTTTAGGAGTTTGAATCCTAGCAAAATTTTATCCTATTTTTAGGAGTTTGAATCCTAGTAGGACGAAAATGTGTGTTGACACTAAGATAGCTAAGAATGGTGGTACCCAACTTCGTATATTTATAGATCCTCCTAGTGTGGTTTTACCGAATGTTGCAAGATGATGTAGGTTCTGCTGGGAGAGAACCTGGAGATAGGGCTTTTCTAATCTCGTTGTTTACCAAAAAAATGATATTCGTATAGATCATGATCAAAATAGAAATAAAAACAAGCTTAAAGCTAAGGAAAAAGTCAAAGAGTGAAACTTGAACTGCTAATAAAGTTATGCAAGCTAAGTATACCATGTGAGTGCATTCTTACTAATATGATATGGATAATATGAGGAATACTTGTGATGAGTCAACCTCGAATGATTTGGAAAGAAAAATATTTAAATCATATTATGATATTTTGATCTATATATATATATATATTCATATTGTTTTACTAAATGATATTTGAATGATTTTGGGTATGAACTACCCAATGCACTGTTATATGATAATTTATATATGCGTATATATGGATACTTTTGTTAATTGATTGATATATGATTTTGATAAAAAAAACATTGTATGTGCATTGAGAGTCATTGGTACAATTGGAATGCCATGAGAAGGAGTATTTGTACGTAGTACAAAATAGTACATGGTGCAATGTATATTTTATATAGAACTATATATACAATTGGCATGCCATGAGGTGGAGTATTTGTACATAGTACAAAATAGTACATGGTGCATGTCTATGATGATGGTGCAATGTATTCCTTATTATTGATACAGTGATGTGTTTTACAGTACTTGTATATTTTATATGGCACTATATATGCAAATTGGTTATATGGTACTAAATGTGTAGCATGTGTATACTTGTATATGACTTGCGTACCATGCATTCTCATTTGATATACATTGGGCTATGGTTTAAATGAATTGAAATTGAAAAGTACAGGTGACTGATTCAGTTGAAAGTAAATCTTTCAATGATTATTATGATATGGATATATGTGATATATTTACATATATGATCTATTATTTTTACAGGTTATATGAAAAAGAAAATATTTTAATAAGTATATTTTACATGTTTATATATATTATTATTATATGATATTTACCGTATTATGTTTTATATGAATTTTATACATATTGATATTTTACTTTAGTATCGTTAATTCCTCACTAAGTGTATACTTAGCGTGTAATGATTTTCACGCATATGTAAAGGAAAACGAGTGGAGTAAGGAGTTGAGCTTGGCATCAATCATTGAATGCTACTTACCGGTATTAGTAATGGCATCTTACTATTGTTTGATTTCTAGTTAACATATATACGTATAATAAGTGTATGTAATATTTTAATATGATTTGATTTGATATGAACTAGAAATGCTCTGATATGTGTATGGCATTTAAATGGTTCGTAAAAATTTATATGTGTGGATTTTAGTAAGTCAAATATGGTTATAATTACGGGTTTTAGTTTTATATTTGATAAAGTTATATTTTATTAGTGTAAAGATGAATTTTTATTTAGGCAATTTTCAGGCAGTTTCACTCCTTATACGAAACAATATTGAACTATCATATTGTTGCTTGAAATTGAATATAAAAAATATTTTTGAATACTTTTTTTCGTATCTACCTGATTAAATTATTTATGACTATTTAGTACGATTTTAAAGAAACCAATTTTTACTAAATTTTAAAAACAAAGTTTCATAAGTTTCACTTGACATCTCTAGATCGTATTCGGTGATAGATACGTAAAAGGGGTGTTACATTTATTGGTATCACAACTATATGTTTAGTCGATTCTAGGCCTAAACCAAGCTAGTTTTGAGTTGAAAAGTGCATACATGCCACTAGGATGTCATTGTTATTGATCTAGTATTTATTTAATTGATGTCACTCCTTACTAAAGAAAGTTGAGAAGTGTATGTATTAGATGTCTGAAATAGAGGGTTGAGGTAAGGGAATGAACAGGAGGTTCGAGAACAAAGGGGTTATGGAAGTAATGATGTTAGTAGCAATTCTCATGTTTAGTCAATGTTGTAATCTATAAGACCATTGTGTTGATTATATCATTGTCTATTACTGCAATATTACATCTACCGACATAGTCCTTGTGTTGAGTTATTAGTAGTCATTGTTGAATATTCACTCCAATATGCCATAAGCTAATGGGACCGTCGGCGTAGCCCATGGCACAGCGAAAACAAACATGATGGTCTCACCAATGGTCCATGTACGATAAAAATCAAAATTGGGAGGAAGAGATGTGATTTCTTACCTTAGGTTCCTTGAAAAGCATTAATACAGTAACGACACACAATCTCACGAACGATTCGAATCTTAGCCTTCACTAAATAATCGTCTTGTCATCTACTCAGTTCACCTGGATGTAAAACTATTGAGAGCAAACTCTTTCTCAAAAATTGTTTTTAGGATTTTCGAAATTTAAGTAAAAAAGGTTAAGCAGCTGTTAGACCAATATCACCCTTTTATAAGTTTGCCCTAACTATTAGGGTTTTAATATGAATTTAATAAGAAGTATAATTGCTTTAATTATATCCTTTAATTAAATTCAGTATTAATGTACATTTAAAATTCCTTGTATATATATATATATATTAACTACACATTTTATTTATGTACAATCAAATTTTACATATGTAACATATTTATGAATTGCTCTTTTCAACCATTAGGTGTGACCTTGTAGGTTCCTTTAACATTAGTAGTAATAATTATAATTATTCTAATATTACAAACAATGAGTGACATCTAGGAATATATCATTATTACCTAAGTTACAAGAAGTCATGTTTCGACATGGCGTGTTCGTGACTAACTCTTTTAATGTATTATATCATTTTTCTTTTATATCTAGAATAGTCCAAAGTCTTGGAATAGTCACACTTGCATAGCCCATCTATTATTTCTTGATATCTACAGTCAACTATAATAAACGAATAATATTTGATATCTCATATCAACTTATTCGAGCATGGCCATGCATTTCTAGTCTCACTCAATCAAGTGGCTTGTGATATATTTTGAGGATAATATTTTTTTTGGTAGGGGAGAGTTGTAACACCCTGGAAACTTGGCTAGTGGTTTCAAGTAAACTGTCGGGCTTAGAATGTGATAGTAGGCCATTATGGAACAATCTGGTAAAGTATAACTTGGGTTGGGCCTAAGTTGGGCCCAAACGTTGATAAAAAAAAGTGTATTTTTAAATTAGGGGTAAATGAGAGAGGACCAAGGAAGTAATTTACCCATATTTTGAGAAACAAAAAAAGAGTTGATCTCCCTTAATTGTGCATATGTCATACATCATAAGATGAGAAACTATCATTTATCTTCTTCTTCTTTATCTTTCTCTATTATATTCTTTGTCTCAAGCCAGCAAAGGTGATCACTTGGTTACTTCACATACCTAAAGGTAAGAATGGTCATCTCCTCCCTTAGAGATTCATTCCATGATCACCATCTCAAGCTTTGGCTATGGTGACCTTGGTGAGGGGTTTTAAAGGGATTTTGGATTTCAGGGCTCTAGATGAGTTCTAATCCATTTCTAAAGGTTGAAGATAGTGTTTCTACTCTTCTTAGGTCCTAAAATGAGTTAGTAATCCCTTTTACTTACTTTTATCTAGTGAGGGAAATTGGAGTGAGCTCCAAGACTAAAAATAAGAAGAAGTTGGTGTTTGAGTGAACTTGTAGACATTTTCCCAATAATTACTAGTAAGGTAACACACTCCAAACTCACCTATGTCACCTATAGATCGTTAGATGTAATCATGTTTGTGTGTGTGGGTGCAAAATGGGTTATTTATTATTTATAAGGGAAATAGAGCATTTTATGATCCCCTTAAACTCTCATATGTTTTAAATAACATTTGAGAGCCTTAAGAAGGAGCTTTACTCGTGAAAATATAGAGTTTTCTAGGTTTAGGGTATTGATACTAGATGAATAGTATCGACACTATTCATATAAAAGGCTAATATCAAGGGATTTTTGTTAGTAATATCGATACTCTATTCATATAGTATCGATACCGTCATGAAATTACAAATTCACATGACCAACTTTTGTTTCGATACGTAAGATGGTATCGGTAGCCTAATAAGGTAGTATCGGTACACCCCTAAGAGTATTGATACTCTAAGGCCTCTTTATATTTCAATAGCCAATTTTGGTTTTGTACCAACGGTTGGTACGGATACTGAAGGGTCGGTAGTATGGGTACCATTTTACTGAATTTGGTATGAAGCCTAACTTTTAGTTAAGAACTTGGGAAGGGTTTAGAACGATCAAAATTACTCCAACAAGCCTGAAAGTGAAATCCCAAATGTTGTGTGATAAGCATGAGTGTAACACCCTATACCCGAATACGAAGATTAACATGAGTACTTGAGCATACATTAGATTCAAATAATGTTGGGCAAAACAAATACCCTAAAACATGTGTGCCAAGCGGAAGAATTTAAACATAAACGTTTATTATGCAATACGTGGCAGCAACCAACAAGAATATTAATCACAACATTTACACAATTTAATATCGCAAGATAAACATATTCACAATGCAGGGGTAATTTGGATATTTCACGTTGCATGCTTGTTGAAGTTGAATTCTCATTTTAAAGCTAACAATATTCATTATTAATCACTAATTAGTGACATGAATATTTGTAGGTTATTAGGATGTGAAACAAGGATTTAACCGAACATATTTTCCTTATGGACTAAAATGTAAACTTTTCAAAATATGAAAATACCAAAAATATGAAATTAAAGGTTCTAATATTAAACTATTACCATTATAGAGTCATAGAATAAATTTCAGCAAAATCTGAGTTGAAACCAAGCTTTAATTGTAACATCATGCTTCTAGATCAAACTGGATACATTTTAAAATTTAGGGCCAACTGAGGACTTATGGGACACTTTAGGTCTTTAATGAATGCAATTTTACCTATTTTTATTGATCACACAACTATGGGATTGATCCCTTTTCATGGGGGATCGATCTTTTGTAAAACAATAGCTAAACACTCAAAAGGGATGGATCTATTTTCCAAGGGATCAATCCTTTTTCAAAATGGAACGATCTTTTTTCACGAAAATGTAGAAAATTGATAAAAACATGAATTTCCATACAATTAATCCTAAGTTCTATGAACATGCTTAAACACACTTGAACCACTTAGAACATGTTGAAACACATATGTAGCATGCTTCATAACATCAATTAACATACAATTCAATCCATTTAGCATGCAAGGTCAAGATTTTCATAAAAATTCAACTTAACCACAAGTCATAAATACATTTTGTACATTGCTGGTAGTTTCATGCTTCCTATGAGTCTAACATATTATAATATCCTATTATAACTTGTCTAGGTGATCAAAACATGTATTTTAGGCATAAATCATACTTTAACCATTGTAGGCATACTTAGTCATATTGTATAACATGCAATCTAACATCAACATTCACCATTCCCTTATTCATTCAATAATCAAAGTACAAATAGGTCATTATAGGTCACTTATGCATTAGACAAATCAACTTAAAGCTCAACTAAGGATCCCATATTGCCTCAAAATAAAACCAAGATTCAAAATAACTTTACAAAAGCTCTCTTACTTCGATCACCACCAAGTGCCTTGCCCCTCAAGCTCTCGAGTCGACAAGTAAAGATCTAAAAAGTATTAAACAACTAATATGAGCTATAAATCCCAATGAATGACTAAACATTCAAATATGATGTATTTGCCAATGCTAAAGGAAATCATACCTAAATGCTATGAAACCTTACTTGTTTTTACCTCAATGATCATATCATAATGTCATGATTTAATGTTCACTTAATGCATAAAAAATGCACACAAAATCCATATTATAAACATTCTTGTACAACATCATATACCTTCCAGGAAATCACATGCATACATACAATTACCCTTTCAGCAAAGTCACATACAACATATACATTATTTCCATTTAAGATCAATGGCCTTTTGTTCAAAACAAAACTCACTCATTGGATAAATGGACTCCATACGACTCCTCTTTATTTGTGGACTCACTTATGTCCAAAACCATGAAATTGCATACTAAAGTTCAACGACAAACCTTACCTCGTGTCTTCTTAGATCATAGTTCAACGCACCAACCAAACCCTATAGAACCCGATCACACACATATATAAAACACATAGAGTAATATTTCCTAGGCATGTCTTTCATATCTAAAGTTCTTATTAAGAACAAATAGAAAATTCATCCGAGTTACCAAGAGCAGTTGTCAATGATGCATAGTTTTTCACATATATTTATTCAAACTCATTTCCAGACATGATCACAATTGGTTGTCATGATCAACCCACATTGTGGACAATGATAATGTTTGACTCGTCCAATCATACATTCACATTATATATAGATTTTCGGATAAGATTTCAAAATTCTATACATCATTTGCAACGCATCATAATGCACATATCACATCAACATTACATATCACATTTCATATCACATTTTATATCAATTGCACAATTTCAATTCACATTCCATGAATCACAATCTTCCAATACATCATAACTCATACTCAATATGCTTTAACATTCATGGTTGCATAAAACGTTTGCTCCTAATACATGATAAATCATTATTAATACATCATAACTCATGGTTGTCTCAACCACATTCTTTCAATATATTCTTAACTCATAATCAACATACTTTTATACACATGCTCATAATAATAATTCACCTCCAATGTTCCATAAATCATGCCATATACTATATGCTTGCTTTAGTCATATTCTATTATACACACAACATGAATCCATATAATCAACTAACAACAACAAGTATACCTACTTTGGAACCAAAAATTCAGAGTTCTCGCATAACTAAACCTTCATTTAACCTTAAACACATTCATAACAAGTGAATGGATAGCCACTCACCTTGATGGCACAACCACATGATTCGACCCCAAACGTTAACCAAATGAACACAACAATTGATAAACCATTTTCCCCAATCATTCATACCCTAGGAACCAAAATAACTCTCCAAGCCTCTAATTCAATTAACACTACTTTTCCACAACAATAACTTGCTAGAAATGAAAGAAAGAAGAAGATCAGCAATGTCAATACCAAAGAGATCAACGAAAATCGGCAAAGAAGAAAATGAGAAGAAAAAAATCTTTATTCAAGAGAGAAAATCAAGAAGAAATGAGTAAAAATCAATAACAAATGAAGATAAAATGAAGAAAAAGAGTTTCAGCCATTAGAGAGAACTTGAGAGAGTTTGGGAGAAAATATAAGAGTGTTTGGATGAGAGAAAATGAAAGGAACGGTTAGTGAAAATTAGAAATGAAAATAAGCAAAGATTAAAAGAATGATTCTAAATGGAAAATTGACAAAATGGAGAAGAATGATAGGTTAATAAAGGAGGGAAAACCCATCCACACAAGCCTTGGTAAAATAAGCTTTATAGATTTTTTATTTGTGATCTTTTCCAATTTAGAAACTAAAAACACAATTTCCAATTCATTCAATTTAGTTAACTTGTAAAACCGAATTATAAATTCCAAAAAATAAATCAATAATTTAAACCCTTTTAAATAATTTTAGAAAATATTTATAAATTAAAAATATATATATTAATATTTTTACCAAAAATCTTTAAATCGATCCGACTACTGACTTGAAACTACTGACACATATTTTGGGATGTTACAATGAGAACAATATAAAGAAATAGTACATAAGACTTATACTCTTGCTTAATACTCAAGACATGACAAGGACACCTGAATTACTGGAATTTATGAAGAGCGTCTAATAAATATGTTTGTAAGATATCTAGATATATTTTAAGCAGTGCTAAGGTACTTTAGTATCAGTGTTAATGCATTTTCGTATTAGTATTGAGGCACTTTCTTTCATAGTAGTGCTAAGGCACTTTCATAGTAGTGCTAAGGCACTTTCATAGTAGTGCTAAGGCACTTTAGTTATTTGATGGTATTGACACTATACTTTGTGTTTTCAAATGTTTACAATGCTTCATTATGATGTATGCTTGGTGTATTTCGTTGCATTATTACTATACATGTTAGCATACACATTTGACAGATGCATGAAGTATAGTAGAGTTATTTGTGTGGCATTGAGCTCATATCTCAATGTTTGAAATTTATTTTCATTCATAGGTTCTTATGTGTCATTTTGAGTAGCTTATTACTAGGTTTCATATTTCAAAATTAGTGGAGCTTTAAAGTACGTCTCGAAAATTTTAGAGGGCATGACATTTTGTATAATTGAGTTGTGACTCTCTTTGTTAAATTTTTATGCTATTTTGAGATGTTATTTGAGAGCTCCCCTATTTATGAAACATGAACGTCTATGTCTTCTTTATCTATGGATGAGTACCTATGTTTTGAGAAATGTTCCAAAAAAATAGTTAATCACTTCGGTGTTTTCGTGTAATATCTAAATCCTCTAGATTTTGGGTCAGATCGGATTTGGGTGTTACAGGTAAGATCTTCTTTACTAGCTCTAAGAATAAATTTACTGGTTGTAATACCCTGAAATCCTAGTCAAGGAAAATTAAACTATTTTTTCCTAGAATGAAAATTGAATCTAATTTAATTAAAAATCTAAATTAATTGAATTGGAAAAAGGACACAATCGAATTGCGTAAGATAGCCACCAAGTTGAATTAGAATTTAAATTAATTGAATATTGCTCTGATACCATGTTGAGAAAATAACAATTATTTTTTTAAATATACATAATGTCACACATTTTTTCCATTTGTGAACAACGTATATATAGGACAATACAAACTCTCTATATTCTTCTAAACCAATGCTCTAGCAACTTTTTATATTTTGTTAATATTAATGCTTAACAAACTCTCTATATTCTAATATTATTGCTTAACATTCACCTTACTTTCCAGGAATTTAAGAGCTCCATCCGAGACCTTCATCTTGTGGTGAAATGAGGAAAAATAAGCATGTAAAAGGGGTTTGGTAAGACCATTTGTTTGTTGATGATAAGCATAAACATAGTTGATACAAATCGTGCCAGCTCCAACCTTTTCCTGAACAAAATGAAGATCTAATTCAACATGTTTTGAACAAGAGTGAAACATCATATTAGCACTCATTGAAATTGTGCTTGTGTTATCACTCCATATAGCGGGAATTTTGGTGCAGGACATACCAATGTCTTCTAATAACATCTAAATCCAAGTAAATCAACAATACTAAGGTATTCGGCCTCCGTAATCGAACGAGACACTGAACATTGGCGTTTAGATCCCCATGAAATAAGATTCCCACCAAGAAAAACACAAAATCCTAAAATTGAGCGTCGATCACCAATATTACTTGCCCAATCAGTATCACAAAAGCCTTCCAATTTCAATCCCAATATTGGCTTTCGAAAGACCAAGCCAAAGTTAAGGTACCACTTGAGTACCGCAAGATACGTTTCACAGTGACCCAATGATGTTATTGTGGGTCATGCATCTATTGAAAGACTTTATTGACACTAAAAGTAATATAAGGTTAGTGTGATTCAAGTACAAAATAGCTTCAACAATACTCCTATACAGCTAAGGATTTGATAACGGACTTCCTCCATCCTTATAAAGCTTTGGAGCAGCGACCATTGGAGTAGGAACAGGATGTGCACCTCGCATGCCCATCCTGTTATGTAATTCAAGGATAAATTTGTGATGTTGCAAAATAATAGAATTAGCATCATGAGAGACTTCCAAACCCAAGAAAAAGTTTAATCATCCCAAGTCTTTTAGAGTTAACTCACGACCCAACAAGAAGATGATTTGTTCCACATCATCAATATTATGCCATATGATAATAATATAATCCACATATACAAGGACAAAAACCAAGCAATCACCTTTGCATCGAATGAATAATGAAGCATCAGATTATGTCCCTCAAAATCCAATGTGAATGAGAAATGAGCATAATTTAGCATACCAGCTGCGAGGTGCGTGTTTAAGACCATATAATTCTTTATCAAGTTTGCATACCAATTGGGTACCATCGGAAGAATGTTGTTCAAATCCTAGAGGTTGAACCATGAAGACCTCCTCACTAAGTTCCCCATTAAGAAAAGAATTATTGATGTAGACTTGGCGTAGTTACCATCTATGAATGACTACAAGAGACAAAACCACTTTGACAGTAGATGACTTAATAACCGGACTGAAGGTATCATGAAATTCTTGGCCAGGAACTTGGGAAACCTTTCACCACCAACCGAGCTTTATACTTAGCAATCGATCCATCCATATTTTTCTTAAAGCAAAACAACTGCTTAAAACTGATAACAATTATGCTCGAGGGTAACGGAACAAGTTTCCATGTGTCGTTGCGAACCAAGGCATTGTACTCCTCCAAGTCAACAGCTTTCCAAGTAGAAGAGTTCAACGCCTGATGAACCGTGATAGGTTCATCACCATCTACTAAGGTTTGAACAGTGAAAACTTTTGGCTTGAGGATTTCAACTTTACTGCGAGTGACCATCGAGTGAACATTGTAAGGTAAGGAAGAAGCGGTATTAGTAGTAGGTATATCATTTGGCTATAGTGAATCATCATCATTTGTTGCTTCAGGCTACCCAAGGGAATAAGCTAGAGGAATATCAGCCACCATGATTCCAGTCGGAGCAGTAGACGATGAAGCCAAAATCTTCTAAAGGGATAGCTCCATTATTTGAATAAGGTAATAAAGACGCATGATTACGTAAAACAGATGCAAAACTAGGTACCACATCAAAGGAGGTGCAAGGAATAGAGTAGCCTGAAGAAGAACCTATTAAATCTGAATTTGGCCCTGTAAATAGAAACACAGATTTGTTAAACTTAACGTGTCGAGAGATATAAATCAGACCATTTGACGCCATACACAAGTATCCCTCATGTTGCACACTATAGCTAAGAAATGTACATGCTTTTGATCAGAAAGATAGCTTGTTCGATTCAAAAGGATGAAGACAAGGAAGAATTTACATCCAAATACTCGTAAATGCTCATTAAACGAATATTTCCCAAATAGCTTCAAAAACAGAGATGAATTCTAAAGAACTCGGGTAAGCATCCAATTGATTAAATACACAGTCTCCACCACTGCATATAACTACAATTTTAAAAGTAAGGAGGCTTGACCTAATAATATCAGTGTCGTTTCAACGATATCTCGTTGTTTACTTTCAACACCACCATTTTGTTGGAAAGTGTGAGGGTAAGTGAGTCGATGTTGGATTCTTTCCTCATGCAACGCCTTGGTGAAAGGTTGAAATTCACCACCCCAATCACTTTGAACCTCCTTAATATACTTGCAAAATTTCACCTGAACCATTCGCTGAAATAATCGAAAAGTATACATAGCTTGGGATTTGTCTTTCAACAAATAAACCCAAGAGTACCTTGTGCAAGCATCAACAAATGATACATAATAGTGATACCCATTTGATGTAACATGTTGAGGGCCCCATAAATAAGTGAAAATTAAGTGAAATAGATTGGCATAAATGGTTTGAGAATAATAAAAAGGCAAAGAATGACTCTTCCCATATTGGTGAGCATAATAAATAGTGATATCATTAGTTAAGGTGGCATCACCATTACAATTTCTACACACAGCAAGAACCGTATCATGACTAGGGTGCCCTAAACGTCTATGCCATAAGCCAACATCAATAACTCCCCATGCAACCTTACATTCAGCACGTATATTATTATGCAAAAAAAGAGAATCAAACTCATAAAGTCCACTCGTCTCACGACCTTCAAGTAAAATCGCCTTTGTTTCCTCATCCTAAATTACGTATCTATGAGCATGGAATTCAAGATAAACATGATTATCTTTAGCAAGAGTAGAAACAGAGACCAATATTTGAGAAATATGTGGAACATGGAGAAGATTGTCCAAGTGTAAAATGCGAGTAGAAGTAATTAAACCGGATTGACCAACTTTAGAAATTTACAAACCATTACCATCACAAACAACAAGCTTACCCATTTCGGTGTATTCCTTACCTCCAACAACATTGGAAGCTTTAAAAGTTACGTGATGTGTGGCTCTGGAGTTCACAAACCATTTCTCAACCGATTTTGATACACCTTGAGTACCCATAGAAGACTGTGACCTATGCTCAGCAACCATGATAGAGGAGTTGCTACTCCATGCTCTAGAATAACCACAACCACAAGAAGAATTCAGCACAAAAGAACACAATTAAGCAAAAAGAACACAAGTCGTATTGGAATAAGGACGACAACCAGATGAAGCACGTTGAAAATTTTGATCAAATCGGTGCCAACATCTTTCGACCAAGTGACCAATCTTTCCACAAAAGCTGGCATTGGATCCTTGGTTTACCACAATAACGACCTGCCTGATGCATTAAAGAAGAAGCAGGACGTGGCCCGGAAGATTAAAGATTGCCATGTACAGGGTGATCAGTGACCAAAAGTTGAGAAATATTAGCACTGATTGAGAAAGTATCAGCCTCTTCAAATCCACATTGTTGGATTTTGACATCAACAAGAACCGATATAACTCTATCCAGAGAAAATAACTCACGACTGGCAGTTATCACTGTAATGAATGGATGATATTTAGACAAGAGACCATTCAAGATAGTAGCCACTTGCTCAAACTCATACACCGAATAACCACAAGTGGTGAGTGAATCACATATTTCCTTAATCTAAGAGATGTACTCTCTCATGATTAGTTCACCCTTACGAATGGACTTTACGCAAAAGTGAAGGTTCATCTTTGTCATCGTTGACTTCCTTGCAAAAAACTTAGTCACCGTGGACCAGACCTGCATCGTCGTATCAGCCCCAACTAAATGAGGGAGAATTAATGGAGTTATCATGGATAAATTATCATGGATAAAATCTATAAAGCCAAAGTACTATCTTGTGCCACAAAGAGTTCGTATTCCTCATTATATTAAGAACCATTCTCTAGAGTCACCTTTAGAGGCGGCGTGGAGTAACTTCACCAGTGATAACCTTCTCAAGGTTGTTGCTCCTCACAGCCAAAAGAACATGTTATTTCCACAGTAAGTAATTACGCTCGTCTAAAATGGCATTTGGGCATTTATTGGTGAATGTCTTTTGAAAGAATAATACCTACTTTTCATCCTGATCATCCATGGAAAATATAAATAAAGAAGAACGATTAGAAAAATGAGGAAGAAGAAGAAGAACACTCTATAGGTCCCAAAGCTCCCGATACCATATTGAAAATGTAACAATTTTTTTAAATATACATAATGCCATACATTTTTCCCATTTTTAAACCACGTATATATAGGACAATACAAACTCTCTAGATCCTTCAAAATTAATGCTCTAGTAACTCTCTATATTTTGTTAATATTAATGCTTAATAAACTCTCTATATTATAATATTAATGTTTAACACTAATCAAAATAATTGATGAAGTGCTAACCAAATTAGAGTGTTCCAATTGAAATAAGTAACAAATAACAAGCTTGCATGTCAAATACATGAATTCCTAAATTTACCCTTGAATAGTCTATTACTTAAGCATTAAGAGAGGCTAAATTGGGCATTTCTACCTCCATTAAAGATGAAATAATATCTTCCTTCCCATTTCATTTGGTGACCTGTCTAAGAAAGAAAAATTAAAGAGAATTAAGAAAGAAAAAGATGGAGAGAATACAAAGAAAGAGATCGGCCATGCAAGATTAGTTCAATTTTGAATTAACTAGGGAAACTACATAGCCTAAGAAGTAAGTCTTTCCTTCTCCTTCCATTCAAAACTTTAAGGATTTAATGGGGTTAATTCTTAAGTAATTGATAAGTTTGATTATTGAATAAATTCAAATGGTTGGCTTATATGATACTAGAGATTATGGTGGTCATGTTGAGTTAAATTTAAGTGATCAAGAACCTTGTTAAGTTGGGTAAATTATGGGTTATCACCTTAAGGGTGATAAGCGAAATATTCATGCAAGCATGTGACCAAATTAAGAAATTCGAAAGGTTGTGTATTAAATTGGGAAATATATGTAGGATAAAGTTGCAAAAAATTGAAAATTACTTAAGATTTAAGCTTTAAACAAGAGCAAATGCTGTAAAATTTTAAGAATTTGGCCTTAGAGTGAAACTAGTCACAATTGTTGGTATATATCAATTAAGGATTGTTTTGAACAAGTTAAGGAAATTTGGGATCAAATTGGAAAGAATTAAATATTGGTAATGCTAGATAAAAACAAGGTACAGACTGGAAAAAATGTAAAATAAATTGTAAGGCCTAATTTAGAGAGAAATTAGTAGTTTGTAAATGATACATTAGTAAAAAAGATAAAACTAGACTGTTCTGGAAAATTTGTTAATTAGAAGACTTAATTAGAATATCAAAAACTAAATTTTAAATGAATACATATAGGAGAGACAAATTAAACAATGGTAAGAAGAGCTAAGACAAATTGATAAGAACCCTAGGTGAATTAGTTAACAAAAGTGCATCGAAATGAAAGAGTGACAGATTGGTCACTGGAAAATCATCTAACTTCAAATGAAAAATTGTAATTGTATACAAGAAATTAAAATACAAGCCATACATAATTGGAATTTTAATTGAATTAGATTTCTAAGGGTATAAAGAAATCGAAAATTCGACTAGTAAATTAAAAGTTATGATCATAATAGAATTTGTTTAATGTCAAATAGTTAATTGAGCTTGAATTACTATTGTATTGATTCTAGTAACTTCCCTATGTTTTGTATAAATTGCTAGAGCAAGGAATTGAGGAAGTGGCTGACGAAACTAAGGTATGATCCACCAAAGATAAGAAAAAAGGAATAGTAATTCAAGGATAAATTGGAGTATTGTGAGTGTAATTATACTAGGGTTGGAAATTAGGTACCAACCACCCTTTATTTTTATTTCTATGTTCAATTGCTTATGAAATGAGTATGATAATAATGAAATTAAGTCATATTATAACTTAAAATTAAGGGAAAGAAATATTAATTAAAGACTATAGGTTATTGAGTGACATATGAAATTAATTGGTAAATTGGTTATTGCATTTTGCCTTGATTTAAATTGAATTGGATTGTAAATTAATACATGTTATCATAATATAATTAAATTGGTTTATGAATAAATACATGTTACCTGATCGAATCAAGTTGAATGGTGAATTATTGTATGCTATCATGATCGAATCAAGTTGAATAGTGAAGTATTGCATTCTGCCATGATTGTTGAATGGTGAACTATTGCATGTTGTCATGATTGAATTGAATTGAATTGTGAATTAGTACATGTTACCGAGATCGAACTCGATTGAATTGAAATCTTGAATGAAGAAATTGTTGCTTGCTGCCATGATCAATCTGGAATTGAATGAATAATCTTGAATTGAAATAATCATTGATGGCTATGTTATTGAAAAGAAAATAATGATTTCTTCGCAAATAAGATTCAATGTCTTTGGTAATAGTTAGTCCAAGATATATGGGCATGCCTTAGAGTCTAGAGCTCAATTTTGTATGGGGGACTACGGTCCAGCACTACGGTGCTTATTGGCGACGGACGGAGGGTACGTTATGTGGTCTTTAGCGACAGTAGGAGGGTTGACCAGTACTATGGTGCAATTAAAGTGTATAGTGATAGTTGGTTGGAGACTTGCTTATCTAGGCTGAACTAGCAACCGAGGCTTAAATTGAATGATAAGATTAAATCGAAAAAATTATATATGTTTACATGATTTGTATAGTTTGATTATATATATGTATGTGTATGTGCATATAATTGAGTGTTTCCTTCTAGTTCGAATAGAGGAAAGAATGTTATTCCAATTAAATTGTTTAATTTGTTTGCCATAAAGATTGCATGAATACATATGTGGTGAAATGTTTTTGTTCAAATAGAGTAAGGAATGTTATACCTATTGAATTGTTTAATCGGTTTTCCATATAGATTCCATGAAAACATATGTGGTGAAATGTTCTTGTTCGAATAGAGGAAATAATGGTACACCTATTGAAATGATTAATTCATTTGCCATGTAGATTGCATGAATACATATGTGGTGAAATGTTCTTGTTCGAATGGAGGAAAGATTGAAATGTATGATTACCTGGTTAGATTGATTTCTAAATTACAAGAATATGATCATGATTTTTTTCTTATTCGAAATTGATGCAAGATCAATTGGAGTGTTTAAATTGAATGTGAATCTAGTAGATTGTATAGTGACTCATGAAACCAAAATGTTAAGTGAATGTTAAAGATAACTAAATGGGAGAAGTTTAATAGAATTAAGTGTTACCTCACTAAGTACTTTAAGTACTTATCAATCTTGTTCCTTTCTTTACCAAACCACAGATTCTATAGTATTTGAAGCTCAACCTCCATATTCAATCAATCCAAAGGAAGATTTCAAGTATGACTTGTTTCATTAACCTTATACTCCTAGTTGGTGGCTTAGCTTTGAGTATAGTGGTTCAAATCTCATGCATATGGTAGGTAATTAAGTTTTTTATGAAATGTACCTAAGAACTAAATGAAATAGTATAGTCTATGGAGTTAATAGACCCTAATGTATATATAGTTAATGTCTCTTTTGGAATGTATACAGCTTACTTGTATGTCATTGGGTATAATCTGTTAAGGGTCTCTTTTGTAATGTAAATATATAAATGGGTTATGAAATGATGTTATCGTATGTTAAGTTCATTAAATTATTGGATATGCATGTAGTTTTATATTAATAATCAACATAATGAATTACATATTGAAATTTAATGAAACTACCTTAGTTAAATTAGAATTCATGGTTTATCAAATTAATCGGTAAGTAAATTGATTGAGATTGATTAATCTTGTATTCAAATAAAAAATTGTTCTTCTATTGTATTTTTTGTTGTGTATGTCTAATTCAACGTTTAATGATATTGTATTTCCTTATGGACTCGGTAATGCTTCCAATCCTTGATACGGGTTGGGGTGTTACAAGTTAAATGGTATCAGAGCTTTTGGTCGAGTCTAGGACTAAATCGAGTCTCATGCATCATATAGGATTATATTGAGCCACCTAAGAGTTATATTCAAGCATACTTGTATTCTTGCTAAACCTAAAATTTCCCTTCTTCTTTTATCATAGAATGTTGGAAACAAGAATGGCTTAGGATAGTGAAAGTCTCAAGGGGTCCTCAAATGAAGGAGACAGTGTAGGGATGGATCGAAGTCTTACACAACAAGCTCAGTAATAAGCCCAAGTTCCTGATCAACAGGGAAATCCTGTCGTAAATCCAATAGAACAAGAATGTCTCCTTAGCATGAAGATCAACTTATAATCAACCTGAGACGTGATCAGAATGTTACTTCTCTTATTGTATCTAACAAGGCTCCTATCGACAAGCTTTCCCAACACTGGGCATATACTTTCACTAGTTCCAGTAAAGATAAACCCGAAGAAGCTGAGTATTAGCTTGAGAATACCACCCAAATTCTTACCAAGCAATTGCAATGCTCGGATGAGCATAAACTCGATTGTGTTGTGGCCCTATTGGCATATGAGGCACGGAGTTGGTAGGAAACCACTACCCTGACTACTCCTTCTCAATCTGTTACATGGAAGTTCTTTGTAGAAGAGTTCAATAAGAAGTATATTAGTTACCAGTATCTGCCCAAACACAAGAAGCATTTCCTGTACCTTAAACAAGGTGGTTGACCCATCGAGCAGTATATGAGTGACTTCTACAAATATTGCAAGTACAGGTCAGAATACATAAGAATGAGAGCGACAAATTTTGAATTTTTATCAATAGACTAGATAAAGAGCTAAGTCATATATTTACTGCACTGTATATTACTGACTTCTAAAGCCTGGTGAATCGAGCTATCTCTACGGAGGAGAAGATTAAAGCTTCTAAGAAATGTAAGAGTGGTAGTTCCTGGAAAGATAAACGATCGAGGAGTGACGACAAGCCCTATTGGCAGTCGAAGAAGTCCAAACATAACCAGGAAAACTCATCCAATTGCATTTCTGCTCAGAAGTGTAACTATATTCCGAAGCTTTAGTCAGTTTCTAAGCCTGCAATTTTGATGGTCTATATGGATAGTAAGGGGAATTCTAGGAAGGTTGTTCAATATCCTACCTATAAATTTTGCTAAAACATCATCTCGATCAATGTAGCACTCAGCATAACTTATGCTACTTGTGTAGAGCCTCAGACTATTACATCCAGGATTGTCCACATAATCCAAATAATGTTCTATACAGAAATTCTTCTATTGCAAGTTCTAATCCTACAAATCAAAACAAAGGCAATCAAGCCACAATGTCAAAGGCTATGCAAATCATTCGAATGCCCATGCTCACACTAACCAAGAATCTCAAACATTTGCTCATATTTATCACATTTGGGGAAACGAGGATGAAGAAGCTCTCGATGTTATCACAGGTACCGTTGAGTTAAACTAAATACCTATTTATGCTTTAATATACTCAGGATTTACTCATTTGTTTGTCAAACTTGATAGAAAATTTGAAAATAAAGCATGATCTTTCTAAAATTAGCCTTGTAGTCAATAACCCGTTAGAGGGAATTTCAAACATTAACTTGATTTGTAGAAATTGCCTCTTGACTATTTGAAATGTGCCCTTCTTCATCGATCTATACGTTCTGCCATCTTATAAGTTTGATTTAATACTAGGCTTAGATTGGTTAAGCAAACATGAAGCTTAGGTAGATTTCCAAAATGAAAGATTTTATCTCTGAGGATTAGGGAAATAATTTATTCTCCTAATTGATAAAGAAATAATTTATTCTCCTAATTGATAAAAAAAAGCCTACTTCTCTTTTTGTTTCTATGGTCTTACAAGGTTAAATTGAATTTGGCTTAATTGATATACTGTTGTTTTTTAATTTGCCGATGTTTTTCCCGAGGAACTTCCTGGCCTACCTCTAACTCGAGAAGTAGAGTTCAGGATTTAAGTCCAACCTGGAACAAATATGGTGTCCAATACACCATATCAAATGGTGCCACTTGAACTGAAAGAGCTACAGAATCAACTATAATAGCTTCAAAACAAGGGTTTATTCGGGACCGCTTTTCTCCCTGGGGTGCACCTATCTTGTTTGTAAAGAAAAATGATGGTATGACGCGTCTTTGTATTGACTATCGCCAGCTAAGCAAGATCACTATCAGGAACCGATATCTACTTCCAAGAATAAAAAATCTCTTCGGTCAGCTTAAGGATGCTTCAGTGTTTTCTAAGATCGATTTTTGATCATGTTATTATCAAATGAGGGTTAAAGAGGATGACGTGCTAAAAGTAGTTTTCTGAGCTCGTTACAACCACTATGAATATCTTGTTATGGCATTTAGATTAACTAATTCCCCTGTCGAATTCATGGATCTCATGAATCACATATTTAAGCCCTATATCGATAAGTTCATGGTTGTATTTATCGATTACATTCTCATTTATTCCTATAACAAGGAGGAACATGTCGAACACCTTCGGATTGTCTTGCAAACACTTCAAGAACGTTAATTGTTCACAAAGTTATCCAAGTGAAAATTCTGGCTATCGAAAGTCTCATTCCTTGGTCATGTTATCTTAGCACAAGGAATCAAAGTAGATCCAAAAAAGATACAAGCTATTATGGATTGGAGACCTCCAAGGAATGTGAGCGAAGTTTGAAGCTTTCTCGATTTAGCCAGGTATTTTAAAATATTCATTAAGGGATTTTCTATTATTGCCTTACCCCTAACTAAACTTCAAGTTGTCATCTCAGAGCTAGACTCGAAAGATAATTAAGATTTCTCCATTCATTTGAATGGCATGCTCTATTTTAAGAATAGGTGTGTATTCCGAAAAATGATGACTTGAAGAAGGAAATTTTGTATGAAGCTCATCAAAGTCCTTTTTTATTCATCCTGGATCTAACAAGATGCTTAAGGACCTTAAATCCTTGTATTGGTAGCCTCTCATGAAGTCTATCATTATTGATTTTGTATCTAGATGCTTGAATTGAACGAATCAAAGCTGAACATCGAACTCCTATTGGATTCCTCCAACCTATTGAATTTCCTTAGTGGAAATGAGATCAAATAATTATAGACTTTGTAAGTGGTCTACCTAGTTCACCAAGAAAGTGTGATATTGTGTGGGTAATTATAGATCACTTCATTATATCAGCTCATTTCATCCTTAGTGTAAATGAGATCAAATAATTCGATTACACGAGGTCTCTACTTCTATCATTTTCGATCAAGATCCTCGATTCACAGCTCGGTTTTAGAAATCCTTACAGTGAGCCCTTGGCACTAAAGTGAAACTGAGTACGGCCTTTCATCCTCAAAGTGATGGTAAATCCGAAAGAGTAATACAAGTACTCAAAGACATGCTTAGAGCTTGTGTTATGAACTTTGGAAAGAACTGGGAGAAATCCATACCCCTTGTAGAATTCGCCTATAATAATAGTTATCAAGCTTCGATTCAAATGGCTCCTTTCGAGGCTTTGTATGGAAGAAAATGTAAAACACCTCTTTGTTAGTCCGAATTGGGTGAAAACAAAGTCCTTGGGCCTCAATTACTCAGGGAAACTAAAGAACAAGTTCATATTATTCATGATCGATTGAATAAATCCTTTGATAGGAAAAAGTCATATGCATATTTGAAACGAATAGACATCCATTATGATGTAGGAGATAAGGTCTTTCTCAAAGTATCTCCCTGGAAGAAAGTTTTTAGGTTTGGAAAAAAGGGAAAGCTTAGCTTTCGATTCATCGGACCATTCGATGTTGTGGAAAGAATTGGTCCAGTGGCTTATGGAATACTACTCCCTAAAGAATTCGAAATTATTTATAATGTTTTCCATGTCTCAATGCTCCAAAAGTACCGCTCAGGTCCAACTCACATTCTTGAACATAAAGAAGTTTAATTAAACCCATACCTATCCTATGAAGAGGAACCAGTTCAAATCCTTGAAAGAGAAGTCAAACAACTTCGAAACAAGAACGTTCCTTTGGTTAAAGTCTTGTGGAGAAATCATAAAATGGAAGAAGTGACCTGGGAACCCGAGGATACAATGAGAAAGTACTATCCTCATCTATTTAATCCAGGTAAGAATTTGAGGATAAATTTTCTTTTAAGAGGGGAGAATTGTAACACCCTGAAATCCTAATCTAGGAGAATTAAACTATTTTTTTGCCTAGAATAAAAATTGAATCTAATTGAATTGAAAATTTAAATTAATGAAATTGGAAAAAGGACCCAATCGAATTGCTTAGGATAACCACTAAGTTGAATTGGAATTTAAATTAGTTGAATTAAGAAATGACCTAATCAAAATGATTGATGAAGTGCTAACCAAATTAGAATGATCCAATTGAAATAAGTAACAAATAGCAAGATTTCATGCCAAATACATGAATTCCTAAATTTACCCTTGAATAGTCTATTACTTAAGCATTAAGAGAGGCTAAATTGGGCGTTTCCACCTCCATTAAGGATGAAATAATATCATCCTTCCCATTTCATTTGGTGACCGACCTAAGAAAGAAAAATTAGAGAGATTTAAGAATGAAAAAGATGGAGAGAATACAAAGAAGGAGACCGGCCATGCAAGCTTAGTTCAAGCTTGAATTAACTATGGAAATTACATAGCCTAACAAGTAAGTCTTTTCTTCTCCTTCCATTCGAAACTCTAAGGATTTAACTGAGTTAATTCTTAAGAAATTGATAAGTTTGATTATTGAATAAATTCAAATGGTTGGCTTGTCTTGTATGATACTAGAGATTATAATGGTCATGTTGAGTTAAATTTAAGTGATCAAGAACCTTGTTAAGTTGGGTAAATTATAGGTCATCACCTTAAAGGTGATAATCAAAATAATTGTGCATGCATGTGACCAAATTAAGAAATTCGAAAGGTTGTGTACTAAATTGGAAAATATATGTAGGATAAAGTTTTTGAAATTGAAATTTACTGAAGATTTAAGCTTTAAACAAGAGCAAATGCAGTAAAATTTTAAGAATTTGGCCTTAAAGTGAAACTAGTTACAATTGTTGGTATATATCGATTAAGGGTTGTTTTGAACAAGTTAAGGAAATTCGGGATCAAATCGGACAGAATTAAAGATTGATAATGCTAGATAAAAACAAGGTAGAAACTGGAAAGAATGTAAAATAAATTGTAAGGCCTAATTTAGAGGGGAATTAGTAGTTTGTAAATGATACATTCATAAAAAAAAGGTAAAACTGGAATGTTCTGGAAAATCTATTAATAGGAAGACTTAATTGGAATATTAAAGGATAAAGTTGAAATGAAAATATAGAGTGGTAAGACGAGCTAAAACAAATTAATAAGAATTCTAGGTGAATTAGTTCACCAAAGAGCATCGAATTACAAGAGTGACAGATTGGTCACTGGAAAATCATCTAACTTCAAATGAAAAACTGTAATTGTATATAAAAAAATTTAAAATACAAGCCATACATGGTTGGAAATTTAATTGAATTAGATTTCTAAGGGTATAAAGAAATCAAAAATTTGATGAGTAAATTAAATGTTATGATCAGATTACTACAAGGTGTACAATCTGCCATAATAGAATCTGTTTAGTGTCAAATAGCTAATATAGCTTGAATTACTATTTTATTGATTCTAATAACTTTACAATGTTGTGCATAAATTGATAAAGCAATGAATTAAGGAAGTGACTAAAGGAACTAAGGGAGGATCCGTCAAAGATAAGCAAAAAGGAAAAGTAATTCAAGGATAGATTGGAGTATTATGAGTGTAACAATACTAGGGTTGGGAATTAGGTCCCAACCACCCTTTATTTTTATTTCTATGTTCAATTTATTATGAAATCAATATCCTAATAATGAAATTAAGTCATATTAGAACTTAAAATTAAGGGAAAGAAAGATTAATTAAAGGCTATAGGTTATTGAGTGCCATATGAAATTAATTGGTAAATTGGTTATTGCTTGTTGCCTTGATTTAAATTGAATTGGATTGTGAATTAATACATGTTATCATGATATAATTGAATTGGTTTGTGAATAAATGCATGTTACCATGATCGAATCAAGTTGAATGGTGAATTATTGTATTCAATCATGATCGAATCAAGTTGAATGGTGAATTATTGTATGCTGTCATGATCGAATCAAGTTGAATGGTAAAGTATTGCATGTTGCCATGATTTTCGAATGGTGAACTATTGCATGTTGTCATGATTGAATTGAATTGAATTGTGAATTAGTACATGCTGCCATATCGAACTCGATTGAATTGAAATCTTGAATGAAGAAATTGTTGCTTGCTTCCATGATCAATTTGGAATTGAATGAATAATCTTGACATGGAATAATCATTGATGGCTATGTTATGAAAAAGAAAATAATGATTTATTAGCAAATAAGATTCAATGTCCTAGGTTAATAGTTAGTCCAAGATATTAGGGCATGCCTTAGATTCTAGAGCTCAATTGTGTATGGGGGACTACGGTGCTTATTGGCGACATCCATAAGGTACGTTATGTAGTCTTTAGCAACAATAGAATGGTTGACCAGCACTACGGTGCAATTAAAGTGTATTGCGACAGTTGGTTGGAAACTTGCTTATCTAGACTGAACTAGAAACAAATGTTTAAATTGAATGATAAGATTAAATCAGAAGAATTATGTATGCTTACATGAATTGTATAGTTCGATTATATATATGTATGTGTGTGTGCATATAATTAAGTGTTTCCTTCTTGTTCTAATAGAGGAAGGAATGTTATACCGATTGAATTGTTTGATATGTTTTCCATATAGATTTCATGAATACATATATGGTGAAATGGTCTTGTTCAAATAGATGAAGGAATGTTATACATGTTGAATTGTTTAATCAGTTTGCCATATAGATTTCATGAATACATATGTGGTGAAATGTTCTTGTTCGAATAGAGGAAAGAATGTTATACCTATTGAATTGTTTAATCCATTTTCCATGTAGATTGCATGAATACGTATGTGGTGAAATGTTCTTGTTCGAATGGAGGAAAGATTGAAATGTATGATTAGTTGGTTAGATTAATTACTAAATTATATGTATATGATCATATTTTTCTTCTTGTTAGAAATTAATGCAATATCAATTTGAGTGTTTAAATTGAATGTGAATCTAGTAGATTGTATAGTGACTCGTGAAACCAAAATGTTAAGTGAATGTTAAAGATAATTAAATGGGAGAAGTTTAATAGAATTAAGCGTTACATCACTAAGTACTTTGAGTACTTATCACTCTTGTTCTTTCTTTCCCAAACCACAGGTTTTAGAGTATTTGAAGCTCAACATCCATAGTCAATCAACCCAAAGGAAGATTTCAAGTATGGCTTGTTTTGTTATCCTTATACTCCTAGTTTGTGGCTTAGCTTTGAGTATAGTGGTTCAAAGCTCATGTATATGGTGGGTAATTAAGTTGTTTATGAAATATACCTAAGAACCTAATGAAATAGTATAGTATATGGAGTTAATGGACCTAATGTATATATCGTTAATGGCTCTTTTGGAATGTATGTAGCTTACTAGTATGTCATTGGGTTTAATCCATTAAGGGCCTCTTTTGTAATGTAAATATATAAGTGGGTTATGAAATGATGTTATAGTGTGTTAAGCTCATTAAATTACTAGATATGCTTGTAGTTTTATATCAATAATCGACATAATGAATTGCATATTGGAATTCAATGAAACTACCTTAGTTAAAATAGAATTCATGGTTTATCGAATTAATTATTAAGTAAATTTATTGGGATTGATTAATCTTGTATTTGAATAAAAAAATGGCTCTTCTATTTTATTTTCAGTTGCGTATGTCTGATTCAACGTTTAATGATCTTGTACTTGCTTATGGTCTCTGTAATGCTTCCAATCCTTGATTCGGGTTGGGGTGTTACATTGGCCTTGTTAGTATTTACAGTGAGCATCCTTCTTTGGCTCAAGAGATTCATCCTCGGAAACAAAGAGTAGTTTCTCTTGGAGTTTTCCACCTTCTTCAAGATAGCAAAACAAAAAAAATGAGGAGCACTTGGAAAGACCTAAGAATACTGTTGAGGTTTATGGTAGTACTATTGGTGGTTCTTCCTCTAACTCTAATCTATGGATATTTGTTTTTGGAACGTCATAGGATTGAATAATCCTAAAAAACGGGCCCAGATCTTGCAGAGGTTGAATGGTGTGAATATGGATGCGATCTAGTTGCTTGAAACTAGGATTAGAGAAGGTAATGTACCTGGAATTCTAGCTAAGGGTTTTTATCAATGGAATGTCATTTCTAATCATAGTGTGTATGCTAATAGTCATGTTTGGATTTGTAGTAAGGATGGTTTTGACATTGTTAGCTGTTATATTACTGATCAGGTGATAACTTTCAAGAGTAGTTTCAAATGAACTGGGTTATATATTTTTGTTGTCCATGAGAAAAATTATGGTTTTAAGCGCAAGGAGCTTTGGCAGCAACATTGAGATGTCGGGTTATAATAGGTACTTACCTTTGACTCATTGAGGGGGAACTTTAACATAATTTCTAGTCCTCAAGAGAGCTCAGACTTTGATGGCTCTATTCCTCATTTTCAAGTTGAGATAACTAGTTTTTTAATCTTGTTGTGAGGATTTGAAGTTGGTGGATCATCCTTTTATTTGGTCGTAATTCACCTGGTCAAATAGACAATATGGGCATTTTCTAGGGAGAAAGCTTCATAGGGTTCTCGTCAACCCTTCCTAGCTAGTGGTTTTTCTCGAGTCTTTTATTGAATTTCAAGCTCCTGGAATATCTTACCACTTCCTAGTTATGGTTTGGCTCTCTAAAGACATTCTTGCAAGTAACTCAAAAGACTTTTATTTTT
This sequence comes from Hibiscus syriacus, assembly GCF_006381635.1. Lineage (NCBI taxonomy): Eukaryota > Viridiplantae > Streptophyta > Magnoliopsida > Malvales > Malvaceae > Hibiscus > Hibiscus syriacus. The sequence goes on along the minus strand of NW_024062535.1, from coordinate 2,444,288 downwards.
TTCAATTTTTAGTTTAATCATCCTTACTTGTTTACTACTATAGCAGACTCTTAGAATGATCCTATTCAAGGTTATCCTATGCAAATCCTTTTTCAGAATATTAAAAGAATGAAAATCTATTTGAAAACTTTTACTAGATATCATTTCAATTATATCTCTAGGAAGGTCCAATTGAAGAGGCAATAATTGAAAAGAGCACAGCTTTAGAATTTATCTCCTAATATAACAGTGCAAGATGTTTTACTCAAGCATAATTTATAGGGTAAGCTTGTCAAACTGGAGAGGGTTGAATCCTAATACTTTACGCAAAAAACAAAGATTAAATGGCTGCAAAAGGGGTATTAAGGGACAAAATTCGCTAACTCTGTTGTTGCAATGAAGGTAAAAGAAATACCATAAGAGTGGTGTATGATGAGTAAGGGAATAGGCTCAAGTCATTTGATGACATGGCTTCCAAACTTGTGGATTATTTTACTAAGCTAATTGGCTTTACTAACATAGAGGTTAGAGATTATAATATCGGTATGTTAAAGGATCTTCTTAAATTCTTCTTGCCAAATGAAGAGAATGATTTCATGGTCAGGGAGGTGACCGATAAGAACATCAAGGATGTTATTTTTTACCAAGAGGATGACAAAGCCCCTGGACCTGAAGGTTTCATTTCTTTGTTTTTTAAAGGTCATGACTGGTTGTAAGGGCAAATTTCATTATAGTTGTAAAGTATTTTTCACCTCCTCTACTCTTCTGTCAGCGTTCAATGCTACTACTTTGGTATTGGTGTCTAAAATGCCCAATTCTAGCATGATGAAGGATTTTCAACTCATCTCTTGCTGCTATATGATTCATAAAACCATCACAAAAATCATTATGGGCAGACTTGCTAGTGTTTTCCCAAGTTTTATTGTCTTGAACCATACAACTTTTGTCTAAGGTCGTGATACTGTGGATAATACCTTTTTGGCGCAATAGCTAGTTAAAGGGTATTCTAGAAAATCTTTCTCCCTTGGGTGTGCACTAAAAATTGATCAGAGAAAAATATTTGATTCTTTAAGTTGGGATTTTATTCTTCGGCTTCTTAATAGGCTTCCTTTCACGGTTCAAAGTGTGGATTCGTGTTTGCTTCATCGGTTCTAGATTTTATATTTCCTTTAATGGAAGTCTTGTTGATTTTTTCAAGGGATCAATGGTCATCAGACAAGGGGATCCATTTTTACTTCTTTTATTTTTCCTTGCTATGAATGTTCTTTTGAGAATTCTTGATATAGCTACTGCAAATGGAATTTTCAATTTCCACCCTAGATGCAAGAAAGTGGAACTGACTCATCTTTGCTTCACTGATGATTTTGTTGTTATTCTACAAGATGTCTCTTGAATCCGTCATTGGAGTGCACTATGTTTTCGATAGATTCTATACGTTGTCTGATCTTAGGCTGAACACTTCCAAGAGTGAAATCTTTGTTTCTAGGATCGCATCTGATCAGTTGGATGACATTAAACATTTTCTGAGGTTTAAAATTGGTAAACTCCCTATTTGTTACCTTGGAGTAACCCTTGTTACAAGAAAGCATTATAAAAAAAAAAGATTGATCTGCTCTTATTGACAAAAGCAAAGATAAACTGGGGTGATGTCGAAGTAGCAACCTTAGCAATGTAAGCAGACTGCAACAGATTAGGTCTATTTTGTTCAATATAACCAACTATTGGTATAGGCAACTTGTTTTACCTCAAGAAATCGTCAACAGAATTGATTAGTTGTGTGCTCTATTTTTGGAAAGGGAAACACACAACTGCTACTGGGGATCGAGTTAATTGGAAGTAAGTTTTTTCTTTAAAGTCTAAGACTAGTCTTGGTTTAGAAGACATCAAATATTCGAACAGGACTTGTATGCTCCTTCTCGTTCAAAAAAAACTTCTCTTTTGGTTGCTTGGATCAAAGCTTATATTTTAAAAGGGACAAAATTTTGGTAGATTAAGAGGAAAACTAGCATTATGCTTCAACGCTAAATCTCGAAGGTATCAATGTTCGTTGAATTTGGGATTCTACCCGATCAGAGGGAATTAATTCGCAAGGTACAAGACTTTGTGATTTCCTCTCCACATTCTTAAGCATTCCATCATCAGGTGGATGGTCATTTTTGGGAGGCTTCCCACTAAACACATGCTGTTGTACATGAGATTGTTGTGGATGAAAAATGTGTTTTTGGTGATAATCTTGACACCAGGAACCAACTTTTCTTTGATTATTTTTTATGCTCAGAATATTTGTGAGGGAACCCATTTGCATTACAAAAGGAAGCAAAATTAAAAACCCCAAATTAACTAAGTAATCTAAATCATATCTAACAATAATATGTAAAATCATCACATAAAGATTATATTTTTTCAGAAAAATAACACTAATTACAATAGATAAAAAAATACTTGGGATAAGAAGCACAAATGCACAATTAAAACAATACTTGTAAACTTGACAATGAAACACAAATAAAGAGTTAGTGTAAAATGCTTGTTTTATGGTAAATTTTAGATTGCTACATAGATTTGTACTTTTTTTAAGCAATCCAATGAATATTGAGATTCCTCTATGATAAAGACAAGTACTAAAGTTTATAGAGACAAAGACTGCCAAAGTCTAAAACCTGTAGACATCACATTATTATGATCGTCTATCCCCCAACAAACGCAAAAACCAACATACAAGCATTCCACTTACCCCACCCTACACCAACAAAACCATCTTCAAAAAGAAAAAGGGTTCTATAGCACGAAAATACTCCATCAATTAAAGAAAATATAAATCTTAAAATTATTTGGAAAAAAACTCTTCTCATCTATAAATCCAATTAATTTTATGTTTATTCATTTATGTTCGTTTACGTTCGTTCATTTGTGTTCGTTTACGTTCATTTAATTGTTCTTGTTCGTTCATTTATTCGATTAAAGTTAAACAAATGAATATGAAAATACCTTGTTTGTTTGTGTTTGTTTGGTTCGTTTACAGTCGTACACCTGACAATAATTCTTTCATGTCTTATAATCTCATAGTTTTATGCCTCCAATTGTTTTCTTTTGGGTTACTTAAATTTGTTTTCTTGTGGAACAAAGATTTTTATTATTATGTATGATGCGTTCTGCCACGTGGTTTATGAATGAAATCCTCGCCATTTGCCATTGATGTAATGATTGATGTTAATGTTCTAAGGGAATCTAGAGGAATGAAATTATTTTATGTACACTTTCTACTATACCATCTATGGTTTCAATCTATTAAAAAAAATTCATATCAATATTATTTTTTCGTCATTTACCAAAAAAAATCAATTAATTAAAATGCTACCAAAATTACACCAAATCCTTTCCTTTCTTTTAATTCTTTACCCTTACATCAATTCTTTCCTTGCATTCATAGCTTAGGATCGAATATTTATAATGCAATAACAAGAACTTGTATCCAAGTTCGGGATCTTGGAAAATATTGAAGTGTCCCGTTTCTTCACTCTCGAGTTACAAAAGATTCCTACAATTATATAATTTCGCGGGTCAGGGACAAATTAACTGGTTGCAAGGCGAACCTTCTCTCTTTAGCGGGAAGGATTACTCTTGCTAAATAAGTTTTATCGACTATACCCTTTTATTCCATACAATCAACTTTGCTTCCTAAAGGGACGTGTGAGGAGATTGAGAAGATAATCTGCGCTTTTATTTGGGCCAGACGGAATCGCGACGAGGCGTTAATTGGTGAACTGGGAGACGGTTTGTTCATCAACGGAGCAAGGTGGCTCAGGTGTTAAAAAACTAGAGCATCAGAATGTAGCTTTTCTTATGAAGGTGGCATACAATTTGGTTCTTCATAAAGATCAGCTGTGGGCTAAAATCCTTCGTGCTAAATATAAATGGAATGGAGGAATTCCGTCCATGTTAGTTCGGAGGAATAGTTCTCGGCTTTGGAAGGGCATCTCTATGGCTTGGGATGAAGTTCGACAAAGTATAGCATGGAATACGGGGAATGGTAATAATGTGGATATTTGGAATGATGATTGGTTAAGTGATGTAGGTCCTCTGATTGCTCATGTTAGGGATCCTTTGGTTAGAAACTCTTCCGAATTGCAGTGTTTCGTCGATGATTTTTGTTAATGGCGAGTGGAGATGGGCGGCTTTATATAACCTGCTGCCTGAGGCTGTTTTACTTCGGTTACATACTACAATGTCGCCCTTGGTGGATGTTCGAGCCAGTGGCGGATGTTAGGAAAATAAACCGAGTACAAGTAATTTCCCTATAACCAGATTAGTGAGAATGCGAAATAAAAGCGGAAAAAATAATACCCGAAAATTGATAACGGAGTTCAGCCAATTGTGCTTACGTCTCCGGGCTGCTGCAGATCTTTTACTAATAGAGAAAATTTACAGGTGTTTACAAAACACTCACTACTCACAAGAAAGCTCTCTAGTATAGGAAGAAAGAAATGTTTTGGGATGATTTTGAAGCTAAATGGGTAAGGGTATTTATAGTAGAAACTTAGGGACTAATCTTTGAAAATACCCTAAAGTGCAATGACTAAAGTGAATTTACCCATTCCTATTTTCAACAAACATCTACCAAAATTTTACCAAACTTTGAAAAACATTTTTCAAAGAAACATTTACCAAACTTTGAAAAAACATTTTCCAAAGTTGGTTGCCAAACTTTGAAACTTTTAACAATCTCCCACTTGAAGACTGATTTTAATATGTCTTCACACCTCGATCAATGCAGCAGCATGTCTGGTCTTGTTATTTTAGCATGCCAACTGAAGCTGAACACAACTTCAGTTTGTCCGTAGTCACCGTCTTTGTCAACATGTCTGCCGTATTTTGAGCTCCACTAATCTTTTCAAGTTTCAAAATCCCATCTTCCAGAAGAGACCGGATAAAATGATATCTCAATTGTATGTGCTTTGTCCTGGAATGAAAAGACGGATTCTTTGCTAGATGGATAGCACTTTGACTGTCGCAATACAAGATATTGTTTTCTTGTTTCTTGCCTAACTCTTCCAAGAAACTTTGGAGCCAAACCATCTCCTTGTTGGCTTCCGTAACAGCGACATATTCTGCTTCAGTTGTGGAGAGAGCAACTATCTTCTGTAGTTGAGAAACCCAACTCACTGCAGTTCCTCCTAGAGTATAGACATACCCTGTAGTGCTCCTTCTGATGTCGACATTTCCGGCTAAGTTAGCATCTACATAGCCTGTCAGTATCATATCTCCACCTTTGAAACAAAGTGCTTTGTTTGTGGTACCCCGAAGATATCTGAGGATCCATTTGACTGCTTCCCAGTGTACCTTGCCCGGATTATTCATGTACCTGCTAACAGCTCCCACTGCATGAGCAATATCTGGTCTGGTACAAACCATGGCATACATCAGACTTCCAATTGCTGAGGCATACGGCAACTTCACCATGTGTGCACGTTCTTTCTCCGTCTTTGGTGATTGGTCTTTGGAGAGTCTGAAATGAACACCTAAAGGTGTACTTACTGGTTTAGCATCTTGCATGTTGAACCTGGAGAGTACTTTGTTGATGTACTCAGCCTGTGATAACATCAAAGTCCCCGACTTTGTGTCTCTCTTGATCCTCATCCCAAGAATCTGCTTTGCAGCACCCAGATCCTTCATAGCAAACTGCTTCGACAATTTTTGCTTCAAGTGTATAATCTCTTGCATGTCTGAGCCTGCAACGAGCATGTCATCAACGTACAATAATAAAATAATGAAGCTGTTGTCGAACCTCTTGATGTAGCAACAATGATCTGCTTGGCATCTGATAAAACCACTGCTACTCATGAAACTATCGAACTTCTTGTACCACTGTCTAGGAGCTTGTTTTAAACCATACAAGCTCTTCTTCAACCTGCATACCAGGTTTTTCTTGTCTGCCTCTATGAAGCCTTCTGGCTGCCTCATATAGATTTCTTCCTCCAAATCACCATGAAGGAAAGCTGTCTTTACATCTAACTGCTCAAGATGTAAATTCTCTGCAGCTACAATTTTCAACACCAGTCTGATTGTAGACAGTTTTACGACTGGAGAGAAAATTTCATTGTAGTCAATACCTTCTTTTTGCTGAAAACCTTTGACAACCAATCTTGCTTTGTAGCGTTTTCTCCCATCATGTTCTTCTTTGATCCTGTAAATCCACTTGTTATGGAGCGCTTTCTTGCCTGGTGGTAATTCAGCTAATTCCCACGTCTGATTTGACTTAAGCGAGTCCATCTCATCTTTCATGGAAGACTCCCACTTGACTGAATCCTCCACCTGCATTGCTTCATCATAGCACTCTGGTTCACCATTGTCAGTCAGCAACAAATAGTGCAAAGAAGGCGAATACCGTTGGGTTGGTTTAGGAATTCTGGAGGAGCGTCTCAGTTCTGGTGTGTGTGGTTCTTCTTGAACTGCTTCAGGATTGATCTGAACATCATTTCCAGAAATATCCTCGAACTCAGCAAATTCCTTTGTTTCAGCTTCGGTATTACTTGATTCTGCGGTTGACCTATCTTTGTACATCACATTTTCATTGAAAATGACGTCTCTGCTTCTGATGATCTTTCGATTTTCGTAGTCCCAAAACCGGTAACCGAACTCATCACCACCGTAACCAACAAAGACGCATTTGTTGGACTTGGCATCAAGTTTACTTCTTTCAGCAGAGTTTATGTGTACATAAGAAATACAACCAAACACTCTTAAGTGTGAAAGGTTTATTTCTTTCTTGCTCCAAGCTTCCTCTGGTATTCCGCCATCCAAAGGAACTGAGGGCCCACGATTGATCAAGTAAGCTGCAGTGTTGATAGCTTCAGCCCATAGAAATTTGGGCAATCCGGCATGTATCCTCATGCTTCTGGCACGTTCATTCAGAGTTCTGTTCATGCGCTCTGCTACGCCATTCTGCTGCGGTGTTATGGGAACTGTTGTCTCCATCTTGATCCCATTGTTTGCGCAGAAATCTCTGAATCTACTGTCTCTGTATTCTCCTCCATTGTCAGACCTCAACTGCTTAACTTTCAAACCAGTCTCATTTTCCACCATGGCCTTCCATTTTCTGAAGGTATCAAAGACTTCTGATTTCTTCTTCAGAAAATAAACCCACACCTTCCTTGTTGAATCATCGATGAAGGTGACATAATATAGTGAGCCTGCAAGAGATGGAACAGGGGATGGTCCCCATACATCAGTATGAACCAATTCTAACCTTTCTGCCTTGGGAGTCTTGCCAATCTTTGTAAAACTGACTTTCTTTTGTTTTCCAAAGATGCAATCCTCGCATAGTCCGACATCTACATTCTTTAGATCCGGCAGCTTCCCTTTTGACAAAAGTGTCTTCATCCCTTTCTCGCTCATATGGCCAAGCCTTTGGTGCCATAGGTTTGATTTTCCATCAGCATCTGCTACTGCAATGATATTCTCTAAATTTGAGGTTACATAGAGAGTACCAGTCTTCTTACCACGAGCAATGACGAGTGCTCCTTTGGTAATCTTCCATTCACAGCCTGAAAAGGTTGTGTTATATCCTTCTCCATCAAGCTGTCCAACAGAAATCAGATTTCTTTTGAGGCCAGGAATATGTCTCACTCCTGTCAGCTTCCAGGTGGTCTGGTTTGGCAGCTTTAGTCGGATGTCTCCTTTTCCGACGATCTTCAAGGTTTCATCATCAGCTAGATGAACCTTCCCAAAATCACCACTGACATAGTTCTCCATGATTTCTCGGCATGGGGTGGAGTGGAAAGATGCCCCTGAATCCAAGATCCATGATTCAATCGGACTGTTGACGCTTAAAATCATGGCATCACCTGTCTCCTCCGTCATGTTGGCAGATTCCTGTGCGCCGGTATTTTTCTTCGGTGCTCGGCAATCTCTTTTGAAGTGACCCTTTTTACCGCAATTATAACAGGTAAAATCTTTATTTCCTGTTCTTGATTTGCCCCTTCTAGATTTTGATCTGCCACGATTTGAATTTCTTTCTGAAGTTCTCCCTCTAGACTCCGTGTGTAAGGCTGAGGAGGTTGATGCTTCACCCGATTCTCTTCGTCGAATTTCTTCACTCAATACCAGATCCCGAACATCGTCGAATTTTAATTTGTTGTTTCCCGACGAACTGCTGACTGCTGTAACAGTAGCATTCCAACTGTCTGGTAGAGATGATAAGAGAATTAAAGCTCGAACTTCATCATCGAACTCAATTTCCACTGAACTCAACTGGGTTGTGATTGTGTTGAGTTCATTTAGGTGTTGTGCCACCGATGCCCCTTCCGCCATCCGCAAATTGAATAATTGCCTCATCAAATGAACTTTGTTTGAGGCCGATGGCTTCTCGTACATACTGGAGAGAGCCGCCATAAGACCCGCCGTGGTCTTTTCCTTTGCTATGTTAAAAGCAACATTGCGGGATAACGTCAGTCGGATAACTCCGAGGGCTTGTCTGTCGAGAAGAGCCCAATCTTCATCCTTCATGCCCTCTGGTTGCTTTCCTGAGAGAGGTTGATAAAGATTTTTCTGGTACAGAAAATCTTCAATCTGCATCTTCCAAAAGCCAAAGTCCGCACCATCGAACTTTTCAATTTTCACCTTCCCTTCGTCTGCAGCCATCGCTTCCACTCGAATCTGGCTTCTTTTGGATCGTTTCTGACAATTCTTGCGTGAGAATGCGAAATAAAAGCGGAAAAAATAATACCCGAAAATTGATAAAGGAGTTCAGCCAATTGTGCTTACGTCTCCGGGCTGCTGCAGATCTTTTACTAAGAGAGAAAATTTACAGGTGTTTACAAAACACTCACTACTCACAAGAAAGCTCTCTAGTATAGGAAGAAAGAAATGTTTTGGGATGATTTTGAAGCTAAATGGGTAAGGGTATTTATAGTAGAAACTTAGGGACTAATCTTTGAAAATACCCTAAAGTGCAATGACTAAAGTGAATTTACCCATTCCTATTTTCAACAAACATCTACCAAAATTTTACCAAACTTTGAAAAACATTTTTCAAAGAAACATTTACCAAACTTTGAAAAAACATTTTCCAAAGTTGGTTGCCAAACTTTGAAACTTTTAACAGCGGATGCAGAAATTTATAAATGGGGTCCAAAATTTTAATTTTCTTCTCTTAAAAATAATAGGGTGTAAAAAAAATTGTCTTCTATTTTTCTTTAACATATTACACTAAATTTCACTTTTTTCCCAAATAATGGGATGCACTTGACCCCTAGGGGGCTTAGTGCATCCACCCCTGGTTCGAGCTGATGGCCCGGGTTGGAAGTGGCGGGCATACCGAATGTTCACAGTTCGCTCAGCCTACGAGTTAAGATAGGGGGTTTCGAATTCCATGACTCAGAGTTTGGAACCTGATTGCTAAGTACCGGGGTTTCCAAAGGATCAAAATTTTCCTTTAGTTACTGGCTCAGAAAATTTTACTAACCAATGTTGATCGGGTTAGATGGCACATGAGTTCCGATAAGCGATGTGGGGTGTGTGGAGTAGAGGAAGAATCGTTAAACCGTCTGTGTCGGACATGTCCTTCAGCTCTTACTATTTGGACTGCTCTGATTAAATCTGACAAGCTTGCGGATTTCTTGACAAGAGACCTTAAGGATTGGATCAGCGTCAATCTCTCCACAGCTGAGTATTATGTACGAACTGTTGCAGATTGGGACCTTCTTTTTGGGGCGGTTGTGTGGTCGATACGGACTCTCCGAAATAGCGGAACCGGATTGGAGCGTTGCAAATAAAATTGCAGATAGCTTGGCGAAGATGGTGGACCTTGGTATTCCTGCAGCTCAGGAATTTATCGACCCTCCCTCTTGTATTTTACTGTTTATGCAGCTTGATTCCATAGGGTCTGAAGTAGTTACAGACTAATGCTTTAGCTTTCCTTTATTCATCGGGAAAAAAAAAAGAACTTGTATCCAAGTAAGTTGCACTTGCAGAAGGAGATGACTCATATCTGAAAAGCTGCCAGAGTTTTGCTAAATCCTGGGACTACTTCGTAAAGATAGCCCATCAACTCCTTTAGATATGCAACAGCAGCGGTGAAAGCAACAAGTACAAACTCAGTTTCAACTTGTGCTGCTTCAAATGAGAATATTCATTTGGATTTATCTTTCTTATCCTTTAGAGTTTAAAACAATAGTCATTATGGACCCAGTGTTGCTAACGATAATGACACAAATAAGAGGGTTTTCATTTGTAATTGGGGGTCAACAAGAATATTTTTATTAATTTTCATGTTTTCATGCATCTACACCGTTTTTAGTACAATATTGATTGATGAAAAAGAAAAGAAAATTGTTGTGAGAATATCTTGTTGAACAAGAAACATATTCGGAAATCTTAAGTTTCACTTAATTGTTGACAAAATAGTTTATTGAACGTGAAGACTGTTTTAATCTTTTAGTTATATTAAATGCCTTTCCTATGAATTAAGATCCATTGTATCAAGTTTGAGCCATATTTATTTATTGATTGATAAAATTGATTTTATATTGTTAATAAAATAACCACCAGGAAAAAAGTAAATAATCCAAAAGAGTATATATTTGATTATCAATAGACTTGTTTATCCATTGAATTAAAAATAGGGTAAACTACACAAATGTTTGCTAAAGTTTGAGTAAATTTTGTTTTCTCCACTGAAGTTTCAAAAGTAACAAACTAGTCACTAACATTATCGATTTATAACAAATTAGTTACTAACGTTATCGATTTATAACAAATCTGTTACTCGATGTTACCGTGAGTGACGGAATACTAATGTGACACATTACAGCCATTTTGACCACTCTTCGACTCAAAAAATTATTTTCTTTGAATAGAAATGTATCAAATGTTACATTATGATTTTAGGTACGGGGGACTATGCATATCTCTTGAAACACGATTCAGAATGGCCAAGGAATGACACTGAACAAAGTGACACCCACTTGACGTCAAAATTCGATTTTCACAAGAGCATCCATTATATGTTAGCTTTACGAGGGATCCATTTGAATTTTGTTTTCCATTATCATTTTCGCAATTGTTTGCGTGTGTGGATGTACTAAATATGGCATGTGAACTACGCAAGTATACACAATCGAACAAGTAATATAATAGTGAGTGAGTGAGTATCCAAATGGATTTGAGGGATTTCCAAGTTAAGCCAATGCACTAAAATTATAGAGTCTAATGTATAAATAGATGATGGTATGAACAATTGATGGGAATGTTGTGGCAAAATGGGAAGTATGGAGTATAAAATGATGTAACAAACAGAAAAGTAAAGTTCAAGAATGCTATGGCAAAACAATTAAGAATTCGAGTATGAAATAAGATAACCTGACAACCTTGCACAAGCAAGCTACAATAGGGATAAATGGTAGGGTCTACTAAGGAATCATATGCCTTGTCTTCTAGAATAGTTCATGCCTTCCATGCATATATTGCTTGACAAAGTTTGTAAAAATATTCCTAGGCTATCTGTAATAAGGAACCTGATAGTAGAATGCTACGGGAATACCTTTTAGTGTGAACTGCAGTAAAATCATATCGAATAATATCGACTAAGTTCTACTTCTTTTAGTCATTAAAATTCTCTCTTTATCTCTAAGGTGAATTGAGGCTTTTCTTCCCAGCTCAACCCCATTGCTCAAGTTGATCTCACCTAACACTCTCGATATTTGGCATCAAACTTAGAAAATGTCTAACTCTCGAAAGCTCTTACAATTATAAGTAAATAAATACAACATGAAAATATAAAACCATTCATTTCAAAAAACATTTAATCATCAAAAGAAAACCAACACTAAATAAGTTAGTTCTGTTGGGACCATCGGCGCATGCCACGGCACAGCAGAAACAAAACTCGACAGTCTCACCAGTGATCCAAGTACGTAAAACCAAAATCGAGAGGAAATGATGCGAATACTTACAATGGGTTCCTTGAAAAATAGCAAAGATAGCAGCAAGAAGTGGTGATCACGAACGGTTTGAATAATAAGCCTCCACGAAACACGTCTCAGCCTCTACATAGTTCACCCGATTGAGAGCAAAATTTTCTTTTCCCAAAATCGGTTTTGAGAAAATGACTGAAGTGGAAACGGTTGCTAGACCTTACCTCATTTAAATATATCAATTACCCTAACATCCTAGGGTTTTTAAAGTTATTTTGAATTAATAAATAAAATATTATATAATTAATTCAAATTAAATATACATTAAAGACTTATAATCTGAATTACAATCTTTAATGTTTATTTAAAAACTCATTTAATTATTCCGAATTAAATATCAATTAAAAGAGTTGTAATCTAAATTACATTCTTTTAACGCTTACTATATTCGGGATAATTAAAATCATATGTATATCAAACATACATATCTTAACTCTAGATATATTTTAGTAACATACAACAAATTGTACATCTTTGCTCATTTCAATCCTAGGGTGTGACCTTGTAGGTTCTTGTAACGTTAGTAGTAATTATTAGAAAAATTCTAATATTACATACAATGAGTGACATCTAACAATATATCATTGTCACCTAAGTTACAATAAATTATGATTCGACATGTCATCTTCTTGATTAACTCTTTTATGAATTACATCCTTTTGTCATTTATATCTAGAATAGGCACAAGTCTTAGAATAGTCACACTTGTATAGCCCATCTATTGTTTCTTGATATCTAGAGTAGACTATAATTAACGAATAATTTGTGATATCACTATCAACTTATTCGAGCATGGCCATGCATTTCTAGTCTTACTCAATCAAGTGGCATGTGATATATTTCCTATTATGCAGGAATGACAAATCCTATCTTAACCATACACACCCACTATATATATCAAGATATATTCAATAACAATCTTTATAGTGCAACCAGTTACGGAGCATGTTTAACTGTATCAAAACAAACAACAATATATGTTGGGACAACATTGATCTCAAGTCTGAGGATCATACATATAGTCATCACCATGAGAAATGTTATGACCGTTACATAATAATCCAAGACATATGCTCATGATGGGTCAATCCAATACATTGTTCTCCAACAATATAATCATGTATCAATCCTGAAATCTCTATGTCAATGACAACTCCTTGTCATCAATCAATAACATGTTAGTCTTAAGCGTATTATTATTGTCCATGGCCATAATAATACTTGACTATGGATCTTCTAATAATATTATTATATGGACTTTATTATCTTTCAGTTTATGTTAAACACAGACATATAACTGAAAATAATATTGGCAATATCTTTATTCAATAAAATCGGTAAATAAATGTATTATTACAATCATCATATGTTTGGTCTTTGGGCATATTCTAACTATCTCCCACTATAACTAAGACCAATCACTCACATATCTAATATCGAGTGACTCAGTGTGACGATCATGCCATGCTGTGTAAGAGGCTTCGTCAAGGGATCAGCAATGTTGTCATTCGTGTGTACTCTGCATATTTCCACATCTCCTCGATCTATGATCTCTCGAATGAGATGGAAGCGCCTAAGAATATGTTTGGATCATTGATGAGATTTGGGTTCCTTTGCTTGTGCAATGGCTCCATATATTATCACAACGGAGTTCTACAGCATCTGATATGTTGGGAACAACCTCTAATTCCAATATGAACTTCTTGATCCAAACATCCTCTTTTGTTGCTTCACTGGCTGTAATGTATTCAACCTCTGTTGGAGAATTAGCTAATGTGTCTTGCTTCAAACTTTTCCAGCTCACAGCACCTCCATTAAGACAAAACACAAAGCATGATTGCGATCGTGAGTCATCCTTATCAATTTGGAAGCTGGCATCAGTATAACCATTTACACTAAGCTTTTCCTCCCCTCCATAGACAAGAAATTTATCCTTAGTTCTTCTTAAGTACTTAAGGATATTTTTAATCGCAACCCAGTGATTTTTCACCAGGGTTTGCTTGATACCGACTCGTCTTGCTTAAAGCATATGGTACATCTGGTCGAGTACATATCATGGCATACATAATAGAACCAATAGTCGAAGCATATGGAATCTTATTCACTCGTTCTCTTTCTTGTGGAGTTGAAGGACACGTTTCCTTCGAAAGAGAAATACCTTGTCTCATAGGCAAAAATCCTTTCTTGGATTCTTCCATACTGAACCTTTTCAGTACTTTGTCTATATATGTACTTTGACTCAGACTTAAAAGTCATCTTGATCTATCTCTATAGATATTAACTCCTAAGATATACGCTGCCTCACCCAAATATTTCATAGAAAAACAACTACCTAACTAATTCTTAACAGACTATAAAGTATGTATATCATTTCCTATGATGAGTATGTCGTCTACATACAAGATTAGGAAAGAAACAAATCTCCCAGTAGCCTTCTTATAAAAACAAGGCTCGTCTTCATTTATGATAAAACTAAACTCTTTGATTGCATCATGAAACGAAGATTCCAGCTTCGAGAAGCTTGCTTTAGTCCATAAATAGACCTATGTAGCTTACAAACCTTTCCAGCATTTCCTGGAATGACAAATCCTTCTGGTTGTGTCATGTACACATCCTCTTCAAGTTTTCCATTAAGGAAAGTGGTTTTGTCGTCTATTTTCCAGATTTCATAATCATGGAATGCAACTATTGCGAGCAAGATCCAGATGGACTTAAACATAGCTACAGGGGAGAATGTTCATCATAGTCTACACCATGAACTTGTCGAAAACCTTTAGAGACTAATCTCCCCTTGTATGTTTGTACATTACCATCCATGTTGATTTTCTTCTTGAAAAACCATTTACACCCTATAGGTTTGACCCCTTCAGGTGTTTCAACCAAAGTTCATACTTGGTTTACTGACATGGAATCCATCTCAGATCTCATGGCTTCAAGCCATTTCTCAGAGTCTGGGCTAGACACTACCTCTTGATAAGTCTTGGGCTCATCTCAATCCACAAAAAGAACATCTCAATGTGCAGTAACGAGAAATCCAAATCTCTCAGGTGCACGACGTTCTCTTGTGGATCTGCGCAGTGGTTATGTTTCTAAATCTGTATAATGCTCCTCATCAACTTGTGAAACATGCTTAACTTTAGGTTCATTAATCTGTTGTTCTTGAACTTCTCCAAGTTCAATATTTCTACCATTCCCTTTCTTTGAGAGAAATTCTCTTTTGAGAAAAACTCATGTTCGAGCAACAAACACTTTGTTCTCGTTAGGGTGAAGAAATAATATCCCTTAGTTTCTTTAGGATATCCAACAAATATACACTTATGAGATTTAGTTTCGAGCTTTATAGACATCTAATGCTTTATATAAGCTTCATAACCCCAAATCTTCATAAAATACATACTAGGATGTTTCCCAGTCTATATCTCGTATGGTGTCTTTTGAACCGATTTAGATGGAACACGATTTAGTGTGGACTATTTCGAGTGCATGTCCCCAAAAAGAAGTCGGAAGATCACTATGACTCATCATCGATCAAACCTTGTCTAACAATGTTCGATTCCATCTTTCAGAAACTCCATTCCACTGTGGTGTACCAGGTGATGTAAGCTGTGACACAATCCCACATTCTTTCAAGAGTTCATCAAACTCTATGCTTAAGTATTCTCCACCTCGATCTGATTGAAGTGCCTTAATACTCTTGCCTAGTTGATTTTGTACTTCATTTTTAAATTCCTTAAACTTTTCAAGTGCTTCAGATTTATGGCGTATAAGATAAATATACCCATAGCAACTAAAGTCATCGATGAAAGTAATGAAGTAATGGAATCCACCTCTGGCTTGTGTATTCATCGGTCCACATATATCACTATGTATTAACCCCAATAAATCACTTGCTCGCTAACCTTTACTATTAAAAAGAGCTTTAGTCTTTTTTCCCAACAAGCAAGATTTGCATACATCATATTGTTTGAAAACAAATGAATCTAAGAATCCATCTTTATGGAGTTTTGATATGTGTTTCTCACTTATATGGCCTAAACAACAATGCAAAGATAAGATTGATTCGATTCATTTGTTTTTTATTTCTTAGTATTTATGTTATAAATGGTGTTTTCTTGATCCAAAATATAGAGACCATTAACCAATTATGCTGAACCATAAAATCATTATCGAGATAAAAAAAACAACAATTATTCTTAATAATAATCTCAAAACCAAACTTGTCCAAACCAGAAATAGAAATAATGTTCTTAGTCAAACTAGGCACAAAATAACAATCCTCTAAATTTAAATCAAGTCCACTAGACAAAGATAAAATATATGTCCCTATAGCTAAAGCAACAACTCTTGCTCCATTTCCCACTCCTAGGTCTATGTCTCCTTTAGATAGATTCCTTTTCTTTTGCAGTCCCTGTACGGAAGTAAAAATATGAGAACCACAACCGGTATCTAATACCCAAGAAGTAGATGTTGACAAATTAACATCAATAACATAAATACATGAAACAAACGTTCTGTTTTCTTTTTCCTTCTTGACCTCTTCAAGGTAAACAGGGCAGTTTCTCTTCCAGTGTCTGGTCTTATCACAATAGAAACATTTTCCTTCCTTGCTAACTCCCCCTTTGGGTTTCAATGCATTTTTCCCTTTCAGTTTAGCCTTACCATTGCCCTTAGACTTTGCCACTGCCTTTTTCTTTCCCTTTGTAACACCCATAACCCGTATAATTATACCTATACAAATTATAGATGTCACCCGAATTTCAAAAACCATTTACAATTTCAAAAGTGATTTAAAATTTATTTTCTTAAAATGGTAAATGATATTATAAAAATATCATATCATATGAATTGTGTTTCATTATAACAAATTTAAAACAAAAGATTTTTTTGAATAGTGAATAGTGAGCAGTAACAGTGAACAGTGGGGGTATCAATACCCTGTATCAGGGAATCGATTCCTCTTTAACATACTGGAAAATTTTTAACAAACGTGGTTATTGTTCATTACTATTCACTGCTACAATAAGCTACAGTAACTTCTGAAAATTACATATAAAACCAATAAAAATTAACCTTTCATCACTATCAATTTACCAATTTGTTTCCAAATTACAAATTGAACATTATCAAATTACATGCCACCAATAAAATCAACATTACACCATAGGATGTCTTAATGATATTGAAATATACTCCTTGATGCTTGATATCATTCCAAACTCTTTATTCTACTACTGGCTTTTTACCTATGCGTGAAAATCATCACACGCTAAGTATAAACTTAGTGAGGCAATTAAAACAATATACAGTGCAATACAATTCATGCATGGATTTCAATGTCAATTTCAAAATGCCATAAAATCATCTTATTTTCATATCCAATATTTTACCATGATCAAAATAATATAAAATCTTTTACCATTTATCCCATAAGCTCGTAACCTTATTTTACCAATATACTTACCATTTAATACCATAAGCATGTAAGCTTATTTTACCAATATACTTACCATTTGTTCCATAAGCTCGTAAGCTTTTTTTACCAATACACTTGCCATTATTCCATAACCATATACCATAGACAATAGCCTAATATACAACCCTGAGGACCTTGGGTACACGAGTCAAATATAAGCACCGTAGTGCTAATCCGTATGACACATAAGGTCGTGTCTACCATCTGTACTAGGTATCCTTAAGTGCAGTCCCGTATGGCACATAAGGCCGTACCCACTATAAACACTAGGTATTCTTTAATGTATCACGTATGCAGTCTGCTGTTGGACTCTATGGCATGCCAACTATAAACTGTCCCTCAATAACTGACTTGGGCATACAGTCTATTTTATTTGATCCATCCATGGCAAAGTATATTATCATAATTTAACATTGGGCAGTTCATACTCGAAATAATATTCATGGTAAAATATCACAATTTCCATAATCAATGCATTATATTTTCAACCTTTGACATATTTAGAATATATCAAATATATGATAAATGACATAAATATCATGTCAACATAAACAAGGTCGACTTATCGCAAGTCTTCCTGATGATGTATAAAACATCCATGTATAATGTCATGCATGTATTGCACTCACCTTGACACTTTATAATTTTTCCAAATATATGTGCCTCACTATTATCCACAATAAGCCCTTTTATATTTGATTTGCTTCGATTACAAATCAATCACAATCTGCATAAATCACAATTCATAACGATTACATATGTTAGTATTGTACTAACATAAACACATCCCAAAATAACTCCATAATCATACTTGAACTATTCACCACCAAATACTTTAACACTTACACAACAACCCATCAATTTTCCATATTCAGACAACTCGCACTACCCTTAAAGAATCAATATTCTGTATTGATATACGCATTATAATTCAATTATGTTTCTTCCGTTGAAAACTATACTCGAATATGAATCTATCCATATAAATAACTCCTTCTAATTTATTATGTACAATTTATGGCGAATTTTCAAAGTTGACCAACATAATCTATTTTGCAGAATCTGATGTCTGATGTTTTTCTGAACTTTCCTTGGTTACAAATTCATATCTTTTTGTATACAACTTGAAATTGATCCCGTTTGTTTTAAACAAAACTAATTTGATATATGAACACAAATATATAAAAATAACCTCCAAATTATTTTTATATAATTTCTGGTGAATTTTCAAACCCACTGCTAATTTCAAAATATAAACTGTTTTCTTTAACCTCATCTTTAGGTTCTTCATCAATTCTTAAAACCAATTCTTTAAAATCACTTAACTCTTCATAACCCATAAAATACAAGAATCAACATCTCCTTCATCATTTTCAGCCCATATATAATTTTTCCATAATTTTTCTCACTCAATAATCCATGGCCGAAATTCAAAGAACAAGTTCAGGAAAGATTAAACATGTTCTAATCATCATACATGCGCTTCAATATGAATCTACTACCTCTCAAACATCCATATTCATCATCAATTTCGTGATCCCTTATATGAACACAAACCCTTAGATTTGGGATCTTTGAACACCAACAAGATTATCATGCAATATTGGTACCAAATGATAGCGTTTCATATATCAATTTTCTATTTACAACCTACTCAAAATCCTAAGTAAATTGCTTGAAAATTGAGTTGAAGTTTTCTCTCACCTTTGAAGAACACCCACGGAAGCTTGGAGAAGAAGAAGCTGAAATGTTCCCCCATTATTGTTATTCTAATGTTAATTTGATCTAGCACATGCTTAATATAATATTATAATGGAATTTTTTTTATTCCATTCAATAAGAAATTCCATTTTTGCCCTTAATAAATCTTCATATTCACCATAAAACCAAGCCACCTGATCCATATCATATTACAAAGTCAAATATGAATTAATTTGACTTTTATTTCCGAAATTCCCCTTGAATTTTCAAAAATTGTGTTTTAGTCACTAAATTCCACTGTTTCGATTCAATCTGAAAAAGTGCACATTTCCAAACCAAATTTCTCTGATCCAAAATATTAAAATAATATTTCCAACCATTTTATAGCATCCTTTAAATTTTTGTAAAGTTCCAATTCGATCTGAAATTATCGATTCCTTATCGGCTTTAACCCTTTCTAATTTTTCTTTACTAAAATTCCAAATCCAAACATATGATTTCTATAAAACCCCACTCTCAAGAGTAAACTATCTATTTATGGAATAAAATTTATTTTTTTTGGAAATTATCACTTAATTCCCTAAACTTTTTCCCAATTTTCTACTTTGACCATCAAACTTTCCAAATTTTCCTTTTGGTCATTATCTAAATTTTTGGGATATTACAATTCTCCCCTCCTTAAGAAAATTTGTGCTCGAATTTTAAAACTTTCTATGAAAACCCTAACTCCCCTTTTATAAGGATTACACTTTTCATTATAAATTTGTAACCCTAATTTAGGGTTATACTGACTGGTAAGACGTGTCCTCGTCTTAACTATAAACTTTTTCTACGATAGCTCAAGATAAACAAGTTGAGCCCGTGCCTTTTTTGAAAACCTCTTCTGGTCTTGCCAACTTCTTGAATTCTCATTTTTCCTCTTTACTTTAGGAATTTTGTGAAGATCATGCAAATCATTAGATTTTGAACCTGTTTAATCCAAATCTTCAACCTTATATAAAAATATCAACACATTTTCATATAATCCTCTCTTTCCCAAGTAACGTCCTCGACATTATGATTTTGCTAAATCTATTTGAGTATAGGAATCGTCTTGTTACGCAGCTTTTTGATTTCTCGAACTAAGACCTGAACCGATTCTTCTTCACAAGTCAAATCTGGTTAGGTCTCAATTTCCTCTAATTAAATGACATATGAAAGATCTGATCGATACTTTATAAGCATGAACACATGAAAAACATTATGTACTTTGTCTAACTCTGGATCTCAATTACCTCCAGAGTTAATGTTAACTGTTAAGCCATCAGTCTAACTCTTTTTAATATCTCATAAGTTCCAATGAATCTTAGACTTTGTTTTCCTTTGTGTTTTGGGCGTAAATCTTTTTCCAAGGCGATACCTTAAGAAAACTTTATCACCTTCATGAAATTTAATCTCTTTTCACTTCAAGTCTACAAAATACTTTTTTCGATCAAATATCATCTTGAGATTATTTTTACTTTATCCTCAACCTCATTCAATAAATCTGGGCCAACAAGATTTCGATCTTTTAACTCAAACTCATTCAATGGTTTTCGACATTTTCTCTCATATAAAGCTTCATACTGAGCCATCTTGTTACTCAATTAATAACTGTTATTGTAGGAAAATTCTGCTAAAATCAAATACTTTTCTTTTCCCTTGATTCCTTAGAATCAATCACACATACTCTCAGCATATCTTCTAATATCTAAATAGTACTTTTTGACTTACCATCCGTCTGTGGATGAAAGATCGTACTGAAATTTAATAAAGTACCCAAAACTTTATAAAAAGATTTCTAAAATCTTAAAGTGAACTTTGGATCCCTGTCAGATATAATAGATACTGGCATTCCATGTAGTCGAACTATCTCCTTAATATACAACTCTGTATATTTATCCAATGCATAGTTCATTCACATCGGAATAAAATGTGCCGATTTAGTTAACCGGTCACTATCATCCAAATGGAATTCTTTTATTTGATATCAAAGGTAATCCATTAACAAAATCCATAGTGATTTTTTTCTACTTCCACTCTTGAATAGAAATCAGTTGCAACAATTACGAAAGCACTTTATGCTCATCTTTTACTTGTTGACATGTCAAACATGTAACAACAAACTCAGTAATGTTTCTTTTCATACCTGGCCACCAGAATGACTCTTTACATCCTGATACATGTTGTTCCCACTTGTATGCATAGTCAGTGGACAATAATGTGTCCCTTTTTTCCACTAGTGAAATCTTTTCCAACCATCTGCCATCTTTCTTTTGTAGCTTTATTATCTGATATAAAACATCAGTTTTACTTTTAATTCATCCAATAGTGAACCATTTTCTTTCAACAATAGTCGTACATCCATAGCTCGCAAAGCTGCAAAAGTTTTCCGACTAAGTGCATTTGCTACAACATTTGTCTTACCTAAATGATAATCAATGATCAAATCATAATCCTTTAAAAGTTCTCTCCATCTTATCTATCTCGAATTGAGCTCTTTTTGAGTCAACAATTATTTCAAACTCTTATGATCCATGTAGATATGGCACCTCTCACCATACAAATAATGACGCCAAATCTTTAGAGCAAAAATAATCGCTGCTAACTCAAGATCATGAGTAGGATAATTCCTCTCATGCATCTTTAATTGTCGAAAAACATAGGCTACCCCCTTACCTTCTTGCATAAGTACACAACCCAAACCATTATGAGATGTATCACTATACACCACATACTCTTGGTCCGATTCCGGTTGTACCAACATTGGTGCTTCCGTTAAAATATTCTTTAAAGCTTTAAAACTCTATTAATATTTCTCAGTCCAGGCAAATGAAACATCCTTTCTCAAAAGCTTGGTCAAAGGAGAAGCAACCATCGAAAAGTTTTTCACAAACCTTCGATAATAACCAGCAAGTCCCAAAAACTTCGGACCTCTGAACATTCTTTGGAGGTTTCCACTCCAATATTGCTTGAATTTTTTTATACCTTCTGTCGAGACAACATAACCAAGAAAAGCAACTTCTGATAGCCAAAACTCACACTTTGACATTTTGGCATATAACTTTTTACCCTTAATTATCTTGAGCACAATACGAATATGAACATCATGCTCTACCTTTGTATTTGAGTATACCCGAATGTCATCAATACAGACCACCTCAACTTATTTAAGTAAGGTTGAAATATTCGATTCATCAAAATCCACGAATGATGCTAGAGCATTTTCCAAACCAAACGGCTTTACTACAAACTCGTAGTGTCTATATTGTTTCCTGAAAAATATCTTTGGAACATCTTCCTCTTTAAAATTTTAACTGGTGATATCCCATTCGAATATCAATTTTAGAAAACAATTGCTGCTCCTTTTAAGCTGATAAAACAAGTCATCAATCCTCAAAATAGGATATTTGTTCTTGATAGTTTCTCTATTTAACTATCGATAATTTATGCATAATCGCACATATCCATTTTTTTAAACAACACCGGTTCACCCCAATGTGAACTACTCGGTCTAATGCATCCTCAATCTATCAATTCTTGCAATTAGTTCTTTATTCTCTTAGCTTAATCACAACCATTCGATATGAACTCATAGATACAGGATTAATGCCTTAATAACTATCAATATTAAATTTCACCTCTCAATTTGGAGGTAACCCATAATAATAAATCTAAAAAGACTTATGGAAATTCCCAAGTTATGGAAATATCATATGATCTTACTTCAGATACTTGAGTATCTATCACCTTAGCTAGAAAAGCTATGCATCCTTTTTATATCATCTTAATCGCAACCATTGTTGATATCACGTTAATGATATTTCACTTTTTCATCAATCATTAAAAAAAAAATTTCTCCGTATTTTTTTAAATTAATCGCTTCTTGCGACTATTAACCCAACCTTAATGCAGAGACAACCACTTATGATCAAAATGATCTAAACTCATTAATGATAATCCCATCGGATTCATCAATAACATAAGCTCCTGAATCGTTATTGGACATTTATTAATTGTCCGTCTAAATCTTGTATCATGACCGTGACCTATGGGTCTTCCGCTATAATATCACTCGATATCAAGTAGCATTGAATATTTCTACTTTAGAATACCTTATTTCCATCTTAAGGAAATCTGTATAACTTTTCCAGATCCAAAGATAATATTTTCCAAACAGTTGAAACATTTTCCATCTCAACTAAAAGTCTAAATGTCAACTTCATTCAATAATAAAACTTTATAAATTTGTAGCAATAACTTCATAGTAGTTAATGCTAAAATCACACTACCAAGAAAATTTACTCGTTTTTCTTATCATTACGAACTTGACACTTTTCAAGTTCTTGAGAATCCATCTCAATCTAAACAATAATTCATTGTAACATGAAATGTTAGACAATCCATTTTCGCATATTTACCTTCACAAGGTAACTCTATCCAGTTTTATGGACTTTATATCTATTCTCAATCCAACTCATAACCATTTGATTCACTAATAACTCAACTTTCTGTAAACTTTTTAGCAGAAATCATATTTACCGCTTATTCAATTTCTCTTACTCAAATCATCAATGATTTAAACAATTTAATGCTTAGCTTAAATATTTCTTACATATTTAAGCTTACCTGGAGAACCTCATAATCATCACTAGATTCAGAAATCTCCCCTGGATCCTCATCTGATTCAACTTTTCTTATAAACCGTTCAAACTTTTTAATCGATTATTCCAATTTAGAAATTTCATTGAAAACTAAAGCATTTCTTCCACAAAATGGAGAAAAATCCCTAATAGCACTCACCCTTTTAAGGCATGTTATAACAGTCTCCTTAGGTTCATTTCTGTCGACTTCAATCTCGACTTTCCTTTTAATATTTTTGACTTTCTTACCTTTGTCTTTAATTCCAACATCAACACATAGTCAGAATCATCATACTTTAGTAAAGAATAACTTTACTCCCAATAATTATCATCACAGTATATACAACTATCAGTAATTTTTGACATCTTAGTGGCATCTATACACTTTTTAACTCAAATTAAACTCGGTTTAGTCCTAGAATCGGTAAAACTTGTAGCTCTGATGCCAATAAATGTAACACCCATAACCCGTATAATTATACCTATACAGATTATAGATGTCACCCGAATTTCCGAAAACCATTTACAATTTCAAAAGTGATTTAAAATTTATTTTCTTAAAATGGTAAATGATATTATAAAAATATCATATCATATGAATTGTGTTTCATTATAACAAATTTAAAATAAAAGATTTTTTTGAATAGTGAATAGTGAACAGTAATAGTGAACAACACCCGTTAATAGTGAACATTGGGGGTATCAATACCCTGTATAAGGGAATCGATTCCCCTTTAACATACTGGAAAATTTTTAACAAACATGGTTACTGTTCATTACTATTCACTGCTACAGTAAGCTACAGTAACTTCTAAAAATTACATATAAAACCAATAAAAATTAACCTTTCATCACTATCAATTTACCAATTTGTTTCCAAATTACAAATTGAACATTATCAAATTACATGCCACTAATAAAATCAACATTACACCGTAGGATATCTTACTGATATTGAAATATACTCCTTGATGCTTGATGTCATTCCAAACTCTTTATTCTACTACTGGCTTTTTACCTATGCGTGAAAATCATCACACGCTAAGTATAAACTTAGTGAGGCAATTAAAACAATATACAGTGCAATACAATTCATGCATGGATTTCAATGTCAATTTCAAAATGCCATAAAATCATCTTATTTTCATATCCAATATTTTACCATGATCAAAATAATATAAAATCTTCTACCATTTATCCCATAAGCTCGTAACCTTATTTTACCAATATACTTACCATTTAATACCATAAGCTCGTAAGCTTATTTTACCAATATACTTACCATTTGTTCCATAAGCTCGTAGGCTTATTTTACCAATACACTTGCCATTATTCCATAACCATATACCATAGACAATAGCCTAATATACAACCATGAGGACCTTAGGTACACGAGTCAAATATAAGCACCGTAGTGCCAATCCGTATGACACATAAGGTCGTGTCCACCAACTGTACTAGGTATCCTTAAGTGCAGTCTCGTATGGCACATAAGGTCGTACCCACCATATACACTATGTATTCTTTAGTGTATCCCATATGCAGCCTGCTGCTGGACTCTATGGCATGCCAACTATACCCTGTCCCTCAATAACTGACTTGGGCATACAATCTATTTTATTTGATCCATTCATGGCAAAGTATATTATCATAATTTAACATTGGGCAGTTCATACCCGAAATAATATTCATGGTAAAATATCACAATTTCCATAACCAATGCATTATATTTTCAACCTTTGACATATTTAGAATATATCAAATATATGATAAATGACATAAATATCATGTCAACATAAACAAGGTCGCCTTATCACAAGTCTTCATGATGATGTATAAAACATCCATGTATAATGTCATGCATGTATTGCACTCACCTTGACACTTTATAATTTTTCCAAATATATGTGCCTCACTATTGTCCACAATAATCCCTTTTATATTTGATTTGCTTCGATTACAAATCAATCACAATCTGTATAAATCACAATTCATAACGATTACATATGATAGTATTGTACTAACATAAACACATCCCAAAATAACTCCATAATCATACTTGAACTATTCACCACCAAATACTTTAACACTTACACAACAACCCATCAATTTTCCATATTCAGACAACTCGCACTACCCTTAAAGAATCAGTATTTTGTATTGATATAAACACTATAATTCAATTCCGTTTCTTTCGTTGAAAACTAGACTCGAATACGAATCTATCCATATAAATAACTCTTTCTAATTCATTATGTACAATTTATGGCGAATTTTCAAAGTTGACCAACATAATTTGTTTTGCAGAATCTGTTGTCCGATTTTTTTCTGACCTTTCCTTGGTTACAAATTCATATCTTTTTGTATACACCTTGAAATTGATCCCAGTTTATTTTAAACAAAACTAGATCGATATATGAACACAAATATATAAAAATAACCTCCAAATTATTTTTATATACTTTCTGGTGAATTTTCAAACTCACTGCTAATTTCAAAATATAAATTGTTTTCCTTAACCTCATCTTTAGGTTCTTCATCAATTCTTAAAACCAATTCTTTAAAATCACTTAACTCTTCATAACCCATAAAATACAAGAATCAACATCTCCTTCATCATTTTCAACCCATATATAATTTTTCCATATTCATCATCAATTTCGTGATCCCTTATATGAACACAAACCCTTAGATTTGGGATCTTTGAACACCAACAAGATTATCATGCAATATTGGTATCAAATGATAGCGTTTTTCGCATATATCAATTTTCTATTTACAACATACTCAAAATCCAAAGTAAATTGCTTGAAAATTGAGTTGAAATTTTCTCTCACCTTTGAAGAACACCCACGGCAGCTTGGAGAAGAAGAAGCTGAAATGTTCCCCCATTAATTTTATTCTAATGTTAATTAGATCTAGCACATGCTTAATATAATATTATAATGGAATTTTTTTATTCCATTCAATAAGAAATTTCATTTTTGCCCTTAATGAGTTTTCATATTCACCATAAAACCAAGCCACCTGATCCATATCATATTACAAAGTCAAATATGAATTAATTTGACTTTTATTTTTGAAATTCTCCTTGAATTTTTAAAAATTGCGTTTTAGTCACTAAATTCCACTGTTTCGATTAAATCTGAAAAATTGCACGTTTCCAAACCAAATTTCTCTGATCCAAAATATTAAAATAATATTTCCATCCATTTTATAACATCCTTTAAATTTTTGTAAAGTTTCAATTCGATCTGAAATTATCCATTCCTTATCGGCTTTAACCCTTTCTAATTTTTCTTTACTAAAATTCCAAATCCAAACATATGATTTCTATAAAACCCCACTCTCAAGAGTAAACTATCTATTTATGGAATAAAATTCTTTTTTTTGGAAATTATCACTTAATTCCCTAAACTTTTTCCCAATTTTCTACTTTGACCATCAAACTTTTCAAATTTTCCTTTTGGTCATTGTCTAAATTTTTGGGGTATTACACCCTTTCCTTTTTCCTTGAGGACCATCATAATGGGCTTAGGTCCAACGTTTTTAATGTTACTTTCTGCAGTTCGTAACATGCCTAGTAACTGTGGAAAAGTCTTGTTAATTTCATTCATGTTGAATTAAGGACAAATTAGCTAAAGCTATCTGGCAACGATTGCAGGATAACATCGGTAGCCAATTCATCTTTGAAAGGAAATCCCAACTTTTCTAACGTTTGGATGTAGCCCATCATCTTGATAACATGAGCTCCTACAGGAGTTCCCTCTGCCATTTTACATAGAAATAAAGCTTTAGAGGTCTCATATCTCTCTTGTCGTGCTTGTCCTTCGTATATCTCTTTGAGATTTTGAATCATCTCATATGCAACCATGTCCTCATGTTGTTTCTGAAGCTCAGGAGTCATGGTGGCAAGCATTAGACATCCAACATCTAACATATCATCCATATGTTTCTTGAATTTGTCTTTGTCAGCTCTTGAAGCATTAGCTGTCAGTTCATTAGGAACAGGTTCTTCAATGACATATTCCTTCCTTTCCTGTTTGAGAACAATTCTCAAATTACGAAACCAGTCAAGGAAGTTTATGCCATTAAGTTTGTCCTTCTCAAGGAGTGATTGCAGTGATAAAGTATTATTTGTCATTAAATCTACAACAATGGAAATATTAAAGTAAGTAAAATTACCGAAATAAAATTTATAAATAGGTCTTTATTTACAAATTACTCCCACTATTTTATTCAAAATTAAAAACCCTCTCTGTTTTAATTTCGAAAAAAAAACAACAAAATTTTTTCTAGTGGTGAGGATCCATAATACATCAATTTCCTAAATCAGCTTTGGCTTTTCTTTTAGGATAGTGATTATTTAGGTAAGTAACACTTTACTAGTTACATCTCATGTAAATCCTCCTTTTGGTGAACAACTCTTGTTCAAGTCATCTCATGACTTATCCAAATATTTAACCTCTAGGTTTCTAATCCTATTAGAATAACCTAGCTAAGTTATTACCAATATCTCAACCGGTGAATATCACTTGCTTATTCTTCGCGTTTAACCAAGATAAATTTATGTGCCAATGCTTTGGCAAAGCCCACACAATATCGATCGAAGCCTTAACGAGGGTAAATATTGGATGGTAAAGTTAACTTAGATTATAAGGAGGGATTTGCGTAATTATCTCATTATTGTTCATTTTATTATTAGGCCCTTATTGATCTCATCAATATTCATTCTTTTTTTATCATTTGATACACATAACAGATATAGCAATAAATAAGATGCAATGTTTATAGCCCAAAAACAATGACTAAGGTGGCCCATCCCAAGCCAATGGGAGAACCAAAAAACCCTAAAGCCTAAGAATGCTCTCTAGGTATCTTCTCGCCATTCTTCTGCTCCTTGTGAATCTTCACATGATTACAATTTTAAAAGAAACTCGTTTTACATACGAGGGACTAAGATGAGAAGAGAAATACAACTAAGATATAGAAAGGAATGGCTCGCAGACCGTATTTCAAATTAAACCATTGTAAATTGAACAAGGGATATAACCATGCATGTTAAACACCGTGCAAAAAAAACATATCATATATATCTACACGTTTCTACGCCTTTGTTAAAAATATTAATATGGGCCTTCAATTTGTACTGTTGTTGGAGGGTCAAGGGGCGAAGCCCCTTGCAGGGTCTAGAGGCAAAACCCCTAGTGCGCATCGGCCATACCGTAACGGCCAGTGGGCTTTTTTGAAAAACAATACTTCTGTTTTTATAGAAAAACCTCATGATTTGATAACACTTATCAATAAAATTATGCTTTTGGGATTTTCAATCCCAAAGGTTTTCTACATCGGAACAACCATTGTTCCACTGCCAAACGTGATCTGCTATCGCACTCCCACGGGTCATCATGTCAACAATTGACATATGGATTTCGTAAAATCTTTACAGCAGCAAATAGATTGAAAAACATATTAAAAAATTAACATATTAATCATTGTGGTTATCGATTTGAACAATGATATCATGCATATTTGTCGAAAACTATAAAACTAGAACATGTATCTCATACATATCGCATCAACCAAGAATTTAACCTGAATTCATATCGTACAAGTGGCTCTGACACCACTGTTGGACCATCGGTGCACCCCATGGCGCAAAGGAAACAAAACTCGACGGTCTCACTAGCGATCCAAGTATGTAAAACTGAAATCGGGAGGAAAAGGTGTGAATAGCTATAATGGGTTCCTTGAAAAATAGAAAAGATAGCTGCGAGAAGTGGTGATCACGAACGATTTGAATCGTAAGCCTCCACGAAAACACGTCTCGGCCTCTACTTATTTCACTCGGTTAAGAGCAAAATTTTCTTTTCCCAAAATCGATTTTGAGAAAAATGGTTGAAGTGAAAACGACTGCTATACCTTACCTCATTTAAATATATCAATTACCCTAAAATCTTAGTGTTTTTAAAGTTATTTAGAATTAATAAATAAAATATTATTTAATTAATTCAAATTAAATATACATTAAAGACTTATAATATGAATTACAATCTTTAATGTTTATTTAAAAAACTTATTTAATTATTCCGAATTAAATATCAATTAAAAGAGTTGTAATCTTAATTACATTCTTTTAATGCTTACTATATTCGGGATAATTAAAATCATATGTATTCAAATATGCATATCTTAACTGTAAATATATTTTAGTAACATATAACAAATTGTACATCTTTTCTCATTTCAATCCTAGGGTGTGACCCTGTAGGTTCTTGTAACGTTAGTAGTAATTATTAGAACAATTCTAATATTACATACAATGAGTGACATCTAGAAATATATCATTGTCACCTAAGTTACAATAAATTATGATTCGACATGTCATCTTCGTGATTAACTCTTTTATGAATTACATCCTTTTGTCATTTATATCTAGAATAAGCACAAGTCTTAGAATAGTCATACTTGTATAGCCCATCTATTGTTTCTTGATATCTAGAGTAGACTATAATTAACAAATAATTTGTGATATCACATATCAACTTATTCGAGCATGGCCATGCATTTCTAGTATCACTCAATCAAGTGGCCTGTGATATATTTCCTATTATGGAGGAAGGGCAAATCCTATCTTAACCATACACACTCCACTACATATATCAAGATATATTCAATAACAATATTTATAGTGCAACCAGTTACGGAGCATGTTTAACTGTATCAAAACAAACAACAATATATGTTGGGACAACATTGATCTCAAGTCTGAGGATCATACAAATAGTAATCACCATGAGCAATGTTATGACCATTACATAATAATCCAAGACATATGCTCATGATGGGTCAATCCAATACATTGTTCTCCAACAATATAATCATGTATCAATTCTGACATCTCTATGTCAATGACAACTCCTTGTCATCAATCAATAACATGTTAGTCTTAAGCGTATTATTATTGTCCATGGCTGTTAGACAAAGTAGGACTTGCAGCAAATCATATAATAGAAACGAGAAGAAAAAAGAAGTATTTTCTTATTGATTATTAGCTCACATTGCTTCAACTTACACCTTGTATTTATTGCATATTTGTAACAACCTTAACAGCCTAACAGTCCTAAATTGTTTCCTAACAACTTCCTTATGATGGTTATCACCATTCATCACCATTATTCAGTTTACATGCATAGTATGCATGAGCACTCTAGCTCTCGTGCATACACAATATTAATTATCTCAACATTCTCCCCACTTCTTTCATCTCCTCTTTTTTAACACGATAAGACCCGTAATATTCCATGAAACTGCTCAAAGGTAGCTTTGGTGAGAGGTTTGGTTAGACCATCTGCAACTTGACACTCAGTAGGAACATAGCTAACCCGTAGACTACCAGCTGCAACCTTCTCACAGATAAAATGGACATCGAGTTCCACATGTTTAGACCGAGCATGGAAAATTGGATTCATGCTCAAGGCAACAGCGCTAGTGTTGTCACACCAAATAACAGGTACCTCCGGCAATGACAGCCTAAGATCATGAAGCAGCGACGCGAGCCAGGTTACCTCAGTAGCAGATTCCACAACGCTCCTATATTCTGTCTCCATTGTCGACCGAGAGACCGTTTTCTGCTTCTTCAAGTTCCAGGCAACCAGACACTCCCCAAGGAAAACATAATATCCAGATATGGATCGACGATCATTGGCATCACCAGCCCAGTCAGCATCAGAAAATGCTTTGACAAATACTCAAGCATCTCCTCTTGAGAACAACATCCCATGATCAAGAGAGCCTGCCAGGTAACGTAGAATTCGTTTAACGGTAACAAAATGACACGTACGAGGGGATTGCATAAACTGGGCAACTTTATTGACTACAAATGCAATGTCCGGTCTCGTATGGCAAACATACATGAGAGCTCCCATAATACTTCTATATTCTCGAGCGTTCGACACTAACTCACTGGCTTGAGTCTCAATTTTTGCAGCAACCATGGGAGTACAGACAGGTGTGGCTTGACTCATGTTGGTCTTCTTCAAAAGATCACATATGTAGGCACGCTAACTTAACAATAGCCCAGTACTAACCTTCTTAACCTCTATTCCGAGAAAATATGAGAGTTCGCCAAGATCTTTAAGCGAAAAGAGAGAACTGAGCAAAGTAAGAACATGTTCAATAGCTGAAGCCGAAGTGCCTGTGATGATGTTATCATCCACGTACACCAAGGCATATGTACTACTATCATCCTTGATTTGAACAAAGAGTGATACGTCTGTCTTCGATTCTACATACCCAAGTTCGAGGAAGCAGTTCTTAAGTTTTTCATTCCAGTTCCTCGGGGCTTGTCGAAGACCATAGAGGGCCTTTTTCAACTTACACACCAGTGGAGTTCCATCTTCAGCACATTGCACAAACCCGGGTGGCTGATACATGTACACAACCTCGCTCAAGTCACCATTTAAGAAAGTGTTATTAACATCTACCTGTCGAAGTGCCCATCCTCTTGTAACTGCCAATGCTAGAAGAACATAAACTGTAGGAAATTTTACAACCGGACTGAATGTGTTATTAAAATCGAACCCTGGAACTTAAGTAAACCCTTTTTCCACCAACCTCGCCTTGTACCTATTCACAGAACCATCGGGATTTCTTTTTATCTTAAACATCCATTTACAGCCTATCACACTTCTATCAGCAGGTGGCAAGACAAGGCTCCATCTGTCATTCTGAATCAATGTTGAGTATTCAGCATGCACTTAATCAGACCACGGGGCAGACTGAAATGCTTCCTCAACTGTGGCAGGAACAATGTCATCAAAAAATGTGGTGTATACTTTGGGTCTAAAGACGACACACTTACTACTAGTTAACATAGGGTGACCAGTAGTAACCACAGCCCTTGTGCTTTCATCAGATGGTTGTGGCTCGTCCAGAGCCACTTCACCAGAACTAGACTTCTCAAATGTTACAACAGGTTCATCGGCAATACTCGATCGTGCATGACTGTGTGTAGACGTGTCTACAGTCAGATCAGAGAGTCCCGATTATCGAGCATTGGTATTGCACAGTTTGCTAGCATCAGCTACAATGTCAATGGCTCTGCTCAGTTACGAGTGAGCTCCTGACGGTTCAGCAACACTGTCATGAGCAAACGGAAAACACCATTCATCAAATTGCACGTGGTGAGACACCACTACCCTTTTATCAGGTGTGAGACACAGATACCCTTTGTGTTGAGGGCTCATTCCTAAAAATGTGCACGGCTGCGAGTGAAACTCAAGTTTATGATTGTTGAATGGTCGCAAATGGGGAAAACATCGACACTCAAATACTCTAAGTGAATCATATTCAGGCTTTTTGTTGAACACACACTCAAATGGGGGTTTTCCAGGTAGTACCCTCGAAGGTAGCCTATTAATTAGATGTACAGCCATCACCACAGCATAGGACCAGTAGCTGATCGGCATGGATGCCTGTGCAAGCAACACCAGATACAGCTCAACCACATGACGATGTTTGCATTCCACAACACTGTTCTGCTCGGACGTGTGAGGGTAAGTAACATGGTGAGATATACCAGCCTCTGCAAGCACGCGAGACAGTCGACGATACTCACCGCCCCAGTCGCTTTGTACTACCAAGACTTTCAATCCAAATTGTGTTGTAACAAGCTGCTGAAACAACACAAAAGCCTGTGTAGCCTGAGATTTGTCTTTAAGTAAGTATAGCCATGTGTGGCGTGTACAAGCATCAACAAAGCTTACATAGTACCTATAACCATTCGAAATAACAGGCGATGGCCCCCATATGTCAGTAAATACAAGTTGAAAGGGAGAATCATACTTAGTAGACGAGTCGGAGAAAGGGAGTTTATGGCTCTTTCCCATATGACAAGCAACGCAATTTTCATTAACTGTTTGTTCAACATTTACATCTAAGAGCTTGCATATTTTCTCGAGAGTGGCATGAGCAGGGTGCCCAAGGCGCCTATGCCACAGCTCATACACGTGATTTGAAGAAAAAAGTTTATTAGCTATAAGGAAAGTGTTCATATTATGGCTATCATCGACTTGAAATAGGTACAAACCATCCTTCTCTTGTCCCTGCAACAGCACATCACCCGTGGCTTCATTACGAACACAGCAACGTGATGCGTGGAACTCGAAATACACCTTGTTATCCTTAGCAAGCTTTGAGACGGATAGAAGGTTTTTAGTTACCTTAGGTACATGAAGTAGATCATTCAATAGTAAAACTCAAGAAGATGAACTCAAGACAGGGTTACCAGTGGCTTGAATTAGCATTAAATCACCATTACCGACCAGTAACTTACCTGGTCCTGAGAACTCTTTTGGACTGAAGACCTTGGTCGAATCAGCAGTCACATGGTGCGTAGCTCCCGAGTCCAACACCTAGTGGTCCCTCGTGCTGGAAGCAATATGAGTTTGTGGCTAGGAGGAGTAGCATACCTGCGCTTCAGGCTTGACTTTAGTGCAACATACACACTCTCTTACATCAAGAGAAGATGATTCCAGACTGGTGCAGTTTATTGAACCCGAGCCACCTCGACTGAGAGGTCGCTCAGCCGACCGACCAGTGAACGTTTGATCGAACCTGTACCAGCAATCAACAACAAGATGGCCGTTCTTGCCACACAATTGGCATTGTACCCGTGGCCGACCACGGCCCCGTCCTCTAGTCTGACCTCCAGCACTGGTTGCAGATCTGCCAGAAGATCGATCATGATACACATGGCTAGTAGCCTTTGAACTAGAGCCAGACTGAGCAAAGTGAGCGCTCATCGGTAGAGGCTCTTCTTGAGAATCAAAACCTGCAAGTTGAGTTTCTGCATCGATTAACATCGAGCATATCCTGTCGAGGGACAATGCATCTTTCATGGTAGTTATGAACGCAATATAAGGTTGGTAGTCTCGGGGAAGACCTTTGAGGATGCTCGCAACCTGTTCGGCCTGAGGTATTGCATTATCGCACGAGTCTAAGGCATCACACACCTCTTTGATGCGAGTGAGATACGTGCGCATGTTGTCACTGCCTTTCTTCAGTGACTGAAGTTTATAGTGCAGGCTAATGACCGTCGTGGTTGAATGGTCAGCAAAGAATTACAGCACCTTGCTCCAGACCGTCGCTGCCGTCTCCGCTCTAACAAACTGGGATAGCAAATGGGGGTTGATCGTGGACAACAACCAGGAGGCAAGTGCACTGTCTTGTGCAACAAACTACTCATACAGCTCATTCACCACCGTATCGCCATTCTCATCCTCGACTGTTTTAGGAGGTGGACACGCCGCTCCGGTTAGTAACCGTTCTAGCCTGTGACTGCGAACGGTTAGCAAGATTTGATGTTTCCAAAGCAGGAAATTAGCCTCATCAAGGATGACATTAACTTTCTTGTTCGTGAAAATCTTCCCAGCAAGAACCTCCATGACAACGAGCTTGGCACAGCGGAAAGAAAACCTCAGAATTGTCTAGCGTCTGATACCATGTTAGAAAAGGTAGGACTTGCAGCAAATCATATAACAGAAACGAGAAGAATAAATAAGTATTTTCTTATTGATTATTAGCTCACATTGCTTCAACTTACACCTTGTATTTATTGCATATTTGTAACAACCTTAACAGCCTAACAATCCTAAACCGTTTCCTAACAACCTCCCTATGATGGTTATCACCATTCATCACCATCATTCAGTTTACATGCATAGTATACATGAGCACTCTAGCTCTTGTGCATACACAATATTAATTATCTCAACAATGGCCATAATAATACTTGACTATGGATCTTCTAATAATGTTATTTTATGGACTTTATTATCTTTCAGTTTATGTTAAACACGGACATATAACTGAAAATAATATTGGCAATGCCTTTATTCAATAAAATCGGTAAATAAATGTATTATTATAATCATCATATGTTTGGTCTTTGGGCATACTCTAATAAGTTTATAGTGGAGTACAAATCATTCACAAGAATAATCCGTTCCATTACAGAGCCACAAATAAATGATTGAAAAACAACAAAGGAGAAAAGAACTCGCTGTTGTCGTGAGCATAATTGAACCACCCTGAACCGCCTTAGCAAGCTTGAAGAAAACAAAACCAGATTGTTTACTATTTTTTAATCTATGAAATTGAAACAAAACATACTTATGAAAACCGCATGCAATTATTCTGGTTAATCTCATTAAGGAAGCAAAGAGTAAAATAAATCCAACCCTAAATATAGTGGATGGTAATATTTTAAAATAATAATAAAGAATCAAGGGTCAACCATTAAGCGAAATCGAAATCGTGGATATTAGAATTGATGAGCGGTAAAATATGCATAACGAAATCATAATATAAATCTTAATATAAATCGATTCTTAATGATTCAATATGACAGGCGATAATATCACTTGTTATAACCAAATCATAAATACATATGAAGATTAAACCAGGATCTGATCATGCTAAATCATAAAGAATAAAATAAATACTAGATTTGCGGAAGCGTACCTAAATCCATTATTAAATATTAATATAAAGGTTGAAATCTTTGAATCTTTCTTTAGTTGTGAACTTCTAAGAATATAGAATTCTCTTAAGTATAAACTCTATGATAAGATAAAAGAAAATACGAGATATCTATTTCTTGGGGACCATACCCCCTATATAGCTTACTGAATCAGTTATTGTTTGTACTTTTAACATTGTTCCTCATTAATTATAAATACAATTTTAATAATATCTACATTTTTATTTTCATAATACTTCTAATACCTTATGACTTTATAACATAATTTATCACTTAAATTATTCATATTTTATAATAACAATATATATTATAAATATATGTTCACATAATTATAGATTTTAATCTAATAATAAAATCGTGAAACTCTCTTCATCAATCCTTATTTTTCATTAAATCTATCTCCTATAAAGACCGCGCTTTTCTAAGCCAGACTCACATTTTTTTTCCTCCATAATTCCAGTGACAAAAAGCTCAACGTATAAAGCTTTATTATTAAATTGAAACTTTTTGAATTACAAGTGATTAAAATGAGAGTGAAAAGAAAGTTGAATGATGATTTGTGTAGTTTATAAATAAATTACATAAAGATTGTGAATGGTGACGTGGGGGAGAGAGAGCAACACCCTATCCGCTTAGCTAGATCTTTCAATCGGATTTTGCATAACAACAAAATATTACAAACAAACTAAAACCATCTCAGATCCTCAACACAATCATTGTGGATAAACCCACCCTTAGTTTCTTCGCTTCACCGGTGAAAGGCCAGAGCTACTGAAAAATGGTTTCTTCGATTATATCTTTACATGCCAGGTTAGATCCCCAAAGCAATATTTCCCTTTCGTTTTTCATTACGTTAAATTGGGTATTTAGTTTCAAATATTATCGGGTGTTTTGAAAGATGGGTTCACGTGATTTCCTCCCCATTTTCTTAGCTAATTTTATTTGTTCTAATGTTGTTTTTGTTGAACTTAAGAATATATTTTAACCTTTAAAACTGTTAATGGAGCTTTTCTTTTAAATGGGTTCGTTTTATTCACTTCATTTTCGAGAGGAATGTTGCTATTTTGTGCAGCTATGGTGCTCTGGAATTTGTATAAGCTAATTCTGAGAAATTTTTGAACTGCAGAGGGGAAAACTTTAGTTGTGCTTCAAAACTTAAAATATATTTACATAATTCACTAATTTAAGGCAATGTTTTGTTTGTGATTTGATGAAGATTATTTTCTTATGGTGTTTTCACCAATTTGAGGTTTGCATTTTCGGGAGAGAAAAATGGGATTTGTATTTCCGGCGTTCCTATGACTCGCGTTTGTCCGGGAGAGCCAACCAAATGCTTGGGTTTTTCAGGTGATTGTTCCTACTTGATTGTTCGACAGTATATATTATGTTCAACATCAAATTTAACGCTTCAGTCGAGTGAATTGGCGGATACATAGATATTTTTTTTAAGTATATATATATATATAACATAAATTTTTCAAATGAAGTAGGTATTAGAGATTTAAATTTTCAGATATTTGATATTATCCGATTCAAAAATTTAGATCACTAAAATCCTGATTTGTATCCGATCTAAAAAAAATTGGATATTCATATTTATGAATATCTAAAATTTTAAATCAAATATTTTGATATTTGAATTCGAATATAAATTATGATTTAATAAAATATTTTATGATTTTATACAACATATTTTATATCTCTATCATATATATTTATCAAAATATTTTTAAATAATATCAAGACAAATTCTTAATATGTCATTTCAAAACTTAAACAAAATAAAGTAAAACAAATCAATAATCCACATTGATGCCTCTAGGTTAGAACACCAGAACTCATCTTTAAGGCAATGCAGTTGGTGCAACTGTACACGAATCAGGTTAGTCGGAACAGGTCTCTTTGAATAACGTACAAATAAAATTTCAAAGTAGATACTATCAATAAAATAAATAATTAATATAAAAAATCGAATTTCAGGATAAGTACGTGTCATATTTATATAATTTTAAAAATTTTATTTAAAAAAAAAACTTAAAAGTATATTTTTAAAAAAATCACAAGTTTTACAAATCTTAAAAAATCCCTAAAACTTTAAAAATCCTAATTTCAATCAACTTACCGCCACGAGCCGACCACCACTTCACCCCTAACATTGTCAAACAATGAAAACTCATCACCATCTATTGGAATTCCCTAAAATCCCAACACTTGCTGGCTGGGTGTTTATTCCCGACGTTGCATTAACATGGGAGATATAATTGGGAGTTCAGTCCCAAAGTTTTGGGATGCATCAACGCGCAACCTTGCACCAATACAAGCGTAAGAGTTTATTTATTACATTCCAACAGAGTTATATGGTACTGAATTGCTTCATTGTTATCCCAGGGTTCATTGTGAGGCCGGCGGCTGCAACACCAATTGCTTCAGGGAACAACCTCACCTGGCCATTCTTCAAACCCCTGCACTGCTCACTCCAGGTTGATGGTGGAGGAATCATGTGCGAGCCTTGTATTGGCAAAGGATGGCTGCTTTGTGATTTTTGTAAAGGACAAAAAACCAACGTTAAAGCTGACAACAACCGGATCTACCGCCGTTGTCCATCTTGTAGAGCTGTATGTATTCCCCCTCATATTGCCTTCCACGTTACAACTTATTATGAATCTGTTCCTTGCAAAATGATGAAATCAAAACCTCATTTAAAATTGCAATGCAGATTGGTTATGTGTTGTGTTCAAAATGCAAAGTCTTCAAATGTGTCACCTTCCCAAATGGTAGTGACGGTGAAGAGCTGACGTTCTGAGAACACCTTGCTATTTCTTTCTTTCTTTTCTTGTTGCTAGCTTATTCATCAAAGATTACGCAAGTTACATAAGGATGGCGGTTTGTTTGTCGTGAAATGCAATTTGGTTAGAACACTCAGAAGCTCCCCATGTCAGTCAGAATCTCAGATGGCTCCTTTGCTTCCTAGTAAATGGCACAAATGGAGTCACCAGTCTCAAATTGATGGCCTCAGTTGATGTAAAATATCAAGCTGCTGCACCAAAAAAATGGATCACCATCTGAACAAATTTCACTGTATTCTTGTTATGTGATACTGATATCCAGGTCTGTCCCAAATTATGTGTACCATGTGCTACTTTTTAAAACGAAGTCCCTATGATATTTTATAACATGTCGGAATTGTAAAATATTAAAATTTATCATATTATGAATGTTTCTTACAAAATAAAAAATTCCAAACATATGGAACTAAGACAATGTAAGAAAGCAACTCTATAATTGTATCATTTCATTTAAAAAGTATCACCGAACACTCTTAGAAGCAAAATCGTCAACCAAATTTAGGAACCCTTTGGACGCTTCACATGCCGCACTTATACATGAACCTGTCTGGTAATACCATGAAGATGATTTGCTAATTATCATCCATGAGCAATCAAAAATAATAATGAATTACGAAGGAATCAAATAAAATTCACTAGAATTGCATGTAAAGAAATCAATTGCAGGCATCATTTATCAGATAGAAATGGCTAAAAACTGCGAGAATGGCTAAACTAGTCAGCAGTAAAAGAATAACCAGATGTTCCTCTACTACCCTCGTGCTCACAGGTTTGATGCCTTGTATTTCTAAAATCACTGATTCACACTCCTTAGAAAATTTTGGTCACTTACGGTTTTCTTTATATCTCATTAAAAAATCTTTGGGTGATCTACTGAAATAATCACTTACCCCTTTATATTTGTATAATTTTGCTCATCAAATTCAAAAAACTTAACTTACATTATCGTTTTATTAAATTTTGGTTACTTAAACAATGTGTTTAGTTTAGTGACGTGACACGTTAGTAGAAGGGTTTAATTTTTATTTTAACCCCTAAAATTTATATAAAATATTAATTATGGAGATTTTTATAAATCCAAAGTAATTTAGGGACAATTTTAGTTTATCCCTTGTTTAGATATGCTTTTCTTGTTAATCTCTAGTTTTCCCGACTTGCATCACTCTTCTTTGTTAGCTTTATCGATCAACCGAAAATCGTTAAGAGGGAGTAAATTAGCCTTTAAAATTTTTGTGATGGAAGCAATCAAAATAAAAACTTTTGCACCACAATTTTAGAGTAGTTCAACTTTTAAATCAATTCTACATCCACTACCTTAGCATTCACACTAAGGATTTCTCAAATCCACTAGATTTGCTAATCTTTGGGGACAAGGTGTAACCTTATAACAACACACAAGGTTTATTCCCAAAACATTGCTTACACTCTCTCCACAAGAAGAAATACAAATTTAGCAAACAAAAGAAAATCTCACAAAGGCAAATATTTTTGAAAACAATAAGCACTCATTAAAATCACACTCGAACAAAATTAAACAAAGTAGTTCACAAGCATGTTACAAAAATATAACAATTTTTAGTTCAAGAACTCTTTTGAAGTTGATTTGATTTTTCAAAAATCTTTCTTGTTGTTCTCTATTTAACCTTAGTCCATTTTTTGTCTTCTAATACCCTTCTAGTCGTTTGGAGCTGTTGGTGGTTGATTAGAGCCACTGGATTTATTAATTTTGAGCATTAAATGACCACTTGTAGCTTCGGTATCGATATCGAGTAGTGGGTATAGAAACCAAGCATCCCAACAGTAAAAAACTTAGTCGTTCAAACCTTAGGTATCGATACCGTTCTAGTGAGTATCGACACTCACTTATCAGTGTCGATACTAGCACCTTGATATCGATACTGAAAGTGTACACTGGAAAATGGGTATCGATACTGATATCGAGACTGAAAGGGATTTTTTGCCATAATCAATTATTTTAAGCTTTTAAAATATATATATATATAATACATAATGACTCCAAAACCTTTAATGTTATTTCTCACAATTAAAGATCACTTGAAAAATATTTTATGGCAAATTTTCATAAAATCTTAAAATATAAATTTTAAAAAACTAAAGTATTTAATAATTTAAGTTATATTAAAATCAAATATTAGTTGGATTATTGTTGTTCATCTTGTCATCGTTGTTCATATAACTAGAACATTTGAACGTATGCATTTACTTCAGCAAACAGTATAACTATCAATATGATACATACATGTTTTCTAGCTCTAGACC
Organism: Hibiscus syriacus; assembly: GCF_006381635.1. Lineage (NCBI taxonomy): Eukaryota > Viridiplantae > Streptophyta > Magnoliopsida > Malvales > Malvaceae > Hibiscus > Hibiscus syriacus. The sequence continues at coordinate 2,402,832 of NW_024062535.1, read as the reverse complement.
TTGCAGCTAATATAAAATTTAATATTGGTTAACACAAATAAATCTTAGGAATGACAACTAATAAAATAGACAGCTAATATAAAGGTCAATATTTTTTTAATTTATAGTAAATACAAGGTAATGTCTATATAAAAAGACAACACTCATTTATTTGAAACTGAATGTTCATACCTCTAACATTTTCAATTTTCAAACTCAAACTTTAAAAAATAATAACAATTCTCTTATCACTGAAGTCATTTGTCCGATGCTCATGCCTCAATTATCTTAATTTAGTACAGGTTAATACAAATAAAATTTTAGAAAGGACGTAGATAATTAATATAAAGATCGGTATTTTTTATTAATTTATAGTAAATAGATAGTATTTGTACAAAAAGATAATACTCATTTATTTGACATTGAATGTTTATATCTCTATTTTTTGTTTTTCTTTTTAGAAAAGGATCGACATGTTATTAAAAGCAAAACTAGCTATGTCCCAAACAAAAGCCAAAAAGCATGTGGCAAACTAACCATCATCCAAAAGAAAACAAAACAAACTAAAGGAAAAAGAGCAAAAGTAAATAAAACAAGCCAATCGGGCTTCTCCTTGCAACATGTAAAATGTTGAACAAGCACAGCAAGGGAAGATGAAGAAACTTCACCAAATAGAACCTGTCAGCAGCGAAGGCGAAACATAAAGAGCTACGGAGGATCCAGAAACCGGAAATCCTCAGTCACCTAAAGAGTTACTTGACTTGGGGCTTCCTCCACCCAAAAGATGTCTCCATCTCTAACCGATCACCAGCGAGTAGATGCATTGCCTGATTAGGGGCATAACGAAAGTCCAACGAGTGGAGAAGACCCGAGAGGCCTTTCGCTTTACTGATCCATCTACTGATTTATGATAAATCAAGCTCATCGGACGAAATTTTAAGAATCACTGATCGGCAATCTCCCTTAAACACTGCATGCATGAAACCAATGTCCACCGTGAGCTGCACCGCATGAACCATAGCCACCGCTTCTGCTCCAAAAGCTGAGGTAACACGATTTCCTTTTTGTCGACATGCATCCAAAATCTGACCCCCTATATTCTCGAATAATCACACCTGACCAAGATTTACTTTCTTCTGGCTTAAAATGGGCGTCAAAATTGACTTTGACAGTAGGTGCAATGGGGGGAGTCCAAAAAAGCCTCGTAATTTTGGGCGGTTCAAAAATTTACCTTGGCTGATCCAAAATACGTGCATTGGGATTTGATGAAGATAACAATATCTGTCACTTGTATTCTCTATCATTCATGGTAATGTTTGTTGCGTGCATACAAAATTGCCCAGATAGTTACTAAAATTGTCTCATGCATTAAACAAGGATTATTTGCAAACATCAAGCCATCCAATCATAACAAGTCCATTGATCATTGATATAAGAAAGTTGTAATTGTAGAGACTGCCAAATTGCATGCGTAAAATTACATCCATATAATACATGTAGAGCTGATTCAGGATATAAAAAACATATCGGGCTTGCAGGATCTTGGCTGGTGCGTTTACTGTAAAGGTTCTATCGAGTAAGAACGTAGTTCATAGCAAACTTCCAGCCCTGAATTCTCATTTTTGGTTGGCAATCACTAGCCCACATATTTTTAGAAAAGCCTCAAATTAACATTACCCTCCTGAGATAGAAAAAAAGTTAACCAATGCGAACACTGTAATGACCAGTCTTTTCACCACTCAACACGTGTATCAATTTGGTCAAAACGGGACAAAGGTATGCTTAAAATCACTTTCGTATTATTCTCAGTAAATAAATTTTGGATCACTTTCTCCTTCCAACCCCAAACCTCTCTATCAATTAAATCAAACACCCGAGCAATAGAATCATCTGGAGGACTAGAAAATTTACGCGGTGGAGAGCTAGGTAACCAATAGTCATTCCAAACAGAAATGGAATGACCTATTTTCCAAACGAAGTCCTTTTTCAAGAATACCTCGCGTACTCTAAATGCTACGCCAAGCATATGAAGGTCTTGCTCCAAGTGGCAAATGAAGGAAATCAGCCGAAGGGTAATATTTCGCGCGCATCAATCTACTGACTAGAGATGTTGGGTGCAAAAACAATCTCCAACACTGCTTCTCTAGTAAGGCAATATTGAATTTGACCAAATATCTAAAACCCATACCCCCGCGCTCCTTTAATGTATTAAATTTTGCCCACTAGCACCAATAGATCCCTCTTCTATTATCATATTTCTGCCACCAAAAGCGCGCCATGAGCCCTTCCAATTCAAAACAAAAACCTTTTACTCCTCTATGCTTCTGAATAAAAGAGTGAAAAAGTTCATAAGTCGTTCAAATATTATCCGAGATAAGTCTTCCGGGGCTAAAAGCACTCTGTGCCTCATCGATACACCCATCTAGCAGACTTTGCATCCGATTGGAAAATATCTTTGACACAATCTTAAATAACACATTACACAAGTTTATTGGTTGGTAAAGGGTGATTTTTCTCAGAGTTTGAATTTTCGGTATAAGAACAATATGCGAACTGTTAATTTCTTACATCGGATATTGTCCTCTTAGAAGCCCAATGCAGAAGTCGAAAATTGTCAGTTCGACTATATGCCAGAATCGTTGGTAAAAAACAACCCCTAGACCGACTTCCCCTGATGCCTTTAGAGGCCCCATAGCCTTCACCGTCGCATACACATCCTCATGAGTAAACTCCCAAAGCAATCGTGCATTCAAATCTGGTGAAATACAAGTATGAATCTCACTCAAAAACTCTTCCTCCACCATGTTACCATTAGAAGAGAATAATTCTTTAAAATAAGTTCTGGCACATTCTTCAATGGCAATGTCCCCTTCGAAAGAACTACCTCCTTCATTCTCAATCACCCTCATTCTATTTCGCTTCTTACGACTCGTAGCAAAACGATGAAAAAATGTAATGTTCTTATCTCCATCCCTTAACCAGTTCGCACGAGCCCCCTGCTCCCAGTAAATATCTTCCTTATCGTTTTCCATATTCAAATGAAGTTTCACGTCCATAATATCATCAAGCACCTCATTCGTCGGTTGGATCTCCATAAGCCCTCTTAATTTTTCTCGCAACTGATCATTAGTTATCCAGCGATCGTAGCGTAACTTCTTAAACCAGCTATCCCATCCTCGACACATTAGATTAAGCTTTTCCGATAAGTAAGCTGATGACAAACTCCGTAACTTGCGAACTTCTGCTTCGTAGGACTCATCCATCAACCATGATGCCTCAAACTTGAAATGCAAAAACCGATGGTCCTAAAGCGAATGACTGGTGTGTAACAACAAAGGAAAGTGATCTGACATAGAATGAACTAAATGTTGAAGATCAAAATGTGGAAAAAGGTTCCACCAGGCAGAGTTTGCAACCCCACGATCCAAATGTTCCCTGATGTTTGTCTCAGCCCGCCTATCCCTTTCCCAAGTGAACCAAACACCCGTATAGCCCCCATCTTGACGACCGGAATCCTCTAAAGTTGTACGAAAATTCAACATCTTTCTGTCACTATGCAACTGACCACCTGATTTCTCATACAAGAACATAATCTCATTGAAATCTCCAAAAACTAACCAAGGAACATCCGGACAATCATCAAGCTGTCGAAGAAAATTCCAGGACATACCTCTAATTTTTTCAATGTTCAAACTTAAACCTTAAAAAATAATAATAATAATAAAAGATAACACCCATTTATTTGATATTGAATGTTCATACCTCTAATATTTTCGATGTTTAAACTCAAACTTAAAAAATTAATAATGATTCATTTATCATTGAGGTTTCTTGTTCGGTTCTCATACCTCATTTATTTTAATTTGAATAAAAAAAAATTCTTAAGGCAGGTCATATTATCTTTGCGTCATTCTTTGTTATCTTTTCATCGCTGGTCATGTAGCAAGAACATTTGAATGTATGCATTTACTTCAGCAAACGGTATAATAATCAATATGATACATACATGTTTTCTACCTCCAGACCATGCAACTAATATAAAATTTAGTACGGAATTAATAAAAATACATTTTTTTTAAAAAAATTAAGAATGACATCAATATTAAAATAGACAATTAATATAAAGATTAATATTTGTTTATTAATCTATAGTAAATACGAGATAATATCAATATAAAAATAAATCTCATTTATTTAAAAATAAATATTCATATTCATAATATTATATTTTTAATGTTAAACTCAAACCTTAAAAAATAATAACTATTTTATCGCTAAGGTAATTTATCCTGTACTCATTTATTTTAATTTAAATAAAAAATATCTTGAAGCAGGTTGCAAAGCCCATTAAATCTTGTGGTGGTTATTTGAAGCTGAGAAAACATAGCAGCAATAGATAAACATCCACATAATTTCAATTGTTATTTTTTTTCCTTCTCGAAGGAACAAGCTTTCGTTATAACAAATCTTAAAATCTAGAAATATAAGATCATCTCCAGCGCTGCTCTATTGTGGAGTAAAACTCCACTTTAACTGCTCCAGCCCTGCGCTACAAATACACGTCATTCTACAGATTGCTACAATAACACACTATATCTAGCGTGTAATTGTAGCAACGCTACAAATTTTTTTTTAATGATTAAATTAGATTAAATTAGTTTGAAGTAAATTAAATTAATTTGAAATAAATTAAATTGTAAGATAGATAAAAATATATTAAAATTTGATAAATAAATATACTAATTTTTTAAAATATAAAAATACAACAAATATAAAAACATAAATTTTTTAATGATTAAAGTAGATTTAGACAAATTTCTAGAATGTTGAATTTGTTGAAGATGATGAGACTCAATTTTAAGAATTTTTTATTCGATTTAGATAAATCAAAGATGTAAATGCTCATTTTACTCTACGAAATGTACTAATTGAACATTTGTGAAATAAATATTCTAATTCAAAAAATTAAAATATATAATTATGTAATTTATGTTTTTTGTATTATTATTATGAATTGTAATTTTTTTATTTATTTATATTTTCACAACATTATTTATGAATATTTTATTTATACTTTTTATCTTGATATTTTTTTTAAAAATATATATGTTTTATTTTATATTTTTAAAATTAATATTATAATAGTTAAATATTGTGAATAAAGAAGAATTAGTAATAATATAGAAATAACGTTGAAGATAAATTATTGTTTTATTTCTAGAATAAAATTAGAGATACACTAAAATAAAAATGCACTAGAATAGAAATGAGTGCTGGAGATGATCTAAGGGCATAAGCATGAAAGTAGACTAAAAAAGGACCGTAAATAACACTAATAGATTCCGTTACAAAACCCATGAACTTCTATGGACGCTAACAAATTTCTCCCTTTGATCCTGCAAGAAAAAACGAGCAGACAACCATTGAGAAACTTAAATTCTTATAAACACTTACACAGTACCCATGAACAGACTCTTAAATCATAATAACCTAAAGAACCTGCCACTGCAACTGCCAAAAACTCCATTGCAGTGAGCTCTTACAAAGACTACACAAAGAAACCCAAATTAAGATTTTAAAATAGAATCCCAATCGATCTCATAAGATGGGTATTTGGACAACATAAAAGACTCAGAAGAAGTAACAACTTCCGGCCACGGCTTCTCGTTGAAGTCCGAGAGAGTAAGATCGGAAAAAGGTGAAGATTCCGTCGACCCCTCATTTTCCGACTGAACCGGAGACGAAGATAAGGGGGAGCTCTCCATTTTCACAGTCTTCTCCTCGGGCTTTTCCGATTGGACTTTGTTCTCCTTTGATGATTTCGTCTTCTTGTTGCTCCCTTGCTTTTGGTTCAGTTCCAAGCTTTCGCAAATGGCTTGAAGCTTGGCATCGACAGAGGAAAGCAAAGGCTTGTATTCACCGAAATCGCCTCCGATATGGGAACCATGGTGGCGAAGGTTGGGGAAGTTGAGTCTCGCTAAGTCACCCCTAAGTTTATAGGATGCTTTGTCATAAGCCAAGGCTGCTTCCTCGGCCGTATCGAAAGTGCCTAACCAAAGCCGGGTACGGTTCTTGGGTAGCCGGATCTCAGCGACCCATTTTCCCCAGTGACGTTGCCTAACTCCTCTGTAAAGCTTGGTGGGTTTTGGTGGTGAAACCATGTGTTTCATTGGGACTGTTTGGGGGCTAAGAAAGCTCACCATGTGGTGGTGGTTGTTGGGTTGAGGACTTTGATAAAGGTAGATTGGTTGGTTGAATTGGTTCATCTGAGCTTGGGTTAAATTGTTTAGCTCAATTGTAGAACCAAACTGAGATTGTTGAACACCTAAAAATTGATAAACTGTTGGGAAATAACAAGTGTTCCCCTCAAGTGCTTGGGAAGAAGAGAAAGAGAGGTAGGAAGGGGAAGGTGAAGGGGGAGAAGCACTTTTCATAAAAGGCTCAAGTGCTTCCATCAACTCTCCACCATTGAAGCTGCTACTATAGAAATCCATTGTAGCTGCCATTTCTTTTTTTTTAAATGAAGTAAGCAAAGATTGAAACCAGAAAAATAACACGGAGAAATCAAAGATAAGTAACCCGATTCTTACCAAAATTTAAGGACAGGTTTGAAAACCCAGGAAAGGCTAATGAGGTTTTTTATTCAAATAGATAAACCCCTTTAAATCCAAGATAGCATAAAAGAAATCAAGCTTCGGGTATAAAAAAATCACCCTCCAAGCTGATTTAATCAGAAAAAAATAGAAAAAAAAACTGGATCTCGATTCTGAAAACACCTGGTTTTTGAAGAAAACCTTATCTAAGTTTGCTTTCAATCCACTGTTAATTACTGAAACAAAAACAAACCAGAAAATCAGTATTTTTTTCAAACACCGATGATTAACAGAAAGGGATTCCGAGAAGCGGGGATTAACAGATGAAAGGGGGGAAAGATTTTTTAAAAAAACAAAACAAAACCAGAAACAGTCAATCTGTTTACAACTCGCAACTCAATTTTTTTCTCTCAATCTTTTGGGTGAATAACTCACTAAACTGTGGGTTTTTCTCACCTCCTTCCTTGGGCTTATATAGTGGTTCAACTCGTTGATTAACTCATCTAATCACAGCTGTTAGCCATGATTAACCCTCTGTTTTAACCTAAGGCAAAACAAATTTTATCTTAATTTTGAATAAACTACTCATTTAGTATCTAAACTATTAATTTTTATCCGTTTTAATACTTAAATTTCAATTTTTTTCAAAATCATATATTTTGTTTAATTTTAGTTCCGCCATTAAAAACATAATGTGTTTAGTATCTAAACTATCAATTTTGATATGTTTTAGTATCTAAACTTTTAATTTTTCTTTAAAACTTAATATTTAATTTTGAATGGGGTACTAAAATAAAACAAAAACTAAATTTTAAGTATGATTTCAAGAACTTGAAAGTTTAGGTACTAAAACAGATAAAATTGATAGTTTAATTACTAAACTCATAATTTATCCTTCAATTTTTACGTCTCTCTGTAATTTTATATTAAAAACCTCAAATAAATAATTATTTAAAGAAATAATACCCTCTAGAAATTATTTGAAAGAATAAACCCCAAATCTTTCACATCAGATGACCTCGTGGCCTGCAAACCACGTGTTAAATCCTTGCACCCTTCAACACGCGAGATACATCCAACGTTGGCGTAATTTCCAAGTAAACCAATAAAACAATTAGATAAAATGACCTCGCGCATTGTGAAACGCGATGTAGCCTTTATGATCCAAAATATCGCGAGATTTATGAAGGACTTCGCGACCAATAAAGCGTGAGATTCTTTGGTATTTCGTATAACAACTTAATTTAAAATGTAGAAATTAAATGAATATAATAAATAAATTTAATAATATTAATTATTAAACATAATAAATAATTAAAATATAATAATATATAAATGTAGTAATTAAAATTGATATTTTATAAAAATAATTATAATATATTTTGTAAATTTTGAAATAATGAAAAGTTATATGTGTAAAATATTAAATATAATAAATAATTAATAAATATTATAATTACAATATATTTTGAAATTTAAAATATAAAGTAATCCTGCATCTTACAAACAGCAAGAAGGGCTATAAATAGGGTCCTCCACTCCTATTCATCGCTACACTCATCACTTTCATATATTAAAAGATTCAAAGATTTCATATCATGGCGGTGAGTCTATTAAGACATGATCAAAGTCACGAATTCTATTATTGTAGGTAAAATGATGAGGTAAATTAATTAATATTATTTTATATTTTTATTATTTATTTGTTAATTTAGTCTATTTTGTTTTGGTATTTAAATAATTTTTTAATATTTATATTTCGTAGGGATATGAATGTGTATTAGAGTGTCATAAATCGTGTGACACTATCCGGTGCAGATATTATTGACTATTTACATTTAGTGGGTTTCGGATAAATCAGTAATATAACTGGTGAATGTGTGAAGTTGCATCCTCCACTTATAAATGTGTTGGTGGAAATATGGAGAATGGAGACGCACATTTTTCATTTATCGTGTGGGGAGGCAACTATTACCCTTCAAGATATTGCATTTCATATGTGATTTCCTATTAATGGAGTAGTTATTACTGGTGTTGTCGGCGCCCCTAGAAATGTATGTGAGGTATTGCTTTGAATTGATCCGCCAGATGATGTACGCGATGGTGGAAAAATAAAAATTAAATTTTTAGATGAAAATTTTACGAACCTACCCCAGAATGCGGAGCATGAAGTGAAGGAGGTAAATATAAATGTTTTTATATATGAATATTTATTAATATTTTAATTTTTTTTTTAGAAATTAAGTAGTTATATTATTTTATTATTGTTTGAAGTGATTTGCTCGTGCACATATACTACAAGTTATTGGGGGATTTTAATGCGAGGTAAATCCCGAAATAAGGTGCATCTGATGTAGTTGAATCATTTACAAAATTTGAGTGATTCAAGAAATATAAGTTAGGGGTCGGTAGTTTTGGCATTTTTGTTCCAGCAACTTTGTAGAGTCGTAGATCCGACAAAAAATATCATTGGAGAGTGGTTATAATTGTTGTAGTCGTAGGCTTGGATTCTAATGCCATTTTTATGCATGATCCTTAAAACACATATCTCATATGAATTTTCGTTACTTAAGAGGTAAAAAAATAATTTTTATCTACTTTTTTATAATATTACTAACAAACAATACAAATTTATTGTATTAATGATAGGTGGACTGATGAAACCTCTCACGCCCCTTACCAACACATCAATGAGACTTTAGACTCTTGATCGATATGTTTGGACATCAAGTAATAAAATATTTTCCTTTGACTTTTATCATATAATTTTATAATAATTTAATTTATTTGGGTTTTTAGCTAACAAAGTTGTGTAATTTTAATTTTATAATTCTTGTAGATGACTTACTACGATGTTGCTATTGCCTACTGTATACCGCATGAGATTCAGGTGACTAATGTGCTTGTGTACATCGTGTCAGTCCCGCTGATCTTGTATGAGATAGTCAAATGACATCATATCGAGTGCGTCATTCGACAATTTAATTGTATTAAATCGATTCTGCCACATTCATCTTAATTGGATCAGTTGCATCAATTGACATGACAAGGGATGATGAAATTAATTTGGTGGACCATAATGCGGTGTATCTTAATGAGTGGGTCCAAATATTCGAGAGGAAACCCATAACTCAATCCATCTTCAACCACAGCGTGACATACAATTATATGCAGTGGTATCAAGAATATGGGATGCCACATATATTGACAAATAGAGAGCGAGCACGAGAATTATATGTTCCTCCATATAGTCGCCCACGGACGGGGAGACAACGTGGGAGAGAGTCAAGGAAGAGAAGAAGATGACAACAATGTACATCCTCCTCATCGACAACAACAAATGAACCTCATTAGACACTACTAACACACTCTGACCCTATCTTCACCCACTCATTTCAATCAGTATTTCAACAAATAGGAAAATTCTCAGAAGGTTTCCTCACTAACGTCTTTGACCAGTTCAATTCACCATCGACACAATTGGCGACTAACTTTGGATCCAGTATTGTTGAGCAGACGCCGTCGCAGAGTATATTCTACACTGGTCCCAGTTCTAGTGTCAATGGTGGATCGATTCCATATACAGTTGCCGATCCTGATGATGATGATATTGTTGAAGAGGAAGAAAAACCACAATTACATCCGCGTCGGACTCATCGTCCACCACGATGCAAAATTAGTGGACATAGACATTATTATTTGTTATTTATTTCGTTCTTCAAAATTGAAATATTTGTACTAAACTATTTTATTTTGTGTTAATCATAATATTTTATGTTATACGAACTATTTTATTATTTTGTACTAAATTATTTTTATTTTGAGTTAATTGAGCAATTGCAATTTATCGAACAGTTTTTAGTTATGCGAACTATTTTCCATTAGTTGATTCATATTGGGAGTTATTTTTCTAATAAATTAATAAATATGTTTCAGTGAAAATCGCACCCTGCATCACGCAATATCTATAGTATGTTAGCGGGACCACACATCTTGCAAAACGTGCGATATCATGATCTCGCACTCTGTAAACCGCGTTATTTGGAAAATTGCATCTTGCAACTCACGAGGTTCTTGAGGACCAATAAAATAACCGCAATTCAATATTATCTGGCAAAAACTCAGCTAAAATGTCGAGGAGAGCAAACCTTACTGCTTTGATATATTAAGATGGAGAAATGATCAGTGATGCATCTCTCGGTGTCATGTTTCAGTCCGCATACACTGTGACAATAACGCTACCAGTGAAGTTAATGTATAATAATTTAATGAAGGAAGTGAAGAAAAATATCCCACATACTCGTGGTACAAAATTGTTACCCTTGAAGTATCGATTACCAACGTCGTTAGAACCATTAACGTACACGATATACATTGTTGAGGACAATGGTAATGCGCATATGATTGTCGACGCTCACTTGCAATATTCATTTGGAGGGTCGATGGAGTTGTATGCATTATTTTCTGATACTGATAATGGTACCAGTGTGCCAAGTTGGAGACGAGCAGAGTTCAGCTTTGATCCAACTGTTGACAGTCCGACGATAAATTTGAGAAATGACTTCAATTTGTTAAGAACACACGGTACACAGAACGATTTGGGTGCATCATTGTCTTCGATGCCAAGGCTTTCTTGCGGTTCTAAATTCGAGTTTGACTTGAACATGCCACCAACGCAACAATCCACGTTTAACCCGTTTGATTATTTCTCATATAGACGATATTCAACGTACATCCCTTCTGCGGATAACGTCTCAACACATATAGGGAGACATTATTTTACTGGTGTGCGTGACGTTGATCTTAGGGAACCGATTTGTGAGCGGTCTCGTGATCGATAAACACCTGCAGCAGCGACTAACTTTGATTTAAATAAGGCTGAACTATTCCGCTTTGAGAAGGATAATTCTGACGAAGAACCAACAAAGGAGTCCAACCACGATGGTGATGAGTTAGGCCCATTCTATGAAGAACCATAAGACCTTGACGTGCCACCAGAAGCATAAGACAACAAAGAATACAACATGGCTACAACGGTTCCATATGCTGTAACGCCTATTTCTTATTACATGTCATCATCGCACTTTACAACAATTGATATAGAAGCATTCAAAACTTCAAAATTTTCCCAATTCTCACACATTGAGCAATACAATCAATATAGTGATGGTGATCTCTATGTTGAAATGGTTTTTAGGTTAATATAATGTTTTAATTTTTCATTATTTGTTTTGATTTGTTTATTGGTAAGTTGACAATTTTATTTACTCTTTTTATGAATGAGTTTTAGGACAAAAGAACAAGTTGTGACTGCAATAAAAAACTACAATATACGTTACTCTGTCATGCCAATTGTGAAAAAAATGATGCGGATAAGTACATCACTAAATGTCTCCATAAGAAACAATGATGTAATTGGAAGGTTCGTGTATCACGGTTGAAGACGATGAACAACCTTTGAAAACTCACAAAATACGTCCAACCACATGCATGCACCGCCAACATCATGAATCAAGACCACGTAACTTAAATGTGCACGTGTTTTTTGAAGCCTTCATTCCACTGCTCAAATCAAATCCACGTGTTAAGGTTGTGACCTGTATTGCTTCAGTTACATCGTTATACGGGTACACAGTTAACTACCGCAAAGCATGGTATGCAAGGTATTGCGCCCAATAAAAATTGTTTGGTTAATGGGATGAATCATACAATGAATTGTGGCCACGGCTTAAACTGATGCAGAAACACATTTTGGGAACAGTTGTGAAATTGGAAACAATCTCGGCGTACGAAAATGATCGTGTTGTACAAGGTGTCTATCAATTCTACCGGCTCTTTTGGACTTTTCCGCAATGCATTAATTCATTCCGATACTACAAGCCGGTTGTTCAAATCGATGACACTTGGTTATATGGTTGATGCACTCAAATATTGTTATTGACGGTTGTACAAGACGGTAACAGAAAAACTATTCCCATTGCCTTCGCAGTTGTCGAAAAGAAAGATATCGACTCTTGAGAATTCCTTCTTACAAACTTACAAATATATATTCTATCACATATGATGCATGATAGATATGATGGGATTTGTCTTATTTCTTACAGAAGCGTTGGTATCAAATACGCACTCCAGCGTATGGACCCATCTTACCAACCCCCAATATTTATCACTGATATTGTTTACGACAAATTACCGCAAACTATTTGCAGAAGTTCAAGAGTCAAGATGAGCGTCTAATGGTGCTTCGAATGGATACATATTTTACCCTTTTCAGTTTACCATATCTTTACAAAAATTATTTTAAATTAATTATTCCATTTTTTATTGATAGGTTACACACAGTCTGTACGTGAGTTTGAGGCCTTGATGCAGGAACTGAAACACATGAATTCTGAGGGCTTCAACTACCTTGTTAGAATCCCAAAGGAGAATGACTTCGATCATTTGATGGGGGTAGACGGTATGGTCATATGACAATGAACTTGGCCGAGGCAATAAATTCATCACTAAAGGGAGTGCACTATTTGCATATCACATCCGTTTTCAAATCAACATATTATCGATTGACAACCCTTTTCGCAACATTGGGAAGGCAAATAGATGACTGGATGGCAAGTGGCCACCAAATCCACCTATACCTCCTTAGAAAATTACAAATAGTCCAACATTATTCCTACACGATGAGTGCCATATGCTTCTTTCACGAAATGTCATTATTCAATGTATCAGAATTTGCGAGGCCATTGGAAGACGTACAACACAACACATATGTGGTTAATTTACGAGAAAAAAACATGCGAGTGCGGATTCTTCCAAACTTTCAAATACCCGTATGCGCACACCATTGCTGTTGCTTCTTCTATTCGGATACCCTACATGAGATTCGTTGATCAGGTTTACTTACTTGAAACTATATTCAAGGTTTATGAATACAAGTATCCTCCTATTAGAAATGAATAGGATTTGGATGAAGCTGATGATGAACCTACAATACAACCAAATTATGCACTACGATGAAAAAATCCGTCGTCCACGATCAACCCGGATTTTTTGTGACAAGGATTTGGTCGAATATCAAGAAAGAACCAGACACTAGAAATTATGATCTATATATATGAATCTCGAATACACGAAGAACAAATGTCACAATCGCTCAGGCCCACGTATTAATTAAATAGACTTTTTGCATTATTTCTTTTTTAATTAACAACACATATTACTCATATTTACAATCTAGAAATAACACTACAATATGTTTATCAAACCATTTTTTTCTTATTCCATCACAAAACTTGATTTCTAACCATTTTCAACGTCATTTTTACCCCACTTAAAATGTCTTATATATGTTGATATTATAGTCACCTTAAAGATAAATTACAATACTAAAGGGAGGGTAGAGAATCTATTATCCTCGCGCTTTGCAAGCTGTAAGATCCCCATAAATTTCGCAATATTTTAGATTATAGAAGCTACCTCGCGCTTCGCTATACGCGATGTCATTTTATCTAATTGTTTTATTAGCTTATCTGGAAAGTGCGCCTACATCGGATATATCTCACGTGTTGGAGGGTAGAAGGATTTAACACACGATTTGAAGTCCGCAAGGTTATTCGATATGGACTATTTGGAGGGTGTTATTTATTTAAATAATTATTTATTTAGCTTTTTAATTTAAAATTTCCTCTCTCTCCTTTGTATTCAGTTTCAATATCCTGACGCAAGATTCAATCTGTTAGTAGGTAACCCAGTGGTATATTGACACGTGTATTTATTGTTATTCATGTGCCTGAAACCTGTCCTTTGTATTAATTGTCGGTTGGCACTATTCTGCAGTTGAATGGCAAAATCATTATATTTTTTGAAAAGCAATAAAGAAAAGTCTAATTCTGCGTCTAGTACCTTCATGTCTAAAACTTTTTCAAAATTTTAGATTATGGTCTTGAACCATATTTTTATATCCCAATCTATTATTGTAATTGTATTTGTTTTATCGGTCTAAATTTAATATAGGATAATATTTGTTCAACACTTATATATATCTATATACTTAGCGTTTAGACCTACAACTTCAAGGGATTAAAATAATTTTTTAATCATTAAAATCGTTTATTTTAATACAAACAATCACATGTGTCATAATTGATTTTGATATTACTATTATGATATTTAATCTTATCATTATACTAACTAACTACATCATCAATATTGTTTTTAATTCGATGGAGTCAATCACACCATTATCTATACGAAGCCTAAATTTTTGGATTAAAGATAAAAGAATTGTTGAGAGTTATTCTTTGAGGTTCCGAGTTCGAACACCATGAATTCCAGAAATATGAGCTTCTAATATAAAATTGTTGAGAGTTATCTTTGAATATATATTTCTTATACCATATTAATAAAAAATAATTAAATTGAAATCATTTGAATCATAAGGGGAGTGGGATCATAATTAAACCTAAAATAACAATAACATTATGCGAGAATCACGAGAGGTATCACATGTATAGTGTTTTTTTCACCTAAACTGTGTCGGTGACTTCTTGTTTTTCATTAATTTGCGGCAAATGACGTATAATCCATCGTCATCTCCGTCCTATTGTAAATTTACATTTTTGATATTTGAGTTTTGTTTTAAGATATAATTTAATACTTAAATTTTAGGGACATTTGATTCGAAGAAAAGATAATGATTTTTTTTTGGAATTATATTATTATGTTTAGTTCACGAAAAATATATTATCAGATAATAATTTATTATTAATAGTAGTATTTTTGAGTTAAAATGATGAGAATGTAATTACCGTTAATTTCTTAGATAATGAATACTTCTTGAAATAATAATTTTTTTCATATAAATCATTTTTAAATTCTGATTCTTCGTGCTTTACTCTAATTATAAACTTATTAAAAATAATATACAAAGAGTTTAGTTTAATAAAATATTAATAAATTTGAGTAGTTAAAATTATTTTTTCTATTTTTTCTATTTTATGTATTAATTATTTTTATAATTTTATGAGATGAAAATATTATTATCGTAAAAATGTAAATATTTAAAATTGAGTTATTAAAAAATAGATATTATATATGAAAAATAATATATTTATCCACTCGAGATCACAATATCATTTTTCATGATATATTATATTTTATTAAATAAATATGATATTTATGAAAATTATTTAAAATTATAAGATTGGTATACTAATTATATTAATATTATGTTAAATGTATTTTTTAAAACTTATATAGAATAATAATTAAAATATTTTTTTTATAAATTTTTATTCAAATATTTATAATTTAATATTAAATTTTTATTTGTTAAAAATATATATATTACAAGGATAATTTGGTAAAATATGCATCCAAATAATATTATATTCCTCTACCCAAATACTGTAATCTTACATTCTTGCTAAGTAAACCAAACAGGGTAGTACGATTCTTAGAGTAATGTTACATTCCGGTAATTTTATTCCTAAATGTAATCTTACATTCCATGAACCAAACGTTCCGTTAGTTTTGTTTTGCTTCGTTCAAATATATATATATATTCAATTTAGTTTTTTAACAGTTCTTTAATTAATTTATGCTCTACTCACTTATAATACCAACCGAATTAATACTATTTGAAGTGATACGATAAAATGATTAATTAAGATTATATTAATTTTTGGTTAAACTAAAATTAGCATTCTCAAAAATTAATTTAATTATCTTATTGAAGTAGGTTCCCCCCCCCAAAAAAAACGGATATTTTTTTTACTAAATTAAAAATAAATATTAATTATATAAATTATTTAATCAATATATGGTTAGCTTAAAAGTTCTACAAGCAAGTTATTTTTTAAAAAGGATGCATGTAGATTAAAAGTAGTGAAAAATAGGATATTTATTTACTTTTTAATTTTTTTATATACAAAAGACCTTTGACATAACAGTAAGTTTATTTGTGAAAGAATATATTAAATAATAATTTTAGTTACACTATATTTTTATATATATCACTTAACTTAGGTCCTTCAAAACTAATTATCATTTTCCATGTATATATAATAATAAATAAAAAGAAAAACAAAATGGGGTGTATTTAAATTATGAGATGAGATTTAAATTTGAAAGAAAGACTAGAAAGGGTAGTTGATAAATAGGGCAAAACTGCCCAAATATTGCGTATAAGAATCTTTAATTCCCAAGACAGTGTTATCAACTTATTATTTCTCACAATAGAGTGATTGCTATAGGAAACATGCAAAGCTCGGCGTCTTCAGCTTTGATGGAGCTCTCGTCGTCTTCAAGTTAGATATCTCGGCTTCTTCAGCAGATGTGCATGGAAGCTTGGAGCTCTCGGCGTCTTCAGTACTGTGCATGGGACTGGACGTGAGAAATCACGGGTTGTGTAGGGAGATGTTGTTCCATGTCCCAGGGTGAGCACATAAATCACGGGTTGAGCAGGGGGGCTGCACGTCTGCATGTGGGGGGTCCTGTACGTCTACATGTGGGGGGGTTGCACGTCTGTATCATGCAATTGTTGGATTTATTACACGATTTCTCGGCGTCTTCTTCACATTTGGGTAAGGATTTCTCGGCGTCTTCTTAACAAATAAATCCAATAATGCATGCACAGGATGAGTTATGAATGTGTTTATAAGAGACTGCTCGGGGTTGAGGCAATTCATTGTGAGCTTTCAATTACAGAAGCAGTGAGAGCCCGAGAGGGAGATAGATCAGCAACAAGATCACAGAGCATATTCATCATCTTTGTCAAAAAATTGAGGTAATTTAAACTCAAGCCCTAGATCTCATTTGATTCTTGTTTTAAAGGTTTAGGGTTTCATATTAATCTCATAATTTTAGTTTCATAAGTTTATTAATTTTGTGATTATATGTTGTTACACTCTGAAATAATGATTTATATGTTGTTACATAATTTGAAATAAGGTTGGGACCATTTTGGAACATTGTAAAGTTTTAGGGTCTGTTTTGTAAAATTTGAGGAATTTAAGGAATAAGAGTAAATTATTAAAAGTTGGTATACTATGCTGGAATTTATTATTACTATGCTTAATTGGTTAAATTTGAAAGAATTTATAAATTTAGGGATTAAATTGCAAAGTTTGAAAATGTTGAGAGCCAAATAGTAATTAGGGATCATTTTGTAAAATTTGAGGAATTTAAGGAATAAGAGTAAATTATAAAAAGTTGGTATACTATGCTGGAATTTAGTATTAGTATGCTTAATTGGTTAAATTTGCAAGAATATATAAATTTAGGGATTAAATTACAAAGTTTGAAAATGTTGAGAACTAAATAGTAATTAGGGATCATTTTATATTTGATGTTTATTTATTTTATTAAAGTAGATAACAAGCAATTGATTATTTGAATAAAACAATGTAATAATTGAGTGTAATATTTAAAATTTTTTTTGTCTAGATTTGTTGAAACATGGCAGAAGAAAATGTTCTTTTGAGGCTAGATGGTCGACACATTTCGAGTCATTTGGGAGAACTGGTAATATGATCGACTTATTTTTTTATTTGAGAACGGTGTATTAATTCTAATTACATTGATTAACAAATTGCAGGATGACGAACAACGAATCCTTCGTCCTCGACTTATCAACTGTGAGATGCCAGATCAACGTATTGTTGATAATTTGAAAATATTTGGTTTTTATGATGTTGCTTTTGTAAGAGAATTTTGGTTGATCCCCGGTTTGATAAATGCATTAATTGAAAGGTGGAGACCAGAAACTCATACTTTTCATCTTCCATGTGGCGAATGTACGATCACTTTGGAGGATGTGGCTTTACAACTAGGGGTTCCTACAAATGGAATGACAGTGGTGGGAAATACCGATCTTGACGTATTTGCAATATGTGAGCGTTACCTTGGGAAGGTACCAGACAAAGATATAACAAAAGGGTCACGGCTGAGATTATCCTGGTTGGCAAATGAGTTTAAGCTCGATCCACAATATAGTGAGCAAGACATTATATATGCAACTCGAGCATATATATTACGTTTGATCGGCGGAATCTTGATGCCAGATAAATCCAGTAATCTTGTCCATATACAATATCTTCCGTTTTTGGAGAACTTATTTATGACCCGTCAGTACAGCTGGGGATGATCGGCAATATTGGCATTCTTGTATCGTGAGATGTGCAAGGCGTCATTACTTGTTAATGATGCGTATACAACTGAAATTGGTGGATGCACGATGTTATTACAATCGTGGGCGTGGTACAGAATTCCATGGTTAACACCGATTAGCCGAACTGCAGTCGACTTTCCTCTTGCCGGAAGGTAATTTTATTGATTTAAAATATTTTATCTTAAATTAAATAAAGAATATTTTGTAAATGAAAAATAATTACAGAATTTTATTTTGATTGGTATACAGATGGAGGCATAAAATAGAAAGAACGGGTTTGGCTCACAACAACGCGAAAGAGTTTAGGTTTAAGATTGACATCAAATGCAAAGTTAAGGTATATATAAAATTAATAAGCGAATTTATTTTGTATTATGTTTATATTATAATATTGTTATTTATTTATTTTGTTGATTTTTATAATTATTTAATTAAATAATAACTATATAATTTTATTTTATAGTTTATTTGGAGGCCGTACAATGATCAAGAAATTATGTCGTGCGTACCGCAACATGTCTGGGAGGGTTGTCAATATTGGTGTGCTATTACACCATTGATCCATTTCATGTTTGTGGAGTTCCAATTTGCCGATAGAGTGTTGAGGCAATTCGGCTTCCACCAACCTATTCCAGTCATTCCAGAGAATCATGATGCTCTCCATCGATTAGATGGGCGGGGTAGGGTCGGTGAGGATTGGTCGATGAGGCATGCCAACCATATCAATCATTGGAACAACAGGGGTTCATACTTGCCAACTCTCACTCCCATACAAGCGGATGACTTTGACTTCAAGAGTTCGGATACTTTAATTATTTTTGGGAACATGGAAAGCCGTTCTTTACAACGATCAGAGAAAGACGACAATTTATAGAGTATACAAAAATTTGGTAAACCCGAGAAACCAAGAAGGAATTGGAGTGGGAGTGGGAGTTCTTCTCACCGTGTAGCAGAACAAGAGGCAATGGATAATATCCCACCAGAATCTTTTGATCACACAATATCATTTAGTCAAGTGGTTGGTGATTCTGGTGTTACGCCTACACTCCTCAGATGGGAGAGCATAGTGTTGGTGGGTATATATTTACAACACCGGAACCTATGCCCTCTATGAATGAACAGGTTGGTTATGATGAACAAACTCCTGAACAAGTACAACGACCACAACGAAACCGATGCACGCCTTGATATTATTACTCAACAACACCCCGACACCGTCAAGAGTTATAATCCTTATTTAAATTATTTGTATCAAATTTAAGTAATTGAATCGAATATCATTACTATTATTAAATTATTAAACTTTAATCATTAAAGTTAAATAATTATTAATAAATCATTAAAGTTTAATTATTAAATTATTAAATCATTAAAGTTAAATCATTAAAGTTAAGTAATTATTATTAAATTATTTAATTGAAATCATTAAAATTAAATAATTATTATTAAATTATTAAATTTTAATCATTAAAGTTAAATAATTATTAATAAATCATTAAAGTTAAATTATTAAAGTAAAGTAATTATTATTAAATCATTAAAGTTAAATTAAGTAATTATTATTAAATTATTTAATTGAAATCATTAAAGTTAAATAATTATTATTAAATTATTATATTTCAATCATTAAATTTAAATAATTATTAATAAATCATTAAAGTTAAATTATTAAAGTGAAGTAATTATTTTTAAATCATTAAAGTTAAGTAATTATTATTAAAGTATTTAATTTAAATCATTAAAGTTAAATAATTATTATTAAATTATTAAAGTTAAATAGTTATTATTAAATCATTAAATTGAAATGATTAAATTGAAATAATTATTATTAAATATATACTCGAGTAATTGAATCGAATATAATATACAAATTTATAAAATAATAAGATTACTGCTGAGGTCTGTACTGTGGAAGGTTTGGACAATTTCTTTTTGAATGACCTTCAGCTCTACATAATCCACATCTCTTCGGTTGGCCTTTCTCTCTAATATGGATATCCATACTGGTATGAATACGAGTAGATTCTGGTCGACCCGTCAGACTTCTACGAAGTAGTGGATTTGGCAACCATTCATCATGATATCGATTATCCCAATAAGATTCATTTGGGATCGGTCTGAACTCATGGTTGTATATATTTAATATCCTCTGTAGGTGAAAGCACTCATCAACATAAGTGTATGAATTGATTCCAGTATGCATACATGCAGCGACTGCATGAGCACACGGATATCTCCACGCCTGAAAGCGGCCACAATCACACCATCTTTGTCGTAAATTAACAGTAAATGATTCTCTATTTTCTACTTCGTTGCGACGTATGCATGCGATGACAACAAAAGTATGTTCAATTCGATCGAAGTCATGAACATACATTGAGGTTACCGTACGCTCATTTGCTTCCATTGCTTCTACCACCGTCGGAGCCCAGATTTTACCGCAATTTATCAGACACTCGATCTCTTTACCTTTATCAGACCAAACTTTAGCCAACCTAAAGTATGTCTCTTTCACCACACTCGCTATTGGGAGATGGCGTGTACCTTTTAGTATTGAATTAATGGCCTCAACAAGGTTTGTAGTCATGTGTCTGTATCTTTGACTACCATCGTATGCTTGTGACCACTTCTCCCGCTCGATTTTCGATGCCCAGTTCCAAATGCGCTCATCTATGGCCTTCAAATCCTCCAATCTCTTGTCAAAATTTGGTTGTCGTAGTTTATATCCTGTTTCAAAATAAATATTGTGTTAAAACAAATTTATAAACAAACACATAAATTGGTACAAATGCTTAAAATAAAACTTACCCATATTGACTATCTCCCTACAAATTCGGCCGTTATGAAACTTCTCAATACAAATTTTACCAATATGACGGATACAATATGCGGGATATGCGTGAGGAGGTGTCCAACGACTTCCCGGTCGTTCAATTGCTGCCAAAATGCCTGATCCTCGATCGGATATCAAGGAAACTCCTTCTTCTCGGATGACATACTTACGTAGATTAGTCAGAAAAAAGTCCCAAGCCTCTGTTGTCTCTCCTTCAACGATGGCGAATGCAATTGGGAATATATTTCGTTGACCATCCTGCGCAACTGCTATCAATAATATATGTTTGTATTGACCATATAACCACGTACCATCTACTTGGACCATATGTTTGCAAAATGGAAAACCTTCTATGCATGACTTGAATGCCCAAAAGGGTCTATGGAATATTTTCTTCCCTTGAACAAGTTGACCTTCTCGGTTGTATACATGCATGGTCTGAGACTTCACGATGGTTCCAGGAATGAATTGTTTTATAGCTCGTAACAAATCAGGTAACTCATTGTATGATGTATCCCAATCACCATATATCAACCTCCTTGCCTTCTCCTTCGTATGCCAAACGGGTTTGTATTTTACATTGTATCCGAACTGGTCTCGAATAAATACAGCCAACACCGAGAAAAAGATCCTTGGATTTTGTTCAACCAAAACCTTCACATATTGACAAATTACATCGGAGTCCAGTAGTCGGTGGTCTTGTTCGATAGAGTTTTGCAAACATGTGTGTGGACCATTGTACCTTGTGATGACCCAAGCATTTTGCCTCTGTATTTTCGACACTCTGATCAACCACTTACACTTAGGACCATATTTAACACCCTTCGCGTACAAAGTTTTCTGGTTGGACTCTACAACCTTGAAATCTACATGGCCTCTTATGCAATACTCTTTAATCGCTAGTGTAGCTTTTTTTTTTCCTCTGTATTGTTTCCCAACTGATAATTCACTAGAGTTATCGGACGATTCACTCATGTAGCCTGAAGTTAAATGTAGCATCTCCGGGAATTCAAGTGCCCTCATTGCTTCATAATCAATCTCCTGCATGTGAGGGGTAGGTTGATACGATGGATATTCAGCAATATTGATATCAACTTCATCACCATCGAACATGGCGTCATCCTCAGCCAAAGGAGGTTCCTCAGTTTCTTCATCTTCACTGGAATCTTCAAGTATTTCTTCCCAGCGGTTTTCAGTGTCATACTCTGCGTCTCCAGATGTTCCACCAACTTTATTTGCACTTTCCAACATCGCCACAAAACTGCTAAAATGACTCTCAAAACCCATTTGAGATGAAGTTCCAACCGTATTTCTTGATGACCCAGGCACATTAGATATATTACACAACTCAACAAATAACTCAGTAATTGGAATATTTGTTGAGTAATGTAATTCAACCATACTTATAATATCATCATCGTCTTCAAGTGGTACTGCAGCATACCTGACCTGATTGGGACATACAATAAATTTGTACCTCAAACCATCAACTTTAGCACGGATTTTTCTTTCTATCCTCTCCTTCATCTCTACAAATGTGATGTCTCTTTCAAAATCATATTTATAGGTGATTCAGACTGAAAAATAACTCCGGCCTCATTTTCCATCATATGTCCATTGTAATGGACAATCGTGAAAAATTTGTTGCTCATTTTCTCTACACGTAAAATATTCTTTAAAATCTGTTAAATCTGTTACATCATAATAACTAGTCTCAATAATAAAATCTAAAATATAGTTCATTCTTTAAAATAAAAAAAATCAATCTAATTAATTTCTATTTAAAATTATAAACATGTAACAATTATAAAAATTATATAAAACTTACCAAATATTCGATTTATTTCTTCCTTTATTTAAACTTTTTTCTCCTTTTTTTCCCAAAATAACTCTCAAACATGCAAGCTTCTCTTCTCTTCTTTTCTAACTTCTCCCTGAACTCAGTTATCCTCCATTTTATATATCATATTCGATGCATTGTTGCTTCACAATGTCTCCATTGATTGATAATTGCTTTTGATCCAGCCCCATACATTATTAATTTCCTTTTGTAAACGTAATTTATGCATGCAATTCAACACCCTTTCTTTTACTTTTGCTTTGTTTTTAATCATATTTTTTTGCTTTTGATTTGTTTTAAATCAGATAAGTATTATTTTATGCCCTTATCATGAATTATTGATTCACTTTGATCAAAGTTTGGTTTGTTTTACATCTCATTCCCGTCCCCACATGCATTATTCTTCCCATGATTTCCTTATTTTTGCTGCAAATTTCATGCTACCAAACATAACAAAGCTGATTTCACGTGCATGGAAGACACAAAGAAGACACCTAGTAATCCAAGATAAATTGAAGACACAAAGACGCCGAGAGCTCCAAGCTTCCATGCACATCTGCTAAAGATGCCGGGATATTCAAGTTGAAGACGACGAGAGCTCCATCAAAGCTGAAGACGCCGAGCTTTGCATATTTCCTATAACAATCACTCTATTGTGGGAAATAATAAGTTGATAACACTATCTTAGGAATTAAAGATTCCCATACGCAATATTTGGACAGTTTTGCCTGATAAATAGTTGTACAATTAATAGCAGATGCATAAGTGGAGGATGCATTCCTGCGGACATCTGTTTCTATTAAAATTATTTTTTAATAATAATTATTTATTTTATCGATAATATTTACTCTAAAAATTTATCTATATATATATATCCCTCCTAAAAAAAGCATTTTTGAATCTGCACTGAACCAATGCATCACGAGCATTTTTCCACTTTGGTTAGAATTGTTTTGTACAGCTAATAGTGGGGCATATTCTATCAATGCTCGATGGGCAAACAAATGTAGCTATTTGAAAAATGGGCACTCTATCACTAACTCCATTTTATATCTAACAATTCAACGCGAAATTCATCCCATGGTTTTTTTTATTACTATCGATATTCTATTTATAATCAACTAATTTAGATCGAATATTACAGAGATAAGTATGATTATCTAAATCCAGTTTACTCTATTCGTAATCACTAAGATTCAAACATCTGACATTGTTTAAGAGATTTAATACTTCATCTTACTAGACCAACCGATTGTTAATTCATCCCACTATTTAATCATATTTATTATTAATTAAATACAAATAAATAACTAATCTAACAAATGTGACTGAATATTATAATAAAATGATAAGCTGATTAAATTTTTAATACATTCAATATAAAGATGAAAATATTTTCTTTACATATAATAATTCTAAATGATATCTAAGATCATCTTATGGGAAAAAAATTGTATAAAAATAGAACTTTAATATCAATAATCAGATGTAATAAAATATAATGAATGAGTTAATTAAATTGGGGGACCCTGCCCGACTAGGGAACCTAAACATTTTTTTGTACAATATTTTTTTTTAAATTGGGGCCCAATCCAACCTAACATAATAGAATAGTTATGTTGTACGACAACCTTAATATAAGAAAAGTTATACTAGAAATATTAATATTTTTTAATATTTTCAGTTAAACTGTATCTAAAGCATTATTATTTTTTATTGAAAATGCTAATTTCGCTACTTAATTTCTGGTAGAAAA
The DNA here is from genome assembly GCF_006381635.1 of Hibiscus syriacus. Classification (NCBI taxonomy): domain Eukaryota; kingdom Viridiplantae; phylum Streptophyta; class Magnoliopsida; order Malvales; family Malvaceae; genus Hibiscus; species Hibiscus syriacus. The sequence goes on along the minus strand of NW_024062535.1, from coordinate 2,377,662 downwards.
ATAAAATTTTAGGTATAGCTTAATATTAAAATTTTCGATAAAAAAAATAATATTTTAGGTAATGTTTTATCAGAAATGTTAAACATTTTAGATAACGCCAAATATTAACATTTTCGATTAAAAAATAATATTTTAAATAATATTTAAAAAAATATATTAAAAAATATAATAAAAATAATAGCCGTATATTAAGTATGTTGTACCTTAAAGATCCCAACATAACGAGAACGTGACGCCAAAGGAAATGGCAACCGTCTGATATAAAAAATAAAATGTTAACGTCATCACGTTATATCTAACGGTTATAATCAGTCCACTAATGCCATTTCCTTTCAATAAAGAATGATAAACGAACAGATCATGAATTTTTGTTATATTTTTTCATTAAATGAAATAAATGAATATGAATCAAATATTTTTAAAATTAAACGAATTATTTTAAACATGAATTTAATTTATTTAAGCTTTTGACGTATTTTTTAATGTATACTACGACTGTTAAAAAATTTATTATATGATATTGTGTCGTTTAAAAATTTAAAAAAAAATTATTTTAACGAAAAATTTAAAATTATTATTTTAAAAAAACTCAATTTTTTTTAAAAAATTAGAAAATCCCTCAAAGCCCCTAAGAATTCAAATTGTAATCCCCTTACTGCAGCAAACCACTACTAATATCGTCAATCGATCGAACGTCTAGCGATTGAAACTCCTTGCAAAAAGTGAGGATTTTAAAATAAGCGACAATATATTTGTCTCTGTGTTGGAATTTAGTTAGCGATATAGCAGACATCGTGGGTAAATCATTTGAAATTAGATTTTTAGAAAATTTGAGATTATTTGAGATTTAAGTAAAAAATAGTTTTTAAAAAAAATATAATATTAAGTTTTTTTTTTATTTTAAATCAATTTTTTATAAAATTTATATTTATATTTTTAATATATTATTAATAGGCAAAAAGGCATCAAAGGTATACATACTTTTGAAAAAAATCAATGTAACTCTCGTATTATTTTTTCTTAATGTGGCCCTCCAACTCATGAAACAAACTCAATATGTTCTTTTGACCAACATTTTTCGGCGTTGACAATTACTATGCTAATATGATAGTTCACGGTGCTGACGTGACAATCTATCTATCATGTTTGAGTTACCAATTTAGTCTATCTGTTTTGTCATCTGCCACATTATCAATAAAAATTAACTGCCACATTAATACTGAGCACTGTCATGTCATCACCGTGAATTATCACGTCAGAACCGTAATAGTCAAAGACGAAAATCTTTGATCAGAGAGTCACATTGAATTTATTTTTCGATTTGAAGGGTCACATTAAAAAAATAATACGATTAACATATTAATTTTTGTTAAATTACATAGATATGTGATGCATTTTGCCTAATATATATGTTTTGATTATTAGATCAAAGAATTAGAAATATGTTTATTTATAGTTTGACCTAACCATGGTTGAGTTTACAGCTGAACAAGTCACGTGTGATGGTTGTGGGGGAAAGAGTACGACAATCTCAACATTTACGGCGACAGTTACAGAACCCCGAATTTTTGACCCACGCCTATTTTATATCGCGTTTTACACAATGCATAATTCATCAATTCTCGTTCTTGAACCGTTACTCTCAGTGAGCGTCACGCTTTTGAAAATGGGGTTTGGTTAGAAAAGAAGCAAGAGTGCAATTTGAGGCTCTTAATTGTTATAATAGAGTAAATAGTGGGGAAAATCTTAGTCTTAGAAGTTAGAAGTAGAGCCAGGTCTTCTAGATTGATATTAAATTTTATGATTTTAGTTAGAATAAATTCGTATTATGATATTTTTAGAATATTTTTTTATTTGAATTAATTTTGATTCTGTGATTCATTTCAAGTTATTTTTAATTTAGATAACTTATTTCTATTTTATCGAATGTGATTTGATGGGCAATAAAAAAAAAGAATGTGATTTGATGGGCAATAAAAAAAAAGAATGTGATTTAATGGGTAAATTATATTATCACTCGTTATGTTGTTATATTTCTCTTATTATAGTTATTATACTATTTTCTTGTATAATTGGTCATTAACATTATTATTTTTTATTTTGGTCATTGATAGTTAAATATTTAGCTTAGAATATTATGTAGGCTAGTATAATAACAATTTTAGCTTAAAAGTGTCGAAATTATTAAATAAAATAATCTTATTTTCAAATAAACAACAAAAAAATAATATAGAGAAATAAGATCGATCTACAAGGACTAAGGTAATTCCAATGTTGATTCCTTGTTTCAACCTTGATTTAACTACGAAATAGAAAAGGAGAGTTTAGAATAAATAACAAATTAAAAATAAAAGATGAATAAAAGCAGTAAAATGTAAATAAAGAATTCAATTGTGATGGTTTAGCTTAGGCTTTTGTAATACTCCAAATTTTTGACAAGTGACCAAAATATAAATTTTGAAGTTTTGTGGCCAAAATAGAAATTTGGAGAATGTTCAAGGACCAAAGTGGAAATTTTCCCAAAAAAATAAATTTTAGTCCATAAATAAATATTTCATCCTTAATAATGGAGTTTTTATTGAATTCAGATTTAAAATCTGGAGTTTGTGTAAAATGCTATGAAATGATAAAGCTCGGTAAAATATTCGAATAACCGAATCTAATCGAAAATTTACAAAAATTTGAAGTATGATAGTACGAGGTTAGTAATATTATGTTTATATTTTTAATCAATAGAATTTGATGTGGATAAGTGGAATTAAGTGAATTTTCCATGTTAAAGTGGGATATTTGTATTAAAATGACAAAATTGAAATTTTGAAAAAGTAAAAGGGAAAAGATGGAAATCATTAAATATATTTTTATATTAATAGGATTATGTAAGAATGGTGATGAAAGCATTGTAAAGTGGTAATTATCAAAATTCATTAAGGGTAAAAAGGACTTTTTGACTAAAATAAATTTTAACTAAAATAAATTTTAAATTTATTTTAATGGGTTTTAAAGATAATTGTAAGGAGATTTATGTTTAGAAAAGTCAAGAACTCTCTTCTTCCTCCTCCATGCTGCCATGAGTCATAGCCAAAGGTAAGAGAACTTTTATTTTTCATTTTTTAGACATTTTAGTAAGTTTTTGGACTAAAGGTGATAACCGTCGTTTTGTTATCAAAATAATTCCAGTTTCTTAATCAATAGAAAGGAAAAGTAGTATAGAGAAGAAGCAGAGTCGATCCACAGGGACTGTGGTGTTTCTGATTTAGTAAAACTCTTTCTTGATTTTAGAAGAAGATATAATTCCAGATGAAATTGCAAAGATAGAATAAAATAAAAAGGGGAAAATAATAAAATAATAAATAATGATTTAAAAATAGTAATAAAGATAAAAGGGGTTTTAAATTATTTAAAGAAGTATAATGAGATAAAAATTAAATAAACAAATAAAATAAATAAATTGGGATAAAGAAAACTTATGGTAAAAGTAGTCTCAGACTTCAGCTTTGTCTCAAATTCCTCGGATCATCGAAACAGATCTTTACTCCAAGATTCACGTCGGATTACAAGGACAATTCTTCCCTACCAACTCGGATTATGTTGTTTCAACAATAACTGATTCTGATCTCGATTTCCTCTTTGTAAACAATTTTGCTAAGTGTGTTCTCGGAAAGTCGAATGTGCTACAATAAACCAATCATTCTTATAACTTAACCATAACAACATCCAGACCAATATCAACTTTTGGTTTTGAAAATCGTTTTGATTTGAAAAGTAAGCTCAGAAAACAGAGAGAAAAATCTGAAGCGATTTAAGTGCCTTATAATTATTACGTTTGGAATTGAACCTTTGCTTTAGCCTTCGGCTTAAAAGAAAATTAGCTAAGCATGACCAAAGTCATACTTAGCATATTTGAAATTTTTTTTAAAGGGAAATAAAGGAAGTATGCAAAAAATAGAGAGAAAACTAGAGAGAAAAAGAAGATTTTATTCTCAGATGAGAGATATATATTTATAGGCTCACCCTTATAGGGTATTTATAGCCTTCAAATTCCTAAAAATAAGCTAAAGATAATTCCTAAAAATAATCTAAAGATAATTCCTAAATTAATATATTTTATCCTAATAAAAACACTTAAAACTATTTAAACTAAAATACCTAAAACAAAGATAAACTAAAATACTATTTAAAATAATATCCTAAATCCTAATTGAAATACTAAAACTATTTAAACTAAAGTACAAAGATAAAATATAATGCTTAAAATATTATCCTAAACTTGAGTTTAATCCAAATACGTATTCTAGAAACGTGCGACCAATTCATTCGTGCTTTTAGAAACACTGACTGGATCTTCTAGAAGTTGCTAACATCATCGCATCGTCGGATGTTTCATGCCCGAATTCATGCCCACTAATCCAGCTTCGATTCTGAAAATAAAAAAACTACAGAATTCTTTCCTTTTAGTGCAATTTCCAGAATCTGATGTCCTGCACATAAAATGAATCAAAATCGAACAAATAAGCCATAAAAACCAATGATTGAAGAGTAATTTAAAGGCAAAATATTAACTAAATTAAGTACTTATCAAATTCTCCCTCACTTATTCAATGCTTGTCCCCAAACTTCTAATTGAACTAAGTCCATGACATTTGCCGATTTCAAGTTGCAATCAAGCAAAGACACAACTGAATAAATTTAAAGTAAGTAAGATATCCCAATTAATTGCTAATTTCATTGAAACATGACTCAATACCTCACAAAGATTCACACATATCCGCTCAAAGTATTTGGGGTAAATGAAATCGCTCAAACTGAAACTAACCAAAATATTACCATAGGCTTGAAACCCAATCAAGTCTCCACTACAAAAAATGAATTAAACAAGGTGTAACAGTGCTTAGGTTAGGGTAGGGAAAATGGCAAAAAGAAAGGTTTAAAATACCAAAACAAGAGATCAAAATAATTAAGAATAATCCATGAATTGACATGAAGCACAATGAAAAACAAAACAAGGAAAAAGAATAGATGAAAAATAATTGAAACGATTGATTTTTCCTTTATTTTTTTTTATTTTTTTTCAAACGAAGGGTCTGTTTTTTTCTTATGCTGTTCGAAACAGTGAACAACTTGTTTTTTTTGAAACAATGATTTTTTTTTCGTGGAACAAGAGTGATACAAGATCTCAAGTCTCGGTAAGGGTGTGAAAAGAGAGGAAAAATAAAAAGAAAGGTTTCGGGTTTAATCATGAGGTGTAAAACAAAGAAGGGAAATAAACTCAAATGTGGTTCACTAGTAGATATACAAACGGGTAGGCTTTTTGGAAAAAGTGGGTTTATTCTAAGTGTCCCTATCACATTAAAACATTAAGTTCAACATGTAGTCTCGATATGCATTGTGATTACAAGTTCTAGAACATCCTAATTTGTCCGACACACACAAGTAAAAAATGAGCAAGAAAGAAAATGTATGCTCGTTAGGCTCAAATCTCACAAGAAAAGTTTATGTGCATTGAGTCAAGTTCATCTCTATCGAAAAAGCATAAAATATCAATACTCAACAAAAAATTTAGCAGCTATATCAATCACCAATCATGCAAATTAAATTCGATCAAAACATGATCACAATCCAAAAGGAAGCAACAGTATAAAGCGAAGTTCAATAATAGCAACCAACGATCCCAACATACCAACATCAGAATAACTCAATTTCAAATAATTAAACAAATCAAGGAAAAATTTGACGACATGCTTTTTGTTTCCCCCTCACATATTCCATTTTGTCCCCAAAACATATTTAAATTGAAAATCAAAGAGAGGGAAAAGAAATACTCCTTGATCTAATGGCGACCATGGCCACGACATATGGAGACGAGCTGTTGTAGAGTAGAATGTCTGATTGAGAAGCCACCAGAAGATATATTAAAATTTTTGTTCGAACCAAAATTGCACTGTTGTTTTTTTCACAATGCACTGTTCGAATCAAATCAGTTTTTTCTACACTGTTATGTTCGAACTTTTCTGTATAGTTCGAAACAAATATGTTTATTCTGTACTAAATTGTTCGAATCTGTTGTGTATTTTTCTACACTGTTAAGACCAAATCAATTTTTCTCTACTGTTTGTACAGTGTACTTCGAAAATTTTCTTCTTTTTTATTTTTCCGAATGATTCTTCCTTTGTTCACTGCCACATGATCTCTTTACGCCTTGAGGTCGGGTTTTCACCATTTTTTTTGCTTTTGGTTCGAACAATTCTTGATTCTATCTTTCTTAAAATTCAACTAGGAATAAAGGGATACATGAAAAATCAAAGAAAAATAAAAACAAAAATAAATTAGAAAAATAAAATTGAAAATAAAAATTGAACAAACGGAAAAAAAAAATAATGGGTTGCCTCCCATAAAGTGATATTTTTAATGTCGTTAGCTCGACGACCTGATTCAGACTATAGGTTTCGAGAGAAATACTTCCTCCACTTCATACACTTTTTCCAACTAAGAACTTCCTTATGAGAAATTCTACGATCATATATATATATATATTTTCTTATAGATTTTGGTTTTCTCATAGGTTTTTCTTCGGATCTTTTTTAGCTTTTAAAAACTTATCCGAAATAATAACCGGTGAAGTAGCAATTTCTCCTAAAAAGATATTCTTTAATTGTTTCGGCGTTTGTTTCAATTCTATCTCAGGCGCCTGCAAAATAGAAGATAAAATTTTAGTTTTAGAGGATGATAAAAATAAATCAGAATTGATTGAAAAAATATTTTCAAACTCATTTTTTCCTCTTTGTGGAAAAGTTCAAGATCACTGGAAAGTTAGATTCAATATATTCATCAATTAAAGGATCTAAAATATCAACAGAATTAATTCTTTCAACTTGATCCGAGTATTTCATTGCTTTGTAAACATCAAATTCAACGATCTCACAATCAAATTCCATTGTCAGTATGCCACTTCCAACATCGATCTTTGTATTTACGGTGCTTAGGAAGGGTCAGCCTAAGAGTACCTCGGAATAAGAGTCCGAGCTATCATGTTCTATGTCAATGACATAAAAATCTGCAGGAAAAATAATACATCGACCTTCACTAAGACATTTTCCATTATTCCCACTGGATAGATCACGGACCAATCAACCAACTGTATGGTTACTCTCGTTTCCTTTAAAGGCTCGCTACTAATCATTTTATAAATAGAAAATGGCATAAAGTTGATTAAAGCTCCCAAGTCATACATTGCACATTTAATTTTAAAATTACCTATTTTATAAGGTATAACGAGCATACCTTGATCCTTCATCTTTGGTGGGAGTTTTAGTTGAAAAGTGTGGAGACATGTTCTCTCAAATTTACCTTTTCGTGCCCCATTAATTTTCTCTTTGTAGTGCAAAGTTCTTTTAAAAATCGAGCATACCTTGGTACTTGTCGAATTACTTCAAGAAGAGGTATGTTGACTTGAACTTTTTGGAACACCTCTAAGATCTCCCTTTCTTCAGTTCTTTTATCACGCTTAATCAATCTTGATGGGAAGGGTGGTGGCGTGATTTCATGAGAAGGATGTGAGTCAGACGTTCCTTATATTTCTGGAGGTGGCGTTTCCTCTTGTTCTTCCTGATGTGCGACTTTTTCTACTGGAACTTCAGGTGAGATGACTGTTCCAGTTCAGAGTCTGATGGCACTAACATTCTTTCTCGGATTTAAGTCGTATGATAAGGTAGTATTCCTTGTGATTCCAATTTTCCCATAGTTTGAGCTAGTCGGCTCACTTGGTTATCTAACTCTTAAAGATGTGTCTCGTTTCGGCTTTGGAATTTTTCCTGGGAAGCAATGAACTTTTCTTGGGATGTAACCAGATTTTCTTGTGAAATTGCTAATTTTCTTATGATTTCTTCCAATAATGGCTTTTGCATTTGCTGTTGAAGAGGAGGTCTCGATTGATAGACTGGCTTTTGATTTGCCGCATAACTGAAGTTTGGGTGGTTTCACCATCTTGGATTATAATTATTGCTGTATGGGTTGTACTGTCTTTGTGGAGGACCTAGAAAGTTCCCTTAATTTTTGTATTGCCTCATTCTTCTATCAGTGGGCAGCAATTCGTCGGATGATCTAGCTTTGTACATATCCCACATGCTCTTGTTGTTTCAGATTTTCCTGCAACAAGTGAATTAACTACTTCAGTTAATTTATCTAACTTATTTTCAAGGAAAATGTACTTATCTCGTGAACCCGTCGGCGGGTTTACTTGAAAACTGTTGAGAGTTGGCTTCCATGGTTGAAATCAATTCCCTTGCTATTGTTGGGGTCATGTTGACTAATTCTCCTCCACTGGCAGCATCTACCATTTTTATCTCCATTGGTAAAAGGCCTTCATAAAAGTATTGAATTAACGTTTGCTCATTTATTATATGTTACGGACAACGTGCGCGAAGCTTTTTAAATCGCTCCTAATAGTCATAAAGACTTTCTTCGCTCTTTTGTTGAATGGAAAGAATGCTCCTTCTCAACTTGCTTGCTTTAGCTGATGGAAAGAACCTGTCAAGAAAAATTCGAATCATGTCAGCCCATGAGTTAACTGAATTTGTAGGTAAATAAAATAACTAATCTTTAGCCAAATCGGCTAAAGAGAAAGGTAAAGCTCTCAATTTAACTTGATCCTTAATAACTCCCTGTGGTTTCATGCTAATGCAAACTACGTGGAATTCCAACAAGTGTTTGTGCGTATCTTCTGTGGGAAAGCCGTTGAAGGTGGGAAGAAAATGAATACGTCTCATCTTTAATTGAAATAGAGTCCTGTCACTAGGAAAATTGATGCATAATGACATCTGAGTGTCAGGAGCTGTGGCTAGTTCTCAGATCGTTTGTTATTCTTCTATTTTCGGGATGTTGTATGCGTCTGCTTTAGAGTTTGTCTCCAGATTTGATTCTGTTTATGAACTTTGCTCTTGTTCTTCTTGTCTTTTTCTCTTTTCTCGAAGCGTGTGTGCGTGGATTTTTTGTGCTCATGCTTCGATCTCTAGATCTAGATATGCTAATTCACCTAGGTTTCTTCTGGTCATTAAATCAAAAACTACAAAAATAAATCAATACTTGTCGTTAGTCCCCGGTAACGGTGTTAATTTGTTAACCGTCGTTTTGTTATCAAAATAATTTTGACTTCTTAATAAATAGAAAGGAAAAGTAGTATAGAGAAGCAGGGTTGATCCACAGGGACTGTGGTGTTTCTGATTTAGTAAAAACTCTTTCTTGATTTTAGACGAAGATAGAATTCCAGATGAAATTGAAAAGATAAAATAAAATAAAATAAAAAAGGGAAAAATAAGAAAATATTAATCAATGATTTAAAAATAGTAATAAAGATAAAAGGGGGTTTTAAATCATTTAAAGAAGTATAATGAGATAAAAATTAAATAAACAAATAAAATAAATAAATTGGGATAAAGAAAACTTATGGTAAAAGCAACCTCAGACTTCATCTTTGTTTCAAATTCCTCGGATCATCGAAACATATCTTTACTCCAAGATTCACGTCGGCTTACAAGGACAATTCTTTTCTACCGACTCAGATTATGTTGTTTCAACAATAACTGATTTCGATCTCGGTTTTCTCTTAGCAAACAATTTTGCTAAGTGTGTTCTTGGGAAGTCGAATGTGCTTCAATAAGCCAATCCTTCTTCCAACGTTAACCATAACAACATCCAGACCAACGTAAACTTTTGGTTTTGAAAATCGTTTTGATTTGAAAAGTAAGCTCAGAAAACATAGAGAAAAATCCAAAGCGATTTAAGTGCCTTACAATTCTCACGTTTGGAATTGAGCCTTCGCTTTAGCCTTCGGCTTAAAAGAAAATTAGCTAAGCATGACCAAAGTCATACTTAGCATATTTGAAAACAAAAATTTTAAAGGGAAATAAAGGAAGTATACGAAAAATAGAGAGAAAGTTAGAGAGAAAAAGAAGATTTTATTCTCAGATGAGAGAGATATATTGCTAGACTCACCCTTAGAGGGTATTTATAGCCTTCAAATTCATAAAAATAAGCTAAAGATAATTCCTAAATTAATATCTTTTATCCTAATAAAAACACTTAAAACTATTTGTTGAAAACATTTTGATGTTTCAATATAACAAATTAAGTGTTAATGAATTTTAAGATTTTATATTGAATTTTAAATTATATATTCGATTAAATTATTCGAATATAAAAATATTACTCCAAGTTTTCAAATGTCAATTTCAATCCTTACTTAAGTGTAAAATTGTGTTTCAATCTTAAAATAATTTTTGAAATAATTTTTGCAAAGTATTTCGATCCTTAATCGAGCCAGAAATAAGTTTGAAATAGGGAGGTACTGTGTACCAATACCCCTATGCCAATTTTGGCTCCGAGAAAAACAAAATTCCAAATGGGTATCGATAACCCTTATAGGGTACCAATACCCCTATGCCAATTTTGGCTCCGAGAAAAACATAATGGCCAATGGGTAACTCTAACATCACCCAAATGATTACCAACGACTAGAATCAATCCAAGGTTTATATAAACAAGTTTTGAAGCCATTGATTAACAAGAATTCATTGAGAAACAAGAGAGAAAGCATCAAACATCAAGTTTATGCAATTCAAGCCAATTTTCCTTCAATATTCATTTTGCTTTCAAGAACACATATTGTGCTCATTTGTAATCATATCTGAGTGTTCTTTTCTTGTTATAGAATATTACAAACATATTGCCTTGTGAGATTTTTCTGTAAGTTTGTGAAATTTGTATTCTTCTCTTTGGGGGAGAGTCTTCTCAAGAATTTGAGGTATAATTCTTGAGGGAGTTGTAAGGTTACTCTTTACCTCAAAAGAAAGAACAAATTAGTGAATTTGTTGGAAAATCCTTAGTGTGGATAGCTAAGGTAGTGGACGTAGACTTTGGTTGAGAAAGTCGAACCACTCTAAATTGTTGTGCGAAGTATTTTATGCAAAAGCTTCCACCAAAATTTTAATTGCCAATTCGCCCCCTCTTGGCTATTTCGTCGATTGGTTAACTCAACAATTGGCATCAGAGCTTAATTCGTAAGAAGGCTTAACATCCTTGAGACGATCCTAGAAGACGCTCCACCAATTCCCGACACAATCGAGAAGATGACTTCCATATCCGGCTCGTTCTACATGGAAGGCTCCCTACCAATCGACAAGCCTCCATACTTAAATGAAGAAAACTATCATCATTGGAAGAAATTAATGAAGTTATTTATCCAATCCAATGATCTTGATGCGTGGGAGATGATCGAGAACAACTACTCTTCTCCAAAGAAGAAGAAGAAGAAGTGGAGTGACAAAGAATGGAAGAAAACTCAACAAAATGCCAAGGCCATACACATGATATTTTGTGCAGTTGGTCCTGAAATCTATGAAAGAGTTTCTTCATGTTCAAGTGATAAGGAGCTTTGGAATAAACTCGAGGAAATCCATGAAAACAAGAAAGAAGAACCAACAAAGGTGGTGTTTCTATTGGCTCGTGAAGAGCCCGAGGTATCTTCTAGCTCAAATGAATTAAATTCATATTGTTTTGATGAGTTACAAGCTACCTACGATGAATTATTTTCAGAGTTTGAGACCATGAACTCCAAATATAAGAAAATGATTTCAAAATTCAAACAATAAAATGATTTTCTTTTGAAAGAAAAAATGGATTTTGAGAACCAAAATGAAATTTTGATAAATGATTTAGAGCTTTCAAAAATGAAAATTGAAAGTTTTGAAAAAGAAAATTTTGATTTGAAAGTTAATCTTGAATGCTTAACAAAAGAAAAAGAAATAATTTTAAATAATTCATTTAGTTCCATAATGACAACATGCTCACATTGTCATTATCATGGTCACAAGGAATATATTTGTCCTTTGAAGAAAGGAAAACGTTTTAAAATTAGACAAGTATGGGTTCCGAAAGGAACAACGGGTAATGAAACTAACGTTCAAGGATCCAAAGCAAATTGGATACCAAAATCAAAATAAATGTCTCTTGTAGGTGTGTGGGAGTAATGGTGATGAAAGTGATTATATTCAATATGCTCTAGCCACACATGAAAAAGGAATGAGTAACCTCTAAGCTCAATGCTTTTAATTTTGGTTATTTGGTTGCTCATTTGATTTTAAGCATGCATGAGTTTTTGGATTTGAATGATTATGCATTATTGTTTTAATCTCATGTATGTTAAATAGGTTTTATGATGAACATTTTAATGTTTTAATATTTTTTTCATAATATTTTAGTTCATCATAATGAATTTTGGTCAAAATTGATTTTCAATGCATATAATATCTCTCTAACAATTGATATCAACTTTTAAAAATGTTTAAATTTTATAATTTTTAATTTTTGACCTAAATTTGAATGTTTATGCATATGATTTAAATGAAAATGATCTCTCTAACAATTGATATCAACATTTTTCAAATACATAACATTTTTGGAAAACTTTATGCATATGCACTTAATTTCAACAATTGATATTGCATAAAGTATTTTAGACTTGGATATATTGAATTTCATGTGCTACTAACATGTTTGTTATTCTTTTTTGAAATTCAATTTTGTTTAAGTGTCAAGATTTTAAAGCTAAATTTTATTTGGAATGTACTTTTTGAGGGGGAGCTTTGATTTTTCAAATGATTTTTTAAATGTCAAATTTACCACTTACTCTCCATTGTTATTTTAGAACTTTAAAGATTGAATTATTTTTGATATAACAAAAAGGGGGAGAAGTTTGATTTGAAAATTTCAATTTCTTAATGAAAAAGGGGGAGCTTAACATTTTCATATATTTTCCGACAATTAGTAACAATAGGTATCTTTTTAACAATTTGTATCCTTTTGTTAACAATTGGTATCTTTTTCATTAAACATTTTATTAAGGGGGAGTTTTGCCAAAAGCAATTTTTCAAATGTTTTGTTATATTAAAAAGGGGGAGATTGTTGAACTATGTTTTGATATAACAATTTATGGAAAAAATGTTTTTGGACTTGAATTGAATTTATTCAAAATTTTCAATGTTTAAAAAAATAATTCAAAGTCCATTTAATTTAGAATTAAGCACAAAAATATTTTTATGAATAGTACTATACTTATGAATAGTACCGATACTATATGAATAGTACTGCTACTGTGTGAACAGTAATGAATAGTACCGATGCTAAAAAACATCGAATGCTAAAGGTGTATCGATACTGCTACAGTGTACCGATAATCTGCTATAATAATTTTAGCCCAACGATAATAAAATTCGAATTTAATGAAGGGGTACCGATACACCCTGATAGTGTACCAATACACCCTGTTTTAGGCAGTTTTATTTTGCAGAAAATGAATCCTCAACGGCTAGATACGACTTCAAACACATTCCAAGCTATAAATACAAGTTGAGGACACTTGAAGAAGCATGAGAACAACTATCCAAGTAGTCAAACACAAGAGAAGAGTTTTTCAATCTTATTTTATCTTTCTCTTGTAAATGTTTTGTTCTTGTGAGCTTAATTCTTGTAAACACCTACCTTAGAAAGGTTTATTTGTTTACTTATTTTATCTTTTTGTAAAGGGGAAAGGTTCTAGCTATGCCCGTGTAAAAGCTAGGGAAAGATTCTAGTTTAGCCATTGAAAAACTAGGGAGTTGTAAAGGTTATCTCTTTCCTTGAAAAAGAAAGAACAAATTAGTGAATTTGTTGGAAAATTCTTGGTGAGGAGATAAGGTAGTGGATGTAAACTTGGTTGATAAGTCGAACCACTATAAATCGCTATGTAATTCTTTATCTTTCAATATCTTTACTTCCTAAACACAAAAACCGTTCCGACTCCTCTTTGCAAACCGTTCCGATTGTCTATTCGAGATTCCACAAATCCAAACAATTGGTATCAGAGATACACTCATTTGAAGGTTTAACCACCTCTTGAGTCGATTTGGGAAAAGTTATATCAATATTCAAGTCATCAACGACCTCTACTTCAAACTTCGACTTCGGTCTTGATTCAATGCCCGTCAACAAGCCTCATTTCTTCAATGGAGCAAATTATGCTTATTGGAAGAATAGAATGAGGTACTTCATTCAAGCAAGTAACATGGGAGCATGGAATATCATAGAAGACGGATACATCATACCTTTCACTCATTCAAGATTATGGAGTGAATGAGAGACAAGAATGTTCCAGCTCAACTCAAAGGCTATCCATATCATATTTTGTTCTCTTGGACCAGATGAATACGAGAGAGTTTCATCTTGTATAACTGCCAAGGAGATATGGAATAAACTACAAGTCACTCATGAAAGCACAAACGAGTTAAAAAAAAATCTAAAATTAGTCTTCTAACTCATAGCTATGAAAATTTCAAGATGAAACAGGATGAAGACATCAAAGCTATGATGGATAGATTCTCCATGATTGTCAATGGGCTCAAATCATATGGAGAGATCATTCCAAATGAGAAGCTTATGAGAAATTTAGTTTACTCTCTTCCAAAAGCTTGGCAATCAAAGAAGACGGTGATTATCGAGGCTAAAAATTTAAAATCTTTAACCCTCGATGTGCTAATCGGTTTTCTCCTCACACATGAAATGATGCTTCAAGATGAGGAAGACTTTGAGAAAAGGGACGAGCCAAAGAAGGAGACTGAGAAGAAGAAAAAATTTGGAGTTGCTCTCAAATTTACAAAAGATGAGAGTGATTCGGATGAAGATGACGAGGAAATGGCATTATCTGCCAAACGATTCAGAAAATTAATTAAGCCCAACAGAGGAAGAAAATTCAAAAGAAATGAAGGCTTCAAAACTAAATCAAAGGAGAAGGACCCTATCATTTGCTACGAATCCAAAAAGTCGGGGCATGTCCAATACGATTGCCCATAATTGAAGAAAAATGGTCAATCCAAGAAGAATCATAAGGCACACGTGGCTATATGAAGTGATGATGAAGCTTCCGATTAAAAGGAACAAGAAGTAGTAAACTTGTGCTTGATGGCGTTCAGGGAGGATTCTCAGGTAATCTCTAGCTCATTTAATTTTGAAGATTATTCTTTTGATGAGTTGTTAGAGGAATATACTGGGTTGGCTTCGGATTATGAGAAATTATTTTTAAAATATAAAAATGATATTTCAAAATTGAAAAAAAGAAAATAATCTCATATCCAAGACCAACTTTGATCTTGATAGTAAGATTAAAAACTTGCAAATCAAACTAGATGAGTTTGAAAAGAAAAACACTGATTTGCATAACTTACTTTCAAGAGTTAATGATGATCATTAAAAAGAAATTGATGATCTTAAAGCTTCTTTTGATAAAGTTGGAATAAAATGTTTTGAAAATAGAGAAAGTTCAAAATCCTACTTTGTTAGAAACAGTTTTAAAAACTACAATCATAGAGTTCCCCGAACAACCTCTAATGGAAAAATCGTTAGAAGTATATGGGTTCCTAATGAACTCATTACTACTAAAGATAAGGATATCCTATACAAGTGGATACCCAAGGATACTAGAATTTTAGAAACTAATGAATATGGACCCAAAAGAAATTGGGTACCAAAAATAAAAAATTAATCTATGTTTGAAGGAAAAGTAGCATTGCTACAAGGCGCAAAATACAAGTTCAAACTCATGGTACCTTGATAGTGGATGCTCAAGACATATGACTGGAGACAAGAGTCGGTTCATAGAACTTAACGATAAAAATAGAGGAGAGGTGACTTTTGGTGATAATTCAAAAGGTCACATTGAAGGTATAGGTACTATAGGTAATACCTCTTCCATACAAATAGAAAAAGTATTATATGTTAATGGGTTAAAGCATAATCTATTGAGTATTAGTCAATTTTGCGATAAAGGATACAATGCGTTATTCGAAACAAATGGTTGTAAAATTATTGACATTGCATCTAATCAGATTATGCTTGTTGGTCATAGAATATGAAACATTAACATGGTGCATTTAGATTCTATCAATATGACTAACTTGTGCCTAGTTACTAAGGATGAATATGATAGTTGGTTATGGCATAGAAGACTAGGACATACTAGCATGAGTGTTTTACAATGACTAATTCAAGGAGATTTAGTAAGAGGATTGCCAAAGCTAAAATTTGATAAAGATAAAATCTGTGATGATTGTGCTAAAGGAAAACATCAAAGAGCCTCCTTTAAGTCCATTAATGATGTATCAACTAGTAGAGTATTACAATTGATCCATGTTGATCTTTTTGGGCCAATTAGAACTGTTAGCTTGAGTGGAAAACATTATTATTTTGTATTGGTAGATGACTATTCTAGATATACTGGGGTTCTATTCTTAAGTACTAAAGATGAAGCATTAGAAAAATTCATCACGTTTTCAAAAGTAATCCAAAATGAAAAAGGTTACTCCATAACTAGTGTTAGGAGTGATCATGGTACTGAATTTGAAAATCTTGTATTTACTGATTTTTGTAATTTTAATGGTATTATCCATAATTTTTCAGTACCAAGAACCCCTCAACAAAATGGAGTTGTTGAGAGGAAAAAATCGAACTTTAGAAGAAATGGATAGAACCATGCTTTGTGAAAACAATTTGCTAAAATATATTTGGCGGAAGCTACAAATACCACTTGTTATGTTATAAACCGAGTAATGATTAGGCCAATTTTAAAGAAAACTTCATATGAACTTTTCAAAAATAAAAAGCCTAACATTAGTTATTTTCATCCTTTTGGATGCAAATGTTTTGTTTTAAACAACGGTAAAGAAAATATTGGCAAATTTGATGCTAATAGTGATAAAGGAATTTTTCTGGGTTATTCCTTAAATTCTAAAGCTTATCGGGGTATTTAATAAAAGAAATTTAGTGGTAGAAGAGTCTATACATGTTGTTTTCGATGATAATCCCCTTCCGAGGAAGGATTCTTGTGTTGATGATGACGTAGGTATTGTAAAAGCAAATGACGTTAGACATGACGTTGGAGAACCATCATCAAAGGAAGAAATGAAAGATGAGGAAACTCACGATGTTCTTGAAAATCCAACCATTGCAGAAAGTGTAATACCCCAAAAATTTAGATAATGACCAAAATGCAAATTTTGAAAGTTTGATGGTCAAAGTAGAAATTTGGGAAAAACATTTAGGGAATTAAGTGATAATTTCCTAAAAAGAATTTTATTCCATAAATAGATGATTTACTCTTAAGAGTGAGGTTTTATAGAAATCACATTTATGGATTTGGAATTTTAGTAAAGAAAAATTAGAAAGGGTTAAAGCCGATAAGGAATCGGAAATTCGAATCGAATTGGAATGTTACAAAAAATTGAAGGATGTTATAAAATGTTTGGAAATATTATGTTAATACTTTAGATCAGAGAAATTTGGGTTGGAATTGTGCAATTTTTTAGATTTAATCGAAACAGTGGAATTTAGTGACTAAAACACAAATTTTGAAAATTTAAGGGGAATTTCGGAATTAATAGTCAAAATAATTCAGCTTTGACTTTGAAATATGATAAGGATGAGTTGTCATGGTTTTATGGTAATTAAGAAGATTCATTAAGGGTGATTTGGTCTTATCCTAATTAAATGAATATTTTATTCATTTAAGTGGAATTTAAGGTAAATTAAGATGAGATGTCTCTACATTTCAACAAAATTTGCTCATCTTCTTCTCCAAAACCAGGCGTGAGCTTCTTTCAAGGTAAGAGCAAGCTTTAATTTCATTTTCAAGCAATTTCCTTAGGATTTTGAGTATGCAGTAAATAGGAAATTGTTATATGGGAAAACACTATCATTTGATACCAATATTGCATGATAATCTTGTTGGTTGTTCATGTTCATCTTGACTTGATGAAAGGGGATTTTGATTCTTGTGTTTTATGGGTTTTGAAGAGTTTAGTGATTTTAAAGGATTGGTTGTAAGAATTGATGAAGAGCCTAAGAATGAAGTTAAAGAAAACAGTTTGGATTTTGAATTTGGCAGTAGGTTCGAAAATTCACCAGAAATTATATAAAAATAATTTCGATATTATTTTTATATATTATGTTCATATATTGATCTAGTTTATTTTAAAATAAACGGGGATCAATTTCAATGTGTATCCAAAGAGATATGAATTTTTAACCAAGGAAAGGTCAGAAAAATCGGACAGCAGATTCTGCAAAACAGATTCTGTTGGTCAACTTTGAAAATTCACCATAAATTGTACATAATGAATTAGAAGATGTTCTTTATATGGATAGATTTTTATTCTAGTCTAGTTTTCAAAAGAAGAAACGTAATTAAATTATAGTGTGTATATCAATACAAAATATTGATTCTTTAAAGGCGGTGCAAGTTGTCGGATTATGGAAATTTTAGAAAGTTTGGTGATTGTAATACAAATTTTGAATTGTTGGGAGTGTTTATTTTAATTATGCCTTTTTATGGGTACTTGGTTTATAATACATTCAATACTGGAATTTTTGGTATTAAGAGTCTAAGTGATAAAATGGTGAAGGACCATTTTGAGTAAATTGAAAAAGTGGGTTCCAATGTTAAAAGGAATTAATAAGTACTGAATTATTTGGTGGAAATGAGTTTGAAGTATGCTATGGAATTATTTTGGGACATGTTTATGTTAGTACAATACTAACATATGTATTGTTATAAATTTGTGTTTTATACAGATCATGGTTGATTTGCAATTGAAGCAAGTCAAGTATAAAAAGGGTATATTGTGGACAATAGTGAGGCACAAATATTTTGAAAGATATAAAGTGTTAAGGTGAGTGCAATACATGCATGAAATTATACATGGATGTTTTATACATCATAAGGAAGACTTGCGATAAGCCGACCTTGTTTATATCAGCATGATATTATGTCATTTTTATAAATTGACATGACATTAAGATGTCATTGTATGAAATTATAATGCATTGATTATGGAAAATGTGATATTTTACCATGAATATTTTTGAGTATGAACTGCCCCATTGTTAAATTATGATAATATACTTTGCCATGGATGATCAAATAAAATTGACTATATGCCCAAGTATGTTATTGAGGATCAGTGGTATTAATGGCATGCCATAGAGTCTAGCAGCTGCAATATTAGGTAGTACTAGAGTGTCTAGAGAAGACACATAGTGCAGGCCTCAAAGTGTCTAGCCAAGACACGGTACAAGCACTACGGTGCATTATTAGGTGAGCAAAACTCGACCTCAGCACTTCGGTGCAATATTTGACTCCTATATCGGGTTCCTCATGCAGTTATACTATGGGCTATGAGTTATGATTTAATGGTTAATAAATGGTAAGTATGCAAATAAGCTTACGAGCTTATGAATAATGGCAAGTATATTGATAAAATAAGCTTACGAGCTTATAGAATTTAAATGGTAAGTAGTTTGGTAAAATAAGCTTACGAGCTTATGGGATAAATGGTAAGAGATTTTATATTATTTTGATAATGGTAAAATATTGGATATGTTAGTAAAATGATTTTATGGAAATTGATTTTTGACATTGAAAATCATGCATTAATTGTATTGTACTGTTAAATGTTTTAATTGCCTCACTAAGTATATACTTAGCGTGTGATGATTTTCACGCGTAGGTAAAAAGCAGAATAAAGAGTTCAAAGTGATATCAAGCATCGAGAGGTATATTTCAATATCCGTAAGACATCCTAAGATGGAATTTGATTTTAGATAGTGGCATGTAATTTTGAAAATGTTCAATTTATTTGTTGAATAAATTTTGGAAATTTTTATAGTGATGAAAGGTTACTTTTTATGAATTTATATGTATTTTCGGAAGTTACTGTAGCAGTTATTGTAGCATGAACAGTAACCATGTTTTTAAGCAAAATTTCCAGATTGATTTTGGGGTACCGATTCCTTCCAACAGGGAACCGATTCCCCTACTGTTCATCGCCACTGTTCACTATTCATTAAAAAAAATCTTTTAAATTAAATTCGTTACAACAAAACTTAATTTTTATGACATGATATTTTTATAATATCACTTACCATTTTAAGAAAATAAATTTTAAATCACAATATGAAATTTGGAAATGGTTTTATAAATTCGGATAACATCTATAATATGTATAGGTATAATTATACAGGTTATGGGTGTTACAGAAAGGGAAGTCTCTTACCCAAGAGAATACAACTATGTCAAGGATGGTAAGATAATAGATGATCCATCCAAAGGGGTAACAACTCGATCTTCTCTTAGAAATATATGTAATTATGTTACATTTATCTCATGCATAGAGCCTAAGTACATTAAAGAAGCATTAAATGATGAACATTGGATTATGGCTATGCAAGAAGAGTAAAATCAATTTGAGAGAAGTAAAGTATGGACATTAGTTGAAAGGCCCAGTAATAAATATACTGTAGGTACTAGATGGGTATTTAGGAATAAGCTTGATGAAAGTGGTAATATACTAAGGAACAAGGCTAGACTTGTTGCTCAAGGCTATACTCAAGATGAGGGCATATACTACGATGAAACATACGCTCCCATAGCTAGGATGGAAACAATAAGAATTTTATTAGCATTTGCATGCTTCAATGAATTTAAATTATATCAAATGGATGTTAAAAGTGCATTTTTAAATGGTTTTATAAAAGAAGAATGTATGTGGAACAACCTCCTGGTTTTGAAGATTCAAAATTTCCAGATCATGTTTTTAAATTGACAAAAGCGTTATATGGTTTAAAACAAGCTCCTAGAGCTTGATATGAAAGATTGTCAAATTTTTTAATTGAAAAAGGTTTTTCAAAAGGGAAGGTCGACACTACATTGTTTTTAAAGCGAATAGGTAAAGATTTATTAGTAGTTCAAATTTATGTTGATGATATAATATTTGGTTCTACTAATGATGTTCTTTGCCAAGAATTTTCTAAGCTAATGCAGAGTGAATTCGAGATGAGCATGATGGGGGAGCTCTCATTTTTCTTGGGACTCCAAATCAAGCAAAGAAAATATGGCATTTTCATCAATCAAGCAAAATATGTCAAGGATATGCTCAAAAAATTTGGATTGGAAAATGGGAAACCCCAAGCCACTCCAATGAGCTCATCTACAAATCTTGGAAAAGATGAAGGAGGTAAGAATGTAGATGTTAAATTATATAGGTTTATGATTGGCTCTTTGCTTTATCGAACCGCAAGTAGACCATACATTATGTTTAGTGTTTACTTATGTGCTAGATTTCAATCATGTCCTAAAGAATCACTTCTAAAAGCAATTAAGAGAATCTTTAGATACCTTAAGGACACTCCTAGTTTAGGAATTTGGTATCCTAGAGACTATAGCTTTAGCTTGCATGCTTTCTCCGATGCGGATTATGGAGGATGCAAAATAGATAGGAAAAACACCTCTGGTACTTGTCAATTCTTAGGAAATATATTAATTTCATGGTTTTCAAAGAAACAAAATTGTGTTGCATTATCTACCACTGAAGTGGAATCTATTTCAGCCAGTAGTAGTTGTGCACAAGTTTTATGAATGAAACAATAAATTTTAGATTATGGAATTGAAGTTGGTACCATACCTATCAAGTGTGACAATACCAATTCTATTTGTGTCACTAAAAATCCCATCCAACACTCTAGAACTAAGCACATTGAAATTAGGCATCATTTCATTAGAGATCATGTCACTAAAGGAGATATAGTTCTAGATTATATTGATACTTAGCATCAATTAGCGAATATTTTTACAAAGCCCTTAGATAAAGAAAGATTTTGGACACTTAGGAGAGAATTAGGTTTAACAAACCTACCTTAACTTAGTGTTTAAAATAATTTTTAGCACTTTTAATTAGTTTTGAAAAATGCTTATAAAAATAATATTTTTGATTGCATTCTTTGCTATTAGTTAGGGGGAGTTTATGATCTTTAGTAAAAATTAATAATATGTTCAAATAATCTTAAGGTAGATTTGATTGATTGAACATTGTTAATTTTCGATATATGAGTTATCAATACCACTAGAGCTAATTAATTTAGCCTTTTGAGTGTTTAAATATTGATTTTGACATTTTCGTGCATAGTGTATCGATACATATGTATCGATACACCCTCGCTATGTATCGATACACTATGATAGTGTACTGATGCATTCCTTGAATGTGTATCGATACACTCTGCAGTGTATCGATACACTCTGCAGTGTACCAATACACTCTGCAGTGTATCGATTCACTCGTCGGGGTTTAGGTATTAAATCCCTAAAATCTTCATCTTTTCAAAACCCATAAACTCTAAACACTCCCGTCATTCTCACTCTCTTAACCCCTAATCTCAACCTTGCTTTATACCAACGATTTTTAGTCAGAATTTGATAGATCTTCAACTTCTAAACCTATTGGAATCATCAAAATTCGTGCAAAAATCATCACATTCTCACTTAATCCGAATTTTAAAGGTAATATTTCAAAAACCTCTATTTTATTGATTTTTAAACTTAGGATTAGTTTTGATTAGTTCTAGGTTGAAATGTATATCGCGCATTTATTAGATTGTAGTCTAGAACTATAATCTACAACTAATTTCATCAAAAACACATATTTTTTCAAATTTTTTTGGAATTTTCGAAATAAAAAAATGTTTTTGATTTTAAAAGTGTTGTTTTTGATTGAATTATGTTTTTCTTATGAAAACTATACATATTATAATTGTTCAAACATTGTTTTCAAAATTGTTTTAAAAAATTGCCCATTAGGATTAAATTAGAGAACCTTTGATGTAAGGCTAACCAAGCTTCTTCAATAATGGAGAAGTTGGCAACCTTGTTGTTTCCCGATCTAGGAGAGACACCAAATGCTACACATTGAATTGGAAGTATTCTGCAAAAATTAATGAAAGAAATGATTAAAATAGAATATGAAAGAAGAAAGGAAATGATAAGTAAAGGAAATGGATAGAAATGTTATCAAAGATGGCTGCAGAAGTATTATAGAAGAATCCTTCAAGAATTGATGAATTCGGCCTCCAAATAATGTTGATGGACGAATGCCTTGATGATGATTGAAGGATAATTTAATGGTGAAAAGATGAAGATGGAAATGGAATGGTAATGGAATTGCCGTGAAGGTGGTGGACTATAGTGATGTTATAGGCGTGAAAATGGTGATGGAAGATGGTGATGAACATATTGTATCTTATAAAACTAAGAAGGAACCAATGCTATAAAGAAGCAAAGACCCGTTTCTTATAAGTCTTATAAGGGATGGTAGTAAGGACTTTGACCCTCTAGTTATAAGAACTAGGAACCAGAAGTATCAAGGGAAGGGGTTTGACGCCACAAACTATGAAAGTTTTCTTAATCGATAAGAGAGAAATATCTCACAAAGAGTTTTTAATTGATCAAAGGGTTGAGTTACAAATGAAATGCAATAGCCTATTTATAATTTTCAAAGGGTTTAGGCCGAATAGATACTTGATGGTTAGGCCAAGGTTGAAACCCCTTTGAAAATACATGATTTTTTTTATGAAAATACATGATTTAAATGAAGATACATGCTCTTGGCCGAATTGTTATGTGTTGGTTCGGCCCTAAGGATGATTTGAATGCATTTGGAAGTTATTTGGGTGCCAAAATGAAGAGGAAAGAGTCTTTGGCCGAATAGGAAGCATCCCTTGGTGTTTTGGCGCCAATTTGATGTCACATGGAGTGAACATGCTTGAATGATGCACATGGCAGCCTACTTGAATACACATGGGTCTTTTTGCAAGGCTTTGGTGATGTTACAACCATAGGATGGTGTCTTGAAGTCCATGGAATGAATATGGCAGCAACTAGGCGTGACTTGGCTTCCAACATGCATCTAGGTGTCATGGCCTTCAATGGGCACAACTTGTCATGAAAGGTCACATTATGTAGAAGGTAACCTTTCATCATTTGAGCTACTTTACAAGTGTTTAAGCTGAAGATGAGCTGGCCATAGATGAATTACATGAAGATGAGTCATAGGTCAGCTCCTTGTGAAAAGGTACCTTTTGGAATAACAACTATTCGCGAAAAGGTACGAATCCACAAAAATTGACATAGACCATATTTGAAGTGTTTTGTGTGCTGAAAATGATGGTGCAGCTCTCCAGCTAAAATGAGGTCTCTAGCTAGCTCAAAAGTCCAGCTCAAGTGAGCTATGAGCTCGGGGGTCAGCTGGCAACTTTGTCCCAAAATGTTCTTGAGCTGTCCCGGAGTTGTCCTAGTTAAGTTTCCATAGCTCTTGGACTCCAATGCTAGCTTTAAGACAGCTCCCATCATATGGCCGAACATGCACCTACAAAAGAAAGCATTATGTAAGCTAAGTATATGAATTATTATAAAGTAATAAGAATGTGCATATTATAAAGATGTGAACTATAGGTTATAATAATAACTCATGCATCATATTATAATGAATGAATATTATTATTATAACTATAGATTATATGCATGAATATCAATCAATGATGCAAACCATAGGACATAATGAATGAATGCACATGTTATGATAATTCAAGCATAGTTTAATATGAAAATGTATGCTCATAATAATATATAGTGGATAAATGAGTAAATATAATATAAAGTAGGTAGAACTCTCTTATATTGAGCTTGATGGATTTTCAATGATATGAGTATGTCATGTAGAAAGTTGGTGCTAGACATGATCACATCATCCTCCCCTTCTTTTATGCGATTTGTCCTCAAATCAAAATGTGACTTCTCCAAATTGTACACCCCTTCAATCGTTGTTGATTTGTATTCTAAATATATCCATTCAATAGTAACTTGTTCAAGACATTCCCTTTTGAAAAGATATATGAAAGGATCCTTGTGAAAAGTCATGAACCTTGAATAAGTATCTTGAACCTCCTTGTCCTGAAAAGAAAGAAAACTTTCATAAGTAAGGGAATTATGAATCATTGTTAGGTTAAAAGTATACTCCCTGTTCACATCTTTTGGATGACCAAGAGTGATGTCTTTTGAATCGAAAGAGACGTGTCTTTGAACATTCATAACTTTTGGAATTCTAAAAGACATATTCTTTAGTCCTCCAAATATCATGTTCTTGAAAAATTATGTTCTTTAAATCGTCATTGCCATCATAAATTGATAAAATAATGCCACATACATGAATCAAATTGCTGCAAAATGAATCAAAATAAGTAAATGAAAAACTATTGACAAGATGAGTGGACATATCAAACCAGGGTGGATTTTTAATGGGAGTTGGTTGCTGAATTCTTTTCATTGTTGACAATGCACTTGGAATGTCAACGAACACAACTCTTAGCACTTCAAGGAATGCTTCTTTTGGAACTTCAAATGGTATAACCTTTGAAATATCAAAAGACATGTTTTGTGATTCACCAAAACTAATGACTATTGGTTCTTCAAAAGTCACATCTTTTAGTCCTCTAAAAGACATAGACCATATTTGAAGTGTTCTGTGTGGTGAAGATGACGGTGCAACTCTCCAGCTGAAATGAGGTCTTTAGCTAGCTCAAAAGTCCAGCTCAAGTGAGCTATGAGCTCGGGCAGCTGGCAACTTTGTCCCAAAATGTTCTTGAGCTGTCCCGGAGTTGTCCTAGTTAAGTTTCCATAGCTCTTGGACTCTAATACTAGCTTTACGTCAGCTCCCATCATATGGCCGAACATGCACCAACAAAAGAAAGCATAAAATAAGCTAAGTATATGAATTATTATAAAGTAATAAGAATGTGCATATTATAAAGATGTGAACTATAGGTTATAATAATAACTCATGCATCATATGATAATGAATGGATATTATTATTATAACTATAGATTATATGCATGAATATCAATCAATAGTGCAAACCATAGGACATAATGAATGAATACACATGTTATGGTAATTCAAGCATAGTCTAATATGAAAATGTATGCTCATAATAATATATAGTGCATAAATGAGTAAATATAATATAAAGTAAGGTAGAACTCCCTTATATTAAGCTTGATGGATTTTCAATGATGTGAGTATGTCATGCAGAAAGTTGGTGCTAGACAGGATCACATCAACCTTGAATATTGAGGACTCATATTGAGTTTTGGGATTGATTATATTGCATACATGTTTTTCAAATTTGCAGGTTATCTTACCCATTCCGATTTTTAACCATGTCTAATCCAAAACTCCTTAGGTCGTCTTCTAGTCGTTCAAACCAAAACCGACCTTCTATTCCACCTCTACCTCAAAATCCAAACCCAAACGAACCCGAAATGACCATTCTTAATTCTTGCTTTAACCAACCTGGTCATCGTCAAGAAGATCTCTACCATAGGTTCGTTAATTCTTTCCAGTCATACAAAATTTGGGAAAAACGTATCCCCTCTATTCAAGCAATGGTCGATATGAACTTCGAATATCTTCCTATCCTATGTTCTTGGAAATTTGATAAACTGTTTTAGCTCCAGCCCATCGTTTATCACCAATTAGTCCGCATTTTTTATTCTAATGCGGTTTGTGTTCAAAACGAGCGTCGAACTGAAACCATAGGGATTCTATCTTATCTCTTAGGTGAATTCGTTTATATCAACTCTGACACAATCGCTAATACTTTTGGGTTAGATAACGTGGGTCTAGATAATGAACGAGAAATGGTAGCTACTCCTTATAAAGCCAAAGCTAATGCCAGTACCTTACGGACTTATCACGTGCATTTTCTTTACCTAATCATCTCTTGGTGGTGTAGACCATCCGGAGGTAGATTTTCATTGCTTAGAGTACTAGATCTTTGGTGGATACATTATATCCAAAAGAAAAAGAAAATAAATCTGCACAAATTATCTTTGGTGAGCTTGTAGAAACCGTGAACAATGTCCCATCCAAACATATCAAAATCTTAGTTTACGGTTGTCTCCTTATTAATATGTTTATCAAAACCGAGCTTAGGGTCTCGCTTGATATATGCATCCTACTTATGAACCCAATAAATTTCACTTCCTTAAAGAAATCGGGATGGACCGGGGACAAGGATCAATGGGTTCGATCCACCAAGCAAACACCGGGAGCTAGTTCTTCACAAGCTCCACCGGCACTAGCTGCGGATGATGATCTAGAGGTTCAAGAGCTTATGCGAGATATTGACGATCATGTACCCAATGACGAGCTGGTACATCAAGAGGATCAAATGCCTCCATACTTTCGATCATTTTTGGAGTCATTTGATCAGAAGTTTGCATCCATAGAGTCCCATTTAACTGCTATGGGGGCTCAACAATTGGAAATTCAACGGGAGATACGCACAAACAATGAAGCTATAAACGAACGAATAAATGCGTATACACTTGAGATGCGAGCACCTGATCCACCTATGGATGATTAGGCCTTGCCTTGTTTTGTTTTCTTGGTTATTGAACATAGAACTTATTATTATTGTTAAAACATTTTGGATGTTTTGGATTGATATATTTTGGATGGTTTGGATGTTTCAACTTGAATGTTTATTTATATATATTTGGTTTGGTTGAATTTTTAATTTGAATTTAATGTTTTATTAGTTTTTGCATCATTTACATATTAGTTGATATATGACCAATTACCATTGCATATTATTTATGAATATTGATTTATGAAACTAATGGCTAATCTTTCTCTTGATTATGATCTTAGTAGCTTAAGCTATATCTATATAAATATCAATTGGCTAATTTTTTTAAAAAAAATTGTTTAAAAACGTTTTATAGAGTCTTTTTGATTTAACAAAAAAGGGGAAGAATAAAGTAAGGGGAGTAATTTTCAAAACAGATTTCAAAAATGATTTTCAAAGAAAATCTTAAAATTACTTAAATGTTTTGTTATATAAAAAAGGGGGAGATTGTTGAAAACATTTTGATGTTTCGATATAACAAATTAAGTGTTAATAAATTTTAATATTTTATATTGAATTTTAAATTATATATTCGATTAAATTATTCGAATATCAAAATATTAATCCAAGTTTTCAAATGTCAATTTCAATCCTTACTTAAGTGTAAAATTATGTTTCAATCTTAAAATTTTTTGAAACAATTTTTTCAAAGTATTTCGAGCCTTAATCGAGCAAAAAATAAGTTTTAAATAGGGAGGTACCGATACCCCTATGCCAATTTTGGCTCCGAGAAAAACAAAATGCCCAATGGGTATCGATACCCCCTTAGAGGTACCAATACATCTAGTCATTTAACGGTAAAAATATTTGAATTTTACATTGCAGATATCGATACCCATTGAAGGTGTACCGATACCCCATGCTCCCAGCAACCCTTTTCAAGAGGGTTTTCACACTACAACAACTTTAACATCACCCAAATGATTCCCAACGGCTAGAATCAATCCAAGGTGTATATAAACAAGTTCTGAAGCCATTGATCAACAAGAATTCATCGAGAAACAAGAAAGAAAGCATCAAACATCAAGTTTGTGCAATTCAAGCCAATTTTCCTTCAATATTCATTTTGCTTTCAAGAACACATATTGTGCTCATTTGTAATCATCTTTGAGTGTTCTTTTCTTGTTCTATAATTGTGCAAACATATTGCCTTGTGAGGTGTTTCTGTAAGTTTGCAAAATTTGTATTCTTCTCTTTGGGAGAGAGTGTTCTCAAGAATTTGGGATATAATTCTTGAGGGAGTATTAAGGTTACTCTTTGTCCTCAAAAGAAAGAACAAATTAGTGAATTTGTTGGAAAATCCTTAGTGTGGATAGCTAAGGTAGTGGACGTAGACTTTGGTTGAGAAAGTCAACCACTCTAAATCGATGTGCAAATATTTTCTGCAAAAGCTTCCACCAAAATTTTAATTGCCAATTCACCCTCTCTTGGCTATTTCGTCGATTGATTAACTTAACACTATTTAAACTAAAATACCTAAAAAAAGATAAACTAAAATACTATTTAAAATAATATCCTAAATCCTACTTGAAATACTAAAACCTATTTAAACTAAAATACAAAGATAAAATATAATGTTTAAAATATTATCCTAAACTTGAGTTTAATCCAAATCCGTATTCCAAAAACGTGAAGCCAATTCATTCATGCTTCTAGAAACGCTGACTGGATCTTCTAGAAGGTGCTGACATCATCGCATCGTCGGATGTTTCATGCTCGAATTCATGCCCACTAATCCAGTTTCGACTCCGAAAATAAAAAAACTGTAGAATTTTTTCGTTTTAGTGCAATTTTCAGAATCTAACGTCCTGCATAGAAAATGACTCAAAACGAACAAATAAGCCAAAAAATCCAATGATTGAGGAGTAATTTAAAGGAAAATATTAACTAAATTAAGAACTTATCAAAAAAGTTAAATAGAAAAAAGATCTACATCAAATTCTCTACAAGTTGGTATAAATATTTCATGTTTTCATGCATGGTGGATTGATTACATGAAAATGGTGGATGAAGGGGGGAATTTAATTTTAATGATTTAAAGTTGGATTATGATGTTAGGAGTTTTGTAGAATCATTTCCAAGCTTGTGTGATGGTTGGAATCACTTGGAATTATTTATATAAGTTTTCACCACCTTGGTTATTCATGAAGAAATGTTGAATTTGGATTAATTTGATATGGAAATGATTTAATTTACATGGAAATGATGCTAGGAGCCTGGAATCATGCTTGAATCAAAGTGAAAAATTTGCTAGAATTTTACATACATATTCGGCCATGATGAAGTTTATTGGGGAAAAATATATAAAAATTTCCTAAGGGTTTTAGATTGGATATGAGAATGATTCTACATGCTTTGGAAAATGTTTTGGACGATTTTGGAACTTTGTTAGGTGGTAAGGACCTTTTCATGAATTTAGGGAAATTAAAGGATTGAAATACAATTGTTTGAAAGTTGATATACTATGTTGAAATTAAGTGATGGAATGTTGAATTGGATTAATTTGAAAGGTTGTTGAATTTTGGGGATTAAAATGCTAAGTGCATGAAAGTTAGGTTTGAAATGGAAATTAGTATAAGTGTGATGTACTAGTATTTACATTGATGTAATCTTGAAATATGGTGATTGGTATTGAATTTAAAGTGAAGTAGAAAGGGACCAATTTGAATATTTTTGTGATATTGGGATAAATTTTAAAGAAATGATTATTGGTGGTTAAATGTGGATTTTTGAAAAGTTAGCTGAATTATTGTGATGAATGATTATTTAAGCGGCTTGAAAAGTTAATTTGAAAGAGTTAAAGTTAATGTTGATTAAGAGAAAGAAAATTAGTATCGAATATGTATTATCGTATTTTTAAAATTCTTATACGAATATGTGCTTATTAAGTTAGTTAAAGTACTAACATAAGTTTGAAATTTTATATGTCGGATAAATGATTTTCGTATAGATTTTGATCAAAATCGAGATCAAAGAGAGAAAAAAAAAGAAAGGGCAAAGTTCAAGAGTGAAAGTGATAGTAGCAATAAAGCATTAGTGAAGCATGAGGTGATTGCATCTTACCTATTTTATATACGATATGAGGACGGCTTGCGATGAGCCAACCACGAATGTTTTCGAATGAAAACAATTTGAATAATTTTATTATATATTTTTATACCGATTTGTTAAATAGTTTTTAAATGATTTTGGGTATGAATTACCTAATACATTTTTATATGATATTTATTACATGGTTTTAGATGATTTCGGGTATGAACTGCCAAATTTATATATTTTATAAGGTTTTGATAATTTTTCTATATGGATGCTTGTGAAAATAGCATATGATTTTAATAAAAGCCCAATGTATGTGACTTGAGAGTTAGTGGTATAATTGGCATGTCATGAGGTGGAGTGTTATTGATCGATCATACAGAGGTACATTCGTGTACAGTGATGCTGTGTAAATGCTACAACAAAGTGCAAACATATACTCTCAAACAAGTAGTAAAGTGATAACAAAATTGTTACGAATGTCGAATCCCAAAGGAAGAAACTTGTTTACGGTAGAGTTCAAGTGTAGGAAAGATTAGAGTGAAATGATTTAAAATCAATTGAAAATATGAATACTAATAGAGCAAGAAAATGCTATGACAAACAAAGGAGCAATTTGACTAATGAACCTAAATGCGGTCCTAAAGGGCTGTTAACATAATGATCGTGCAATAGCACTATGTTCATGAGTTATGCAATGATTAATCGACAATATATTAATTTCTAACTCTCATTACAAATTTCATAGGTTCATAACTAACAAAGTATAACATAAACATCCTATATCTCTATACTGATTCATTACTCTCATAATCACCTATGTTGCAACAAAACTAGCATGCAATTTCAATTAACTTTATCTCTAAAGTAATCACAAATCACATAAAATAAATGCTATTATCTCTAATCAACATAATAAAAACAACACAACTCATAAACATAAACTAAGGATTTAATCGAACACTTTATGTTCGATGCCCGATAAAACCAAAAGTAAACATTTACCGTTCACAATAGTGGTTTTTTTG
Organism: Hibiscus syriacus; assembly: GCF_006381635.1. Classification (NCBI taxonomy): domain Eukaryota; kingdom Viridiplantae; phylum Streptophyta; class Magnoliopsida; order Malvales; family Malvaceae; genus Hibiscus; species Hibiscus syriacus. The sequence continues at coordinate 2,346,220 of NW_024062535.1, read as the reverse complement.
TTTCTCAAGTTTGAAACATCATGATAAAGCTGAACCCCAATTGACCATTGCTGCTGAATTATTGTTGCTTTATGCCCCTACAAATGGATTAGGCTACTATCGTTGATAAAAGTGGAGAAATTTCGGAGAAATATTCTTCTTTTTATGATGAAATGAGTACTCTATTTATAGGTTGATGGAGTGGACCCTCAACCAATCATTTTTCGCCACCATTTAGGTGATTCTAAAGCCCATGAAAACTGCCAATGACCAATTGTACCTTCTAGAAGTTCACCATTCTTCACTCGATGAGTCACCAAATTCTGCAAAACCGTTCAACACTCCAGTATAGCATTGCAACAAAACATTACCTGCAGCTTCAATACATGCTAACAACATTAGCGTACCCAATTCCAACACAAAAAATAAAAATTAAGCCAACTTAGTACCAAGATGCAAATGATCTGAAATATGCACAAATGATCCTAATATGCTCTTAAAAATGCTTAAGTTGAAGTTCAACCTAGGTAAAAATGCTTCTAAATAATAATTATTTTGGAGAGTTATCACATCCCAAACCTAAGTTTTTGCTTGTCTTTAAGCAACTTCATGCACTACAACTATACAAAACTAGTAACGCTACAGGAAAAATATCAAGAAATCAATCAGAAAATTTCTTTCATTCCATTTTCTTTCAACCCTCAAACAAGTTCTGCAACAATGCATACATCAAGAAAAATCTTAAATCAAGGAATACCATTTCAACTCAACAATATCAGAATTCATAGTGTGTTATAGTGTGCAGTCTAGGTGTATCCAATTAATAGCTATGTTAGAAAAAAATTTCCTACTCAGTTATAGATTTTCATTGCTATGATAATCTATTTTATCTATGTTGAAGTCATTACCATCATTTCCAACTTATTTCCTAAAGCTATGTTGGAGTTATTACCAATATTTCTAACTTATTTCCTAAAGCATAATAATTTTTTAAGATAAAATTGTTCGTAACATCTAATAAAGATATGAGATTTATAGTTAAAAAATTCTAACATTTCTAAATTTTGAGAACATACACCTATAGTGTTAAGAAAATTCTATGAATCCTAATTCCACCAAGTCTCTTCAGCATTCCCCTACCATTTCACAACATAACAATTTTCATCATTGGGTATCACAAAAAAAATTCCTAAAATAAACTAACTTTCTTTGATTTCCTAATGATAATTCTGTAACATTACTCTTGCAATTCCTATATGCCAAATAAAAACATGTAAGAGAAACTAATATGCATTCCTAAACACAACACAAAATTAAACAAGATACTAATTCAACAACCTTGATAACACATCCCCAAACCTAAGGGATCTATTTTCCTCAATGTATGCAAGAAAAAAGTAAAAAAAAATCATTGATATAGGGAGAACATAACTCCCCTAAGTTGAATTGTGTGGGCTCTTTCTCGGGTTGGTAGTGATAGGACGGACTCGTTTGGCTGTTATCTTAGTTTTGAAGGAATTCTTCATCTTTTGGATCATCGACATGGCCTTGGGCATGACAATTTTAGGAATAGGGGTAACAGTTGTAGTGGTAACATCCTTCAATTTTGACGTAGGAGTCTTTACCGTTGGCTCCTCTTTTTCCTTAGCGCTGCCAACTAATTCAATGAGTGAGTCCTTGGACAGAACGAGTTTGGCTGGTGCATCAATGTCAGGAATGACATTGTTGATTATTTGGGTGGCATCACAATCTTACTCCTCTAGTGCTACGGCATCCTTCATCAGGATATCAATATTCAAGTCCAATAAGTCATGGACAACTTCAACATACTGACTTGGCTTGTCTTGGTGGCTGATATTCTCCTCGTCAACAATGTCCTCGTTGATTTCCTCAAAGCCAATGACAAGAACATTGGTAGATGCCACCAAATCAACCAATCTTTCCTCTTCTTCCTTGTCTTTTTCCTCGAAAATAATATCTTCCTCATCTCATTCCATTGCCATGTCCTTGTCATAAGCATGGTCTTCATTCCCCTTCTCTGAGCTTGCATAACTTGCTACAGTATCCGCCACTGCTAGAGGCCCTAAATCATTAAGTACCATCATCAAGAAAATGGGAAATGCACATCAATCTTCTTGAAAAACTTACTGAGATGTGATTGAATAGCTTTGTCATGATCTTTGACATACTGCAAATATTGCACACTAGCATTGTGCATTTGCAATTGGTTCTGCAATACGTGACTCAACATAGATATGATGTTATCTTGCTTTGTTGGCAATGATGCTATGTCATTCTGTAGTTTCAGCAAATTAAGGTATACTAGTGGTATTGTATCTTTGGAAGCATCAACCATAGGCCCATTAAATGTTTCCTCTTCATGTTGCTTAGAATCTAGCCCTTTAATCAAATTTAATCTAATAAATGATCGATTGGCATAGACCTGGTCAGAAGAAAATTGTGCCACTTATGCTTGTTTTTACAATGAGATGATTAGCGACAAAAAGAATAAATACCTGAGGTTTTTTTGGCGCATGCAAAAAGGCCAGCCAAGATAATTTTACCAACATCTATATGCCTTCCACCCAATAATGAATGTAACAAAAATATCCTATCTTTAGTAATGGAAGAGTAATGAATGGTAGGAATTAATCGAGTTCAAAGAAAAGTAAACCATACCATTGTTGGTTTATTGAGATGCAACCGCTTCATGGTGTATACTCCCGTGGATGATATGTCCCAAGATTTGTCGGGTACGCAAACATCAGTCCCGACTTGAGTCAACTGAGCACTGGTCAAGTTATCAATGAATGTTTTGTGCTTATAGGAAGCATTCTTTATACCCAACAATGAGTTTATTGGCTTGGCCACCAATCGACCATCTTTTCCCTTACAAAGGCCAGAGGCTTCTCTTCATCAACTAGGTTGCTGTAAAACTCCCACACTAGCTCTTGGACAATTTCCCCTGGATGCTCATAAAACTTTTCCCATCTGTGCATTGTAATAGCGTCTTGAATATAATCTACTGTTAGGTATGGCTCATAAATATACTGGTAAAGAGGACAAAGGATGGAGCGGAGTGAACGAACATCAACTGTCTTTACAAAGAAAGTCTCGTAGAGGGAGTTACAATTATGTGGGTTAGGGATGTGGGGGCGTAGCCCCACGGTACGATACAGGGTTAATTATGTACCAGGTTTTTTTATTATAAATAGAGATGTAACCTAAACCTATGAGATATTGAATAAAACTTCTAGCATCGCCTAGGCACCGAGGACGTAAGCACATTGCTGAACCTCATTAAAATTCTTGTTCTTTTTCATTTTTCTTTACCCGATTCTTCAACAATTGGTATCAGATGTCAGGACCAAAATTCAAAGTTGCGAAATTCGATGGTCAAGGTAACTTCGGATTATGGCAAACGAGGGTGAAGGATCTGTTGGCACAGCAAGGGATCCTGAAGGCTTTACGACCTACAAAGCCGGCGTCGACGGAGGAGGAAGATTGGGAAGAATTGCAACAGCGAGCGGCAGGAACCATACGATTATGCTTGGCAAATGAGGTCATGTAACACGTCATGCATCTGTCATCTCCAGACAAAATTTGGAGGAAGTTGGAAATTCAGTTTATGTCCAAATCCTTAACGACAAAACTATATCTAAAGTAGCGGTTGTATGGGCTGAAGATGCAGGACGATCATGATTTGGCGTAATATGTGAATGTCTTCAATCAAATTGTTTCTGATTTGGCTCGGCTTGATGTGAAAATTGAGGATGAAGACAGCGCGATGATTATATTGTGTTCGTTGCCTCCCTCTTACGAACACATGGTAACTACTCTTATATATAGTAAATAGACTATCAACGTTGAGGAGATTACTGCAGCCTTATTGGCTCATAACCAACGGAAGAAGAATACAGGGGAAAGCTCTCAAGCCGATAGCTTATATGTCAAGGGTAATAGAGACCGTGGTCAAAAGCCAGAGAAGGCAGGGTCTGTTAAGCAGAATTCTAGATCCAAATCTAGGGATAATAAGATAATTCACTGTTACAAGTTCAAGGAGGCGGGACATATGAAGCGAGACTGTCCGAAGTTAAAAAAGCATACTGATGAGAAGCGTGATGATTCATCCAAGTCTGTGAATGTGGTCGAGGATGACAATTCTGATTGCAGTGAGGGTGATATGCTCTCTATTTCAACAACTCAATTGATGGATGTTTGGATTCTTGATTCTGGATGTTCTTATCACATCACGCCAAATAGGGAATGGTTTTCGACATACAGGTCGGTTAATTCTGGTTCTGTTTATTTGGGTGATGATCGATGTTGAAATATTGTTGGTATTGGTGATGTCAGAATTAAGATGCATGATGGCTCTGTTCGGACATTGAATGGTGTTCGATATATCCCAGATTTAAAGAAGAATTTGATTGTTTTGGGCACTTTGCACAAGAATGGTTTTATCCCTAAGGCTGATGAGGATAGGGAAGCCATTCGGATTGTTAAATGAGCTTTGACTGTGATGAAAGGAAAGATGGCTGCATGGAATATTTACAGATTGTTAGTGAGTACCGTTGTAGGTGGAGCTCATTCTGTTGAGTCCTGTGATGATACTACAAAACTGTGGCATATGCGTCTTGCTCATCTTAGTGAACGTGGTATGGCAGAATTACACAAAAGAAATTTATTGCATGGTGTCAAAAGCTGTAAGCTCGATATTTGCAAGTATTGTGTTCTTGGTAATCAGAATAAAGTCCGTTTTAAGACTGCGAAGCACATAACTCAAGGGATTCTTGATTATGTGCATTCTGATGTATGGGGGCCTTCCACGACATCGTCTTTGGGTGGATCTAGGTATTATGTTACTTTTATTGACGATTTTTCACGGAAAGTTTGGGTGTATTTTTTAAAACAGAAGTCTGACATTTTTGAGAAGTTCAAGCTGTGGAAAGCTGAGGTAGAAAACCAAACAGGATGAAAAATCAAGTGTTTACGGTCTGACAATGGTACAGAGTACACAGTTTCTACACTTCTGTAAGGATCATGGGATTAAGAGACATTTTACTATGCGTAAGACACCACAACAAAATGGTGTTGCGGAATGGATGAACAAGTTGTTGAATGAAAGAGCCAGATGTTTGCGGTTGAATGCGGGGCTTCCCAAACACTTCTGGGCTGAGGCTGTTAACATGGCGTGTTATCTTATCAATAGATCGCCAAGGGCATCATTGGCTGAGAAAGTTGCAGAAGAGGTATGGACTGGTCATGATGTTAGTTTTGATCACTTACGGATTTTTGGTTGTCATGCTTATATGTATGTACCTGCTGATGAGAGATCCAAACTTGATGCAAAATCGAAGGAGTGCATTTTTATGGGTTACAAGAAAGGTGTCAAAGGATTCAAGTTCTAGGATCCAGTTGCGAAGAAAATTGTGATCAGTAGAGATGGTGTTTTTGATGAACAGTCCATGTTGCAGCAGAAGAAAGACACGACAGTAGTGGATTTCGAGCAGTTTCCAATTAAGAAACCAGAAACTTCTCAACTGACTTCTGGTGGTTTTGCTACGAATGATTTGCAGGATTATAGTCTCATGAGAGACAGGGTAAGATAAACTAATATAAAGCCTCTGAACAGATTGGGGTTTAAAGACTTGGTCTCTTTTGCAATTACTGATAATAGTGATGATCTGGTTACTTTTCATGATGCAGTTACTAGTCAGGATAATGACAAGTGGATGACTGCCATGGTTGAGGAGATGGAGTCTTTGAATCACAATCATACATGGGAGTTAGTTCGTCTTCCTGAGGCTAAGAAGCCGATTAGTTTCAAATTGGTGTATAAGAAGAAACCAACAGTAACAGAAAAAGAGGGGGAGAAGTTCAAGGCTCGTTTGGTAGCAAAGGAAGTGAGTATGATTGTTGTGTCTATGTTAAGAGCCTTGATAATGGTTTTTTTTATTTTTCTGTTACTGTATGTTGATGATATGTTAATTACTGCAAAGAATATGGATGATGTTATCGGTTTGAAAACTTTATTGAGTCAGGAATTTGATATGAAAGATTTAGGTGATGCAAAGAAAATTCTTGGAATGAAAATTTACAGGGACAGAGACTCAAGGAAACTGTGGCTATCTCAACGGGGTTATGTTGAGAAAATGCTAGAAAGGTTTGCGATGAGCAGCGCAAAACCAGTGAGCACTCCATTGGCGAATAACTTTAAGCTCTCATCAGAACAGGGCCCTAAGACAGATAAGGAAGTTGAAGATATGGAAAAGGTTTCGTATTCTAATGCTGTTGGCTGCTTGATGTATGCAATGGTATGTACTTGTCCTGATTTAGCTCATGCTGTTAGTCAAGTTTGTAAGTACATGTCTAAACCTGGTAAGCAACATTGGGAAGCAGTCAAGTGGATCTTTCGATACTTAAAGGGTATTGTGGGACATGGAATTATTTTTGGTAGTCAGCGGGATAATCCTTTGGTTGTAGGATATGTGGATTCAGACTATGCAGGTGCGTTGGATAATAGAAGATCTACGTCAGGGTATGTGTTTACTCTTGGTGGAGGGCCTATTTGTTGGAAGTCTACTATTCAATATGTTGTGGCACTATCTACAACTGAAGGTGAATACATGGCAGCGGCTGAAGCTGCAAAAGAAGCTTTATGGCTTACTGGTTTAGTGAAGGAGTTGGGTGTTCAGCAAGATAGAGTTCAGTTGCTTTGTGACAATCAAAGTGCTATTCACTTGGCTAAGAATCAGGTGTATCATGCTAGAACTAAACATATTGATGTAAGGTTCCAAAAGATCAGAGAGTTGGTTGCATCTGGAGAGGTTTTGTTTCAGAAGGTACATATTGATGAGAATTCCACTGATATGTTCACCAAGCCAGTTACGACAGACAAGTTTAGGCATTGCTTGGACTTGTTGAATGTTTCGAGTTGTTAAAGAAGTAAGGTAACCCAACCCACATTGAAGTTTCCAAGGGGTAGGATATTCGTCAAGGTGGAGATTTGTTAGGTATGGCTCATAAATATAGTGGTAAAGAGGACATGGGATGGAGCGGAGTGAGCGAATGTCAACTATTTTTAGAAAGAAAGTCTCGTAGAGGGGGTTACGATTATGTGGGCTGGGGGTGCGGGGGCGTAGGCCCCGCGATACGGTACATGGTTAATTATGTAATTATGTACCAGGTTTTTTTATTATAAATAGAGATGTAACCTAAACATATGAGATATTGAATAAAACTTCTAGCGCCACCTAGGCACCGAGGACGTAAGCACATTACTGAACCTCATTAAAATTCTTGTGTTCTTTCGTTTTTCTTTACCCAATTCTTCAACATCTACTTGCTCAACTGTGAAGGAGGAAGGATCGGAGTCTTGTTTGAAATAAAAATATTTGTTAGTAAATTCCTCCTCATATATCCGTTGCTACTTAGGCTCCACGAAATGCACATGACCCTCGGTTGAGAGTACTCTATATTGCAGCTCTCTTAGTGGCTGCGTAGGTGGTCGGTAACATTTGATCACACTTTTTCTTTTCAATGCCATGGAAGAAGGTAAGGAAAGAACAGAGAAAACAAGAATATGAAAACAAAGTAAAAATGAAAGCTTGAAAATTTTGGGAGAGAACGACCAAGGAATATGGAAGTAGGGTAAAAGTTATGTGTAAAAGGGTGATTTTCCCGAAAAATCACCCTAAGGACCTTTATTTCCTTGTCAGGCATCGTTCAAACTATATTTTTCTATCTAACATCCTTTGCAGGAAGGCGCGCCCCTGCATCGTGCTTTACGCCATGTAGGTTAAGGTGCGCCCCTGCAACGCGGCTTGTTAAACATGTAAAAAATTCAGGTGTTAGTTTTGTAAATATTTTAAACTGTGCTAAATATGTAATTAATTTCTGTTAGGGTGATATTTCTGTATAAACGCCAACTTTATCTATTTATTTTTTTGTGATATTATTTTAACATAGTTAATAATGTTTATTGACTTTTAAAATTAATTGTTTAAAAATATAAAAATATTAAAATAAACTTTTAATTACAATTAAGAGATCAAATGAATTATTATTCATTTTTTTTAAAAAAAACAAATAAAAATGCAATACAAAATAATTAAAAATGAATAAAATTCAATAAAAATATAATGTAAAGCTAAAAAATATAACCTTTATTTAAAATATTTTTTCTAATATTAATTTTAAAAAATAGAAAATAAATATTAAATTTAATTTTATTAAAAATGAATAAACATTATTAAATGTTGTTAAAAAATAATAATTAATGAATAATAATTCATTTGATCCCTCAATTGTAATTAAAAGTTTATTTTAGTCAAGTTTATGATTGTTAAACAATCGTAAGTGTGGAAAACTTCAGGAATCGAATAAAAGTTCGATCGTACAAAGTCAATAACTCAAAATTGTGTAACTGCTGTCTAAATATCAACTCAATTGTACCACAAATAAACATCCGATCAAAGAGTTGATCTTTTCTGCTCAATCTTCACAAAAACTATTTTTGTCTCATCATTTTCTCCCGCGTATGAATTCCTTTCTTTTTCAATTCTTTTATGTTGAATATAGTTGCCCACGTGCACACAGAAAAATCAAAAGTAGAGTGACTTTATTGCAAAAGTCAATTGTAAGTAAAAGTTTATTTTAATATTTTTTTATATTTTTTAAAAAATAATTTTAAAAGTCAAATTTTTCACTATATATAATTTTTAAATTATAAATATTTACCATCATCATCATCATTTGTAAAAGAAATACTAGTTATAAACTTTTATAAATTATTCATATTTTAAAATACTTTTAAATATTCTTTTGCAAATTATTTTATAACTCGACAAATTTTGATTTTTGCATGAAATTACACAATACATATATTTTGCATGCATGAATGTTATAAAAAAAAAGGATATTCTCATGCGAGGGAATTATTATTCATTAATTATTATTTTTTAACAACATTAATATGTTTATTGACTTTTTAATAAAATTAAATTTAATATTTATTTTATATTTTTTAAAATTAATATTAGAAAAAATATTTTAAATAAAGAGGTGATATTTTTTAGCTTTACATTATATTTTTATTGAATTTTATTCATTTTTAATTCATTTTATTGCATTTTTATTTATTTTTTAAAAAAAGTGAATAATAATTCATTTGATCACTCAATTGTAATTAAAAGTTTATTTTAATATTTTTAAACAATTAATTTTAAAATTCAATAAACATTATTAATTGTTGTTAAAAATAATATCACAAAAAATAGATAAAGTTGGCGTTTTTACACAAATATCACCCTAACATAAATTAATTACGCATTTGGCACAAGTTTAAAAATATTTACTAAACTAACACCTGAATTTTTTACACTTTTAACAAGGCACGTTTTAGGGGGCGTGCCTTACCCACGTGCAACCAGATCAGCGTAAGGCGTGCTTTAGGGGGGGTGCCTTTCTGCAAAGGGTGTTAGATCGGGAAATATAGTCTCAACGGTGTTTGACAGGGAAATAAAGGTCCCTAGGGTGATTTTTCGAGAAAATCACTGTGTAAAAATGGATATAATAAAAGAAAAAATTAAAAAATTAAATAAGTGAAGAGATAAGGATAAAAAGTTTGAATGAAAGGCTCTAATTGTATATGTTGGACAATTATGATTTGGTGAACAGAAAGTGGGGTACAGCTCACATTTTTACCACCCAAAGTTTACCCTAGCCAGCTGTCAGTTGTTACAGTAAAGAACACAACAAATGATACCCAAAACTAAACTGAATGCAAAGCAACATCTGCTACGAAAAAAATAATGAAGTTAAATGTTAAGCTGCAGCAAAACCCTGTACATAAAAAATTAAAATTATAATACATAAAAATAATAAACTACTTATTGCCAAAATTGACTTATTAAAAGTGAAAAGAAATTAAAGAGTGGGAGGTTCGCTTAGTGAGATGGATAAAACATGTAGGCTTTATTGTTGGCAATAAGGCTTCAAACGTTGCCCATTAATTTTAATGTACTTTTATCCACTAAGTTCTTTATCAGCACAACACCATGAGGAAATGCTTAAACAACTTCAAATGGACCCGACCATCATGATTTTAGCTTTCCATGAAATAGCTTTAGGGGAGAGTTAAAACAAAAAGACATGTTGTACAACATTAAAATGCTTCGACATGATATGTTTGTCATGCCATATTTTACTCTAGCCCTTGTAGATTCTTGCACTCTCATAAGCATTGTTCATCAGCTCCTCTAATTCATTGATATCCAACATTCATTTTTCACCAGTAGTATCCAATTTGAAGTTTAACTGTTTCAACACCGACATGGCTTTATGCTCTAGCTCTAAGGGTAGGTGACAAGCTTTTCCATACACCAAGTGATAAGGAGACATGCCTAATGGGGTCTTATATGATGTCCTATAAGACCATAATAAATCCTCAAGACATAGTGACCAATCTTTTCGAGAATGATTAGAAACTTCAGCTTGGTCGTTAGTCTACTGATGATATGTTGTAGTAATCTGATGCTTCACTCCATATTGATTCAAGACTCTAGCAACTTATGTACCAATGAACTGAGGTCCTTCATCATTTATAATTGCTTGTGGATTTCCAAAATGAGTGAATATATTCTTGTGGAGAAATTTCAAAACTACCTTAGCATTGCTGTTAGGAAATGCCAAAACTTTCACCTATTTGGAAATGTAGTCCACATCAACAAGAATAAAAATATTTCCACACGAAAGAGGATATGGACCCATGGCATCTAGCCCCCAAACATCAAATAGTTCATGCATATTCTCCAACCACTAATGGAAAGCTTTTTTCTCCTTGTCCTCTGGTGATATAACAATTTGATTGTACCCACTATACCCATTCAAGAAACAATAAATGCTTTTCCAACAAGACGATATAACATTTGATCTATGAATGATAATGGAAAATGGTATTTTCTCATCGCTTTTTTGAGCTTCCTATAGTCCATACATATTCTCCAACCAGTAGTGGTTCTCATCGACACTAATTCTTTTTTATCATTTGTCACCACAATAATATAACCTTGCTTTGGAAAACACTACACAGGAATGACCTAATTACTGTCCAAAATTGGATTGATAATCCTAACATCTGACCATTTGATAATCTATTTTCTAACCACTTCTTTCATGATTGGATTTAACCTTCGATGATATTCAATCGAACTCCTATTAGGGTCTTCCAAAAGAATTTTATGCATACAAAATGATGGACTAATGGCTTCTATACCAGCAATGCTCTAGGAAAATAGTTTTCTTGTGTTTCTTCAACACATCAATCAACTGAGCTTCCTGTGATGCTGTATGATGTGCTACCACAATGACTAGTCTCATTTTCTCCAATGTAGGTATATTTCAAATATGATGGCAGATGTTTCAATTCAAGCTTTGGTGGTTCCTCAATAGATGGTTTCGGCACATGATTAACATAATAAGACATTTCTAAATGTTTAATGTCTTGTAAATAATTGTTGCAGCATTCACCTTTGGTATCTTTAAAGAATTTCTTGATTGCTACCTAACTACTGGTGTCTATATTTGTGCTGCAACATTCCTTTCAATGCTCATGTGTAAAAAATTAATCACATCAAGTGAAAAACAGTCAACACTGTCACTTACATAAGAAACATCATTCAAAACATTAAAGTAATATATTTATCGTTTAAATGTATAGTCAACTCTCCCTTTTCAACATCAATTAAGGCTTGACCAATGGCAAGGAATAGGCGACCAAGAATAATTGGAACATCTTTATCCACTTCACAATCCAAAATGATGAAGTATGTGGGAAAAATGAACTTGTCTACTCTCACAAACGTATTCTCCACAATACCACTAGGATACATGGTTGAATGGTCAACAAGTTGTAAAATGATCGTAGTTGACCTTGCTTCGCTGCTCCTGAATTTTCTAAAGATTGATAATGGCATTAGATTTATGTTAGGACCCAAATCACATAAAGCTTTACCTATAAATGTATCACCAATATTGCAAGGAATAATAAAACTCCCTGGATCTTTAAGTTTTGGTGGCAATTGACTTGTAGCCATAGCGCTACAGTCTTCAGTAAGAGTGACAATTTCAAATTCACAAAGTCTCATTTTCTTCGAAAGAACTTCCTTCATGAATTTGATGTAATTCGGGTTTTGCTCTAAAGCATCAATCAATGAAATATTAATTATGAGTTGGTGAAAGACATCAATAAAAACTTTGTATTGTTGATCTTCTTTCATCTATTTGAAGCACTGTGCAAATGGTGGAGACATTTTTTGTTGGTGTTGTGGCTGTCAGATGTAGCAGGTGTTGCTATCGAAAATGCCTCTGAATTATTACACTATCTTGCATCTGATGTTGTGGTATGACTCATAGGTGGCTCAGACTCAACTTCTTTGCTATTTCCTTTACCATGCTTAGGAACCTCGGCATTAATCTTTTTAGGCTACTCAATCAGCTCTCCATTATGAATTCCAATCATTTTAGTGATGGCTTTGCAATGTTGTTTACCATTCTACTTTGGATTTTCATTATTGCTAGGTAGCGTTCCTTACAACCGATTATTAAGAGCATTTTCCATTTGTCCCATCTGATTCTCAAGAGCCTTTAGCAATGCTAATTGGCTCGTCATATACTATTTCACCAAAGCTTCAAGAGATGATAAAGTTAAAGTTTGGGTTAAAGTTTGACCTTGATATGTTTGCCTTTGTCGTGGTTGAGTAACTGGATGTTGTGCTTGTGGTTGTGGCATCTGGTTCTGCTGATTATAATATTGTTGCTGTTGTGGATTGGCATCATTCTGACTTCTCCAAGAAAGATTGGGATGATTTTTGAAATTGGCATTATATGTGGTTCCAAAAGCATTGTCATTCTTTTGATAATTTTGCACATAATAGATAGATTTTGGATTTTGGGGGTATTCATCGAAGTTGTGATTATCACCATAATAAACACATGTGATGAGTGATGCAACTTTTATTTCATACATTCCTCCTGGTTTTTGCAATTTCTTCACCATATTTTCAATGCTAAAAATTGAGATGCCATAGAGTTGAAAGCTTCAAAATCTATTGATGCAGCATTACGAAGACCAAACATATTTCTCGTATTGGAATTTTGGCAATCGTTAGTTGAGATCCTCTCCAGAATATCGTAAGCTTCATTATATGTATTATCTAGCAAAGATCTATTCGCTGAAGCATCAACTACCATACGAGTATGTTTGTTTAACCCATTATAAAACATCTCCATTTGGGTCCAATGTGGAAACCCATACATAGGACACTTCTACAGCAAGTCCTTAAATCTTTCCCATGCTTCATACAAGCTTTTATCCTCCATTTGCTTGAATGAAGTTAGATCATTTTGAAGTTTTGCATTCATGTTTGGTGGGTTGAATTGCAACAAAAAGTTATGCACTAACTCATTCCAGGATGCTATAGCACCTAGTGGCAGTGCACTCAACAAAACCCTTACTTTGTCATATAACGAATAAGGAAATAGCTTCAGCTTCAATGCCTCATTCGGAACACCTTGCTGAATAAAGGAATCACAAACCTCCATAAACACTTTCAAATGACCCTAGGATTTTCAGCAATAGACCATCCCTACTATCCCATAGATTATAACATTTAGAACATAATCATATTTAACTTGAAGTCAGAAGCATTAATCACTAGCCTCATTATGCCCGGATGTAAATCATCCAGCGTCGGTATTACATGCTCACGGATAGGGTGATCATGATCATCTAAATTTTAAAATGGTTGTCCTGCTCCAATGCCCACAGGTAACACACCATCCTCTCCATTCTGCAACAGGGGTAGAATAACAATCCCTCATATAACCATATTTGTTCTGTTCATTATAGCTTCATGGTGACGTCTCCTAAAAGTCCTTTCAATACCTGGATCAAAAGGCTTTAATTCTTCGTCACTTTGGGGTATATACTAGAAAAATGAAAACTAAAAAGTACATACAAAGAAAATAACAAAGTAAGTAAAATAAAAAAAAAATCTTAGATCAAGCCGATTCTCCTTGGCAACGACGACAAAAAACTTGATGCTACAAAAATGCTATAGCAACTATGCAAGTGCACGTGTCATAAACCAAGTAATAAAGTGGTAGAAAATTAATGCTACAAAGGTCGAACCCACATGGAGCAATATATTTTCATTAAAGCTTTTAGGAATAAAAGAATGATTAGTATGGAATAAATGCTAAGTAAAGAAAATCAATAAAAGAAACACCAATTCATGCTACAACAATTCAGAGAACACTAGGTCATCTATCAAATCGATGGAAAATATATTATGAACATCATACCTTATGTAACCAGAGCATACTAAATCTTTGTGATCAACATTTATTAAGACCCTTTGAACTTCTTTAATTACTATGATTAATTAAAGGTTGAAAGTATAAACAAAGTCAATCGATTGGATGCATACTTTTCAACAGACACGTTACTACTTAGTAACACCAACACTATCAAAAGTATACATCAAATCAACCAAATATATTTCTAGAATAATTGAAATTACCATATATTTAATTATAATTATTTCTACTCATAATCATAAAGAAACGATCACGTAAAAGAAGTAGAAAAGTAAACATAAAAAATAAATAGACAATATCATCCACAATAATAAATACAACAAATCAACCAAATCTATTTCTGGAATATTGATTGTTAATTACTTGAGCACTTCAATGAACACACAATATTGTTGATCCTCCTTAGTACTCTTAAATCTTTGAGGGAAAAGTGGAGGAGGTCTTTGGTTGATTTATCGAGGTATTATAAGTGATGCTATATTTCTCAATATAGTCGATGTTGCTGCTGCTAGTAAAGATTCAGAATTACTACACTATCCAACATCCCTTGCTGTAGCATTAACAATGGGTATATCAACTTCCATACTCTTTCCCTTATCATTCCTTGAATCCTTTCGTCTCTATTCCTCTTAGGGTTGTTAACATGTTTCCTAACGTGGAGACCGCTTTGAGTAGTGATGGCTTTGCAATAATCATTGCATTGAGATTTCCCATTCGACTTTGGATTTTTAATATCACTGGGCAGCGTTCCTTGTAGCCGATTGTTAAGAGTATTCACCATTTGAAAAATTTGATTCTCTAAAGCTCTCAATGATGATAATTATCTTGCCATGTACTTTTTCATTAAAGCTTCAAGAGATGAGAAATTTGAAGCTTGTGTTGAGGATTGTCTTGATGATTATGTTCTTGTTGTGGTTATACAGTCTAATGTAGTAACTGAGGCTGTGGCATCACAGGTTGATTCATTTATGGTTGTTGGTAATGATGCTTCTGCGAATTGGAAACATTTTGACTTCTCCAAAATAGATTAGGATGGTTCTAAAAGTTGACATAATAGGTGCTATAAAAAACGTTATCATTTCTATGGTAATTTTGTACATAAAAGACAGACTCAAAATTTTGAGGACATTCGTCAAAGTTGTGATTATCTCCACAATAAACACAAGAAATAGTAAATTCAGCTTTTATGATACATGCACGATCGAGACCAACTTTCCATGGACGTTCTTCATTGCTTCTTCTAAGGGAGTTATTCCTTACCTTATCTTATATTATATCATTTATACATTCTATTCTATCATATACATGTATTCACATATTAGTATAAATTATCATATCATTCATACCATCCTATGCTTAGTTTATCATGTATTTCATATCATTCAAATATATGCTATGATTACATATCATTTCTTATGATATTATTATTACATGTTTCCATTTATCATTTATTATGAATACCATGTTATATGATATTCATACATATAACATATAGTACACATCTTTATATTATATTCTTAAGTACTTAGGTTAATTTTAATATAAGCTTTTTATGTTTCTTATATGTTTCAACGTATACAACAACTTGGGAGCTGAATTTGAGCTTAACTAAGGACAAAGAGCTAGGAAAACTTAAATAGGATTACTCAGGAGAGCATGAAGAAAAAATGGTAAAAACTTATCCATTACCAACCATTACCAAGTGAGCTCATAGCTGGATTAAGCTAAATATTTGAGCTAGAAAAAGACTTCAATTTAGCTTGGGACTTGAATAGAGATCATCTATGGCCAAAGGACATCAATTTTGTGAGAAGTCATTTTTTCTCAAATCGTGCCTTTTCGCGGATATTTGCCTTTTTGGGTCATGCCTTTTCATGAGAAGCTTCCAAATGAATCAACACACCAAGGAGCATCAACAACCAGCTCATCATCAGCTCACTCACCTTGTAACATGCCTTTCTAGAAGAGGTGCCATCCAAACATCATGTCCGTTGTGAAAGTTGTTTCCATAAAATGTCACCATTGAAGGGAGTCTTGCATTGGTGAAGTTATTTCAGCCAAAAGATGCTTAAATCATGAAGAGGCACGAGGGACACCAAGGAAACTATTTAGCCAAAGCTTGAGGAGTCACCAAGATGGACGACAATGTGAACAAGCATCTTATTATTCATCAAGAGTGGGCAGCAACATGAACCAACACCAAAACAACAATTCAAAGCATTGTAACCCTTTGTAAAGTTATTATGCCTAGCCAAAACATCATTTTACTATTCGGCCATGCCATTTGCGAGCATATAAATAGGCTTTCTCATTTCATTTGTAACACACAACTTGATATCAATATATTTCTTTTGTCAGATTAATCTCTCTTCAAGTTCTTAAGGAGCTTTATCGACTTATCAAGCTTTGCATGTGGCGTCACCCTTCTTTAATTTCATAGATACTTGTGGCTCCTATCTTCATTATAAATAGTGGGTCCAAGTCTGATTCTACCATCTCTTAAAGAAGCATAGAAAGTTTGGGTATATGCTCTTTAACATAGGTTTTTCTTTGAGCCTTCTTTAAGATACTACCATCACTATTTCTTTCTCTCATTCACCACACACATCATCATAAAAACAACCCATTCATACTTCTATTCTTTCTTTCTACTTTTACATTTCTATCCCACCTAATCACCATTACATCTACTTACCTTGTAACCCTTTTTTTGAGCATATCTTGCATTGCAGGTTCCTTGCTAGATCCAACAATCGAGTTGTTACCGTCTTCATTATCAACAAGGCTTGCCACAACATATATCATTTTACCTCATAAATATCCCTTGTTTTTTGTAGCTTCTTTACCATATTCGTTAATGCTAAAATTTAAGAGGCTTAGAGTTGAACACATTAGAATCCACCACCATTATATATCATTTGGGATATAGATAATCATTGTTTGATATTCTTTCAATAATATCTTAAGCTTCATTATATATCTTATCCAACAAAGCTCCAAAGAATCCACCACCATATGAGTGTGCATGTTTAACCCATTGTAAAACATTTTCATTTGCGTCTATACAAGAATCTGTGCATTTGGCACATACGCAGTTCATTCCACAACTTTGCATTCATATTTGGTGGTTAAAGCGCAACAAAAACTTTTGTGTCAGCTCATTCCAAGAAGCTATAACACCAGGGGAAGCGATGTCAACCAAGCTCTAGCCTTGTCTCATAGCTAATAAGGGAACAACTTCATCTTCAGTGCTTTCTCAAGAACTCCTTGCTAAACAAACGAATCACAAACCTCCATAAATGTAACACCCATAACCCATATAATTATATCTATACAGATTATAGATATCACCCGAATTTTGAAAACCATTTCCACTTCAAAAGCGATTTAAAATTTATTTTCTTAAAATGATAATAATATTATATAATTATCATATCATATGAATTGTGTTTCATTATAACAAATTTAAAAACAAAAGATTTTTTTATGAATAGTGAACCGTGAACAATGTATCGATGCACTGCTATAGTACGTGAACAGTGTATCGATGCATAAAAATTTTGAACTTAAAATGTGTATCGATGCACTGCTATAGTAAATTCTGAAAAATACATATAAAAATTAACCTTTTATCACTGTAAATTTACCATGTTGTTTCCCAATTTGTTCAACAAAATAAATTGAACATTATTAATTACATGCCACTATCTAAGTCAAATTCCATCATAGGATGTCTTACTGATATTATAATATACTCCTCGATGCTTGATGTCACCTTGAACTCTTTATTTCACTACTGGCCTTTTACCTACGCGTGAAAATCATCACACGCTAAGTATAAACTTAGCGAGGCAATTAAAACAATAAACAGTGCAATACAATTCATGCATGAATTTCAATGTCAAAATTAAAATGCCATTTAATCATGTTACCATCATATCCAATATACTTACCATTTATTCCATAAGCTTGTAAGCTTATTTTACCAATACACTTGCCATTATTCCATAAGCTCGTAAGCTTATTTTACCAATAGACTTACCATTATTCCATAAGCTCGTAAGCTTATTTTATCAATACACTTGCCATTTATTCCATAAGCTCGTAAGCTTATTTGCATGCTTACCATTTATTAAGCAATAAACCATATAGCATAGACAATAGCCATAAACAATAGACAATAGCCCAATATACAACCCTGAGGACCCTGGGTATTCGAGTAAAATACCTACACCGTAGTGCTAAACCTGCACTAAGCTTACGCCATAGTGCTATTCCGGATAATACACATAAGGTCGTGCCCACCACCTACACTAAGCTTACGCTATAGTGCTAATCCAGACATGATACATAAGGTCGTATCCACCTTTCCTACACTTAGTGCCCTTACACACTATAGTGCTATTATAAACCTACAGCTGCTACACTCTATGGCATGCCAACTATACCATATCCCTCAATGACTTACTTGGGCATATAGTCTATTTTATTCGATCCATCCATGACAAAGTATATTATCAATATTTAACATTGGGCAGTTCATACCCGAAATAACATTCATGATAAAAATCATATATGTTCATGATAACATCATATGCAACAAGCAGTGATCAATGCATTTTATTTTCAACCTTTGACATTTTTAAAATATGTCAAATATATGATAAATAACATAAATATCATGTTAACATAAACAATGTCGACTTATCGCAAATCTTCCTGATGATGTATAAAACATCGATGTATAATGTCATGCATGTATTGCACTCACCTTGACACTTTATATCTTTCAAAATATATGCCTCACTACGTTCCACAATAAACTCTTTTTATACTTGACTTGTTTCAATCACAAATCAATTCACGATCTGTATAAATCACAAATTTCATAACGATACATATGTTAGTATTGTACTAACATAAACATATCCTAAAATAACTCCGTAATATACTTGAAATTCATTTTCTATCACCATCCTTCACACTTAATAATTCCTTTTAACATTTACACCAACTTTTCCAATCTATTCAAAATGTTCCTTCACCATTTTATCACTTAGATTCTTAATACCAATAATTCCAGCATTGAAATTATTATCATTCAAATGCTTTTACAAAAGCATAATTACATTTAAGTACCCCAACTATAAAATTGTTGCACTTAAATCACTAATCTTTTCAAACTTCCAAACTAGTCATATTTCACATCTAACACTCATTTCAATTCTAACAACAATTTCCAACATAGTACATCAATTATATACAACCCATCAATTTTCCATATTCAGATAACTCGCACTACCTTTAAAGAATTAGTATTATGTATTGATATATACACTAGAATTTAATTCCATTTATTCCGTTGAAAACTATACTCGAATACGAATCTATCCATATAAATAACTCCTTCTAATTCATTATGTACAATATATGGAGAATTTTCAAAGTTGACCAACAGAATCTGTTTTGCAGAATCTGCCGTCTGATTTTTTTCTGACATTTCCTTGGTTAAGAATTCATATCTTTTTTTATACACCTTGAAATTGATCCCCATTTATTTTAAACAAAACTAGATCGATATATAAACACAAACATATAAAAATAACCTCCAAATTATTTTTATATAATTTCTGGTGAATGTTCAAACCCACTGCTAATTTCAAAATATAAAATGTTTTCTTTAACCTCATCCTTAGGTTCTTCATCAATTCTTACAACCAATTATTTATAATCACTTAACTCTTCATAACCCATAAAACACAAGAAATCAACATCCCCTTCATCAACTCAAGATGAACTTGAACACTAACAATATAATCATGCAATATTACCAAATGATAGCGTTTTTCGCATATAACAATTTTCTATTATCAGCATACTCAAAATCCTAAAGAAATTGCTTGAAAATTGAATTGAAGATTTCTCTTACCTTTGAAGAAACTCACGTCTGTTTCGAGAAGAACATGAGCATGTGAAATGAAATGTTAGGTACATTTCATCTTAATTTACATTTAATCTAACTTTAAATGAATAAAATATTTATTCACTTGAGATAAGACCAAATCACCCTTAATGAATCTTCTTATTCACCATAAAACCATGACAACTCATCCTTATCATATTTCAAAGTCAAAGCTGAATTATTTTGACCTTCATTTCCGAAATTTCCCCTGAACTTTTTAAATCTTGCGTTTTAGTCACCAAATTCCACTGTTTCGGTTAAATTTGAAAAATTGAACATTTCCAAATCAAATTTCTCTGATCCAAAATATTAAAATAATATTTACAACCATTTTATAACATCCTTCAATTTTTTTAAAAATTCCAATTCGATCTGAATTACCAATTCCTTATCGGACTTTAACCCTTTCTAATTTTCCTTTACTAAAATTTCAAATCCAAAAATATGATTTCTATAAAACTCCACTATCAAGAGTAGACCATCTATTTATGGAATAAAATTCTTTTTACGAAATTATCACTTAATTCCCTATCTTTTTCCCAATTTTCTACTTTGACCATCAAACTTTCAAAATTTACATTTTGGTCATTATCTGAATTTTTGGGGTATTACGATAAATGCTTGCAAATGTGATTGAGGATCTTTGTAAAGGACCCTTTATATTGTCCTATGGATTGCAACATTTGAAACATGACCGACTAAAATTCAAAATTTGCAGCATGAATTGCTGGTCACACTATGCGAGGATGTAAGTCATCAAGTGTTGGCACTATATGTTCCTGATGGGTTAGTTGCAATCATCCATATTGTAAATGGATGCTATCTAACTCCATCTCCAGCCGACAATGCAACATCGTGCCTTTGTAGCAGAGGTAGAGCATTGTTGCCATTTTCAATATTCATATTTGTTTGATATCTTGCAACTCCTCTTTGACATCATCTAAATGTTCTCTCTATCTCTAAATCGAATGTCTCTAGATGTTCATCACTTCGGGGCAACCAAACTAGAAAGATAAGTACCTACAAAAAGAAAATAAACAAATAAGTAATTAATAAAATAAACTCTAACGCAACACCATTGCTCCCTGACAACGTCAAAAACTAGATGCAGTGTAAATGCTACAACAAACTGCAAGCATACACTGTCAAACAAGTAATAAAGTGGAAATAAAATTGTGACATATTTCGAATCCCACAGGGAGCAATCTTGTTTACAGTAGAGTTCATGTGTAGGAAAGATTATAGTGCAATGATTTGAAATCAATTGAAAATACCAATACTATTAGAGCAGGGTAATGCTATGGAAAACAAAGGAGCAATCATACCAATGGACCTAAGATACTGTCCTAAAGGGTTGCTAACATAATGATCATGCTGTAGCATTATGTTTACGAGCTATGCAATGATTAATCGACAACCTATTAATTTTTAACTCGTATTAAAAATTCTATAGGTATATAACTAACAAAGCATAACATAAGCATCCTATATCTCTATATGGATTCATTACTCTCGTAGTCACCTATGCTGCAACAAAACTAACATGCAATTTCAATTAACTTTGTATCTAAACTAATCACAAATCACATACAATAAATGTTATTATCTCTAATCATAATAATAAAACACAATTCATAAACATAGATTAAACATCAAAAACCATATTCCAAGCATTTTATCAAACACTTTATATTCGATACCCAATAAAACATAAAGTAAACTTTCAACATTCACAATAATGTTTTTCCCTTTCTCAAGTTCAAAACATCAAGATAAAGTTGAATCCCATTCAGCCACCGTTGCTCAATTGCTACTGTTTCACTCCCCGAAAAATGGACTAAGATGTCATTGTGGATAAAAATGGAGAAAATTTAGGAGAAAAATTCTTCTTTTTTTTTTTGATGAAATGAGCACTCCTATTTATAGGTTGATGGAGTGAACCCTCAACCAATCATTTTTCTCAACCATTCAAGTGATTCTAGAACATATGAAAGCTTCCAATGACCAGTTGTACCTTCTAGAAGGTTCTACATTCTTCACTCGATGAGTCACCAGATGCTGCAAAACCGTTTAGCACTCCAACACAACATTGCAACACAATATTACATGCAACTTCCATACATGCTACCAGCATTAGCTTACCCAATTCCAACACAAAATATAAAAATTAAGCAAACTTAGTCCCAAGATGCAAATAATATAAAAATATGCACAAATGATCCTAATATGCTCCTAAAATTTCTTAAGTTCAAGCTCAACCTAGGTAAAAATACTTCTAAATGATAACCCTTTTGGAGAATTATCATTTAGTATAGTTACCAGATACATTTATGTATTCAAAATTATAGGTACAATGCTGCTATGTTCTACAATACCCATACATTTATAGTGCTCCTATGCTGCAATTACAAGGCACTAAATGTGCCATACAGTTACATCCATTTATATTGCATACAATATAGAACACTCGATTATAGAACATCATTTTTGTTACTCTAATCTACCTATAGAATCAGTAAGAACATCACACGGTATCACTTTTTATTTTATATAGTGACATGTATAATAAAGAATTTTAGTTACTTTGATATAGTAGTTATAAATTGGTTTGTAACATAAAATCTAGTGATGTTTTAAAATAGGTAATATAAAGTATAATTAGTAGTATAAATGAATAGTATTTTAATAAATCATGTTTTAAATGCTAAATAGTTAAGTTTTAAATTAGGCAGTTTTAAGCAGTATTATTTATGATATGAAATAGTATCAAACTGCCTAGTTGCTGCCTAGAATTGGATTCAATTTTGATAATAAAAATATTAAATTATGATTTTACACGATTACTAGATTTAAAATAATGACATGCAATTTGGAAATTTTTTAGAAACATAATTTCATCTGTTTTTGAACAATAAATTTTTTATAAGATGTATGCGACATCTTTGAATTGTATATGGGGACATATATAGGAAAGAGGTTACATTTATTTGTTTTAGAGTTACATGTTTAGTCAACTCTCAGCCTAAATCGAATATAAAATATGTTAAAAAGTTTGTGCATGTCATTGATGTTCGTGTTATTGATTTAATATGGTTAAGTGATTTGATAAATGATGTTGCTTCTTATTAAAGTAAAATAGTATGAGTTTAAGTTAGATGTTCAAAGTAGAAAGATCGTCACGAATGATCGATTTTGAGCTTAAGGATAAAGCTAATAGTGGAGGCATAGAAATGTTACAATCGATCCTCTTGCGACCTAATCATAGAGGTGCACTGACACATTAATGAGTGTTAGTGTCAGCATTATCATCTAATAGTGTTGAAAGAAAGATTGTATTGGATTAGAACAAAGCATGGATGATTTTAGGATATCGCCCTAGATAGGATAATGCAGTGAGAGATTTTCCTCTATTTAGAGGAGGAATGTGAGAGGTGGTTACAATTTACTCATTTGAAAAACAAGGATATCATTTTAGGGAAACCTGTTATTATGTCTCAAGAATATGAAAATGACCCTAAGATCGAAGTTGATTTTGATATTATTATAGGTATGTTTAAATTCTTTGATAAATTCATAGATAAGTATTAAGTTGATTAAAAAGAGAGAGACATTTAATTAGAATTGATCTCAAGTGATGGAGTAAAGACTAACCCTTTAGGCCAAAGGGCAAGGGTAAGTGGCATATAAGTTGTCTGCTAAAATTTATAGATAGTTAAGTTCTTAGAGAACTTAATGTAATTATTCTTATCCTTTGAGGAATTCAAAATAAATGTTATATGTGGATTAATTATTTCCTTATCAGACAATATTAGATTATCATTTAAAGCCATCAATTCAGAAATTCTTGGAGAATTTTGAGATTGTCGCAATCGGTGTCTCGGGGGAAAAGGCTAACGAGTTGCAACGATGGAGTTTTTGAAATGATTTTATGAAATGATTTTATGAAATGTTAGGACTCACCACCAACCATTTTAAGGTGTGATTAGAACACCATAAAAATTGGGTAATTTAATAAAACATTTTATTTTATTTTATCTAAATGCCAAGTTTGGGGTATGCAAAAACTAAAAAATAGGTTCGGGAGTTGGTTACGTCAGGGAAGAGTTAACACCCCCACAGCGCCTAGAAATTGGTACCTAGTTAATTACCCTACTTTAAAATTTGGAAATTTGGAGTTTGAAGTTTTATTTAATTTTGAAATCAAAGATGAAAATGGAGCTTGTTTATCAAAGCCAATAATATTCACCCAAGCATGAATGTGGAAGATCAATTATTGTGCCCAATAATCGGTCATTGCCTTGAAATTTAAAAAATAAAGGGGTTTGAAAAGGATGTCCATCTACTTTGGGAATTACTAGCGGTCACCCCCTGAGCATAATGCGAAGGATACACCATTAACTCCTTGATAAATCAACATTGCCTTGTGTTTGAGAAAAAAATGCAATCAATAAACAAGCTTAAGAACCTAATTATACTATGTGAGTTTATTTAAGGGTTCCCCTAACCTAAGTGTCAATTTGTGTAATTTAACGAACCTAAGGGATTAAACCTAGAAATGGAGGCTCTAATATTAATCATATTCGATTTTAACCAATTATTGGATTTAATAATCGAGATTGTCCCTTGGGCATGAAGGAGAAAGCCAACTCAGATTACTTTCTAAATTAGAGGACTAAAGTAAAATTAAACTAATGTGAAGGCTCTAATTAAAGACCAAATTAATTATGATAAATACCTAATTCTAAAGTTTAGAGACTAGAATGTGAAAAGTCTAAAACTAAAGGACTAAGTCTAAAGTTAAGGTTCTAATTATTAACCGGATTAAGTATGCTAATTAGAAAGTCAATTTGAATCCTTGAGCATGATGGAAAGGATCAAATTGAAAATTCCCATATTTGAAAAAGTCTAAGGACTAATATGTAAAAAACTAAGTTTAAAGGAAAAAATGAAAATAAAGTATTAACGTTCTAAGATTAAAATAAATTAAAATGAGTTTAGAATAACATACAAAATTACCTTAATGCACGTACCTGTAAAGAAATAAAAAAATAAAATTGGAATGTTAATTAAATGTTCTAATTAAAGAAAATAATTTAAAGGAAAAGAATAAATAAATTAGGAAAATAGTATAAACAAAGCTAGTAAATCAAAGGAGAAGACCAATTTTAAATAAATAAATGAAATATCTGAAATTAGATTCAAATTACCTGAAAAGAGAATAAAATATTGAAGTTAGTGAAATGATTTAAAATAATGGCTAAATTTAATAAAATAAAAACCAGGGATTAAATTGCAATTAAAAGAATCAATTTCATATTAGAGAATATATTAAAATTTCTAGAAATGATTAGGTATTAAATACTAAATAATTATGTGAATAAAAATGTCTAAATTGAAATAAATTCAAAATTAAACATGTAAAGAATTAAAATAGGGACCGAAATGTATAAACAAGGCTAATGTTGAGGTACCTAAAAAGAAATAAAACAAAAATTAGTATTATTACATAAAAACGAAAAATAACAAAATAAGGAAACAAATTCAAATTAATTAAGAAAATAATATAAAATCAGTGACGAAACTGTAAGCTTGAAAGAGTGAAGTGGCCACGGTGGGGATTAGAACCTAGAGCCCAAAACGCGTGGGTAAGCATCAAAATGACGCCGTTTGGGTTCAACTATATAAGCCTTTTGTTGGTTACTTTTTCTCATTTTTCTTCATCTCTCTCTCTTTGCTCTTTTGAAATGCTCTCCCATCTCTCTACCTTCTCCAGAAACCAACGATGAGCGCCACCGTCGGCCACCGCCAGCCACCACACTATCGTCGTCTTCGGTGGTCGTTCGAGCCCAAACTTCACCAGTTGACTCATCTTGGCACTGTGTGCTCGAAGCCGACCTTTAATGCCATGAAAAAGGCTGAGAACCTCTTGGTTTCCAACATTCTAAACTCCGCCTTCCATTGTTGGATCAGACCAATTTCGAGATATATTGCTCCTCTCCTCGATGCGATTCTTCCCACCATTTTAATTAGTAAAAGAAGGTCCCTAACTCCAGTGGAAGGCTCAACCAAAGGTAAAGAACCTCTCACTCTCTCTTTTTCTTTTTTAGTTTCATTTTAATGAGATTGTTTGATGTTTCTGAAAATAAAAATGAAATATAGAAATGCTTCGTGGTTTTTATTGAATGCAACAAAATATAAAATAAAATAGTGTTGCTAAAAAACGCTTCTTTGTATTCTCTGGTATTCAAATAGGGATGGGTTACATTGCTTGGTTCTCACTGAATTGAGAAGGAGAAGATCCTGTTTTACAAGAAAATGTTGGGGTTTGATGATTATTTTTTTGTTATTCTCTCGTGCGAGGCTGTTGGAGGTGAGAGCCTATCCTTGGCAATGAGTAGGGGACCACTTGATGGCTACTGGTGAAGGGGTCCTACTAGCATGTGAAGGCCGTTGGAGGAGGCGTACGACCAAGTTGATGTGGTGTGGTGATGAGCACTTGGAGGGGTACAGTTGGTTGGGAGATGAAGCTTTTGGAATGCTTCCGGAATGTTGAAAATGTGCAGGCATGAAACAGTTGGGTAGCAGCTTGTGGCGGTAGAAGGGACCATAATTAAGGTTTCTCACTATCACTGAATAATTTGGCTTGTTGGAGCACTAGGCATGCTCTGCTGGGTTGCTATTATGGGCTAATTGGGTTCTTATAAATGGGTCTGTTTGGGTTTATTTGGTGTAACCGGGTAGATTAAATGGATAAATGGGTTTTATTGTAAAATGGGTTTTTATTGTAAAATGGGTTATGTATTGGGTTGAATGTGACAAAAATGGGTTTAGTGAATGCTAAATGGGTAGTGGGTTTAGTTTAATGAAATGGGTTTTCATTTGTCATTGGTTTCTAACCCAATTTGAATCCGATTAAGCAAAGGCTCCCAATCCACTTTCAATGCTTCCATGAACCACTTTTATCCACGTTACAAAGGCTCCCAATCCACTTTCAATGCTTCCATGAACCACTTTTATCCACGTTACTAATGTGTTCGAAATGCTATGACATCAGGTCAATTTATCTATCCCGAACAAAATTTGTAATACTTCAAAATTTTTGTTAGTGATCAAAATGTAAAATTTAAAAGTTTAGTAGTTAAAGTATAAAGTTTGGAAAAAATTAGGGACCAAAAGTGTAATTTATAAAAGTATGTATTTTGAGTCTGTAAATGAATAGTTTAACACCAAGAGTAATGTTTTGGTGAGAATAAGATTTTGATCCTGAATTTATGAGTAAAAGCTAAAAAGTGTTGAAGTTCGATAAAATTCGGTAAATCATATCGAATAAAAATTTTAGGAAAATTTGAAGGGTATTAAATTAAGCTTAGAAATATTATTTTGACATATTAAAATGATGAAAAATAATATGGAGCACTGGATTTGAGAATTTATTTCCATGTTCAATTTGAACCGTTGGATGAAAAATGGCATAGGCAAAGCTGTAAAGTGTAAAATAATTTGTTTATATTTGACTTTATAAAGATGATAAGAGTTATGTGTCTTGGTATGAAGGTAAATATTAAGTTTCATTAATGGTAAAATGAACATTTCTCATTAAATGAATTTTATATTCATTTAATCTTAAATATATGATAAATTAACATAAAATGAAAGGAAAAATTTCATAAAGTTTGTTCATTTTCAGCTCCATTTCATGCTCCCCATGACCAAGGTAAGAGAAATTTTATTTTTCATTTTTGAGCAATTTCCTTTGGTTTTTGGATTAAGCCGTGAAATAAAAAATTATTCTATTCGAAAAACACTATCATCTGATACCATTATTGCCTGCTAATCTTGCTTGAGTTCAAAGATCCTAAATTCTAGGGTTTATGTTCATATTAGGGTTTATTGAATTGATGATGAATTTTGATGTTATTGAGGTTGTAGAATCATTTACAAGCTTGACTGTCAATTAAAATCACCTATATATGTCTATACATGCTTATGTTGATTTTGGCCTAACCCTAGATTTGGGGAAATATATTGATTTGATGAAATTAAGTTAGGGCTTTGATTTTATAGATTTTAGAAGGTTGAATAAAGATTGATTTCATACTTGAATCAGATCAAAATTGAGTAAAATCAGGAAAACCCTAATATTGAACATACAAAGCATTCAACCTTGATTATAGAGGATGAAAAAATTATGAGAATTTTTTAGGGATTGGAAATGATATAGGAAATATTCTACAAGCCTTAGAAAATTTAGGGACCATTTTGTAATTTTATGAAAGTCAGAGGACCTAGTCAATAATTATAGAAAAGTTGTGGGTTGTTGTGTAATGGTTCAATAGTTGAGCTACTATGCTGGAAATTAATGTTTAAGTGTTGAAATTGATGTTAGAATGTGAAATTGGATTATTTTTGGGAAGTTGGTAAAAGTTGAGGCTTAAATCACAAATATGGAAACGTTGGGATATTAAGTGAAAACATTATGTAAAATTTGGTTAAAAATGTACTTGAATGGTCAATTTTAAAGTGTTATGGTTAACAATTACGTTGGGACATGGAATTAGTACCGAAATAATTTTTAGGAAATTATTTTATATTGTGTGCCTATGTTAGTAAGATTCTAACATGTGGTTTAAATTTGAATATGTTTGTAATGATGCTCATTTCGATTGTGTTCTTGAAATCAAGATAAAGCAATATTAAAGTTATGGAAAAGCTTAAGGATGGAATGTGAAATCCTAAGCGAAGTTTGCAAGCTAAGGACACCAGGTGAGTGCAAATTTATTTTGTACTTATGTTATCGAATAAACATTGGCTTGTAATAAGCCAGTGACGGAGTTACAATGGTGAGGAGTGACTCCTAAAATGTTATTTGATTTTGATGCAGTCATATATGTGCATTTGGTGAGCTAATAGAACTAGTGACATGCTGAAATGCAAATTGGTGAGGTCTACTTAGAAATTTAGTTCTTGACAGTGAGTTTAGAAAATCACCATAAATTATAAAAAATGATTAGAGGATGATTTTTATACCGTTGGATTTGTATATCATTCTAATTTTGTTTAGAATAAACATAAACTAATTTTGGGGTATATACAAAAAGATATGAATTTTTAACCGAGAATATGTTAGAAAATAGGGCAACAAATTCTGCTCAAAACAGATTATATCAGCCAATTTTGAAAATTCATTATAAATGGTAGAAATTGAACTAGAAGAAGCGCCTTATATGATTAGATTCGTAATCGAGTCTAGTTTCTAGTGGTATAAACAGAATAATTTTGGAACATTTAGATTAATACAGAATCATATTTCTTTAAAGGTAGTGCAAACTGATAGGATATGAAATTATGAAAAATTTTGGGATTTAACCAAATTAGAATAAAAGGATCAAGTTAAAGCTTAGTGAGACTTATATTTTGACTTGTATACAATGTCAAAGTGAGTACAATGCATGCATAATATTATAAAATGGATGTTTTATACATCATTGGGTAGGACTTGCGATAAGTCTACCTTGTTTATATTGGCATGATATTTATGTCATTTATCATATATTTGACATATTCTAAATATGTCAAAGGTTGACTATAAAATGCATTTATCACTGGTTATTATATATGATGTTTATCATGAATATATATGATGTTTACTGCGAATGTTATTTTAGGTATGAATTGCATAAGATTAAAATATATTAATATATATTGCCATGGAATGAATAAAAATAGACTATAAGCCCAAGTAAGTCATTGAGGGAAATGGGTATAGTTGGCATGCCATAGAGTCCAGCAGCAGGCTACATATTTGGGGATTGCACTAAAGTATAACTAGTGCATATGGTTGGCACGACCTTATGTGTCATTCAAGATTGCACTAAAGTATAACTATTGCATATGTTGGGCAGACCTTATGTGTTATATTCGGGATTGCACTAAAGTATGACTAGTGCATTAGTGGGCACGACCTTATGTATCATATTTGGGACTGCACTAAAGTATAACTAGTGCACATGGTGGGTACAACCTTACGTGTCATACTCGGGTTAGCACTACGGTGCATATATTTGACTCCTGTACCCAGGGTCCTTAGGGTTTAAATTGGGATATGGTTAATTGCTTAATAAATGATAAACATGAGAATAAGCTTAGAGCTTATGGAATAAATTATAAGTATATTGATAAGAAATTTTTATGTGATTCATATCATGTTCATATTAGTAGCATGATTGGAAATACATGTAAAGTGATCATAATGAATTGAATATTATTATCGTTTACATTTATGTGTTGCATTGCCTTGAATATATTTCTATTGATTGCTTCACTAAGTATATACTTAGCATGTGATGATTTTCAAGCGTAGGTAAAAGGAAGAAAAAGGTGTAAGTAGCTGATATTGGCATCAATCACCAAGGAATAATTATATGTAACAGTAATGATATCCTATCGTATTCTAAAGTTTCTAGTTAGCATGTATATGAGAATGAAGTGTCTATAAAATTTTAATGTAGTTAGTATTAAATATAATGAATAATATGAATTAATATTATGATATTAAACTATGTTTTAAATATTAATTGGATTTTAAATAAGATAATTTTAATTATTATATAAAACATAGCAGAACAGCATGTTATTGCCAAACCAAATTTTAAAGAGAAGTTGAAATATTATATTTTGATTTTCTCTGATTACTTATTTTATAATAAATGTTATAAATATGTAATTCGTGAAAGAACTAGAAATTTACCTATTTTGGGTTATGAAACCAAATTTTAAAGAGAAGTTGAAATATTATATTTTGATTTTCTCTGATTACTTATTTTATAATAAATGTTATAAATATGTAATTCGTGAAAGAACTAGAAATTTACCTATTTTGGGTTATGAAATGTTTCGAATTTTTTTGATGTGACATATTTAACTCGTAATAGTATAGTATATGGGTTAAGGGTGTTACAAAATTAGGTTACAATAGTTTCCCCTCTTTGCTTGTTGTTATGGAACAATAACGAAGAAAAGACAAAAAATAGCCTAATTTTGTTCGATCTGACTGTAATTCTATACTTCCTGGCACCATCTTTGTTTTTCAATCATCCAATCGAACGATCCGCCCTAAAACAATTGAACAACTTACCACCATGCCTCTGAAAACTCCAATTCACATATGTTGGTATGTTCAATCCACTGATGTAATACCCATAACCCATATACGCGAACCAAGACGAGTTACATATGTCATATCATAAATTCAAAACATTTCTTTAATTGAACTGAGTAAAATTTTGTTTCATTTAAACATCTCAAGTTTCCTAACTTGAACAATTATTATATAATAATTATTTAGAGAAAAATCATAATATAATATTGTTGGTTACCAATTCAAAACCAGTTTCAAGCAGTGATAGACAATTATGTTATGTTTCATAAAATAAATACGATTGTCCATCATGTTTGATTTAAAACCCAAATTAATTTTATTTAAGCATAGTTTAATATCATAGTATTTATTCATACTATTAATTATATTTAATTCTAACAATATTAAGAAATTGCAGACATTTCATTCTCGTATACATGCCAGCTAAGACTTTTACAACACAGTATGATGTCATCATTGTTACTTGTAAATATTTTCTCGGTGATTGATGCCAAACTTAGCTCCTTACTCATTTTCTTCATTTTACCTGCGCGTGAAAAATCACCACACGCTAAGTATACACTTAGTGAGACAATCATATAAATATTCAAAGCAATACAACATATAAATATAAATGAGCAATACTATTCAATGCAATGCGATCACTTTACCTGCATTCCAATCCCTCAATGATTACTTGGGCATATAGTCTGTTTTTTTCCATCCATGGCAAAGTATATATCATAATTTAACATTGGCACTTCATACCCAAAATCATTCATGATAATATCATATAGTTCATGATAACATCATATTAATGATCAGGATCATATTTTATATTCAACCTTTGACATATTTAGAATATGTCAAATATATGACATAAATATCATGCCAATATAAACAAGGTAGACTTATCGTAAGTCCTACCCAATGATGTATAAAACATCCATGTATAATGTTATGTATGCATAGCACTCACTTTGACATTATATAAAAGTCAAAATATAATCCTCACTAAGCTTTAACTTGATCATCTGCTTCTAATTTGGTTAAATCCAAAAAAATTGTCATAATATCATATTATGGCAGTCTACACTACCTTTAAAGAAATATTATTATGTATTAATATACACACTAAAAAATATTCCGTTTATACCAAATGAAACTAGACTCAAATATGAATCTATCCATATAAGGAACTCATTCTATTTTAATTTGTACAATTTATGGTAAATTTTCAAATTTGACCGACAAAATTTGTTTTGAGCAGAATCTGCTGCCTGTTTTTTAGCCTATCATCGGTTAAAAATTCATATCTTTTTTTATATACCTCGAAATAAATTTCCATTTGTTATAAAATTATACTGGTATAATAGTCAAATAGTATAAAAATCACCCTCTAATCATTTTTGTAGAATTTATGGTGATTTTCTAAACTTACTGTCCAGAACATAAATTCTAAGCAGGTTTCACCAATTTGCATTTTCAACTTGTTCAATAATTCTATTAGATCACCAAATGCACATATATGCATGCATCACAAATCACATCACCTTTTAGGAGTCATTCCTTACCATAGTAACTTAGTCACTGGCTCATCGCAAGCCAATGTTTGTTCGATAACATAAGTACAAATTAAATTTGCTCTCACCTAGTATCCTTAGCTTGTAAACTTCCCTTAGGGTTTCACATTCCATCCTTAAGCTTCTCCTTAGCTTTGATATTGGTTGATCTTGATTTCAAGCACACAATATAAATAAGCATCATTACCAAACATATACAAATTCAAACCAAATGTTAGAATCTTACTAACATAGGCATACTTTGGAAATTAAATTCCTAACAATTTTTTCGATACTTATTCGATATGATTTCCATGTTACAACATAAATGTTGACCTTAATACTTCCAATTGACCATTCAAGTTCCTTTTTATCCCAACTTCACATCACATTTTTACTTAAGTTCCCAACCTTTCCATATTTGTGATTTAAACCTCAACTTTTACAAGCTTTCCAAAATAATCCAATTTCACATGCTGACTTCAATTTCAACACTCAAACATTAATTTCCAGCATAGTACATCAAATATTGAAAAATTACACAATAATCCATAACTTTTTTGAAATTAATGATTTGGTCCCCCAACTTTTCAAAAATTATAGAATGGTCCCCAAATTTTTGTAAGGCTTGTATAATACTTCCTACATCATTTCCAATCCTTACATAATTTTTCCAAATTTTTTCTCTCCATTTAAACCAAGGTCGAATACTTCAAAGTTCCAAGACTATGTTTTAATGATTTTGCTCAGTTTTGATTTGATTCAAGCATGAAATCAAGTTC
Organism: Hibiscus syriacus; assembly: GCF_006381635.1. Classification (NCBI taxonomy): domain Eukaryota; kingdom Viridiplantae; phylum Streptophyta; class Magnoliopsida; order Malvales; family Malvaceae; genus Hibiscus; species Hibiscus syriacus. The sequence continues at coordinate 2,312,416 of NW_024062535.1, read as the reverse complement.
GATTCAACCTTATACAATATCTAAAATAAAATCCCTAACTTAATTTCATCAAAACACATCTTTCCCCTAAAGCTAGGGTTTGACCGAAACTTTATACGTTAATATGATCATGTACAAGTGATTTTAATCATCAATCATGCTTGGAAATGATTCTACAACCTCAATAACATCAAAATCCTTTATCAATTCCATAAACCCTAATGTGAACATAAACCCTAGAATTTGAGATCTTTAAACACAAACCAAATTAGCAAACAATAATGGTACCAAATGATAGGATTTTTTTGAATATAACAATTTTTTATTTCACGACATGATCCAAATCCAAAGGAAATTGCTCAAAAATTGAAAATAAAAATTCTCTTACCTTGTTCACGGGGAGAACAAAATTTTGGTTGAAAATGGATAAGTTTTCATGCAATTTCTAATGAATTTCATGTTAATTTACCTTATATTAAGCTTAAATGAATAAAATATTAATTTAATGAGAAATGTCCATTTTGCCATTAATGAAACTTGATATTTACATAAATACCAAGCCACATAAACTTTATCATCTTCCAAAGTCAAATATGGACAAAATATTTTTCCCTTTACAACTTTGCCCATGCCATTTTCCAAAATTTGCAATCTTGCTATTTTTCATCAAACGATCCAAATTGAACATGGAAATAAATTCTCAAATCCAATGCTTCATATTATTTTCCATCATTTTAAAATATGGAAACAATATTTCTCAGCTTAATTTATCATCCATCAAATTTTCCTGAAATTTCTATTCGATCCGATTTACCGAATTTTTGCCAGACTTTAACACTTTCATGTTTTTAACATAATTTCTAGATCACGAATCTGATTTCAATAAAACCCCATTCTCAAGACTAAACTATCCATTTATGGAATAAATTTTGTTTTAGGGAAAATTACCACTTAGGTCCCTAAACTTTTCCCAATTTTCTACTCTGGCCACCAAACTTTTAAAATTTGCATTTTGGTCACTAACTAAAATTTTGGGGTATTACAACTGATATGCTCCATGTGCCTAAAATTTTCTCGCTTGGTTTTCCCAACCTTAATTTGGTTTGCCTCAATCTCGTAAATGATGGAGCTGCAAAATACCCAATTACCCTTAATTAATATATATAAGGATTTATTTATATGTTGCTTATTTCTTTTTTTCTTTCCCTTTTTTCTTTTTATTTTTATTTTTCTATTTCTTGTTTTTGACTTTTTTGGTTTTTTTCTTTTTGTTTCTTTTTTAAAAGTAATACTGATGTTGTTTCAACTTCTTGTGTGATGAAAACAAGCGAAATGTTGATATTGAACCAACTCCCTTTGTTATGGAATTGAGTGCAATGTTGATGTTGACCCAACTCACTCTGTTTTGAAATCGAGTGAAATATTGATATTAACCCAATTCCCTCTGTTATGGAATCGAGTGAAATGTTGTTGTTGACACAACTCTCTCTGTCTCGAGCGAAATGTTGATGTTGATCCAACTCATTCCATGATGGAATCAAATATGCAAAAAGTTATGATGTTTTTGTAAAAATTGAATTTAAAATATCGAACGTAAAGAGCTGAAGGCCTTGAATTCTCTGCTGAGATCCTTATTGTTCAACGTGAAGTTATGGATTCAAATCCTTGCTAACTTTCTGAAATGTATACTTTTAGAAAACTCATTACTTTATTTCTTTGACGATGCTTCATTTTGTTCAGCCAATGTTGTATCTTTCATTCAAAGATCTTGCTCGAAAGTCTTATAGATGGCCCAAAGGACTTAATCACCATGCTCGAAAGACTTAGTAGTGACCCAAAGGATTTAATCATCACGATCGAATGACTTACTATGACCTGAAGGATTTTGTTTTCTTAAAATCAATTTCTTTCTTTTCAAGGATATCATGTGAAAACATCATGCCAGAAGGTCTTATAGATGGCCCGAAGGACTTATCACCTTGCTCGAAAGAATTAAAGATGACCTAAAGGATTTGCTCTTGCTTGGAAATGTTTTCTTTCTTTTCAAGAATATCATGTGAAAACGTCGTGCCCGAAGGTCTTATAGATGGCCCGGATGACTTATTACCCTGATTAAAAGACTTATAAATGACTTGAAGGATTTAAACACCATTCTCAAAAGACTTACTTATGACTCGAACGATTTAAAAAATCATTTGAAAAGATCATGTTTCTTGGAATTGTTAATTAATGATTGTTCTATAAATTTGGTTCTTCAATTCTTGAAATGTAATTCTCTTAATTTGAGGTTTGAATTCTGATTTTCTCTTCTTTCTTTCTCCTTGGAAGATCTGTAATGATTATGCATCTATGTGTGAAAATGTGAATGTAATGTAATGAAAATGTAGTGTATGAATTTCTTGTGTATAGAAATGATGATCAATAATCTTTTTCTAGCTTGAAAGTGGATAATTCAGTATTCCTTCACTTGATTACTCTTGAATAGGCCTTGCCTTGATATCAATATGGAGATTTGTCATCTCAAGCTCATATCTTGTGCAATCATGCATTTTCATGTCTTCTATCTTCTGGTTTCTTCTTTTTTTCTTGGAAGATCTGTTATGATTATGCATCTATGTAAAAATATGAATGTAATGTAACATATGATTGTCTTGTGTGTAGAAATGTTAGTCAATCTTCTTATGGCTTGATAGCGTAAAGCATAGTCTTCCTTCACTTAATTATTCATGCTTGTAACTCATCTTATCTTGATATCATTATGGTAACTTGTTAGCACAAGTTTACACTCATTGTGGAACAATATGATCATCTTGTGTAATCATTTTTTTGTCTTCTATCCTTTGGTTTCTTTGCTAAAATCTTAAAAGAAATGTTCCCCCTTGAAATCATGTATATGGTCAGACGCTTTGTTTGTGTCTGACTCCAGTGCTCAATCAAAATTGTTTCTCAAGACTCATCTGCCAACTAATGCATGAATTGTATGTTTCTCAAGGTAAGCCCTTTTCGTCTTCATATTTTGCTCCTGAGACTCCAAGTGGTGAGGTTCAAGTTTTAATGCCTTATTGATCTTGCTATGTCGACATGTTATGTTGGAAATTCCCCAATGTGGATATCTCACGACCCAATCTTACTTAAATGACAAGTAATTCAACTTCAAATAATGTTATCCTCGTGTTAACATATGTTATCATCTTGGAAAAATAGAAGTGTTGTATACTCTTTTTCTTCATTTTCTATCTTGATCAAATAGTTTGAGGGCCTCTTTCTATGAAACATTAAAATCTGGTGGAAACTCAAGAAATGATTCATTCTTCTAGAAGAAATGCTTTGGCTCTGAGATACTAGGAAATCTCTCATCATGCCCCATTTTGTTCAGGTGATCATCTGCTTTGACTGATTGTAACATCGCAAAGTAGCGTAAGGAAATTTAACTTTGAGTGCTCTGATCATTTGAACCTTATTGTTCAAGAATCCGAGAATGTCTTTTTATCATGTATCGCTTGTTGTTCTTGCTTTTGACCTTTATTCATTGTCTCTTTTCTTCACTTGAGGTAAAATTAGCCTCACCAGCTTCAAGGACCTTTTTACTTGAGATCGTCTTGTTTGAAAATATTTTTATTCCTCTTTCAATTTAAAAAATGTGAAAAAAATTGATGACTAAGTTTTTTTTTAAAAAGCTGTCATTTTCTTCAGGCTCACAATCTAAACAAATTACAAAACAAGAGTTCATTGAATATCAAATAAGTCAACTTCTCTTTTAATCCTTCAAAAAGTATATCCATTTGACAAGTGTAAATATTAATATTGATTTAAGGCTTAGGTTGACTTGGGAATATGGATTATTTTTGGTTAATATGGGGAGGTAGAGTGTTTCGGGTTTATTTGAGGAGGTAATGTATTTTAAGTTGGGTTCTTTGGTTAAGATCTTGAATCATCAATTATGGTGTTCATTGATATGATAAAGTAGTCATTATGCTTATTTTTTGGACATGTTCACTGATTCCCAACTCTTGTGAGTATCTTCAAGTGATATGCCGCTTTATCGTATAAGACCTCTTACTCTGCAACAACTGCATGATCTTCATATTTGAGCTACCTTTTCAGGTTTTCAACTGAATCCTCCTTTAGTTTCAAAACGTCATTTGGAATGAAATTTAAAGATAGTTTTTCCCACTTATAAATCCATGTATGATTAGAAGAGACTTGTCAGACACGTAATGTAGGCCAGGGCTTATGGTTATGAAAAACAATGATAAATAGGCTGAAATAAGTGTTTAAGGGTGATTGAACTAAGGATATACTTGTGTTGACGTTTTTAATCTTGCCTTGCCTGATTTGAATCTGTTTGCAACTATTTAATTTTTTTTCTTTTTCTGGATCCCTCTAGACTTCCTTTTTTCATTCTTTTATACTTTTGACTTTTCTTGATCTTCTTGTTGAATCTGGATCTTTGAACCAATTTTACTTGATCATCCTTATGGCTTGAGGATCATTGAATCATTTTATTTTGAGGGACTCATTACTTGTACTTCTCATTCTCTTTATTGTTGAATCTTGAATAGCACTTTGATTTGGATACATTCATTGTTCTCTTTCTTTGGAGAATTATTAATTTCCATTTGAACTTCATTTATTTCTTGTACTTGAATATCTTTTTTTCATTTTCCCTTTTTCTTTTATTCTCAGCTTGATTTGATCTTTGAACTTTTTATTTGATCCACATTGCGATACCTCATTATTCTTTTTTTTATTCCACAGAGACTTGTCTTTGTAATAAAATCTCAACTAATGGTCTTCACTCATGCGAGCAAATTTTCTCCACCTTGTCCTCTAGTGTAGAGGGTGATCCTTGGTTAGGATTGAATCATAAGAAAATATTCTAGGCTCAATGGGAACAACAAGGGATATACTTTCTCTTCTCGGAGAGGGATAATGAAACAAAACCGTTCATCATTTTATACACAGAAGTCCTTGCAAAAGGGGTATCCCCAGGGGGATTAGTATTCATGATTAACTTTATTCATATGAAAATAATGTAATTAAAGCATGATAGAACTATTTCAGTTATTCTCTTTATTTCTACTTCTTGTTGCTATAAGTATGCAATAATTATTCGAGTGCTTCTTTAAAAATTTGGTCCAAAATACCCATCTCATTTTCTTATAGGAATGGTTCACGCACAAACAGACATCTTGTACTTTATGCCTCCAGGTTTTATTAAGGTTGGAAATAAATGTTGTTTTTGCGTCTAGGAAGGAAAAAGTGTGGCTTTGAAGTCTTATTTCTGAATTAAAGTAATGTTATGAAAAGACCGATTCTATATGAGAAGGTAAGAATATGGATTCAGTGCCTCGGGAAGGATATGGGCAGACTTTATATCTTTAAAAAGGAAGTGATGTCAGGGTTTGTCTTTTTGGTAATGAGAATACATTATTTCGGGTAAGGAATCGAGTAATGGTACTTTTGGTTTTGGACAGATTTGATGGGTTTAACCTTGCAACTTTTCAAAAATCTATAATTCCTGAAGAAGTGAAAGAACTTTTATTTCATTTGATATTCAAAGAACTACAAGATTAAAACTTAATTTATTGCTCATAACCTTAGAAAGATGACATAAGTTCAACATCAAACTATTTAGGTAAACAAAGGAAGAACAAAAACATGTTCAAACTGGATAATGCAAGTACAACAAGGTTTCATAGTGGATGTAAGAACTTCTTCTTAATTAGCGTTAGAATGTCTCATTACGCGTTAAAGATCAATGCCCCTGGGTCAATCAAATTCTGGACCTTGCTCTTTGGTGCCCCACAAATCTCAATGGTATGCCCCAAATATATGGTGTTAACGTCACATCCATGGCTCTCAAGTCTTCTTTAAGTACGAAGGGGTGACTTCAAATTATCTTCAAAATAGGAATATCTATAAGGTACTTATATTCTCTAGGATCAATGCATATTGAGATGCTTAAATATCATGCAATGTTTGGTGTAGAGATGTGAATACATAAATGCGAATGTGTATGCTAAAGCAAAGATGGGAGTGCAAAAATGCAATATGCAACAAAAGGATTGATCCCACAAATAACTGTTCCTATAACAATTCTTGAAAACTGACAATGTCTCTGTACTATAGGAAAGATACATATGGTCCATCTTCTAATTATCCCACTTGTGTGAGTAATTGGATAATGCGTCATTTTTTGTCAGATCAGTCACTTCATAAATCTTTAGAGATTCTACTTCTTCTCCTATAGCGACGATTTATCGTGCTGGTTATTGACCTCTAGCTACTATCTTCAGTATTTAATCTTCTTGAGTTCAACTTGTCTTCTCAATAGGTAGACTATCTCTTGATTCTACTCGATCTACGGAGAATCTTTGAAAATTCTATCTAACCTAGTGAAAGGCATTACTGCAGGTATTTTTGTTCAAGAACCTTCTAAATGACCAGTTATTTCAAGGATCGATACCTTTGAATGCTATGTCATTTTCATGCAAAAATAAAAAAAACACAAGACAAGAAAAAAAGAAATCAAGTTAGTAAAAATGATAATGTAAGCTAACAAAAATAAATAGATACAACTCACAGATGAGACTAAAAAATAAAGCACACAAAGGAAATTAAAGTCCTAACAGCAGACGTTCTAGTTCTCTTAGGTTATCAACATGGCTCTAGAGGGGTGGATTTACTAAATTCTTTATATGAATTAAGGTTTTAAAGAAAGGTTCCCAAACTATCCTTACAATCTGCTAAGGTTAATAAAGACTAAAATTCTAGCCCATTATAAACTTGTGAATCAGATTCAGCTTAGGGGATCACACCGCTAACTGCGTATCTTGGAAATGATATCCAGATAGGCAACTTAGGATGCTTTCCAGAGGCAATTTGTTAGACCCACACAAATAAGCCCAATGCTCTCGTGAGGTGTGATGTTTCCCCTATTTAGGTGAAACGGGAGAAAGCTCAGGTATAGAGCTTTGATATGCAACATTTCTAAATTTTATCAGAAGTGTAAGCATTAACCAGAGAGAATTTTTTTCAAGTTTTAAAAGAACATAATGAAATGTAAATTAAATAAATTCAAACTCAAAATTTCCAAATTCCAAATGTAAGGTAATCAACTCGTGGCTTGACTCTCAATTTTTTTAGAAAACAAAACATCTCCAGTAAAGTCGCCAAACTGTCACAACTGACCCATTGGGAAAAAGACCGATGGCTTGCAACTTGAAGTGTTTTTGAAATGATTTTATGAAATGTTAGGAGTAGCCACAAACTATTTTAAGGTGTAATTGAAACACCATAAAATTTGGGTAATTTAATAAAACATTTTATTTTTTATTAAAATACCAAGTTTGGGGTCTACGAAAACCAAAAAATAGGTTCGGGAGTCGGTTACGTGTAGGGAAGGGTTATCACCCATACAACGCCAAAAATTGGTACCTAGTTGATTGCCCTACTTTAAAATTAGATGTTTGGATTTTAAAGTTGCATTTAATTTTGAAATCATTATTGATGCAAAGTTGAAGAGGGTGCTTGTTTATCAAAGCTAATAATATTCACCCAAGCATGAATTTGGAAGATCAATTATTGTGCCCAATAATCGATCATTACCTCAAAATTTAAAAATGAATGGGTTTAAAAAAGATATCAATGTACTTCGAGAATAACCAGCGGTCACCCTCTGAGCATAATATGGAGGATACACCATTAACTCCTTGGTAAATCAACATTGCCTTGTGTTTGAAAAAGAAATGCAATCAATCAACAAGTTTGAGAACCTAATTATACTAGGTGAGTTTATTTAAGGCTTCTCCTAACCTAAAGTTTCAATTTATGTAATTTAAAGAACCTAGGGATTAAACCTAGGAGTGAAGGCTATAATATCAATCCTATTTGATTTTAACCAGTTATTGGATTGAATAATAGAGATGAACCCTTAAGCATGAAGGCGAAGGCCAACTCAGATTACTTCCTAAATTAGAGGACTAAAGTGAAATTAAACTAATGTGAAGGCTCTAATTAAAGACCTAATTAATTATGTTAAAAGAATACCTAATTCCAAAGTTTAAGGACTATAATGTGAAAAGTCTAAAGCTAAGGGATTAAGTCTAAAGTTAAGGTTCTAATTATTAACCGGATTAAGCATGTTAATATGAAAGTCGATTTGAATCCTTGAGCATGAAGGTAAAGATTAAATTGAAAATTCCCCTATTTTAAAAAGTCTAAAGACTAATACGTGAAAAAACTAAATTTAAAGGAAAAAAGTATTAACATTCTAAGATTAAAATTAATTAAAATGAGTCTAGAATAACATAAGAAATTACCTTAATGCACGTACCTGAAAAGAAATAAGATAATAAAATTGGAATGTTAATTAATTGTTATAATTAAAGAAAATAATTTAAAGGAAAAGAATAAATAAATTAGGAAAATAGAATATACAAAGCTAGTAAATCAAATGAGAAGAACAAATTAAAATAAATAAATGAAATGTCAAAAATTAGATTCGAATGACCTCAAAAGAGAATAAAATATTGAAGTTTGTGAAATGATTTAAAATAAGGATAAATTGAAATAAAAAAGCAGGGATTAAATTGCAATTAAATGAATCAGTTTCATAATAGGGACTACATTAAAATTTATAGAAATGATTAGGAATTAAATAATAAATAATTATGTGAATAAAACAAATGTCTAAATTGAAATAAATGCAAAATTAAACATGTAATTGAAGAATTAAAATAGGGACAAAAATGTAAAAGCACGGCTAATGTTGAGGAACCTAAAAAGAAAAAACCAAAAATTAGTATTATAACGAAAAAATGACAAATAAAAAATAAAGACAAAAATTCAAATTAATTAAGAAAATAATATAAAATAAGTGACGAAATTGTAAGCTTAAAAAAAGTGCAGTGACCACGGAGGGGATTGGACCTTAAAGCCCAAAACGAACGGGTAAGCATCAAAACGACGTCGTTTGAGTTCGGCTATTTAATCCCTTTTTTGTTTTATTTTTCTCATTTTTCTTCCTCACTCTCTCTTTCTCCTCTTTTGAAATGTTCTCCCCTATTTTTTACCTTCTCCAAAAATGGGCGATGAGCGCCATTGCCGATCGCTGCACCGACCACCGTACCGCTGTCGTCTCCGGTGGCCGTTCGGGTCCAAACTTTACCTGTTGGCTCGTATTGGCACTGTGAGCTAAAGTTCGACCTTGGTTATGTAAGAAAAGACATCCAACGTTGTAAAAAGGCCGAGAACCTCTCGGCTTTCAACGCTCCGATCTCCGTCGTCTATCGTTGGATTGAGTCAATTTTGAGATATGTTGCTCCTCTCCTCGTTGCGATTATTCCCACCATTTAAATTAGAGAAAGGAGGTCCCTAACACTGATGGAAGGCTTGATCGATGGTAAAGAACCTCTCACTCTCTCTTTTTATTTTTTTTTAGTTTCATCTTAATGCGATTGTTTGATGTTTCTGAAAAAAAATGAAATATAGAAATGTTTGGTGTTTTTTTTTATTGAATTCACCAAAATAGAAAAGAAAATGGTGTTGCTAAAAAATGCTTCTTTGTATTCTTTGGTATTCGATTATGGATGGGTTACATTGATTGGTTCTCTCTGACTTGAAAAAGGGAAGATCCTATTTTACAAGAAAATGTTGGGGTTTTATAGAACCCGTTTGATACCAAGAAAAAAAAAGAAAAAATCTTTTTGTTTTTTACATTTTTGTTGCTATTTATGCATGTGAATTTGATGATTGATTTTTTTTTCCTTCTCTCATGTGAGGCCGTGGAGGTAAGAGCCTATCTTTGGAAATGTGTAGGGGACCACTTGATGACTGTTGGTGAAGGGGTCCTACTAGCTTGTGAAGGCCGTTGGAGGAGGCGTACGACCAAGTTGACATGGCGTGGTGATGAGCACCTGGAGGGGTATAGTTGGCGGGAAGATGAAGCTTCTAGAACACTTCCAGAATGTTGAAAATGTGCTGCTGGCATGAAATAGTCGAGTAGCAGCTGGTGGCAGCAGAAGGGACCCTGATTAGGGTTTCTCACTATCACTAAATAATTGGCCATGTTGGAGCACTAGGTATCCTCTGTTGGCTTGCTGCAAAGGGTCAATTCGGTTCTTGTAAATGGGTCTGATTGGTTTTATTTGGTGTAACCGGGTAGATTAAATGATTAAATGGGTAAATGGGTTATGTTTTGGGTTGAATGTAAAAAAAATGGATTTAGTGAAAGGTAAATGGATGGTGGGTTTAGTTTAATGAAATGGGTTTTGATTTCTCATTGGTTTCCAACCCAATTTGAACCCGATTAAGCGAAGGCTCCCAATCCACTTTCAATGCTTCCATGAACCACTTTTATCCACATTGCTAATGCATTTGAACTGCTATGACATTAGTTCAATTTATCTAGCCCAGATAAAATTAGGTTACAATAAAGATTATAATAATTGGGGAAAAGAATAAAGAGATGAGGAATTTTATAAGAACTAATCATAAGTGATGAAGTAGCAACTAATCTTTAAGGTTAGTGAATGTTATTAAAACTGCTCGATAAAAATTCTAGAAAATTTAGAAGTACAAGTATAAGAATTGTTGGATTGGATCAAGATGGAGCTTGTTGCCTTGGGGCTTACTGATATTAGTTGTGAAAAAGAAAGATGATTTCATGTGGTCATGGATTATCATTAGCTAAATGAAGCGATAGTAATGGATAAGTATCCTTTCCTAAGGATTGATGAACTCCTTGATTAGTTAAAAAGTACATCGGTGTTTATTAAAATTGATTTTAACTGGATATTAGAACCCGGTGTGACTAATACGAGTTTGAGGAAATGGCATTCGGGTTGAACAAGGCTCCGATAGTATTTAGGTCTTTGAAGAATTAAGTTTTTCCATTATAATTGGATCATTTGTGGTGATATTCTTAATAGTATTTTGGTCAATATAAAGATAAAGGGAGAACATGATACACATCTTTGTATAATGTTTCGAATTCTCCTAGAGGAGGTAAGAGTAGTTCACTAGAAGGTTCAAGTTATGATTGAGTAGAAACTTCAAATAATCTATTTGAAGCTTGGAGTTTCTTAGGACTCTCTGGTCTTGTCAAAGGCTATAAACAACTTCTCATTGATTCCTTCCCAACTTATCAAGTTATGGAGAAAAAATATGTCATTTATTTGGACTGATAAGTGTCAAGAAAGCTAAAGATGCAGAATAGTAAAATCAGCCAAATTTCTATGATATGAAAGGTAACTTTGGAAAATCATTATAAATTTCATAGAAAGTATTAGAAGGTGATTCTTATACCATTGGACTAGTAGGCCGATCTATCTTTGTATAAAACAAATAAAATTTGATTCCGAATTATGTTAGAATGTATGAATTTTTAATTGATGATAGGTCCAAAAAAGGGATAGCAAATTCTGCTCAAAGCAGATTCTATAGGTTGGATTAGAAGATTCGTTATAGATTGTATAAGTTGAAAAAGAAGAGTACTTTATATGGTTGGATTCATATTCGAATCTAATTTCTAATGAATCAATCAAAATAATTTTTAAATGTGTATTTTAGTACATAATATTATTTCTTTAGGAGTAGTGCCAACTGCCAAAATAAGGGAATTGTGATAAATCCTACAATCTATCAGGATTATGTGTTTTATTGTGATGTATTTCATAAGGGTTTGAGAGGTGTATTAATGTAAGAAGTAAAATTTGTGGCTTAATTTTTAAGGAAGCTTAAGACTCGTGAAGAAAATTATCTGATTTTTGATCGAGATTTAACATTTATTATGCTTACTTGAAGATTTAGTGGCGCAGCGGAAGCATCGTGAACGATGATACTACTATACTGATCATAAAGGAAATGGAAGTTTGAAGTATTGGTCAAATTCAAAGAAGTTGAACTTGAGATAAAGGAGATGTGTCAGACTTTTTAACGACCATAAGTTAGTTATCAACTATCGTCCAGTAACGGTTAATGTAGAAGTTGAAGTGTTACGTCGAAAGTCTTTTTCTGCATTAGAAGATGTGGGAATGCTTGATTATCAATAAAAGAATATGGCGTATTAAGTCAAAAGTTAAGGGACTAAGTCTAAATTTAAGGTTCTAATTATTAACTGGATTAAGTATGGTAATCTAAAAGTCAATTTGAATCCTTGAGCATGAAGGCAAGGATTAAATTGAAAATTCCAATATCTTAAAAAGTCTAAGGACTAATATGTGAAAAAAACTAAGTTTAAAGGAAAAAATGAAAATAAATTATTAACATTCTATGATTTAAATAAATTCAAATGAGTTTGGACTAACATAAGAAATTACCTTAATGCACGTACTGAGAAGAAATAATTTAATAAAATTGGAATGTTAATTAAATGTTCTAATTAAAGAAAATAATTTAAAGGAAAATAATAAATAAATTAGGAAAATAGGATAAACAAAGCTAGTAAATCAAAAGAGAAGTACAATTTAAAATAAATAAATGAAATGTCGGAAATTAGATTCAAATGGCCTGAAAAGAGAATAAAAATATTGAAGTTTGTGAAATGATTTAAAATAAGGGATAAATTGAAATAAAAAATCAGGGATTAAATTGCAATTAAATGAATCAATTTCATATTAGGGACTAAAGTAAAATTTATAGAAATTATTAGGGATTAAATTCTAAATAATTATGTGAATAAAACAAATGACTAAATTGAAATAAATGAAAAATTAAACATAAAATTGAAGAATTATAATAGAGACAAAAATGTAAAAATCCGACTCATGTTTAGGGACATATAAAGAAATAAACCAAAAATTAGTATTATAACAAAAAAACGGCAAATAAAAAATAAGGACGAAAATTCAAATTAATTAAAAAATAATATAAAATCAGTGACCAATTTATAAGCTTGAAAAAAGTGCAGTGGCCATGAAGGAGAATGGACCCTAATGCCCAAAACACACGGGTAAGCATCAAAACGACATCATTTGGATTTGGCTATATAAGTGCTATTTTGGTTATTTTCTTTATTTTTCTTTCTCACTCTCTTTTTCCCCTCTTTTAAAATACTCTCCTCTCTTTCTACATTCTCCAAAAATCGTCGATGAGTGTTACTACCAGCCGCCGCACCGACCACCTTCAACTACAACATCGTCGTCGTCTCCGATGGTCGTTTGAGCCCAAACTTCACTGGTTGGCTCGTTTTGGCACCGTGAGCTAAAGTTCGACCTTGATTTTGTGAGAAACAACCTCCAACACTGTGAAATATGTCAAGAATCTCTCAACTTTCAACACTATGATCTCCGCCGTCTATCGTTAGATCGGGCCGATTTTGAGATATGTTGCTATTCTCCTCAATGCGATTATTCCCACCATTTAAATTAGAGAAAAGAGGTCCCTAACACCGATGAAAGGCTTGGTCGAAGGTAAAGAATCTCTCACTCTATCTTTTTCTTTTTTTAGTTTCCTTTTAATACGATTGTTTGATGTTTCTGAAAATAAAAACGAAAGATAGAAATGCTTGGTGGTTTTTTTAATGCAAAAAAATAGAAAAGAAAATGGTGTTACTAAAAAATGATTCTTTGTATTTACGTTGCTTTGTTCTATCTGAATTGAAAAGGGGAAGATCCTGTTTTACAATAAAATGTTGGGGGTTTTATAGAACCCATTTGATAACAAGAAAAAAATGAAAAAAAAAACCATTTTTTTAACATTTTTATTGCTATATGTGCATGTGAATTTGGTGATTGATTTTTTTGGTATAACCAGATAGTTTAAATGGATAAATGGGTTTTATTTTAAAATGGGTTCCGTTTTGGGTTGAATGTAATAAAAATGGATTTAGTGAATGGTAAATGGGTAGTGGGTTTATTTTAATGAAATGGGTTTTGATTTCTCATTGTTTTCCAACCCAATTTGAACCTGATTAAGCCAATGCTCCAAATCCACTTTAAATGCTTCCATGAACCAGTTTTATCCATGCTGCTAATGCGTTCGAACTGCTATAACATTAGTTCAATTTAACTAGCCCGGAAAAAATTAGGTTTCAACAAAAGATGTGTTAGAGTAAGGGGAGTAAGTTTACAAAATTACTTTCAAAAATTATTTTCAAAAAAAATATTAAAATTACTCAAGTGTTTTGTTATATCAAAAAGGGAGAGATTGTTGAAAATATTTTGATGTTTAGATATAACAAATTAAGTATAAATGAATTTTAAGATTTTACAAATCATTTTTGAAAGTATATTCGATTAAATTATTCGAATATCAAAATATTACTCCAAGTTTTTCAAAGTTCAATTTCAATCCTTACTAAAATATAAAATTGTGTTTTATACTTAAAATATTTTTGAAACAATTTTCACAAAGTATTTCAAACAAAAAAAAGCCAAAAATCAATTTTACAAAGTGATGTATCGATGCACTACGTGATGCATTGATGGATACCCATTTTGAATGCAGTTTGTGTACCGATGCACAAGCCATGCATCGATGCACTCTTGAATATTTTGAAACATCGAATTGATTTTGTTTACCGATGCACAGACCATGCATCGATGCACTCATGACTGTTTTGAAACATCGAATGCAATTAATGCATCGATGCACCCCTAGTGTACCGATGCACTAAGTCTTATAACGGTCGAAATATTTAAATTTTACACATAGTGTACCGATGCACCTTGTGCATGCAACGATGTACACATGCTCCCAACTGTTTTACTAATTTATAATTACACTATAACGGCTCTTTTGACTTCACCAATGATCTCCAACGTTTAGAAGTGATCCAAGGTGTATTTAAACAAGCTTAGGAGCCATTGATCAATGACAAGAAACAACAATTGAGAGAGAATCAAAGAGAAAGCTTTAAAAATCAAGTTTGAGCTATTTAAGCCTATTTTTCATTCAATATTCATTTTGCTTTCAAGAACATCAATTGTAATCAATTGTATTCATTCTTGAGTGTTCTTTCTTTGTTCTAAAATTGTGCAAACAATTTACCTTGTGAGGTTTTTCTGTAAGTTTGTGAAATTTGTATCGTTCTCTTTGGGAGAGAGTTTCTCAAGAATTTGGGGTATAATTCTTGAGGGATTTGTAAGGTTACTCTTTGTCCTCAAAAGAAAGATAAATTAGTGAATTTGTGGAAAATCCTTAGTGTGGATAGCTAAGGTAGTAGACGTACACTTTGGTTGAGAAAGTCAAACCACTCTAAATCGTTGTGCAATTATTTTCTATTTTCTGGAAAAGCTTCAACCAAAATTTTTTATTGCCAATTCATCCCCGCTCTTGGCCGATTCGTCAATCGATTAACTCAACAATCGATTTTGTTTAATGAATTATTACATTTTCGTACCAATATTTTATGTACTTGGAGTATTACTTTGTGTACTATGACACTATGTGTGCAATGATGGTGTTCATAATGAGCACTTGTTAATACCTTGAATAAGGTGGTTATCGATCGATTTTGTTTAATGCATTTGTTGCATTTTCGTATTAATATCTTTGCGTACTTTCGGCATTATGTGTGTATTGATGGTGTTCATAATGAGTTTGTGAATTACCATTTCGATATATTAGTATAGTGTTGTTGTTACTATGGTACTTATACTTTCATTTAGCACTTATGTTCAATTTATGTACCATGCACTCTCAACTGTCATATATTGGGCTGTGAATGGATATTTTTGAATATACCAATTAATAAGTGTGCTATGCATATGAAATAATGTTTCGCAGGTTATGTGATGAAAATTTGGTTTATCAAGTCAGTTTTATGTGTTTATATATATTTTATACAATTTATTTCATATTTTGATCTTTTATGGCTTATGCTTTAAAATGTTTTACTTACTCTTCTAAAGCCTCACTAAGTGTATACTTAGCGTGTGATGATTTTTACACGTAGGTAAAATGTGCGAGTGGAATAAGGAGCTGAGCTTGGCATCAATCATCGAAGATTACTTATCGGTATCAGTAATGACATAATACTATTGTTTTAAATTTCTATTTGGCATGTATTCGTGTAAAAAGAGTTTGTATTGTTTTAATACGAGTTTTGACACATGTTATAGTAGAAGTATATTTATTTATTAAACCGGTTTTTTTTAAAGAAACTAAATTTTACTAGTTTTCAAGTTCAGAAACATTTTAAATGACATGTGACATCTATGAATCGTGTACGGGGACGTATACATGAAATTGGTGCTACAATGAAGTTAAAGTGCTGAGAAATAAGTGAAGCTAATTGTTAAAGTTATTTGAATAAAGTATAAGGTTAAGAAAAATTTATATGAATGTTAATGATAAATGAAAAGTGGTACTTTTATCTGTTGAATCAAGTACGTGTTGAAATTTTTGACAAGTACCAAAATATAAAATTTGAAAGTTATATGGCCAAAATAAAAAATTGGGAAAGTTAAAGGACCAAAGTGGTAATTTTTCCAAAAAGAATTTTTAGTCCATAAATAAATAGTTCACCCATAAAAATGGAGTTTTTATGGAATTCAGATTTTAATCCGGAGTTTGTGTAAAAAGCTATGAAATGATAAAGCTCGGTAAAATATTCAGATAATCGGATCGAATCAGAAGTTTACAAAAACTTGAATGATGGTAGTAATATTATTTTTATATTTTTAATTAGTAGAATTTGATGTGGATTAGTGGAATTAAGTGGACTTTCCAATGTTAAAGTGGCATAGTTATATTAAAGTGACTAAATTGAAATTTTAGAAAAGTACAAGGGTAAAGATGAAAATCAACAATTATGATTTTTATATTAATATGATGATGTAAGAATGGTAATGAAATCATGGAAAAGTGGTAATTATTAAGATTCATTAAGGGTAAAAAGAACTTTTGGACTAAATTAATTTTAAATTCATTTTAATGGGGTTTAAAGATAATTATAAGGATATTTTTGTTTAGAAAAGTCAAGAACTCTCTTCTTCCTCTTCCATGCTGCCGTGAGTCATAGCCATGGTGAGATAACTTTTATTTTTCATTTTTAGCCATTTTAGTAGGTTTTTGGACTAAAGTGAAGTAGAAAAATAACCTACATACAATTCTCTACAAGTTGCTATAAATATTTCATGTTTTCATGCATGGAGGATTACATGAATATTGTGGATGAAGGGGAAGTTTAATTTTAATGATTTAAAGTTGTATTATGATGTTAGGAGTGTTGTAGAATCATTTCCAAACTTGTGTGATGGTTGTAATCACTTGGAATTCTTTATATAACTTTCAGCTACCTTGGTTATTCATGAAGAAATGTTGAATTTGGATTGCATTTGAAATGGAAATAATTTAGATTACATGGAAATGATGCTTGGAGCTTGGAAACATGCTTGAATCAAAGTGAAAATTTTGCTAGAATCTTATATACATTCAACGATGATAAAGTTTATTGGGGGAAAATCTACAAAAGTTTCCTAATGGTTAGATTGGATATGAGAATGATTCTACATGCTTTGGAAATTTTTTGGACCATTTGGAACTTTTTTAGGTGGTAAGGACCTTTTCATGAATTTGGGTAAATTGAAGGAATGAAATACAATTGTTTGAAAGTTGATATACTATGCTGAAATTAAGTGTTTGAATGTCGAATTGGACTAATTTGGAAGGATGTTAAAGTTTGGGGACTAAAATGCTAAGTGCATGAAAGTTAGGTTTGAAATGGAAATAGGTATAAATGTGATGTACTAGTTTGAATACATTGATGTAATCTTTAAATATGGTGATTGGTATTGAATTTAAAGTGAAGTAGCAAGGAACCAATTTGGATATTTTTGTGATATTGGGATAAATTTTAAAGAAATGATTATTGGTGGTTAAATGTAACGTTAGGTGAACTATTGTGATGAATGATTATTTGAGGGACTTGAAAAGTTAATTTGAAAGAGTTAAAGTTAATGTTGATTAAGAGAAAAAAATTAGTATCAAATATGTATTGTCGCATTTTTAGAATTCTTTTACAAATACGAGCTTATTACATTAGTTAAAGTACTAACATGAGTTTGAAATTTTATATGTTTGGTAAATGATTTTTGAATAGATGGTGATCGAAATAGAGATTAAAGCGAGCAAAAAAGGAAAGGAAAAAGTTCGAGATGTGGAAGCGTTAGTAGTAATAAAGCATTAGGGAGGCATCAGGTGAGTGCATCTTACCTATTTTATATATGATATGAGGGCATTTTGCGATGACCCAACCTCATCTTTTCGAATGAAAATAATTTGAATCATTTTATAATATATTTTTATACTGATTTATTAAATATTTTTTAAATGATATTGGGCATGAATTACCCGATATAGTTTTATATGATATTTATTACATGGTTTTTGGATGATTTTGGGTATGAATATCGCAATGCATATATTTTATAAGGTTTTGATAATTTTTCTATATGGATGTTTTTACCTATGAAATGGCATATGATTTTAATAAAAGTCTAGTGTATGTGGTTTGAGAGTTAATGGTACAATTGGCATGCCATGAGTTAGAGTATTATTGATCGATCAGTGTTGTTGTGTTCTACAATACTTGTGCATTTACAGTGCACCTATGGTGCAATTACAGGATGCAAAATGTGCTATACAATAACAGACAATTATACTGCATACAATATAGAACACTTAATTATAGACTCGCGTACCATGTATTCTCATGATTATACATTGGGCTACAAAATGGACTGAAAAGGTGTATAAGAACAAGAAACAATACAAGTTTTATTTTTATGTTTTACAGAAAAGTTCTATTTGCAATGTTTGTTTTAACACATAATGCTTTATATGCAAAAAGTTAAGTTACAATTTAATCGTATATGAAAATGATTTGAATAAGTCTTGTTTATTTAATAAATGATTTTTATACAATTTTTATACGATGTTTTATACTACTATACATGTTTATATATTATTATAAAATGTTTTATTAGTAACTCTGAATGTCTCACTTGAGAATCTAAATGGAATAAAATAAATAAGAATCCTAAATAAAAATAAAATAAAATATTCAAACTAAAAATATTAAATTCAAATTCAAAGGTTTATCACAAAAGATAAATATAGAGATTTAAAGCTTGCGGGTTTGATTGAATTCTGTTTTTTTTTTTTTTGGATAACCTCATATTTATCTCAAAGACATTTATCTTTAGGATAATTTCAAATTTTGACTTTGAGATAATATTGGTCCTCCTTCTAAAAGCCTTTGATTCTACCTGTCAGACTCATACTGCATTGTGTCTTAGGCCTTGTGCCTACGACTTTTACTATGAATTCCAATAAACTTTAAATTTTTCCTTTGATTGCTCGTTTTGATTTGATTAATCCAATAAAGTACCTAACAAAAAAAAATCAATAATATTCAAGTAAGAAATGAGGAATAATCATATTAGAAACATGCAACATTTTAGACATACCATTAGCCTATAAAATTTATACATTTTTAATTTTATTTTATTTCAAAATAATTCAATAAAATTAATAATCAAAGGAGGTTGGATGAAATCAAACCCTAAACAAAAATAAAAGTGTTAGCTCGATTGATCAATTAAAATGGCATGAGGGGGAGAACTAAATTTTAAAAATTCTATAGTGGCTAAGAAGAAAAATAAAACACAATTACTTATAGTGGTTCAACTTCCTTATTGAAGTTTATATCCACAACCTTAGCTTACAAAAAGTCTTGTTCATAACTAGGGCCATAAATGAGATGAAACATATCGCAAGCTACTCAAGATATATTTGTTAGATCGGATTAGGCTGAACCAACCAATTTAGAACGAACCAGTCTTATTTCAAACTGAGTTAACTGAGTCAACTCATGTTGAGCCAATTCGTGCTGAGTCAACTCAGACTAACTAGACCGTTGAATTTGAACGAATAGTCGACAGTTGATCTTACCATTATCTTTGACTTTGATTAGGGTTGACCTTTGACTTTGACAAAAAGTCAAAATTTTTGAAAGACATATTCTATGTTTTTCAACATCCTGAGTCTGATTTTCTAATTCGATATGTTTTTTCCCAACTAAGTTCTGTTTCTGACGTAAATTCTTTTGCTATGTATCCGAGATATTATGAGACGTTGAATTCAAGTTTGAGAGCAATCAATTGAAGTTAATTGGTCGACCAGCGTGGCTCAAAAATTAAGGTAATATAATACTACTTTTTGTATGCTTTTCTGTACATGTTGATATTGGTTATTGCATGAATGAATACTATTGGTGAATTATGTGTAATTGATTATTATTAGGCTCGAACTAAATACATATGAAGTTAGTAGACTGTATAAAACTCAGATGACTTGCATAAGGAATCAGAAGATCGATAGGAAATAATTGCAGGATCAACAATTGACCTCAAGATTTGTAAATTATGATTATTTTTCTTTAAATATTAAGTATCAAGAATACTTGGATAAGAAATTACGAAAATACCCTCGTGTTGTAAAAATATAAAGATTGTCCCTGAAGGTGAAAAATAACCCTAAAAAGACATACTTGATCCAAATTGAACTATTGATGCACGTGTTAAATGATTATTTTATTTAAAAAACTGGTGATATCCAATTTTAACATCCAAGATGGAAAAAGTCTTAGAATTTCGATTCTCGAGTAAACACCTGTAGATTAATTTCCCGAAAGTAATGCAAAAAACAAAATTGAATGAAATGAAAAAATATCGTTAAAGTGTAAAAGGGACTAAGGATGCTCGTGATAGTGGAAACGACATGATAACTTATATTTTAATCCATTTAAACCTTCGAATCACCAGCTAAATTCCCGATCTATTTGAGAAACTCTGAAAACATTTTCTACTTTTGAAATCCATAATACGTTGATCTCTTGGTTTTTGAATGTTCATTTAAAAACTATATTACTAAAAGTATTACAGGTCACTAAAGTATTTAAAATGACTGGATTATCTTTGAGTTTTGAAATGACCAGATTGCTCTTGGATCGTAAAATGTTCAAAATACCCCTGAGCCCCTAAATAACTAAAATAACCTCGAGTACTGAGATGGTCTAAATACCCTCATGACCTGGATTAAAGGAATGCTTGAGGATGAGTTTTGAAAGCACCAACGAAGCATTAAATATGGTAATGCCCCTAAAGGTTTTAGAGTGTAACATAAATATGTTGACTCTCCATTTTACTAATGCAATGTTGGAAAGGAATACTATTTGAATACATATTTGTCTCCTAGAGGTAGTTTAAATGATGGTTGTAAAGGTGAACTGTTTAAGTATTTAGGTAGTAAATAGTAGGATGTGAATATATGTGAAGCGCATCTGATTGAATAATCGATAAATACAACATTATTGAAGTCTGATTTGTTTGATAGGAATTAAAAGCCTAATAAATCATTAGAAATACAAAATATTGTAAATTAATGTTTTAGCCTCATTAGACCAAATTACCAAGTTTCTCTGGTAGGAAAATGATTAAAATGCCCCTAATAGTCTAAATAATGGAATCACTATGTTATATCCTAATTTTATTAAATTTCAATGTAAAGGTTCTTGAATATGTTCGTGGTGTGTTTGAATCCTAAACGTTCCTAAAGTAGCAATTTTTAAAGGTTTGATTAAATCGCTTAGCAACCAAATCCTTTTTGTAGGAATCTCATTTCTGAAACGTGATCAACTTGAAAAAGTTTGTATTTTTCTTTCTGATAATTACTTAATGCCTCTATAAAATATATGGATCATCTAGTGCGTTCCCTATGCACATGATATTTTTCTATGATTTTAAAAAGGTATGATTATTATCTAAAATAAAATATGATTTCTTATCTTTTTTTTCCTGATATAAATATTTCTGGCTCTAGATTTATGAAATTATAGTTTTCTGTAACTTGATTTATATTGGGCACTATCCTGGTTATGTTATAGAGTTCTGTAGGTTCATCTATGATCAAGCTGGTAATCCCTTATGGACCTAAGGAGACCATTGGGTGGCATCCTAGGCCCAATAGGCCTAGTGGTAAGACCTTACAAACCCTAAGGCACTTTTTAGGGTGGGTCATTTTCTTTATGCATTGGGTAAGTCCTTATGGAACTGGGGGCATTCCCCTCAAGTGGCTCATTTTCTTTGTGTATTGGGTAAGCCCTTATGAACCTGGGGGACTCCCCTCAGGTGGCTCATTTACTTTGTGCATTGGGTAAGTCTTTATGGACTTGGGGGCACTCCTCTCAAGTGGCTCCTACACTACGGCTAGGGTAAGTCCTTATAGACCCAAGGTGCTTCCTTAGGTTGGCTCCTACGCTTAATAAGCCTATGATAAGTCCTTATGGATACAGTTCTGGGGAACTGCATATCGGTGTTCGGTTGGAGGGTATTATGTGATTTTTAAAAATATGTTTTACTAAAATAAACTACCACTATTGTTTTTAAACTATGTTTACATTTATTTCTGGTTTTACAGGAACATACTAGACACTCGTTTTCAATCTCTTGAATCTGTCCCATGGAATGTTTCATCTGAATTATAGGTTTCGTGACTATTATTTGAAGATTTAAATAATAAACCTTAGCTCATCATTAGAACTTGTATATGCTTAGATCAATAAGGGAGTTTTATGCTTTGTCATATATCTGCTTGTCCTCTAGCATCATACGGTAGTTTTGTATTATTGAGCTTTCCCAAAGCTCACTTTTTTACTCTTCATTTCAAGTTAAAAGAATTGATCATTGGTAGTATCGACATCCGTAATAGGAGTTCCTTTGGCGTTGCTTGCAGAGTACGATACATGTGTAATTAAGGGGTATGTAGGTCACATTATTTCTATATTGTCTGAAAATTATTTTCAAATTTATGTCTTATTGAAATATATTTTAATGTGTAAATGAATTATGAATTTGTACAATTTATTTATAAATTGTTTACAATTTAAATGGTTTGATAAATTTTTTTATATTTCCTATATTTTGACGGCGGGTCACTCTGGTGGTCCTAATGTGACACATCATATCGGGTCACTTGTATCGATTTAAGGGTGTTACAGAAAGAAAGTGTTGGGATTTTTGACGAAGCTCAATGAATAATCGAATAATTGCCAAGAGGGGTTGAAGTGGATTTAAGAAAATTTTAGGGATTAAGGAGTTTTAATAATGAGAAAATTGATGCACAAAGATTTATACTGGTTCAACTTCTCAACCAAGTCTGCATCCACTACCTTACCTCCTCACTAAGGATTTTCTAAAAAATTCACTAATTTGTTTTTTTTTCAAGGAAAAAGAGATAACCTTTACGAATCCCTATCTTTTCAATGGCTAAGATAGAACCACTCCCCTTTTATAAAGGTATAACATGTGTAAACAAGAAAACTTCACAAGGTAAGTGTTTACAAAATTAAGTTCACAAAAACACTAATATTTACAAGAGAAAGGAAAATAAGAATGAAAAACTCTTATCATGTGTTTGATTTCTTAAATAGGTGTTGTGTAACCTTCTTCAACTGTCCTCAACTTGTATTTATATGTTGGAATGAGTTTGTGGCCGTTTCTAGCCGTTGGGGATTAATTTTTTGCAAATTTAAAATTACACAGGTTAGGGAGTATTGATATTCCTTTAATACATATCAGTACTACCTTTATAATTTTTTAAATAAATTTGCCGTTAAAGACCGTTGGGCTTGACTAGTATCGATACTATGATCATGGTATTGATACTAATGTGTAAAGTAGTATCAGTACCCCCTTGGGTATCAGTACCTATTTTGCATTTTGGAATTTGAGCAATTTGGAAAACACATGATAGTATCGATACTACCTAAAGAGTATCGATACTTTTCTTACCTTTGGTATCAATACAATATGAATATTATCGGTACTACTCATGTAGTATCAATACTGTAAGAGCAGTATCGGTACTACGTACCCATAAATCTGTTTTGTGCTCAAATTCTAGTTTAATGGACTTTGAATTATTTTTAAAAACTTTAATAAAATATTTACTGAAAAAGAGCATTATTTGGAAAATATTAAAGGTCCCACTTTTTTCATTATTGAAACTGAATTTTTCAAACCCATACTTCCCCCCCTTTTTGTTATATAAAAAATAATTCAAATTTAAAGTTAAAAAAACAATAGAGAGTAATTGATAAATTTTATCATAAAATAATTTGAAAAATCGAAAGCTCCCTCTCAATAAAAGCATTCAAAATAAAAAATTGACTTTGAAAGTTTGACTCTTAAAAGACATTGAATTTCAACAAAGATGAACAAACATGTTAGTAGCACGTGAAATTCAATATATCCAAGTCTAATAAACTTTATGCAATAACAATTATTGAATTTAAGTGCATGTGCATAAAGCTATCCAAAAAAATGTTATGCATTTAAAAAATTGACATCAATCGTTAGAGAGATATCATTTGCAATAAACCATATGCATAAACATTTCAATTAAGGTCCAAAAAATAAAATTTGTAAAAACAAAGCATTAAAATTAATTTTGACCAAAATTCATTATGATTAAAAAAATTGTGAAAAAAATCATTACAATTTTGAAATGTCTATCATAATTCATTTTTTTGACATACATGAGATGAAAAACATAAACTTATTGAAAATAAAAAACTCATGCATGCTTAAACCTAAATGAGCAGCCAATTATGCAAGATAATTAAAATAAGCTTACAGGTTACCCATTCTTTTTCAAGTGTGGCCAGAGCATTTGAGTATCTCCACTTTCATTACCATTGCTCCCACACGCCTACAAGAGACAATCATTTAGATTTTGGTATCCAAATTGCTTTAAATCCTTGAAAATTAGTTTCAATTTCTCTAGTTCACTTAGGAACCCATACTTGTATAATTTTAAAATATTTTCTTTTCTTTATGGGACAAGTAAGTACATAGTGACAATGAAAATGGCTATATGAGCATTTTGTCATTTTTAACATAAATGAATTGTTTTTAGAAATGATTTATTTTTCTTTTGTTAATCATTCAAGATTAACCATCAATTCAATATTTTATTTTTCCAAATATTCAATTTTGGTTTTTGAAAGCTCAAAATCAATTTTCAAAATTTCATTTTACTTTTCAAAATCCAAATTTTCTTTCAAGAGAAAATCATATCAACTTTGAATTTTGAAATCAATTTCTTATATTTGGAATTAATGGTCTCAAATTCCAAATACAACTCATCACAATCAACTTGTAACTCATTAAAAGAACAAGAATTTGATTCACTAGAGCTAGAAGTTACCATTGAATCTTCTTCGATGGCCATAAGGCATAGATTGGCTACTTCATCTTCATCATTAAAGTCATCTTCATCACTCCAAGCCGCCACAAATGCCTTCTTTTTACTTGATCCATTCTTCTTTAGGATGAGACAATCATACTTGACATGTCTCATTCTTTGACAACTGAAGCACACCGGGGGATCATTCGTTTTATTTGATTCATGCTTCACTTCCTTAGAAGTCATGAATATCTTGAATCTTTTGAAGATCTTGGCTATCTATTCTTCATCATCTTCATAATCCACCTCTTCACTTGAGTCTTGATCACTCTCATTGGTGGATTTTAAGGCAATCCCTACCTTATTCTTCTTCTTGTTTTTATTCTTTTCATCTTCTTCTTCCTTTACCATCAACTCATGAGTGAGAAGAGAACCAATAAGTTCATTAAGAGTGAGAGACTTTAGGTTCTTAGCTTCGATGATTGTCATCTTTTTTTATTGCCAAGAATTTGGAAGACAATAAATCATTTTCCTCACAAGCTTCTCATTTAGGGTAACTTCTCCAAATCCCTTGAGACCGTTGACAATCACAAAAAATCTATCCGTCATAGCTTTGATGTCTTCATCTAGTTTCATCTTGAAATTCTCATAGCTATGGTTGAAAAAAATAATTTTGGTACCTTCATGAGTAACTTGGAGCTTGTCTCAAATCTCCTTGACATTAGAACAAGAGGAAACTATTCCATATTCATCCGAGCCTAATGCATAAAATGGAATGTGCATAGCTTTTGCTTTAAGTTGGAACTTCTTTTCTTTCCATCACTCTTATCATCCATCTCACTGGTTGGAATGGAGTATCTCTTCATGATTGAGTTCCAAGCTCCTAGATCGTTGGCTTGAATTAATAGAATCATCATATTCTTCCAATAGGCATAACTTGCTCCATTGAAATAAGGTGGCTTGTTGACAGGTTGAGAGTCTTCAATGTAGTAAGAGTTGGAGGTCGAAGCCATCTTCTCGATTGTGTCGAGAATTGATAGAGCTTCTTTAAGGATCTTCTCAAGGTTGTTAGATCTTCTAATAAGTCAAGCTCTAATACCAATTGTTGAGATTTTTGATGAAGCTCAATGAACAACTGAATAATTTCCAAGAGGAGTTGAAGTGGATTTGAGAAAATTTAGGGATTAAGGAGTTTTAAGAATGAGAAAATTGATGCACAAAGATATATAGTGGT
This sequence comes from Hibiscus syriacus, assembly GCF_006381635.1. Lineage (NCBI taxonomy): Eukaryota > Viridiplantae > Streptophyta > Magnoliopsida > Malvales > Malvaceae > Hibiscus > Hibiscus syriacus. Next base: position 2,286,006 of record NW_024062535.1, on the reverse strand, counting down.
TCGACTTCTCAACCAAGTCTACATCCACTACCTTAGCTCCTCACTAAGGATTTTCTAACAAATTCACTAAATTGTTCTTTCTTTTTCAAGGACAAAGAGATAATCTTTACAAATCCCTATCTTTTCAATGGCTAAGATAGAATCACTCCCCTTTTACAAAGGTATAAAATTTGTAAACAAGGAACCACACAAGGTAGATGTTTACAAAATTAAGCTCACAAAAACACTAATATTTACAAGAGAAAGGAAAATAAGAGTGAAAAACTCTTCTCTTGTGTTTGATTGCTTGGATAGGTGTTGTGTAACCTTCTTAAAGTGTCCTCAACTTGTATTTATATATTGGAATGTGTTTGTGGCCGTTTCTAGCCGTTGGGGATTAATTTTTTTACAGAATAAAACTGACCAAGACAGGGAGTATCGATACTCCTTTAACGAGTATCGGTACTACCTTTATAATTTTTAAAATAAACTAGCTGTTAAAGACTGTTGGGCTTGACTAGTATCGATACTATGATCATGGTATTGATACTATTGTGTAAATTAGTATTGGTACACCCTTGGGTATCAATACCTATTTTACATTATGGAATTTGAGCAATTTGTAAAACACGTTGTAGTATCAATACTACCTAAAGGGTATTGATACTTCTATAGCCGTTCGTATCGATACCACATGAACAATATCGATATTGTTCATGTAGTATCGATACTGTAAGAACAATATCGATACTATGTACCCAGAAAACAATTTTGTGCTCAAATTATAGTTTAATGGACTTTGAATTATTTTTGAAAACATTGAACAAATTTAATCAAGTCTAAAAACATTTTGCCTTAATTTGTTATATCAAAATATTATAAAACATAGTTCAACAGAAAGTCTAGGGTAGTAGCCTTCTTCTTTTTTAACCTAGTATTTTCCCTCAATATTTATGCACCTTGTTTTTTTTCTTTTGATTTTTTTCAACTGAAGGCAATATTAATTTTAATGTTGGTTACCGACTGCCGATGACTATTAGTTTCTTGCTTTTTCATACTATCATTTGTTTTCCTTTTTTCTTGAGTTTTTTTTTTCAATTTTGAATAATTATTTATATCCTTGTAACACACTTTTCTATGCTCTTGTGGCATGATTCTTATGACTTTTTGGTAAAACTTTTACATACATTTGCAGTCATTTTTAGGCTTGCACAAAGATCCTCACAAACATTTATTTTCTGATTGGTTTATCGGTGGTCACATATAGCCAGAATTGTGTAGTGAAGCATCCTACCAAATAATTTTCGTTCACCATTTCTTTAATATTTCATAAAGTGTTTCGTTTAACAGAGATAAAGAATTTTTATGAAGGTTATTGGGTTCTTTTGATGTTGGTCGTCATTCTCAATGGTAGGTTTCATTTTTCATCATACATTTGGGTTTAACATTTTTGTTTTTGTATGAGGTTTTGGTGACTAATGTCCCAATTTTACTCTCTATGCGTAGGTGCATTGTAGTTTTGATTCATTTCATTTTTTTATTAATAAAATCTAGTTATTATTGTTCAAAATGAAATTAATTAAGTCTTGGTTTATTTTGTAAAAATATTTCAAGAAATCTTTCAATAATTATTTTGTAAATAATTTTTCTGAAACTAGATTTGACTACCTAATTTTACTAACTCCAATTTTGAGATGTTACATTGGATGTTGTGAGAGTCTTTGGCTGTGAGCTTGGGTGCCTATGGGCTTGGGAATTAGGCCTAACCGAAGTGAAAATTTAATTTATAGTTTTTAATAAAAATATTTCAAATATATATATAAAAATATTTTTATTTAAAATAAAATTTTAATAATTTAGTTTTAAAATATAATTTATGATTATATATGAAATTATAAAAATATAAAGAATAGATATTTTAAAATATTAAATTTTAAAATATAATAATCATGTATAATCAGAGCTTAAACTAAATATTAGTTTTATTTATAAATTATTAATTGCATGGTTAGGCCCAGTGGTTAAGTGCTGGACTTTTACCTCCAGTTCCAAGATTCGATCGCTCAACATTTTTTTTCTTAGTAATTAGGGTCAATAAAAAAAATTAAGTGTTTTAATTTCACCCAAGCATTGGATTTGATTCCTTCTAAGCTCAATCAATTTTTTTAATTTTCTCCGGTAAAATTATGATACTTATTATTGGGTTAAATGTATTAAATTATTTGGAAATGAAATGGGGATTAAATTGATGAAAATTTTAAATATTAATATGATTATTTATAGATTTATTTTGATTTAGAATCAAATTATTAGAATTTATAAGTTTTGAGACTAAAATTATTATTATGTCAGGCTACATCACATTCTCCATTCAATATTTAATGACCAATGATCAAATTATAAAAAAATAGTATGATATCCAAAACAGAAGAGAGATAATAGTGTGCTGACTAATATTTACCCATGTTTTAGTTTTGAACTTCAATTTCTTTAAATATTTAAATTGAGAAAATAAATATACAAGTAGAAATGTAGAAGCATGGGAAGAAGTGTTGGTTAAGTTAGTTTAACCAACAAGCGGGTTTAGGACGACCCTGAAGGCCTGAAACACGATCATGGTCCTTGTCGGGTTATAGACTTTAGGGATATGGGATCCGACTCAGACCCGACACAATCAGATTGGGTCGGGTCAGATTCAGATTTAAGGTGAAAAATATCCGACCTGACTCGACCTAAAAAAATATAATTTTACCTTATATATTTAGAAATAATTATAATAGTACCCCTCTAGATATTATATTTTTTACACTTACACTATTTTTATTGAATAAAAATAATATTTTTTATTATTTCGTATTGTGTTAGATCGAGTTAGGATTTTATCTAAAAAAAGGCCGGGTTCGGGTCGGGTGAAAGATGTAAAATTTTTAGGTCGAGTCGGGTTGGCCAAAATCCGACCCATGCTCATCCCTAGTTATAGTTGAATGTCCTTTATTAAGGTTATTAAAAAATAATAACAATAATTGGGATTGGTTATAGTTGAATTTCAATATCTAAAATACAATTTATAGATAATATCTTATCATTTACTAGTCTATATTACTTATAGTATCTTTATTAAGTCTATAAAAAAATTAATTTTGATGGTAAGTTGTAAGTTGTAAATTATCTATATAATTTGTTTATGTTCAAGTGACAACTTTATGTAAAAAAAAGTGTGATATTGTTTCACCAATTTAATCGAAGAAAAAGTAAAAAAGATAAATTGAAAAAACAAAAAATAAATTTTAGGATTAAATAAATAATTTATTTATTTTTCTGAAAAATACTAATAAAAATCCACATTTTCCTATTGTTTCTTACATGTGCTTCTCCCCAGTCCTCTATATTTATTTAGATAAGTTCTCTTGCTCTATTTTTTTCTTTTATATAAAAAATTCTTTTGCGCACTTACTATATGGATAATCACATTAGGAAAATAATTTTTTGTATGTGTGTAAGAAATGTCAAAAACATAACCAATTCAGATACCAAATACACAATTTTGTTTTTGTTTTTTTCCGATAAGTTGTTTGTTATATTATCCAAAAGAAAGTAGCAAAGTTGCTACAAAACAACCTCAATAGCAAACAACAAACCACCAAGCAATAAAACTACTACAAAACCGCTCATTCCCTTTACAAAATACCCCAACCAGCACAAAGATTCACATTGATACTATCAGTTCTATCTATAATCTGCCTAGTCAATTTAATCTTGACCATTTTCTTTGAACAATCAACAATATACATAGTCGAGCGACTTTTACTCCAAAGACAATGGTTTTGCTCCTCCCAAATACAATATAAGAAACATGTCCAAGCTAACTCAAGAATACTAACCAAAAGAGAGCTTCCTTTCAAATTATCAATCGTCCATAAAAGAAAGTCATCCCAATCCAAGTCCCTGCAATGCAACCTACATACTTCCAAAATGTTCACCCAAACTCGTCTAGAAAAACACATTTGGCAAATAAATGGTTAATAGACTCCATATCAACACCACACAACACACACAATTCATATGTAACTATCCCAAACCGAGTCAATCTGTCTTTTCTAGGCAATCTATCTAATATATACATCTAAGAAACAACAAAAAGTTTCAGGTTATGAGGAGAAAACCAAATAAGCCTATGCCACTTCATCCTATCCTTTGGAACTCTAGTATTCTATTAGATTCACTTATAGCTAACTAGATTCCAATTTATGACAAGCCCAAACAAAGCCTCTGCCTTACTCCTCAACTTCAAAAGCTTCCTAACAATCCAACTGAAATGCACATTAATCTCCCCTGCAAGACATATTCCTTTAACCAAGCCACCCAAAGAGAGCCATCACCAGCAAGAATCCTCCTCACCAACATCAAGAGACATACCTTACTCCAATGAAGTAAGATTTTTAATCCCAATCCCCCTTCAGACTTCAAGAACAAATTTGAGCCCAGCCCACCCGAGCCCCTTTTGCATAAACATCTTGATCGTTCCAAAAAAATCTCATACAAAGCTTTTAAATTTGAACGATCACTAACTTGGGAAAAGCAAGTTGTATACCGTAGTAATTAAAAATACTAAACAACACATTTTTAATTAATATCAAGTGACCCCCATAGCTAAGCTTCATATTATATTAATTGCCAACTTCCCCCTAATCTTCTTTAACAAATGAAGATTGTCTTTACTAGTGAGTTTCATAGTGACCAGAGGTACCCCAAAATACCTTACAGGCATGCAACCTCTCCTGAAACTAGTAACCTTATGAATTTCCTCCACCCTATGTTCAACCAGACCACTAAAAAAGAACTCAATCTTGGTAACATTGAGTCTAAGGCCATCCATCTTATAAAATTTCTCCAAGGCAGGTAAAACCCCAAAACAACATCCAAAAATCCATGACAGGAGATTAATAGGTCATCACCAAAGCATAAATATTTTAAAGGAATCCTTCTACACTTGGGGAGAAATTAAAAACACTATTAATAGCAGCAACATCTAACAGAGCATATAAAACATTTATTATCATCACAAAAAAGTAAGGTGAAAGAATATCATCTTGCCTTATCCCTCTTCCACTCCTAAAAAATCCTAGCAAGATGACGTTAAAGGAAACAAAGTACCTAAGGGTAGTGACACAAGCCTTTATCCATCCATAAATCTTCTTAGGTAGAGCCAAAGTTTCAAGCACAACTAACAAAACTTCCAATCAACAGAATCAAAGACCTTTTGCAGGTTAATCTTCATAACACAACAAAGAGACAAAGATTGCTTGGTTGTATGTGTTGTATGAAGCTTCTGAATGCATTTGGGTTTGACATGAATTTTGATATTTGATGATATTCATGCATAAAAGATTTAACTTTTATGATACTTTGAACCTACATAAACTTTGAATAAATGTTTGGGGAACTTGGGAAGGTTTTGAGAGTAATTTAGGTCATTCTTAGAAACAAGGCAATCTGCAGTAGAGATTTTGAAACCCCTAGCTGATTTCAAAACTCTTTATCCATAATGCAAATTTTACCCAGAGGTTTCAAAAGCCCCTAAGGTGGTTTCAAAACCCCCCCAATAAAATAGTCATTTAGGCCTAAAACGTTACCTGGAAGGTTATAGACCCTTAATATGACTATAAATGAGACCGAATAGGTGAGAAATGCTAGAATAAGTTCTAAAAAGGTGTTAGAAATGATTGTTATGTACTAGGAGACCTCTTTAAAATTTATTTATTTACACTAGTATCAAAATTCTAGGAGTAGTATCGATACTGTAGTGAGAAGCAACACCGTTATTTTATGGCTGAGTATTGGCACCAATGGGACAACAAAAACTATAAGCCTTACCTTGACTAAAAAACCTGAGAAGGGGTTAGGATCGATAAGAGCACAATAATAAAAGCATGCACGTGAGAACGTTAACTTGTGTGACAATGTAAGAACACTAAGTAATACTTCATAAGAATATGCCTTTGTTTGATACTCGGGAGAGGACAAGGATACCCGAGTCGCTTGAATGTATGACGATTGTCCTAAATATATGTTTATGAATATCTGGATTCTCTTCCCTAGTGCTATGACACATTTGTATAAGTTTGAATGCACTTTTGTATTAGTACTGAGGCAATTTAGTATTAGTGCTAAGACACTTTCATGATTTAATGGCATGCCCTTATTATGATTCTCATTATGATTGTTATATATTTGTACCCTTTGATCTATGCTTAATGCATTCCGTTGCATCATGACTTAACTTCCTAAGCATTCGTAGTTATTGGATGCATGTAGTATAGTGAAGTCGTTTATGTGACACTAAGCTCACAATTCAACATTCAGAATTATTTTCATTCGCAGGTTAGTAGGTGTTGGACCTCAGGAGGTTATCACCAACCAGTTAGACTTCCAAATTACAATAATTGCAGAGTATGTCTAGATTATTGTAGTGGACATATATTTCATAAACTGTTATATAATTGATTAATTACTCTTGGATTACTGTATTTTGATATTTATTTTGGGAGCTCTTCGGTTTGTAAAATTTAATATTATTACTTTATTTTGATTTAAGACGATGCATATGTTTTAGAAAAATATTTTTTTTAAAAATGGGTTAACCACTTTGGTGGTGTAGTGTAATGCCCAAACTTATTGGGTTTCATCAAAATCTAATTTGGGTGTTATACTTAGTGGTATCAAAGCGTAAGGTTCAGTCGTTCCTTGGACCTGCGGGATAGAGTTAGTAAGAGTCGATAATGTACATGCCCTTAGATTATCAGTATAATTGATTATCTGGAATAGCGATAATAACTCCCTTTTTTGAAATTTGTAGGATATGGCTGACGACCCAACTCATAGTCAGGAGGGTCACGATAAGAGTTCTACCTCAGTCGTTGAAGATACTGGCGATGATTATGTCTCGGATACCAAGTGTAATACCCATCTCCCGTATACCTTTTCGTATACGAGTTATATGTGTCAAATCATATATATATACATATATATATATATATATATTTATTTATATATATATTTATATATATATATATATATATATTTATTTATATATATATTTTTATATATATTTTAAACAGTTCCTCAATTGAAAACCAGTACTATTTTGTTTTGTTTATAAAACATTTTAGTTTACTTAAAATAAAATATGTAATTAATAAGATAACAACAAAAAAGAGGTTCTATGTTTCATCGTTTACAGAAAGTTAATTCACATCTCAAGAGATTCCTTCAATTCAGTAAACACTCTATGATTTACATCTGTAGTGCTAATACAACCATTTGTCAACCATTTCTATGATCTATGTGGTTTGCATACCCATTACTTATATAAAGATCCATTTCCTTATTATGTAGTTCTTATGTTTATACACATATTTCCCATATGGAAATTCATACACTTAGTATGAATCTCTTAACGATTTGCACACAAAGTGTCCAATACGAAAATTCATACACTTAGTATAGTTTCTTAACATTTTTGCACACGAAGTGCCCAATACGGAAATTTCTACACTTAGTATGAATTTCTTAACATTTTGCACACGAAGTGCCCAATACGGAAATTCATACACTTAGTATGAATTTCTTAACATTTTGACACGAAGTTCCCAATATGAAAATTCATACACTTAGTATAAATTTCTTAACATTTTGCACATGAAGTGCCCAATACGGAAATTCATAGACTTAGTATGAATTTCTTAACATTTTGCACACGAAGTGGCCAATACGGAAATTCATACACTTAGTATGAATTTCTTAACATTTTGCACACAAACTGTCCAATACAGAAATTCTTACACTTAGTATGAATTTCTTAACATTGCACACGAAGTGCCCAATACGGAAATTCATACACTTAGTATGAATTTCTTAACATTTTGCATACGAAGTGACCAATACGAAAATTCATACACTTAGTATGAATTTCTTAACATTTTGCGCATGAAGTACCCAATACGGAAATTTATACACTTAGTATGAATTTCTTAACATTTTCCACACGAAGTGCCCAATACGAAAATTCATACACTTAGTGCGAATTTCTTAACATTTTTGCACATTTAGTGCCATTTGGTTATAAGTACATACATTAATAATTTCTACAACTATGACTATTGTAGCATGTACGTACGTAATTCAATGCACTCACCTGGCTCACCTTGCTTAGATATCCAAAATGGAAAGATTATTACTCCGGCCCATGGCCCATGCCTTACTCGACTCGGGAGCTTGAATTTGATCTATCACATATTCATTAAATACATACATATTATCAATTGTTAGTGTATTTCCTAACAATTATAACTTAAACATTAATTAAAAAGTAGTTATTATTAATCTTTCTACAACAATAGCAACCCATCTTAAAATTTTTGGTTCTTCTGTATCGATACCTCTACCATGGTATCGATACTACTATATTATGGTACCGATACCCCCTTTCGGTATCGATACCAATTTTAGATTCGATGTTACCTGGTATTTATACCCTTACCATGGTATCGATACTACCATACTATGGTACCGATACCCTCCTATGGTATAAATACCAATTTTTCATTCTGTTTCTAAATGGTATCAATACCTTCACTTCGGTATCGATACTCCCCTTTCGGTATCGATATTGATTGAATCAATATCGATACTACTTAATTAATTCATATTATTTTAGCCTATAGTATCAATACTGTTCTATCAGTACCGATACCCATGCCCAAATTTTCTAATTTTCAACCCGATACATACCCAAATTTGGCCAATTTTGGCCAATTTTCCTCTCATTTACCCCTAACAATACTATGTAACTCCTCTCTACTTTACCATACTAACTTTCTTTCATTTAGATACTTAAAACATCTAGTATCCCTCAATAGCATTTGATTATAAGAATCACACAAAAATTTCTAACTTGTTTTTACACTCATTCAATACTTATAATATTTCATTTACCTCTTTGACAAGTCAAAACTTCTAATAATCATCAATAAATACCAATATACTAACATATCATTATAAAACCCATTTTCTAAAATCTCATTTATTTCCATGATCTCATTGTTTTAATCTCATCTAAACCTTTCTTAAGCTTCCATAATATACAAGGCTTCAATAACCAACCAAAAACGAAGGAATAAATGTAGCAAATTGAAAACTTACCTTTGAGCTATGGAGGAACTTTACTACGAGGGAAAGAGGAAGAAAAAGAAGAAGACTTTTTGTGTGACCTAATCCCCTTTTCTCCTTTTTTTAATACCAATTTAAAATACATTTTAAATTCTCTTTCATTTAAAGGACCAAAATGCCCTCTTAATAATCATATGTCACAATTTAGTCTAAACCATTAATCCTAATTATTCTCATCTTTTATCACTTAATCGAATAAATCCTCCTATTTCTAAATCTTTTTAATAAAGTCCTTAATTTGATATTTGGGGCATTACAATTCTTCCCCTTAATAAAATTTGTCATCGAATTTAAGAAGTACCTGAAGTAAAAAGATGTGGAAACTGTTTTTTCATATCCTCATCTCTTTCCCAGGTAGCCTCTTCAACCTTATGATTCCGCCAAAACACTTTAACCAACGTAATCCTCTTGTTAAACAATTCCTTGGTTTCCTTAGCTAAGATCCCCAGTGGTTCCTCCTTATAAGATAAATCTGGTCGGATCTCTTTTTCCTCAGGCGTGATAACATGAGATGTGGAGGAAAAACTAACTGATAAGCTAAGAGTCCAACCTTTTTCAATATCTCATACGGTCCAATAAATCTTAGACTCAACTTTCCTTTTCACCCAAAACGTAATACCTTCTTTCATGGCGATACTTTCCAAAATACTTTATCTTCCACTTGATATTCTATTTCTTTCTTTTTCAAATCTGCATAGGACTTCTAGTGATCTAAAGCTATCTTTAGATTGCTCTGGATAATTTTCACTTTATCTTCCATATCTTTCATCAAATCCGGACCAACTAGGTCTTGATCTTTCAGTTCAAACCAATTAAATGGTGTTTTGTATTTTCTCCCATATAGAGCTTCATACGGGGCCATCTTATTACTTGATTGATAACTATTATTATACATGAATTTCGTTAATGGAAAATACTTATCCCATGATCCCTTAAATTCAATCACACATGCCCTCAACATATCTTCCAATATCTGAATAGTTCATTCTGATTGCCCATCTGTTTGCGGATGAAAAGCTCTCCTGAAGTTAAGTCGAGTACCCAATGACTCATGTAAAGACTTTCAGAATCTTGAAGTAAACCTTGGGTCTCGATCGGACACTATCGATATCGTTACTCCATACAGTCTCACTATTTCTTTTATATATAACTCCGTAAACTTATTCATCGAATAGTCTACTTGAACAGGGATAAAATGAGTTATCTTGGTCAATTTGTCCACTAATACCCATATCATGTCCGTTTTACCTGGTGACAATGGTAGCCCCGAAACAAAATCCAGTGTGACTCGCTCCCACTTCTACTTAGGAATGGATATTGGTTGCAGTAACCCGGATGGCACTTGATGTTCAACTTTCACTTGTTGACATGTTAAACATTTAGCAACAAACTCTGTTACAGTTCTTTTCATGCCAGGCCACCAATAACGACTCTTAAAATTTTGATACATCTTATTCCCGCATGGGTGCATAGTCAAAGGGCTATAATGGGCTTCGCAAAGAATATCCCTCCTCAAATCATCATCATCATCGGGAATGCAAAGCCTTCACCGATAATATAAGCATCCATTATCCCTTATTTCAAAATCTTTGATCTTTTCTTTTTCAACCTGCACCAATCTCATCAAACATTTCTTATCTCGCCCTTGCAGCTCTTTTACACGATCCAACAGAATCAGTTTTAACTTTAATATGAAAATTAAAACACCATATTCATTTAAAGACATACGTTCGTCTAAAGCCCTTAAAGCTACAAAAGTCTTTCGACTGAGTGCATCCGCTACCACATTTGCCTTTCCCGAATGATAGTCGATAATCAAATCATAATCTTTCAAGAGCTCAATCCATCTTTTCTGCCATAAGTTCAGCTCCTTTTGAGTCAATAGATACTTTAAACTTTTATGATCTGTGTAAACATGGCAACGCTCACCGTGCAAATAATGACACTAGATTTTTAAAGCGAAAACCACTACGACCAATTCTAAATCATGCGTCGGGTAATTTATCTCGTGATTCTTCAATTATCTTGAGGCATAAGCCACAACCTTCCCTTCTCACATCAGCATACATCCTAACCCATTATGAGATGCATCACTATAAATAATATATTCTTTACCCGACTCGGGTTGCATGAGCACTGGAGCCTCAGTTACAATTCTCTTTAGCATTTCAAATATTTCTTGGCACTTTTTTATCTAAAAAAAAGGCACACTCTAATGCTTGAATCTTCTTAGGATCCACTCTAATTCTTTCTGCCAATATTATATGACCAAGAAAAGATATCTTAGATAACAAAAATTCACAATTTGACAATTTAACGTACAACTTCTTATCGTGAAGTATCTGAAGGACCACTCGAAGATGAGTATCATGATCCTCCTCTGACTTGGAATAAACCATAATATCATCTGTAAACACTACCAAGAATTGATCCAAATACTGTTGAAATAATATGTTCATTAAATCCATAAACACTGCATGAGCTTTTGTCAATCCAAACGACATTACCACAAATTCATAATGTCTGTACCGAGTCTGAAAAGCCATCTTGGAGATGACCTCCCTTTCGATCTTTCTTAGAGAACACTGATGCACCTTTCAATTGATCAAATATGTCATTAATCCTTGGAAGATGATACTTGTTCTTTATTGTTACCTTATTTAGTTGACGATAGTCAATACATAACTGCATAGACCCGTCATTCTTTTTCATAAATAGCACAGGTGCTCCCCACAGAGAAACACTAGGTCAGATAAATCCTTTATCAAGCAGTTCTTGCAACTGAGCCTTTAATTCCCTTAACTCTGTTGGAGCCATCCGATACAAAGCCATGGAAACATATTCAGTACCCGGATAAACCTCAATTCTAAATTTAACTTCGCGATATAGAGGTAAACCCGATAACACTTTAGGAAAAACTTCTAGAAGCTCCCTAACTGTGGGAATATCATGTAGTCGCACTTTCGACACTCGAGTGTCTATCACGTTACCTAGAAAAGCAACGCATCCTTTTGACATCATTTTCTTTACGGTCATGGCTGATATCATATTGGACAAGGATTTTGCCTTCTCACCTATCACCACAATTTCGAAACCTTCCGCATCCGTTAAGAATAATCTTTTGTGGCGACAATCTACCCATCCATGATGTGGAGACAACCAATCCATGCCCAAAATGATTTTGAACTCATCAAAGGGTAACTGCATCAAGTTTTCCAAGAATACCACCCATTGAATCTTAATTGAACATTTTTTACACACACTAACCACCCTTGCACTTTGACCCATAGGATTTATCGCTATCATTTCACTAGCAATTGGTTCTAAAGGAATTCCTCTATTTCTAATCAACTTGTTACTAATATATGAATGTGTAGAACCTAGGTCGACTAGAACAAAAACGAGTTCATCAAAAAGGTGAAATGTACCTGTTATGATCTCCGGATCAACCCTATCTTCACTGGCCTTTATATTATAAACTCGGGCCACACCCCGAGTCTCTTATCTCTGGGTAGACTTATTTCGACCACCTGATCTTTCTCTTCCTCTACTTCTACTCGGTGTGGCGACTGATCTCTTCGATTGTGCCGATCTAATTCATGATTTCTTCGGGTAACTCTGAGCAAAGTGATCAGATTCACCACAATGGAAACAAGCACAGAAAAGCAACCTACATACTCTGTCGTGTGACTTGCCGCACATCTGACATAGAGGTTTCTCTCAATGAGTTCTACCCGAGCTAGTAGCATAGGAATGAGACTGGTTAGTTTTCCGTGAAGTTGAAGAATAATCAGTCATGTTAGTGAATCGAGAACCTGAGCCCTTGCCCCTCTTTGCATACTGTGTAGATAAAGATGTCCCAATACTCTTTCCCTCTACATACCCTGCTCCACAGCTAGAGTCTCCTCTTAAGCTCTTTCAATCGCCTTCGCTCTATTTATCACTTATTGTAAACTATACAAATTTAATGCCAACATCATCTCTTTTATCTTAGGCCTTAAACCCTCAATGAACCAATCTCAATGGGCTTTATCATTAGGAACAGCCTTTGTAGCATAACGGATGAGCTTATTATATTCGACCTCATATTTATACATCGCTGGATCCCCTTGTTTCAAGCTAAGTAACTTTAATAACATCAATCTCATGAACTGCTCCCCGATATACTTGTTCTTGAACTCTTCTTTGAAGAGCTTCCATTTCACTTGTTTGGGCAACGCATACATCGTCGTGTTTATCCACTATACCTGAGCCTATCCTCTGAGTAAAGATATAGCTCTGCCCAGTTTTTCATGATCGGAGTATTGCAAACTTTCCAACATTTCCTTTACATCATTCAAACATAAATCCGCGTCCATCGGACCTTCACTCTCTTCTTCCTTAAACTCGGGAGCTCCCAAACTTCTTAACTCCTTTGGGATTGGCATTCTTGGTACTGGAAGAGCAGGGGTAGGCAGAGGAGGTTGAAACCTTGTTAAAATGGAATCTAAAGCTTGCATAAAACCTCTGAACTCCAGAACAGGCATTCCGTGAGGTACCAGTGCGATGACGTTCTCTGCAGGAATTAGATGCTTGCTATTTTCCTTATAACATTCACTTCCTGATCCATCTCTACTTTCTTGACCAACCGCTCTTCTCAAATTCGTAGAATCCGACATCTATCATAACATTCATAAAAAAAATCATAATTAAGTTAGTAAAGAGAGACATCTTTCATATTCATTCTATACCCTATTAGTAACCTTGACATCTTAGTTTCATGTAAACTATTTTTATATTAAACTACACTAATTTTCTACTAATAATTGGCTAAACCTGTAGCTCTGATACCAATAAATGTAACACCCATCTCCCGTATACCTTTTATGTATACGAGTTACATATGTCACATCATATGTATATATATATATATATATATATATATATATATATATATATATATAAACAATTCAATTGATATATATATATATATATATAAACAATTCCTCAATTGAAAACCAATACTATTTTGTTTCATTTATAAAACATTTTAGTTTACTTAAAATAAAACATACATTTAATAATATAACAACAAAAAGAGAGGTTCAATGTTTCACCATTTACAAAAAATTAATTCAAATGATTTTCCAAAGTATTTCTTTCTCTAAACCTATCACATGCTGACTAAAATACATCAAAAGTAGAGATGTAAGTCGTACTATTACTAACTAGGCGATTCTGGCTTGGATGTCTATTGATCTCCTTACTCAGCGGGTATTCTACCTACGCATGAAATATACACACGTTAAGCATTATTTAGTGAGGCATACTTAATCATAAGTAAAATTCTAAACTCAATTTATTTAATTACAATTCACATCTCAAGAGATTCTTTCAATTCAGTAGACACTCTATGGTTTACATTTGTAGTGCTAATTCCGTCATTTATCAACCATTTCTACGATCTATGTGGTTTGCATACCCATTACTAATATAAAGAGATATTTCCTTATTATGTAGTTCTTATGTTTATACACACATTTTCCATATGGAAATTCATACACTTAGTATAGATCTCTTAACGATTTGCACACAAAGTGCCCAATACGAAAATTCATACACATTGTATGAATTTCTTAACATTTTTGCACACGAAGTGCCCAATACATAAATTCATACACTCAGTATGAATTTCTTAACATTTTGCACATGAAGTGTCCAATATAGAAATTCATACACTTAGTATGAATTTCTTAACATTTTGACACGAAGTGCCCAATACGAAAATTCATACACTTAGTATGAATTTCTTAACATTGCACTTGAAGTGCCCAATACAGAAATTCATACACTTAGTATAAATTTCTTAACATTTTGAACACGAAGTGCTCAATAAGGAAATCCATACACTTAGTATGAGTTTCTTAACATTTTGCACACGAAGTGTCCAATACGGAAATTCATACACTTAGTATGAATTTCTTAACATTTTGCACACGAAGTGCCCAATACGGAAACTCATACACTTAGTATGAATATCTTAACATTTTGCACACGAAGTGTCCAATACGGAAATTCATACACATTGTATGAATTTCTTAACATTTTGCGCACGAAATGCTCAATACAGAAATTCATACACTCAATATGAATTTCTTAACTTTTTTGCACATTTATTGTCATTTGGTAATAACAATACATACATTAATAATTTATACAACTATGACTATTATAGCATGTACGTACGTAATTCAATGCACTCACCTGGCCTGTCTTGCTTAGATATCCAAAATGGAAAGATGATTACTCTGGAATTGGCTCTTGCCTTTTGCCTTACTCGACTCGGGAGCTTGATTTCGATCTATCCCATATTCATTAAATACATGCATAATATCAATTGTTAGTGTATTTCCTAACAATTATAACTTAAACATTAATCAAAAGTACTTATTATTAATCTTTCTACAATAATATCAGCCTATCTTAAAATTTCTGGTTCTTCAGTATCGATACCCCTACCATGGTATCGATACTACTATACCATGGTACCGACACCCCCTTCCGGTATCGATACCAATTTTAGATTCGATGTTACCTAGTATCAATACCCTTACCATGGTATCAATACTATTATTCTATGGTACCGATACCAATTTTTGATTCTATTTTAAAATAGTGTTGATACCTTCACGTCGGTATCGATACTCCCCCTTTGGTATCGATACTGATTGAATCAATATCTATACTACTTAATTAATCCATCTCATTTTAGCCTATAGTATCGATATTGTTCTATTAGTACTAATACCCATTCCCAGATTTTCCAGTTTTTAACCCGATACATACTCAAATTTGGCCAATTTTCCTCTCATTTAACCCTAACGATACTATGTAACTCCTCTGTACTTTATAATACTAACTTTCCTTCATGTAGATACTTAAAACATCTAGTATCCATCAATAGCATTTGATTCTAAGAATCACACCAAAATTTCTAACTTGTTTTTACACTCATCCAATGCTTCTAATCTTTCATTTACCTCTTTGACAAGTCAAAACTACTCATAATCATCAATAAATACCAATATACTAACAAATCATTATAAAACCCATTTTCTAAAATGTCATTTATTTCCATGATCTCATTGTTTTAATCTCATCTAAACCTTCCTTAAGCTTCCATAATATACAAGGCTTCAATAACCAACAAAAAACGAAGGAATAAACTTAGCAAATTAAAATCTTACCTTTGAGCTATGGGGGAACTTTGCTATGGGGGAAAGAGAAAGAAAAAGAATAAGACTTTTTGTGTGACCTAATCCCCTTTTCTCCCTTTCTTTAATACCAACTTAAAATAGATTTTAAATTCTCTTTCATGTAAAGGACCAAAATGCCCTTTTAATAATCCAACATAACAATTTAGTCTAAACCATTAATCCTAATCATTCTCATATTTTATCACCTAAT
The DNA here is from genome assembly GCF_006381635.1 of Hibiscus syriacus. NCBI lineage: Eukaryota > Viridiplantae > Streptophyta > Magnoliopsida > Malvales > Malvaceae > Hibiscus > Hibiscus syriacus. Next base: position 2,269,353 of record NW_024062535.1, on the reverse strand, counting down.
CGAATAAATCCTCCTATTTCTAAATCCTTTCAATAAAGTCCTTAATTCAATATTTTGGGTATTACACCAAGGAGATGGATATCCTAAAGGATGTAGGGATTAATGAGGCCACCTTTCTCAGGAACCTCACCACTGCCCTTAGGAATATTGTACGAGCTATTCCAAGAGCACCTTTCACACCTACTCCTCCCGCTCCACCACCCATAGCACCCTAGGATTCACCTATAGAAAAAATTCTATGCTATAAGACCTTGGACTTCTATAGAACTGGTGATGATGACCCGATAACTGTCGACCAATGGCTTCATGAGACCCTTCGTAGTTTGAGACAGCTGCACCTTGCCCGGAGGGTAAGCTCAAGTGCATGATTTCCTTGTTGAAAGGTGATGCTATTGATTAGTGGGAGAAAGTTGAGTTATATTTGAGCTTGTAGGCCCAAAGTGAGTAAAAATATATTGGGGAGGCACATACTGATGATCTGAGAGACCAATTTACCTATCTTTCCAAGGAGACCGATCGGTGATGGAGTACGAGTGTGACATTCTTCGTCTAAGTCACTATTTATCTAAGTTAGTACCAACTGAGTACTACTATTTTCGAACATTTAGATAGGGGCTTTACATAGACATCCTCACCCAGTTGGCTGCTGATCCCCAAGAGTTTTTGCAGAGCTAACCTACAGGAAAAGGCAGTTGAGAGGATTATATTGAGAAGGGCCAATCTGATGAGTGATTGAGGAGGTTAGAGCCAGAGGGCATCATATTTTAAAGAGCCATCTGAGTCTTCTGTCAAAAGGGCCACGGACTCCCGTGAAGAAGGGAGGTCCCCACTATCTTAGTCTAGGTAGACTGAACAGAGTTTTGGATGTCACTAGAGATCAAGGATGTAACACCCATTTCCCGTATACATTTCCGTACACAAGTCACAGGCGTCACATGACTTTTAAAAACATTTATTTATTTGTAAACCCATAAAATTTTGTTTCTATAAATAAAACATTTTAATATAATAATAATAATAAAACATTCGTTAACTTTCAATATGTAAAATAGTCTTAACATTATAATATATTAAATGTTACAATCATCATAACTCAAATACTTTCCAGAGCATTTTCATAAGACTATTACATGCCATATAATAATATCAAAGGTAGACATATTTGTCATACAATTACTGATGAGGCAACCTTGGATTGGTGACATTAGCTGCATTCCTTACTTCGCTCGTACTAATACCTACGCGTGAAACCAACACACGCTAAGTTTTCACTTAGTGAGGCATAATAATACAAATGAGATATAACCTAAACAGAAGTATATTATAAAATATAAAAAACGAATTTAAATCATAATAATAAATAAACTGGTTTGGTAAACCAAGTTCATTCCATAACCTACAAAACAATAACTAGTATGCCCAGCATAGCTACAATTCAGTATATTTCCAAATTATCCATTTATTTGCCCAATGTGTTGAATAAGAATGCAAGGTACATGCGTTGCACCTAAGTGTCGAAATGGAATTTCACAAACTTATTATGAATTCCATGGATGCACACATAGTGCCGAAAGTACATATAATATTGATACGAAAAAACAACATATGCATTAAACAAAATCGATTGATAACCTTAATTCACAAATGTATGTCAAAATGGTAATTCACAAACTCATTATGAATACCATGGTTGCACATCTAGTGCTGAAATTACACATAGTACTGAGAAAAAAATGCAACATATGCATTAAACAAAATCGATTGATAACCATCATATACATTGTATATCGAAATGCACCTTTGACTCTCAATGCACATACAATGGGCCTTTAAGTCAAATTCACATATTAAACATTTATTTCTGAAAAATCAATAACTATTAAAAATGATATAAAAGTTCATCCATTCATTTTAGAGCATTTCATACTCTACAATTAGTCATAAAATCATTTCCATAACCATTATGAAACTATATCAAAATATTATAAATCACACTTTTATCAAAACATTTAAGGTCGACTCATCTCAAGCCATCCTCATCTCATATAAGTACATAAAAATGCACTCACCTGATATGTTTCACTGTTATGCCTTAATGATGTCCAACTATTCGACAACTTTATCCTTGCCCTTTTCCTTGTTTAACTCAGGAGTTTGATTATGATCTACACAAGCATCCATAATTATACATACAAATATGATTTTAGAATACGTAGTATCACTTATCCAAAGTAATAATACTCAAAAGTACTATAAATATCGAATTCTATTAAAATTCATCCTAACTTAACATTTCAGATTGAATAGTATCGGTACCCATCCTACAACATCGATACTTCTCTTCTATGGTACCGATACCCACTTTGGTATCGATAGGATTCTAATATTCTAGAATTTAATTTTTTATTACGGCATCGATACCTTCATCTTGGTATTGATACCTACACCTCAGTATCGATACTTCTTTAAATCGGAATCGATATTGTTAATCCAAATCCTCGAATTTAACCTTATAGTATCGATATTGTTCTTCCAGTACCGATACCCTTACCCAGATTTTACCTCTTTTACTTCGAATTTTACACAAATGTCACCTAAATCTCTTACTCTTATCTCCAACCATACTATTAAACTCATTATCACTTATCCAAGTTAACTTACATCCAAAAATCTCCAAAGAACACTCAAAACTAAGAATCACACCAAATTTTCAAAAATGTTTTTAAACACTTCTAAGGCTTCCAATATCTTATTTACTTCTTTGACAAGTCAAATATGCTTTTAAACTCCAATACCTGACCATATTTAATCAAATCACTTAAAAACTCATTTTATTAAATTTCTAATAAATCATTAATATTTTAGTTTTAATCATCCTTGAACTTTCCTTAAGCCTCTATATCACTTAAGGTTTCAAAACCAACTCATAAACAAAAGGAAAGACCAACTTAAAGAATTCTTACCTTAGCTATGGAGGGTACAAGGAAGAGAAGAAGAAAAAGAGTAGAGAACTATTTTCAAACTTATTCTCTTATTCCCCTATTCAACAATTAAATATTTATAAAAGAAATGAATATTAAATTTATTTCCTTCTAAAGGACCATAATGCCTTCCATTCTTCCATTCTTAATAATAAGTCATAACCATAATTTTCTAGATAATCCATATACTATTCAATTTATTCAAATTAACCCACCAAATTTTAAATCCTTTCACTATAATCAGTGACCTAATATTTGGGGTATTACAATTCTCCCACTTAAGAAAATTCAACCTCAAATTTTAAGACATACATGATGTTAAGAGGTGTGGAAACTACTTGCAGTTGTCCTCCTCTCTTTCCCAAGTAGCTTCTCGACTTTATGATTTGGCCAAAGCACTTTACCTAAATGAATGTTCTTGTTACATAGTTCTTTGTTTTCTCGAGCCAAGATCCACACTGGTTCTTCTTTGTAAGTTAAATCTGTTTGGATCTCTATTTTCTCTGGTGTGATAATTTGTGATGGATCTGATCGGTACTTCCTGAGCATCGATACATGAAAAACAATGTGGATCTTGTCCATATCGGGAGGTAAAACTAACTGATAAGCTACTGGTCCGACCCTTTTAAAAATCTCATAAGGTCCAATAAATCTTGGACTCAACTTTCCTTTGTGCCTATATCGCATTACATTCTTCCAAGGTGATACTTTCAGAAATACCTTATCTCCCACTTGATATTCAATCTATTTTCTCTTTAGATTAGTATAAGACTTTTGTCGATCGGAAGTTGTCTTAAGATTATCTTGGATAACTTTCACTTTATCTTTCATTTCCTTCATTAAATCTGGGCCAACCAGATCTCGATCTTTTAGCTCAAACCAATTCAATGTTGTTTGCCACTTCCTCCCATACAAGGTTACATACTGAGCCATTTTAAAACTCGATTGACAACTATTATTATAGGTAAATTCTGCTAAAGGCAAATATCTTTCCCATGATTCGTTGAACTCAAACACGCATGCCCTCAACATATCCTCCAATACCAAAATTATTGGCTTTGATTGACTATTTGTATGTGGATGAAAAGTAGTACTAAAATTCAATCGAGTACCCAATGCCTCATTCAAAGAATTCTAGAATCTTGAAGTAAACTTTGGGTCTCGGTCGGATACAATCGAAACATGTACTCCTTGTAGCCGAATTATCTATTTTAAGTACAACTATGCATATTTATCCATTGAATAATCTATTTGAACTACAATAAAGTGAACTGTTTTGGTCAATCTATCCACAATTACCCAGATAGAGTCCTTTTTACTGGGTGTCAAAGGTAGTCCTAAAACAAAATCCATTGTAACTCGTTTTCACTTCCACTCAGGAATTGATGTCGGTTGTAGCATTCCAGAAGGCACTTGATGTTAAGCTTTCACTTGCTGACATGTCAGGCATTTTACAACTAACTATAATATAGCTCTTTTTATGCCAGGCCACCAATAACGACTCTTTATATCCTGATTCATCCTATTTCCGCCAGGATGAATAGTCAAAGGACTATAGTGTGCATCAGAGAGAATATCTTTCCCCAGTTCTTCATTATCTGGAATGTAAAGTCTTCCACGATAATATAAACATCCATCATTCCTAATTTCAAAGTCTTTGGTCTCACCTTTTTTACTTGTGCAAACCTTGCCAAACATTTCCCAACTTTTCTTTGTAACTCTTTTATCTTATCTAATAGCATTAGCTCTAACTTAAGCTCAACAATCAAGGTGTCATATTCCTTTAACGACATACGTGCATCCAAAGCCCGTAAAGCTATAAAAGTCTTCATCAACTACCTCATTAGCCTTCCCTAGATGATAATGAATGACCACATCATAATATTTTAAAATCTCAATCCATCTTCTCTGTCTCAAGTTTAGTTCTTTTGTAGTCAACATGTACTTTAGACTTTTGTGATCTGAATAAATATGGCACCGCTCACCGTACATATAATGACACCAAATCTTCAAAGCAAACACGATAGCTGCTAATTCTAAATCATGTGTTGGATAATTTATCTCGTGAGTTTTCAGCTATCTCGAGGCATAGGCCACAACTTTCCCTTCTTGCATAAGCACACATCCCAACCCATTATGAGATGCATCACTAAAACATACATAGTCTTTACCCGACTTAGATTGTGCAAGCACTGGTTCCTCTGTTACAATCCTCGTTAGCATTTAAAAACTTTATTGGAATTTCCCTGACTCAACAAAAGGCAGATCTTTCCGTAAACAATTTAGTTAGCGGTGAAGCTAACATCGAAAAGTTTTTAACGAACCGTCTATAATAACCAACAAGCCACAAGAAACTCTAAATTTCAAAAACATTCTTTGGAGGTTGCCAATCCACTATAGCTTGAATCTTTTTAGGATCTACTCTTATGCCTTCTGCGGAGACAATATGGCCAAGGAAAGAAACCTCAGCTAACCAGAATTCACACTTGGATAGTTTGGCATACAACTTCTTCTCTCAAAGAGTCTGAAGAACAACACGAAGATGATCATTATTCTCCTTTCTTGACTTTTAATACACCAAAATATCATCGATAAATACCACCACAAAATGATCCAGGTAAGGTTGGAATACCCGGTTCATCAAATCCATAAATGTTATAGGAGAATAAGTTAATCCGAATGGCATCACCACAAATTGATAATGTCCATACCGAGTCCAAAAAGTTGTTTTTGAAATATCATCCTCTTTAATCTTTAATTGGTGGTATCCTGATCGAAGATCTATCTTAGAAAACACTGATGCGCCCTTCAGTTGATCGAACATATTATCAATACTCGAAAGAGAATACTTATTCTTAATTGTTACTTTATTTAACTGATGATAATCTATGCATAATCACATAGACCCATCATTATTTTTCACAAAAAGTACAGGTGGCCCCAAGGAGAAACGTTAGGTCTAATAAATCCCTTATCGAAAAGCTCAAGCAATTAGGCCTTTAATTCTCTTAACTCAGTTGGAGCCATTAGATATGGATCCATAGAAACATGTTCAGTACCCGGATAAATATCAATATGGAATTCCACCTCACGGTCTGGAGGTAAGCCCGGTAATTCTTTCAGAAAAACATCTAGAAACTCCCTAACTGTTGGAATATCATCTAATCTCGCTTACGAAATTCTAGTTTCTATCACGTTAGCTAGAAAAGATATATACCCTTTCAACATCATTTTCCTTGCAGTCAATGCTAATATCACATTGGATGGTGATTTCGCTTTTTCACCAATTACTATGATTTATGAGCTTTCAGCATCTTTAAAAAATAATCACTTTTTATGACAATCAACCCATCCATGACGTAGAGAAAACCAATCCATGCCCAATGTAATTTCAAACTCATCGAAAGACAATTCCATCAAGTTTGTCATGAACAAAACCCCTTGAATCTTTATCGAGCATTTTCTACATACATGTGTTACTCATGTACTATGACCCATAGGGTTTACCACTATCATCTCACTAAATATTGGTTTTAAAGGAATTCCTCTAGTTCTAATCAACTTTGTACTCATATAAGAGTGTGTAGAACCAGGATCAACCAAAACAAAAACATGTTCATCAAAAAGATGGAATGTACCTGTTAAAATCTCCAGGTCATACCGATCATCATTAGTCTTAATATTATACATTTTGGCTACTCCCCGAGTCTCTTGTCGCAAAATTGACTAAGATTGTCCTCTGGATCTATCTTTTCCTATTCTTCTATTATATGTTGCTATCGATCTCTCAGTTTGCACTGAATTATCCCCGAATCTCTTAAGAAAATTTCGAGCATAGTGACCAGTTTCACCATACTGGAAACAAGCTCCACTGAGCAATCTACATACTACACGGTGAAATTTGCAACACGTCTAACATGTAGTAGTTATTTCTCCATACGCTTTACCCGAACTAGTAGAAAAAGACTGTGATTTCTTATTCTTCCGTGAAACTACAGCAGAATCATATCTATTATTATATCGAAAGTTTGAACCCTTGCATCTCTTAACATGATAGGAAGTTTAGGATGTTCCAACTCTTTTTTCCATCTGCATACCCTACTCCATTACTAGAGTCTCATCTTGAGCTCTTTTAATGGCCTTAGCTCGGTTTATGACTTCTTGTAGGCTAGGCAATTTTAACACCAACATCATCTTTTTCAACTTAGGTTTCAAACCCTCGATGAACCAATCACGTCGAGCTTTGTCATTGACTCAACTTGTTATACTCAGCCACATACTCATGTACTGCTCGATCACCTTATTTCAGATTAAGAAACTTCAATAACATCACTCGCCTAAACTACTCACCGATGTACTTGTTCTTAAATTCATCTTAAAAGAACTACCAGGTTACTTGCTCATGTGGTGCATATATCGTAGTATTTGTCCACCATACTCGAGCTAATCCTCTAAGTAAAGATACAACTCCTCCTAGTTTTTTAGAATCTGAGCAGTGAAGACTTTCCAGCATCACCTTAATGCCTTTTAACCATGAATCAGCATCTATAGGACCTTTATCCTCTTCTCCCCAAAACTCATGAGCTCCCAAACTCTTCAACTCTTTAGGAACTAGCATCCGTAGTGCTGAAGGAGTAGGGGAGGTGGAGGAGGCTAAAATCGAGTTAAGATTGCATCAAGAGCCTGCATAAAAGCTCCAAACTCTGGCACTAGTATACCCTAATGTATCGGTGCACTAGCATTTTCCGATGGGATCAGATACTCACTATTAGCTTCATTGCTCTCGCTACTCGACCCTTCTTTAACTTCTTGATCAGTCGCTCTCCGCGAATTCGTAGATTCTGACATCTTATAGAACATACATAAAGAGAACACTCAAGTTAGTAAGGAGTGACATTAATTATATTCTAACTACGTCATATCAGTAACCTTGACATCTTAGTGGCAAGTAAACCATTTTTAAAGTAAAATACACCCGGTTTCAGCCTAGAATCGGCTAAACATATAGCTCTAATACCAATAAATGTAACACTCATTTCCCGTACGCGTTTGCATACACAAGTCACATGTGTCACATGACTTTTAAAACAATTTCCTTATTTGTAAACCCATAAAATTTTGTTTCTATAAATAAAACATTTTAATATAATAGTAATAAAACATTCGTTAACTTTCAGTATGTAAAATAGTCTTAAAGTTATAACATATTAAATGTTACAATCATAATTCAAATACATTCTAGAGAATTTTCATAAGTCCATTACATGCCATCTAATAATATCAAAAGTAGGCATATTTGTCATACATTTACTGATGAGGTAACCATGGATTGATGATATAAGCTGCACTCCTTACTCCGCTCCAACACACACTAAGTTTTAACTTAGTGAGGCATAATAATACAAATGAGATATAACCAAACAGAAGTATATCATAAAATATCAAAATACGAATTTAAATCATATAAATCATAATAATTAATAAACTAGTTTGGTAAACCAAGATCATTCCCATAACATGCAAAACAATAATTAGTATGCCCAACATACCTATAATTTAGTATTTTTCAAATTACCCTTTTATTTGCCCAATATATGTTGAATAAGAATGAAGGTACATGCGTTGCACTTAAGTGCCAAAATGGAATTTCACAAACTTATTATGAATTCTATGGAAGCACACATAGTGCCGAAAGTATATATAGTACTGAAACGAAAATGTAAAATATGCATTAAACAAAATCGATTGATAACCTTCATACACAAATATATGTCAAAATGGTAATTCACAAACTTATTATGAATACCATGGTTCCACATCTAGTGTCAAAAGTACACATAGTACAGATACGAATATGCAACATATGAATTAAACAAAATCAATTGATAACCATCATTTACATTGTATATCGAAATGCACCTATGACTCTCAATGCACATACAATAGGCCTTTAAGTCAAATTCACATATTAAACATTTATTTATGAAACATCAATAACTATTAAAAACCACATAAAAGTTCATCCATTCATTTTAGAGCAGTTCATACTCTAAAATTAGTTATAAAATCATTTCAATAAGCATTATGAAATTATATCAAAATGCAGTAAATCATACTTTTATCAAAACATTTAAGGTTGACTCATCGTAAGTCATCCTCATCTCATATAAGTACATAAAAATGCTCTCACCTGGTATGTCTCACTATTATGCCTTAATGATGTCCAACTATTCGACAACTTTATCCTTGCTCTTTTTCTGGCTTGACTCAGGAGCTTGATTAGGATCTACACAAGAATCCATAATCATACATACAAATATGATGTTAGTATACTTACTAACACTTATCCAAAGTAATAATACTCAAAAGTACTATAAATTTTGAATTTTATTAAAATTCATCCTAACTTAACATTTCAGACTAAATAGTATCAGTACCCATCCTACAACGTCGATACTTCTCTTCTATGGTACCGAAACCCACTTCATTATCAATAGGATTCTAGCATTTTAGAATTTCATTTTTGATTACGGTATAGATACCTTCATCTTGGTATCAATAATTCTTTAAATCGGTATCGATATTGTTAATCTGAATCTTCTAATTTAACCTTATAGTATCGGTATTGTTCTTCCAGTACCGATACCTTTGCCCATATTTTTACCTCTTTTACTTCAAATTTTACATAAATTTCACCTAAATCTCTTACTCTTATCTCCAACCATACCATTGAACTCATTATCACTTATCCAAGTTAACTTACATCCAAAAATCTCCTTATAACATCTAAAATCTCCAAAGAACACTCAAAACTAAGAATCACACCAAATTTTCAAACATGTTATTGAACACTTCTAAGGCTTCTAATCTCTTATTTACTTATTTGACTAGTCAAATATGTTTTTAAACTCCAATAATTGTCCATATTTAATCAATACACTTAAAAACCCATTTAATTAAATCTCTAATAAATTACTAATATTTTTGTTTTAATCATCCTTGAACTTTCCTTAAGCCTCTATATTACTTAAGGTTTTAAAACCAACCCATAAACAAAAGGAAAAACCAACTTGAAGAATTCTTACCTTAGGTATGGAGGGTACGAGGAACAGAAGAAGAAGAATATTAGAGAACTATTTTTAAACGTATCCTCTTATTTCCCTATTCAACACTTAAATATCTATAGAATAAATGAATATTAAATTCATTTCCTTCTAAAGGACATAATGCCCCTCCATTCTTCCATTCTCAATAATAAGTAATAATCACAATTTCCTATATCAATCCATGTACTTTTCAATTTATTCAAATTAACCCTCTAAATTTTAAATCCTTTCACTGTAATCACTGACCCAATATTTGGGGTATTACAAGGGCAACGCATGAGACCTTTGACATCGGCCTCAGTAGCCAGTACTAGAGATTTTTATAGAAGAGCGCAGCCGCCACAATACAAGCTCGATTGTGGGTCACTTGAGTATTATGTTCGAGACTGCCCCAAATGAGGCAGCACAGGTAACCAACTCCTTCGAGATTAGCCCAGACAGTTCAGAGGGGCTGAAGATATGTCTATAGAGGTAGTAGCTTGGTATGAGGGCAAGAAAGTAGGGGTACTAGCCGATCTGTTCAATCAGCTTAAAGGAGCCAGAGTGTTCTCCAATATAGATTTGAAAGTCAAGGATAAAGATGTGGTCAAGACAACATTTAGGACAAGGTATGGTCACTACAAATTTCTGATAATGCTATTTGGACTTACCAATACACTCGTGGCTTTTATGTACCTAAAGAACAAGGTATTCCACTCTTATTTAGATTAGTTTATTGTGGTGTTCATCGATGACATCTTAGTGTACTCTCAGACAAAGGAGGATCATGACTGTCATCTTTGGATTATGCTTTAAACGTGTGAGGAACATCTGTTGTATGCAAAGTTCAACAAATGTGAATTTTAGTTGTCTGAGGTGTCCTTCTTAGGCCATGTGGTAATTGCTAAGGGTATTCGAGTAGATCCTCAGAAGATACAGGCTGTGTTGGAATGGGATTCATCGAAAAATATGTTTGAGGTGTGTAGTTTCCTTGGACTTACCAGGTATTACCGTCATTTTGTGAAGTGATTATCTTTTATTGTTGATCCTATGTCCAAACTTCTTCAAAAAGATGAGCCTTTCATTTGGAATGTCTTAAACCATGTAGGCTTAGCAGTTGAGCTTCGAGTTGAGCCAGAACTTGTTAAAGAGGTAAATGAATTACAAGTGACAGATGAGTGGTTAATGGCTATGGCTGAGCGAGTCCGTCGAGGTGAGTTACCTAAGTTTACGTTGAAAGATGGGGACATGTAATATTTTTGAGACTGACTTTGTATACCAGCTAATACAGATCTAAGGGAAAGGATATTGGGTGAAGTCCATTGTAGTACACTTGTAGTTCACCCCGAAAGTGAAAAATATATCGATAACTTTAACATCTATATTAGTGGCAGGGTACGAAGATAGAGGTATTTGAGTTCATGTCGGAGTGTTTAGCTTGTCAGTGAGTGATGGTAGAACATCAGGTTCCCTATGATTTGTTTCAACCGATTCAAATACCTCAATGGAAATGGGAAGTATGACCATGGATTTCGTCGCTGGTTTACCGAGGACTCATCAGAAGCATAATGTCATTTGGGTGGTAGTAAATCGATTATCTAAATCTGCATCAAATAGATTGTAAGACTTCATGAGGTACCAACGTCAATCATTTCTAATAGAGATTCGCAGTTTAGTTAAAGGTTTTGGAAGGCATTGCACGAAGCTTTGGGTACTAAATTGCATTTTAACATTGTCTTCCACCCATAGATGGATGGACAGTTAGAGAGGGTTACCCAGTTCCTTGAGGACATGTTGTGATGCTGCGTCATTAACTTTACGGTTAGTTGGGAGGATCACAATTCATTGGTCTAGTTCTCCTACAATAATAGTTCCAAACTAGCATTCAGATGGCACCCTACAAGGCATTGTATAGATGAAAGTACATGACTCATTTGTGTTTTACTGAATTTGGTAAAAAGAAGTGTGTTGGTTTAGAGTTAATTCAAGAGGTAGAGGATAAGGTATGATTTATTCATGCTTAACTAATGGAAGCTTTTTATAGACAAAGGTTAATGAAAGGATATCGAGTTCAATGTAGGCGACAAGGTGTTTCATAAAGTGTCGTCTTGGGAAAAGGTTCTACGGGTTGGTCAAAAAGGGAAATTGACCCGGTGCTTCATTGGACCTTATGAGATCCTTGAGAGAGTATATATTGTAGCTTACTAACTAGTTTTACCGCATGAGATGGTGTGCATTCGTAATATGTTCCATATGTCTAAGCTTCTAAGTCACTGGTCAGGCCCGTCACATGTGATTCCATTGAAGCGGATTGAAGTGAGACCGACATATCCTACGTCAAGGAACCGATAGAGATCTTGGCCTAGGAGGTCAAAGAGTTGAGAAACAAAACCATTCCACTAGTTAAGGTCTTGTGAAGGAATCATGGAATGGAGAAAGTAATATCGAAAATTGAATAAGACATGCAACTCCAGTACCCGCATTTGTTCGTATCAGGTAAATTTTGAGGAAAACATTCTTTTTAGGAGGGGAGAGTTGTATCACCTAAAAATTGGTTTAGTAGTTTTGGGGTTTTTCATTAGGCTTAGAGTGTTTAAATAAGTTCAATTTAATCATTTGGGTCAAGAATGAGAGGGTTTGGGCTTATAAGAAAGCCCATAAAGTGATAAAGATGGTAATTTTGAATTGTGAGTAAAATTTAAAGGACCAAGGGAGTAATTAGTCCCTTGTTTGAAAAAAATAGGTTGATTGGAATTAAAAGTTGATGATGTAAATGGGGGAAAGGCTAAAACAACATCTTCTTATCTTTTTCTTCATTTTTTTCATCGTCCTCATTTATTCTCCTCTCAATGTTTTTCTTCTTCCTCTCTTGTAAGCTTCAAAGGTGGAAGTTTTAGTTCCTTACAAAGCTATTCTAGAAATTCTAAGGTAAGAAAGGTAATCTCCTCCCTTAGAGCTCTATTTATATATAAAGATCCCAAGCTTTGGCCATGGTGGCCAAATATGGGTTTTAGAGAGGGCTTGATTTTTTAACGTAAAAATGTTTTTAAATTGTTTCTAAGTGTTTAGAAACAATCTTCTAACCACTTAGAGCATTCAAAACAAGTTTGTAACCCCTTTGTTTTCTTTGGTTAGTGAAAGAACTTGGTAAATGCTCAAATGCCAAAAACAAGGATAAGATGGGCCTTGGGTGATTCTTTGGGCCTTTCTCATCAACTAGAGCTAAGTAACACATACTTAACTCAGTTATACCACTTTTAGGTCATTAAATGTGATTTCTTGCTTGTATGTGGTGTATGAAGCTTTTGAATGCAATTGGGTTTGGCATGAATTTTGATATTTGATGATATTCATGCATAAAGGATGGACCTTTTATGATACTTTAAACCCACATAAACTTTTAATAAATGTTTGGGGACCTTGGGAAGGTTTTGAGAGTAATTTAGGGAGTCCATTCATGGAAATAGGGCAATCTACAAAAAAGGTTTCAAAACTCCTTAGCTGGTTTCGAAACTCCTTGTTCAAAATGCAAATTTTACGTAGAGGTTTCGAAGCCCCCTTAAAATGGCTAGTTAGGCCTAAAACGTTACCCTAGAAATATTGTACCCATAGTATGACCATAAATGGATCCGAATAGGTGAAAATGATACAATAAGGTCTGAAAAGGTGTTATTAGTGATTGTTATGTACTAGGAATCCTCCTCAAATTTCAGTTAGTCAAACCAGTGTCAATTCTCATAGTAGTATCGATACCGTAGTAAGAAGTAGCACCGATACCATATGCCTGAGTATCGATACCAATGAAATAACAAAAGATATAAGCCTTGTCTTGACCAAAGAACACGAAAAGGGGTTAGGATCGATAAAATCACATTAATAAAAGCCTACAAGTGATAACATTAACTTGTGTGACAATGTAAGATCACTAAGTAATACTTCATAAGACTATGCCTTTGTTTGATACTCGGTAGATAATGAGGACATCCGAGTCACTTAAATGTATGACGATTGTCTTAAATATATGGTTGTGAATATCCAGATTCGTTTCTCATGTGCTATGGCACTTTTGTATCAGTGCGAACACACTTTTGTATCAATTCTAAGGCACTTTAGTATTAGTGCTGAGGTACTTCCATGATTTAATGGCAAGCCCTTATTATGATTCTCATTATTCTTGTTACATATATGAATGCTTTGATCTATGCTTAATGCATTTCGTTGCATCATGACTTAACTTGCTAAGCATTCATAGTTATTGGATGCATGTAGTACAATGAAGTCGTTTATGTGGCACTAAGCTTGTAGCACAACATTCAAAATTATTTCTGTTCACAGGTTAGTAGGTGCTGGACATCAGACTTCCAGATAGGTGCAGTTACAGAGTATGTCTAGATTATTGTAGTGGGCATGTATTTCATAGACCCTTATGTAATTGAGTCATAACTCTTGGATTACTATATTTTGATATTTATTTTGGGAGCTCCCTGATTTGTAAACTTAACTATTATTACTTTATTTTGATTTAAGGAGATGGACACATGTTAGAAAATGAAATATTTTTAAATGGGTTAACCACTTTGATGGTCTTGTGTAATGCCCAAACCCATTGGGATTCATTAAAATTGGATTTGGGTGTTACAGTATAACTATCTGGGCCAGGACTCATGTCATTACCTTGTCTAAACAAGGCCTCCTTAATTCCAACTTCCAAGACCTCCTGTCCGATTTATATACTGTCCTATTATGAAAAACATAGCCCAATAGCCCTTGTAAATACTCAACAAAACAACCCTTAACTCCAGGGTCAACAATTCTAATTAAATTCATATAAAATCGAACCATCTCAGTATACATATCTTCAAAGGTCTCAAGCCTATTTCGATTCTCATCCTTTATCACTCAAATTATGTTTCTCTTCTTATTACCCTCTACCATTGAGTAAAAAGACCAAGTATAAAGACCATCATCCTAGAGCCAATAAGCCTTGGCTTTTTGCTTATAAAATGCAGTCTTAGCCGCTTCCAACTCCAACAACTCAGAGTAAACCAAAAACTCATCCCCTAATCTACTATGATCAGTATGACTAAGGTTATAGATTTGAAGATACTCTAATTCTACTTTTTTGGCCTTAACTCTAGTTGAAATATCCAAATAATGCACCTTGTTTAGCTCCTTAAGCTTAGGCTTAAGACGTTTCAACTTGCTAAATAACCACTACATCGCATTACCAGAGACTTCCTCTTACCACGAATTCTTCACTATATCAAGAAAATTTGTAAAACCAATCCTACTATCACATCCTAATTTAGGGGCTAGAATTTATTAATTTAAGTAGTTTTAAAGGACAAAATTACAAGCTGTAGAAACATGAAGCTCATTTTCAAAACTCTGTGAATTTCACGAACTTAACCCTGATTTTTCCTATTATCCTTGGTAGAGAAAAATAAACCCAGGTAAAATCCCTAATTCCTAATTTCTTCCCCTAAATCCCAAACCCAAATCCCTAGCTTAACCAGTCACCCCCGTCGCCTCCAAATTAACTGTCATCCAGCCACCATTCAACCTGTCGCTGCTACCATCATGCTCACCGTTAATCCACGACCAAAGCCTGACCACCATTCCACCGTTAGACGAAACCGTTCACCATAAAACCCGTCATAAAGCTTCATCGTCACCACCCCCTATCGCCTCAGTTTTACGTCAATTTCAGCCAAACCATCGACCGTCATGTCTCACTGCCCCCAGTACTATGTTCCCTATCTTGTTCCGCTGAAAACCCGACCAGTGGGTCACGTCAACATCGTCAGTTTCGTCGATCGCCAGTGTGGGTAAGTGTTTCAGCCCATTTTTATATTTTCGATGGACTTTGGGATGGTTTTGGCTAAATATTGATTTGTTATTGGTGAATTCTTGAACAAGGAGTAATTGGAAGCCGTCCCCTGACCCGTCACCATCGTTACACGCATCCACACACTGTCACGTGAACGTGGGGCTTGTCCATAACTCTAGTTTCTTCAAAACCAGTCTAGCGATCTAGACTGCTCTGAACTGGCCCAACCCGGTCCGAATCGAGTCAGCCCGACCCAAACTGAGTCAACTCGACTTGAACTGAGTCAACCCGACCTGACCCATTGACTTTAACCTAACTTGTTGATTGGTCTAACTGTTAACTTTGACCGAACTGTTGACTTTGACCGGCCTGATCGTTGACTGTTGAGTTTGAATTTGACAAAACAATTCAAAATTTTCGAAAAGTTCTATTTTATGTTTTTCGACATCTTGAGTCTGAATCTGAAGTCCGTTTTGCCTGATTCGTACTTGGTAAGCCGTTTTTCAGTGCTTTATCTTTGGATTTAAGTAGGCTTTCCGATTAAGTTCAGTTTATGTTATAAATTCGTTTACTATGTATTTGAGACATTATGGGACGTGGAATTAAAATTCAAGTGTGATCGAATGGAGGTTAAATGTTTGATCGGTGGAGCATAAAAATCGAGGTAATACTCTACTACCTTTTTTATGCTTTTCGAAACACATTGATAATTGGTAAATGTATGAATGGAAATAATTAGTCCATTCAGTATATTTAATTATCATTGGACTTAAACTATATATGGAATAATGATAGAACACTGTAGAAGACTCAGACTGCTCGTAAAATAAATTGGTAGATCGATCAGAAATAATTTTAAGTCTATGAATTATGTAATAATAAACTAATCTTAAAATCCAAAATTCATATTTATTTCTTTAAAGGTTAAATGTTGGGAATATATGATTAAGAAATTATAAAAATACCCTTATGAGGTAAAAATAACCAAAATACCCTCGAAGTGTAAAATGACTATATTATATGACCAAGTTGAACTAAATAGAAGTATCGTAGGTTTCTAAATTTCGGAAATGGCTGAATTACTTTGGAAACTCTGAATTAATATTAAGCGAGTGACTTGGATAAGTCTGGAAACACTGATGAACTTACATGATGTACTGTCCATAAGGATTATGAACCATAAATCAAGCACATCGACATTTCTTGATATTGTTACAATACAGAAGTGAAATAAATATCATTGTAATATATGTTCTTCTCCCTAAGATCCATTCAGTGATGATTCTAAAGATGATCAGTTCGACAAGAGTTGTCAGTATTAAACTGTGAATACCCTTGGAGTGTAACGATTTAACCAGATGACATGTATCACAGTGTTGGGATTTGTTCAGTTCGAGTTAACTCAATATCCTGATAAATCAATATGAATCATAAATACCATAAATAATCATTTCTCTCTTATTGGATCAAATTACTAATAATCCTACAAGAACTTAATGTCCAAATTGCCCCTGATTTCCTGAATATTGGAAGCACTCATGTCATATCTGAAATCACAAGTAACTCTAATGCAAGAAATTCCAAACACCTTTCTGATTATTTAGTGCCTCCGAAAAATATTTGAATGCAAAAATGATCTTGATAAATTGCGTCTTGAATAACTGATGAATCTATCAGTTATCAAACCCTTTTATAAGGGTCTCATTTATGAATTTAATTAGTTTACATAAGTTTCATTTCTCCCTACCTGATAAATACCAATACCTTTGAAAAATATATGGATCCTCTAGTGTGTTCCCTAAATGTTATACGATTGTTTTATCTGTTCTAAAATATGTTTTACCAAGATTTCTGAGTTAATGAAGTTTTAAGTCTTCCTGTCTGATTCATGATCTCTGGATACCATTTCTACTGAATTGATATATCTGAACTCTAATTTCCTGCTACCACTGATTAATGTCTGAAAAAATGTTTTTCTTCGAGGTACTCTGGGATATGGTATGAAGTCTCTGTAGGTTCAGCTCGATCAAACTGATAATTCCTTATATAGGTTCAGACCGATCAAACTGGTAATTCCTTACGGCAGGTTCAGCTCGATTAAATTGGTAATTCCTTATATATGTTCAGACTGGTCGAACTGGTAATTCCTTACAGATTTAAGGTTATTCTTGGGTGGGATCCTAGGCCTAATGGGCCTAGTGGTAAGACCTTATGGACCCTAAGCAACTCCCTTAGGGTGGATCCTCTGCTATGTGCTTTGGGTAAGTCCTTATGGACCTGAGGGCACTCCCCTCAGGTGGGCGCCTACGCTTCGGCTAGGGTAAGATCTTATGGACCCAAGGTGTTCCCATAGATTGACACCTAAGCCAATGGGCCTAGGGTAAGTCCTTATGTATATAGTTCTGGGTAACTACATATTGGCGTTCTGTTGGAGGGTTTTACTACAGTTTTAAAAATACATTTTAAATTGTTACTGTTTTAAAAAGATTTGTACCTTTTCACTAGTTTTGTGGGAACACACTAGACACCTTATTTTGATCTCCTAAACCTGATTCTCTAAACGTTTCCTCAGAACTGTAACCTTCATGTCTTTTATTTGTAGAAATATCAATGGAACCTCAGCCCATCCCGAAAACTTGTAGATGTCTAGATCAACAAGGAAAATTTATTCTTGCTTAGTATCTGCATGTCCTTCAGCATCACTTGGTAGTTTTGTATTACTAAGTTTCCCAAAGCTCACTCTGTTACTTTTATTTCAGGTTAAAAGAATTGATCCAGTGCAGCTATCAACATCAGTATTGGAGTTCCATCGACGTTCTTACGGAGTACGGTGCGTGTGTTTAGGGGCATGTAGGTGGTATTCTATTTTTTTATCCGAGTCTGAAACGTGTATGATTTTAATTTTGTTTGTAGTATATGAATGGTTTTCTGCACTTGTATTTTAAGTATAATTTGTTTTATGATTTTACACGTTTTAATAGAAATTTTTCTAGGATTTTTACTGTGGGTTTCTCCGGTGACATTAATGTGACACCTTGGATCCTATCGGGTCACCCGTATCGGTCTGTGGATGTTACACCAACAATTAAAGAATTTAAACGGCTTGGGCTTATTAGCCTGGACCTCATTGTGAAACCAAACCAATCTAGGACAGTGATCTGAAACTCCTAGAGTCATGTATTCCACAAAAGAAGTAGGAAAATAACTCAACCATTAACCATTAATCAATTCTCTCAAGCTTCCGACCCAAATACACAATTATTACTCTAAGTAATATGTTAATAAATTTAAAGAGTTTTGTATTTATTAGCAAAAACCCAAATATGATTTTATGAAAAATATTGAATGGACGATCGATTGCTGCATCACAGGTAAAATGTATCATAATTATTTCATCTATTAATCTTAAACATCATTTTTAGCAAATATAAAAGATAATTGCATAAATATTTTGATAAGGATACTTGCATAGTTAAGAATCTTATAATAAATTATTACGTGAACACTTCATCAGTAAAATTTTCAATTTATCACATCGATGTGGGAAAATAGAACGGTTGACATAATCAATAATTTTGTTTTTCAATTATTTGAAGCTATTTTATTCAATAATATAAATGTTTGACTTAATAAATAGAACTTCAAAGTTAATTAATCACACTTGTTTTAGATGTATATTTTATATAAATATTTTTTATTAGTCTAGGATGAATATAAAATAATATCTGTTTAAAAACTCTCTAGTAATATATAAAGACTCTCTAGAAATGAAAATTTATATTTCATTGCATACATAGTACTCCAATCTAAAATCTAAAAAAATAAAATTAATTTCTTAATCACTGAATCGTTTGATTCGAATTTTTATAAAAATGATAAATATAAAATTGAAGCAAAAATGTCGCTGGACTCTATGGTTAAAATTTTGACAAGGCATGTGGACGCATATGGTGGAATAATAATGTTGCGTAATTATATTATGTTACAAGTTTATTTGGTAGACAAGTCCCACTTTTATCGTAGAATTGATTTTTCATAACTTAACAATAACTTTTCTATTTCTATAAACGATATTAAATATTTACCACACATTTGTCAATTTCTTTAGCGTATATAATACATATTGGGGTTTGAATCCATTAATTAACATTGGGGGTTTGTAAATTATGATTATATTTTTTAAAATTATATTTTTTAAATGTTGCTTTAATAAATTTAAGGGACGTGTATGTTATATGCCAACCCTCTCAAGAAATTTTAAAATTTCATTGACCATAAATGATAGGAATTGCTCATTCATTGTATTAACTGGTGGTTGGTTTTGTTTTCATGATTTTAATTTCAACTTGAAATAAACTAAGAAGAAAGTGCATTATTTGCCGAAGAAAACTCTCACCAAGAATCAATGTATTCAGTATTTTTATATATTTTTAGCCACTCATGAGTTTCATAAATACAAATTTTCTTTTTCTTATAATAATAATAATTTGAAACTCAAATCCTGAAACTACATTTGCAGGGTGTATATATGTTATTGAAATATTATCTTATAATCACCTCATACTATTAAAATTAATAATTCGTGCCAAATTTTATGGGCTTCTATTTAATTATCTAAAATTTCAATATAGAAGCATGTGAAATGTGGATTTTATATGTTGTTTGATTATTTTCATTAATTTAATATACAATTAGATGCAGTGTTGTATCCGTAACAGCTTGAACCTCGGATTTGGAGTTTTGGGTTGATCCGAATTGGGCTTTGTATAAACCCCATGGCTTGTAGGAAGCCTTGACCCAAGTTTAAGTGAAATTGGGCTTGGATTGAGCCAATAATGGATAAAAATGACATTTTTACTTTGTAACCAAAATCATGAGGACTAAGGTGGTAATTATACCATTTAGAATTTCAAAAGATGAAATCCTAGATGATATCAATTCTAGGCACCCTCCTTTTCCCCCTCATCTTCCTTTGTCTTATTATTCTCCCGAAGCCTTCATTTTCCTCCTTAGAAAGCTAGAGCAAAGGTTGAAGCTTTTACTTTTATAAGCTTAGATCTAGGATTACAAATAAGAAATGAACCCACAATTTCCTTAGCTTTCGATCAAGCTCTCGTTTACAAGTTTTGCTTGTGAAAACCAAATATGGATTTTGTGGGGGTTTAAGTAACTTTAATCTATTTTCAAAAATATGGATTTTGGTGGGGGTTTAAGTAACTTTAATATATTTTCAGAGATGTTATTCCCTATGAGTGTTCTTAAAGCCTTCTTAACCTTTAAATCAAGTTTATTGCATTTTTGGTTGATTCCTTGTTAGTGAGAGAAAGAATAAGGAGAAGCTTGTGCTATGGTGACTTTGAGGTGTTTTCAGTAGCTTAGAAATCCAAGGTTACACACTTCTAACTCAACTGTACCATGCATAGATCATTAGGTGTGTTTTGGTAGGTTGCATGAGTTATGAAGTATGTCCATGGTAGATTGCATCTTTTGATGTTTCAACATGTTAAAAAGCCCCTTTTTGACCCCTTAATTCATACATGAGACCTAAATAAAAAAATGGGAACCTTAGTAAGATAATTAGGGGGTGAAAGTATTTTCCGTGCCCAAAATAGGACATTTATGAGCATGAGTATCGGTACTAGAAGAACAATATCGATATTGTTCTTTAGCCATGGTCAAAATATGAGAGTTTTAGGGAGGAGTATCGATACTCATTCAGAGAGTATCGATATTGTAGGTACAAATTCGATACCCATAGGGTGTTATCGATACTGGAGATACAAATCATATTCTAGTAGCTATTTTTTGCATCGGTACTGAAGAAAGTATCGATACTTAGGGTAGAGTATCGACACTCCCAGTGGGGTTATCGATAATGTGGAATTTTTGAAAACATCGAACCTAATTTTGGTATCGACACTCAGGTCAGCATCGATACCCCAGCACTAGAGTGTCGATACTCAACCAGGAGTTTGATACTGTCTTTCCTCATCAGTATACAACAATAGTAGTTATCGATACCAGAAGGTGGGTATCGATACTCAGGGGTTAGCATCGATACTGAAGAGTCAGTATTAGTACCAGTGGACAGTTTTGGGTAAATAACCCAGTGATTATGGGATTAGACGTGAGAGCCCAATAACATCATAATATCAACAACTAAAACTACAAGTGAGAATAATAATTAATATCATAATAGCTAGAAACAATAATTACTATGATTACATAAAACTAGCCTTATTTGACACTCGGGAAACAACCAGGACACCCAAGTCTCTTTAGCAAAACACGACAGATAGATGGATATCCTAGTTAGTGCCAAGACACTTCAATAGTCAACTGTGCGTAGATGCTTTATGAATTGATAGAGTAAGTTAGTAGGTGTACGTTTCTGATGCAGCTATGGATCCCACCCAAAATACCCCAAGGATATTTTAGAAAGGCTAGAGGGATGTGTGAGCTACGGGATGCAGAACCCTCAACTGCACCATGATGCCTACTAATATGTTCATATTTGTATAATGCATGTGTTATTTATGGACCCTTATGTATTCATTCGTAACTCTTTTAATTTAAACTCAATATTATATTATTTTGGATATATTTTGGGAGCCCTGATAACTCCATAAAACACTCTATTTATAATCTTTTTACTTAAGTTATATCTCGTATACACAAAGTATGCACAACATATTAGTTGCATTTAGGTTATATTTATTTGTGGTGGATAAGTTTTGCTTCGGTAAAATTTATTTGGTTTGAGTGATGTTGCTGAGGAGAAAGGGTTTGTGTGGATTGTGTATGTGCAGGAAATTTACTAAGGAAGAACATTTCAGTTGAGACAAAGTAATTCACAAGGGCCAATGGAATAGAGAAGTTAAAGAAAGTGAAGAGTAGATTTATCTCGCCAAGGCAAGGTTTGTCTTGAAAGTCTGAACTGGATATAAAGAATCGTCTGTCACATATCAGCTATATGACTTCCCTCACGTGCAAGCAATCCCTCAAGATTCTAACAACAACCAGCCGCTTTTCCTTTTTTAGCCTGGACAAGATAATAATGAGTATCTAGGGAATCTTCACTTATGAAAAACCCTAGCAGATTTCCCTTTATAAATACCCAGCCACAGTCGCTAACGAAAGAGGGCAAGGAAGTTAGAAGAGCTTTAACAAAAGCGTGAGCGAGCAACTGTAATGCTTCCCACCTTTTACCAACCGACCGTCCTTGGTGTCCTCCATAGCCAAGCTATATCAGAGCGATAGTCATAACTTGATAGAGGTTGGCCGCCAGGGTAGGCGCGATGTTGATCAGAATTGTCACGACAGAGCCCCCAATTTTGGGAGTCGTTCTTCCTTTGTTCTTAATTTCTTTACTTGTTTGTGGTTGTATTAAAACGATGATACTTTGGTTGACTTTGTGATAACACCATGAACTATCTTACTTGGTGTTAATCTTTGTTTTCCCTAAACAATTATTTTCTGCTTTATGAATGACGAATTATGATAATGCCCATGACTGTTTTGTTTATTATTTAAATATTTTGCCTTGACACTGTAAAAGCTTCAAGAGATTTCCTTGGGTCCAGGTGAAACATGTCTTGACAATGTAAGAGCGTCTAGAGATTACCGTTTGTCTATATATTGATTTTTAGATTCAAGAGAATTAAGATAGATCAACGTGAACAATAGAATGGATTCGGGATGGGGATGTTCTAACTTGTCTACCTTAGAGATAAGGAGAGGGTTTCTATCGACTAAAAGGGATAGATGCTAGAGTAGTATAGACAACGATTATAGTTTACGATGAGAGGTATTGCTACAACAACAATCTGACAAACCAAGGGTTGTAGTTAATGTTGAGTAGTATTGTCATAACAACTGTCTAAGAATACTCATTAATCCTGTCGGACAGCTTAGGCATATCATAATAATTCATTCTAGACTTAGAATAATTTCTTGTCATAACAAAAGATTAGCATGAGTGCTCTGTGAAATGTCTTTATATGTGAGGTTGTTTTGAATATATTTGAATCAACATTTACCTTTGCTTTATTTTAATTTGATAGTTTTGTATATTTAAATTGTCTCGACCAAACTTTTGTACAACCATACTTTATAATATTTCCTTGTTTTGCATTATTACTAATAGTTTTCTAGTTTGACAAGATTCCAGGAATTAGCTTTTGACATCTAGTTCTGGTGAAACTTAAGAAGAATCGTCTAATCCCTGACGAGACGATAACTCACTTACCCTATATTACTTGATTCGATTGTGTATACTTGCACAAAATTGCTTACCTTAGCATATACATTTACAAGCGATCAATTTTTTGGGGTCGTTGTCGGGGATTGGCAACTGACGAAATTTTTATTTTTTTTCATAACAAGTTTTGCTTGTCATCTTATATTTACTTAGTTTAACATATTTTATTATTTTCTTTTGTAGGTTTTTATCATTGCATTACCCTGAGATCTACTGGTAAACCATTAGAACCATTTGATCTTGAAATTGAACAATCATTCAGACGAATGCTACGTAACCAATGAACCAGAGAGTATATGAATCAACTGCAATTTCAAGACAAAAATATGGGAGATCAGGTAGATCCTGATGCAGAAATTAATCTTCAGAGAGAAGTTGCAAGACAACGAGCAATATGAGATCACTTGAACTCAATTTTTGACGATCTAAATCCAGCCATTGTAGCACCTGAAATACAAGCAACCCATTTTGAGCTTAAACCGATGATGTTTAACATGTTAAATTCCATCGGTCAATTTAGTGGTTCACCTAATAAGGATGCTAGATAGCATATTTGTGCCTTCCTTGAAGTGTGTGATTCATTCCGACAATAAGGAGTGCATGAAGATGTGCTTAAACTTAAAATTTTCCCATATTCCCTACGCGATAGAGCAAGAGCTTGGCTCAGTGGAGTTCCTTCAGGCTCAATGGAATCTTGGGTGGATTTATGCAAAAGGTTTCTACTTCGATACAATCCACCCAATATGAATACACAGCTACATAATGATATTGCAAGTTTTCTCCAAGGAGATGAAGAATCAATGTACGAATATTGGGATAGGTATAAAAGTCTACTTCGCAAATGTGTTAATCATGGATTTCATGACAGGACTCAAGTCATGATATTTTAAAAATAAGTTAATGCACCCACTTGAATGATGTTAGATGCCTCAGCAAATGGTACTTTACTCGACAAATCACCCGAGGAAGCCTTTGATAACCTCGACAGGATAGCAAATAACAATTATCAATTCCCAACTATAAGGTTGGGAACCAGAAGAAAAGCATCTAGAGCATATGAAATTGAGGGTAAGGATTTAGTAGCTACTCAACTTTCTGACGTAACTAATATGTTAAAAATTCTGCAGCGTCCTAATGAGGTGAGAGAAGTCAAAGCAACCAATAATGCATGCATATTTTGTCACAACAACCATCATGAGAGTGAATGTCCAGAAAACCATGAGTCTACCAATTTTATGGGCAACTACAACTGAAGCAATAATAACCCGTACTCAAATACATACAATCCTGGCTAGAGACAACATCTGAATTTTTCATGGGGTAATCAAGGGGACAATAACAATCAAGCAGTAAATTACAATAGGCCACAACAGAGTAACTCGGAGCATCAACATTTTCAGAATAATCATCATCAGCTGCCTTGGAAAAACACTAAAGGTACAGCTTCTTCCTCTAATACCAACTCCAATTTTAACTCCTTGGAAGTTTTATTGGAGGAATTGATGGTCTCCACAAAAGATTTCATGGCTTCAACAAAGACTCTGTTGCACGAGCACTCATCAACAAAGCCATAGCTCGTCTCTGAGAGCATTGGAGAACCAAGTGGGTCAAATCGCCACAATATTACATTCCCACCCACAAAGATATCTCCATAACGATATTGAAATCACTAAACATCATGAAAAGGAGCAGTGCAGTGTACTTACACTAAGAAATAGAACATAGATTAACCAGAATGACAAGTTTGGGGGAGAATAGCTGAACAATTCTCACCAAGGCATTACACAACTAGAAGATCGAGCTAAAGATGTGGAACATGATGAATTGCCCAAAGAGAAGGAAAAAGATGAAGGCTCCAAAAATTATCAACCAAATAATGGGAAATTTATGACCAAGGCCAGAAATTCCTCAGCACTAATAGTAGATGACGTGAGACCTTAACCACCATTTCCTCAACAATTGAAGAAACATAATGATGATGTACAGTTCAAGAAATTTATTGATGTTCTGGATCAGTTGTATATCAACGTGCCTTTACTTGAAGTCATCGAGCAGATGTCTTCCTATGCTAAATTTCTAAAAGACATTGTTACAAAGAGGATGAAGGTAGAAAATGTTGCCACGGAAACATAAATCTACTCTGCAGTAAGAAAACTCCCACCGAAACAATAATACCCATGCAGTTTTATGATACCATGCTCAATTGGTAACAACTTTGTACGACGAGCTCTTGTTGACTTACGGTCGAGCGTAAATTTGAAACCAAAGTCTATATTTTTAAAACTAGAAAGGTGTAACACTTGTCCAACCACATTTATCCTACAGCTAGCTTATCGGTCTTATGTGCGTCCTGAGGGTAAAATAGAATATGTCATTATGAAGGTGGACAAATTCGTATTTCTAGTTGATTTCCTTCTCTTGGATTGCGAAGCTGATGAAAACGCATCTATCATCCTTGGATGACCCATTTTAGCCAATAGACGAATCCTAATTGATTACGAGAAGGGAGAGTTCATGATGCGGTTAGGAGAGCAATGCATCACAATCAATGTATTCAACTCCATGAAATATATGTACGATTCAGAAGAATGACAATGCATTAGAGACATGGGCCCAATGGAAGAAAAGAAAAAGGTAATTCTTGGCCACGGTGAATTTTTAAAGCGAGATAAATACAATACTTTGAGTCATGACTCGATATCCATGATGCATAAACATGATAATCATGGCCCAGGTAAAAAAAAATCAGAAGATGATTCTGATAACTATGGCCTTGGCAACAGTTGTTTGACTAAAGCACTAAACGGGTTCACTGCCAATGATGTAACCCCCACAGACCAATAAGGGTAACCAGATTCGATCCAGGGTGTCACATTTGGGCCACCGGAGCGACCCACTGTAAAAATAGCAGAAAATTTAAAACTTTTAAAATTACATGTAAACTAATAAAATCAATTGTCACTATTTAAAAATAAAACAGATTTCCAGACTCGTATATAAATCAAAATACAATTACATGCCCCCTAATCACATGTACCATTCTCTGGAAACAACGCCGGAAGAATTCCTTTACTGATGTCGATAACTGCACTGGTACAATTCTTTTAACCTGCAATGGTGAGTAATAGAGTGAGCTTCGGAAAGCTCAGAAATGCAGAACTACCAGATGATGCTGAAAAACGTGCAGATACAGATAAACATATTTTCCTGATTGGTTCAAATATTTACAGATCTTTATGTTGAGATGAGGTCCATTGATATTGCATGTAGTAATAAATAGTATTCATTTCAGATGGAAATATTTTAGATGTCTAGGTTTAGGAGATCAGAACATGTTTTCTAGTGTGTTCCCAAAAATCATGTAACTTTTCAGATCTTTTTAAAAACATATATATATATATATATATATATATACCCCCATCCGTCAAGTCCAAAATGTGTAGGTTCCCCAGAACCATACACCCACCGTCAAGTCCAGTAGGCCATGAGCACACAGCCGAGGAGTCGGTAAGTAAGGCCCTGAGCACACAGCCGAGGAGCCTCCAGGTATACTTCCTCCAATATTACCCCCCAAGTAAAACATGTTCCGTCCGTAAACGGATATATCAAAAATCATAAAATAATCCAGGTCAAGTATCAGATCAAAATCCAGTTCAAGTATTCAATCAGAATCCAGTTCAAGTATCCGATCAGAATCCAGGTCAGGTATTATAATAGAAATCAAATCAGAAATCAGGTAAAATATCCAGCCGATTAGGGAACACACCAGAGTTTACAGAAATTATTTAGAGGTACTGGATAATCTTAGCAGGTAGAGGAACACAGATCTTCAGTATACCGATAGAATATCGGAATTCAGAATCACTATTAGAAGAGTTCAATAACTGACAAAATCATCAATTATTCAGAATATGACTTGAGCTGTAAGGAAGAAATGAAGATTCAGGACATTTACAATCTATGTCGATTGATCGGATTATCAAACAACTCTTAAATGAATAGCTCCCAAAATTAATGCTTGTCGATTGATCAATTCATTGTTCTTCCAGGGTATTTACTCTTTAATACCAAAAACTCTTGTCCATAGATCATTTTCAGAATCATCACTGAATAGATCTTCTAATGTCTTTATTTTATTTTTACGCTTCCACTATATCATGAAATACTGACGTGTTTGATTTGTAGTTCATGATCCAGAAGAACAATACATTTTGTATGTTCATTAACATTTCCAGACTCATTCACATCACTTACTTAATCCTTAGTGCTTGAGGTTACTTAGTTCATTTAGCATTCAAGTCTATTCCAATTACTTCGGGATTTTCCAGAGTAATTCCGTACGTTTCTGAATTTCAGATACATATTGTACTTCTGTTCAGTTCAGTTTTGTCTTTGTGGTTGATTTGTCGAACAAATATCCAATTCTTAGTACCGAATGCAATCTAGAGTTGAGCTGAGCTGAATACTTCCAAAATTATCATTGAGATAAACTTGAGTAGACGAACATGCATTCAAGTAATATCTATGTCGTTCAGGTACTGACATATTATTAAGGTTGATCGGCTCACTTAAGTTATGTTCTATAACTTTTAAAGGTAGTCCAACACCTATGCTTATTTGGATTCCTTAATTAATCCAAGGCATTTACTTAATATATGCCAAAAGGGTATTTTGGTAATTTTGGTGTTCAGTTTTATTCCATTCATTTCAGAGCTCGAGGATATCCAATCATTCCTGAGCTTGGTGATATTCTTGGGTCATTTCCATTACAGTGGTATTTTGGTCATTTTACAAATCTACGGTATTCCAATCTTTTCCTACCATCAAGTCTTATTATTTAATTCAATCTTATCATTTAGTTCAGTCCTTTCGAATAATTCTGACAGCAGAATACCCCCGATAAATTATTCTTCAAGTATTTACTCATTATTCGAATATTTTCGGGTCAAGTGTCTTCTCAGATTTTACAAAGGTAATATCATGAATTTTTCTGTACAAAGACAGGATCTTAACAATTAAATTCGTACTTAATCGAGTTAAGTATAAATCCTCAAAGTACTTTCTCATTCAGGGTCGATTCAGACTATTTTATCTCTCAAGGGCATTTTCGTAATTTCTTAACCAGATAATTTCGATATTAGCTCTTAACGAAAATAATATAATATAGAGATCTTATGATTAATTGCTTCCTCGAACATTCTTTAATCTTGAAATGATTTCTTAAAATACTTCTAGTATCTAGCATAAACCTTCTTGGGGTTAAAAACTGGTTATCCATAATTTCCAAGTAAAACTAACATTTCTTATGCACATCAATAGTTTTAGCAGATCAATAATTCTTTTCAGATTTATTAATCCACTTCCAGAGACAATTATTGTCATTTTCTAACATAAGGGTAATTTCGTAATTTTACCTAATCAAAATATTCTCATAATTTATCATTTAAGTACCTTTAATGAGATAAATTATAATCTACAATCCATGGTTGATTCTTTTATCACTTAATTCTAGAACTTGTAATTTAATTCCAACTGGCCTCCAATTTCTTATAATAGTCATCTGAGCCATATTCAGTTATCTACTTTCTACCGTATTCGTATGTAGTGTAGATCTTCATTAATTACACAAATGAGACCAAACATTTCCATTCATGCATTTACCAATACCAACATGTTCTATAAAGCATAAAGAGGTAGTAAAGTATTACCTTGATTTTCGTGCAATACTGATCGACCATAAAAATTCTATTCGAACACCTTTGATATTCAATTCAACTTCCAATAATTCCTCAGATACATATCAACATAAATTATATCAGAAACGGAGCTTAATTGCGATAAACGGATCGAATTAGGTGATAAATCAGTGAAAAACAGCTTACCGGGTTCGAATTTGGCGAAACGAACTTCGGATTCGGATTCAGGACGTCGAAAGCATAAAATATGACTTTTTGAAAATTTAGAATTTTCGGTCAAAATCAAAGTCAACGGGTTTGACCGGTAATATCGAGGCCTTCGGTTCGAATTTCGAAAAACGGACAGCGGAATCTGATTTGGAACGTTCAAAAATGTCAGGATAGATATACTCGGTCAAAGTCAAAGGTCGTTTAATGCCCGGTCAAAGCTAGTCAAAGTTTTGGTCAACAGTGGTCAACGTCGGTCAACGGTCCACGGGTCAACGGGTCGGGTCGGGTTATGAAAGGTCAAACCAGTCAACTATGCACCAAAACCGGTCAAACCGGTCACTTTTGTCTTCCCCACGCGCAGTAGCAGCGTGTGGGGGCGCGTGAACAGTGCCCTGATATCGAAAAATTCCCTGAAAAATTCCTAAAAATTATTTTAAGCGATTTCGAGATACTTACAAAGCTCGGTTCAAATGTTTGAACTGCGGAGAGCTCTATTTCAACGAATCGGAAACTTTGACCGCTTCACCTCCTCACGCGCCACCGTCGTCGGAGACCAAGGATGACACCGGCAGACTCGGAACGATGCAAGGAACACGATGGTGCGGGAGGTGTCGTAAACGGATGCTCGGATCATTGTGAATCGATGAAAAACCAACTAAAATCAGGTTATTACCGACGATACTTCCGACTGAAATTAATGACGAACGGCGACGATTCACGATAAAAGCTTTGTGGGGTTTTATTCCTCGCTCGACAACGAACACGATGGTGGTTTCGGCTCGTCGATCGGAGGTCGGACGACGAGTAGATCGGAGTTGAAAGTTGGTTGATCGGAGAGGGAAAACTGGAAAATATTCTGAAAAAACCTGCGCACAGGGGGGTTTTATAATTCATCCTATATAAAAAATGGGTAAACCAAGAGTTTAGTCACTGAACTTCCTGTACTTCTTAAAACAGTCTGTCAACTTTATGATTTTACAATTTAATCCCCAATTTCGTCCAAAAATACCAATTAAATTCACCACTTTATAATTTCTTAAATTTAGCCCCTAAATTGGGGTGTTACAAATGACATTAAAGCAGATTATGAAGGAGTGCCAGATGAACAATCTAGTTTCCGTCATACAAGATCCGTTATGAAATTCGAACTCTTAGATTTTAATGAAGTGAGCCCCCCAGAATCTTCTCTCCAACATGCACCAAAAATTGGAACTTGAAACTTTGTCATCGCATTTGAAATATGCCTACCTAGGTAGCAATGAGACTTTACCAGTGATAATTTATTCCAATCTAACCTCCGAGAAGGAGAATAATTTGTTAAATGTTTTGTCACAGCATAAAAAGGCTCTCAGGTTGACCATGGTAGACCTGGAGGGAATCAACCCTACCATATGCATGCACAAGATCAACCTAGAAGACAACCATAATACTTCGGTGGAACCACAAAGAAGACTAAACCCGATCATGAAAAAGGTAGTCATGAAGGAAATCATAAAATGGCTGGATGCGGGAGTAATTTATCCTATATTTGATAGCTCATGGGTCATTGTGGTGCAGTACGTGCCAAAGAAAGGTGGTGTGAACGTGGTCAAAAATGAAAATGATGTAACTACTAGAACAGTCACGGGCTAGCATATATGTATGGACTATAGGAAGCTCAATAAAGCCACAAAGAAAGTCCACTTTCCCCTTATTTTTATTGACCAAATGCTTGATAGGCTAGCAGGAAAAGCATTTTACTGCTTCCTTGATGGATATCCAGGATATAATCAAATAGCCATAGCACCGGAGGATCAAGAGAAAACTACTTTCACATGTCCATATGGTACCTATGCATTTAGATGAATGACGTTCGACTATGTAACTCCCTAACTATCTTTCAGAGATATATGATGGCCATTTTTTGGATATGGTGAAAGATTGCATGGAAATATTTATGGATGACTTCTCAGTCTCAGGCGACAATTTCAACCGATGTCTAGGAAATTTATCTAAAGTACTGAAACGATGTGAATAACCAACCTAGTACTAAATTGGGAAAAATTCCATTTTATGGTAACCGAGGGAATAGTGTTAGGTCACAAAATTTCTTGCAAGGCAAGTCGATAAAGCCAAAGTGGAAGTAATCGTAAACCTACCTCTACCCACCAACGTGAGAGACGTACGCAGTTTCCTATGACATGCAGGCTTTTACTGGCTGTTCATAAAAGATTTTTATCAAATCTCAAAACCCTTGTGTCTTTTACTTCAACAAAATCAACCGTTTTTATTTAATGATGATTGTTTAAATGCTTTTACAGATTTGAAGAAAAAACTTTCAGCAGCACCAATCGTTGTTCCACCTGACTAGAACGAACCTTTCGAGCTCATGTGCGATGCTAGTGATTACGCAGTTGGGGTAGTGCTAGGGTGACGAAAAAGTAATCTCTTTCATGTTATCTACTATTCTAGTCGCACTCTTAATGATGTATAAGTAAACTACACCACCACTGAAAAAAAACTTCTTGCAGTAGTATTTGCATTCTATAAGTTTAGGCGACATCTCATAGGAACTGAAGTAATTGTGCATATAGATCACTCAGCCATTAAATATTTGATCAATAAAAAAGATGCAAAGCCTAGGCTAATTAGATGGATATCTACAAGAGTTCGATTTAGAGGTCAATGATAGAAAGGGTACGAAAAACCAAGTAGCATATCATTTGTCTATACTAGATAACAAAATTAGTTGTCATGACATAACAGAGATTCAAGAGGATTTCCCTGATGAGAAAATTTTATTTGTCATGGTTGTGCCGTGGTATGCTGACATAGTCAACTTTCTTGTTAGTGGTATTGTGCCTCTAGATTTATCTAGCCAAGGCCAAAAAAAGTTTAGACATGATGTGCGACATTACTACTAGGATGAACCGTTCCTATTCAAGCAATGTGGAGACCAAATAATCAGAAGATGTTTTCCAGAAGAAAATCACAAAGATATTCTACTTCAATGTCATTTATCACCATATGGAGGACATTTTGGTGGTATGAGAACAACGATAAAGGTTTTTCAATCCGGTTTCTATTGGCCAACCTTGTTCAAAGATGCTCACAAAGTCTATAAGTTATGTGATAGATGTCAACAAATATGGAACATATAAAAAAGACATGAGATGCCATGGCAAAACATTCTGGAGGTTGAACTTTTCGACGTATGGGGGATAGATTTCTTGTGACCTTTTCCCACATATTTTGGTGACCTATACATACTCTTAGCAGTAGATTATTTGTCCAAATGGGTGGAAGCCATCGCAACACCTAAAAATGATTCCTAGACAGTGCTGAAGTTCTTGTACAAGAACATATTCACGCATTTTGGAACGCCACGAGAAATCATCAGTGATGAAGGCACACACTTTGACAACAAATTAATTACCAAGACGCTGAAACGATAAGGAGTGCGACATCAGATATATATGGCATATCAACCCCAGACTAATGGACAAGCCGATGTCTCTAATCGGGAAATCAAACAAATCCTTGAGAAAATTATCAATCCAAGCCGAAAGGACTGGTCGCCAAAGCTAGATAAAACATTATGGGCTTATCGCACAGCGTTTAAGACACTGCTAGGAATGTCCCCATACAAACTCGTCTACGGTAAAGAATGCCATTTTCCTGTGGAACTCGAACATAAAGCTTACTGGGCCATCAAGAAATTAAACATGGATTTTCAGCTTACTGGAGAAAAAAAAAACTCTTGGAACTGAATGAAATGGATGAATTCGGAGCCTACGCTTACGAAAATGCCTGTCTATACAAAGGAAAAAAATGAAACGATGAAAAAATGAAACGATTACATAGAAGAAAAATATTACCTAGTCAATTTTATTCTGGACAAAAAGTACTGCTCTATAATTCATGACTCGAATTATTCCCAGGCAAGCTAAAATCAAGATGGACAGGACCGTTCATCGTATATCAAGTCCATGACAATGGAGTAATAGAAATCAAGAATCGAGATGATGGATCCATTTTCAAAGTGAACGGGCTGAGAATAAAGGAATACAAAGGAGCACCAGTCATACGCGACAAACGGCATCAAAAGCACATGATGCCCAAGAGTTTGCCTTACTTACCTGAACACAATTCGTTGCCTAGGCAACGAAAATCTGAATTTTGTACATAAATAAATTAAGTTATTTTATGCACTAGTTATCTATTTTACTTCTGTTCTTTTTATTTATTGTAGGCATGCAATGTACACGTGGCAGCATGGGGTGAGAAATTACGCATGAAAGGAATAGAAACCCTAGAGCAGAGAAGGTTTTGGCGACAATTGTAAAGAGGGAAACTATCTTTTCCCCACTTTACATCCAATCAAATATTGATCATTCAATGCCATATCTTTTCCCCTCTCGTTTGGACCAAATTTCCCCAAAGAAACCACCCATTAATTTTCCAGAAAAACCAACTTCAACTCCATCTTCATCATCGTGCATCATTTTCTCTCCTTCAATTTTTTTTTATTTAAAAATTCCCCCATCGCCGTCGCGAAAGACACTGTACCAATGAGTATCATGGCCAGATCGAAGAAAAACACAGCCTCAACACCAGGCTTTGAGCATTTTGAGACAGCTGAAGCCAAGGCACGATTCAAGAACCTCTAAAAATAGCCCACACCACCACAATAAGATCGTATTTTTTTTTCCTTTTAGCATGTGCATATAGATACATGTAGTTTAGTTTTTCATGCATTGAG
This sequence comes from Hibiscus syriacus, assembly GCF_006381635.1. Classification (NCBI taxonomy): domain Eukaryota; kingdom Viridiplantae; phylum Streptophyta; class Magnoliopsida; order Malvales; family Malvaceae; genus Hibiscus; species Hibiscus syriacus. The sequence goes on along the minus strand of NW_024062535.1, from coordinate 2,234,550 downwards.
GATAATGCATCCCTCAAGTTTGGGGGAGGTATTGTAACACACTTTGTTAAAAAGCAAATGATGATGTTTGGTTAAAAATTTTGGTTGTCATGATATAAGCATGTTAAGCTTATTGTTTGGAATGGATTAGGGATGCCCAATGATGAATACATAATTTGATTGCCTAGGCCAGAATTATCTTTAAGACTGTCGAAAGAAGATAACGAACCCTAGGCCTGATTCTTTGAAAATTTATAAACACGATTGTAGGTTGTCTCTGCTTAAGCTAATCAAAAAAAATTTAGGAAAGAACTCTATGCTCGTCGAGACATCGAAAAATTTTAAGGTTAAGGTCAAACTCCCTAGTATTGAAAACTTGAAGAATAAAAGGGACACTCCTCTATGTAATGGCATAATCAAAAAACTCCATAAAAACTAAGTGTTGCCGAGGCATATGAGTGAATAAAAGTAGTCATAGAATGACTCTACCCGACAAGCTTGGGGTGGAAGGTATGTTCCCTTTCACCTAGAGTGTGGGAGGGTAGGTGTGATAAGTTGACTCCCCCAAAAAAAGTTGATAAATAACTAGGAGTGGAAACTGAGCCTGACAAATAATTTGATGCATTGACAAAACAAGTACTTACTTGAAGTTTTCTAATTACTTTAATACATAGATTGATTACAATCAAGCATACACAATAGCAAGGGATCCTGACTAGGGAAGGTACTTGACTAATATGACAGTCAAACATGCTGAGGCCAAAAATTTTGTTGAGGGCTGAAATTTCAAACCAAATGATTTTCTTAATGCTGCTTTGCTATGACAATCTTAATTTTTTTCTAGCCACTATCCATTGCATGATGACAAGTAATAACTTAAGTTTGGGGGTGTGATAACTCCATAAAAGACTCTATTTCTAGTCTCTTTACTTAAGTTATTGCTCGTCTAAACAAAGTATGCACAACATATTAGTTGCATTTAGGTTATATTTTTTTGTGGTGGATAAGTTTTGTTTCGGAAAAATTTATTTGGTTTGACTGATGTTGCTGAGGAGAAAGGGTTTGTGTGGATTATGTATGTGCAGGAAATTTACTAAGGAAGAACATTTCAGCCGAGACAAAGTAATTCAGAAGGGCAAGTGGAATAGAGAAGTTAAAGAAAATGAGGAGCAGATTTATCTCGCCAAGGCAAGTTTATCTTGAAAGTCTGAAGTGGATATGACGAATCGCCTATGTCAAATGCCAGTTGTACGACTTTCCTCATGTGCAAGGAAGCCCTCAAGATTCTGACAACAGCCAGCCGCCTTTCCTTTTTTTATCCTGGATAAGACAATAACAGGTATCTAGAGAATCTTCACTTATGCGGAACCCTAGGAGATTTCCCTTTATAAATATCCAACTGCAACCGCCAACGAAAGAGGGCAATGAAGTTAGAAGAACTTTAACTGAAGCGTGAGCGAGCTACTACAGTGCTTCCCCACTAATTACCAACCGATTGTCCTTGTTGTCCTCCATAGGCAGGCTGTAGCAGAGCTGCGGTCAGGCCTCAAGAGAGGTTGGCCGCCAGGGCAGGCACGGTGTTCATCAAAATTGTCACGACAAAGCCCCCAGTTTTGGGAGTCGTTCTTCCTTTGTTCTTAATTTCTTTACTTATTTGGGGTTGTATTAAAACGATGATACTTTGGTTGACTTTATGATAACACCATGAACTATCTTACTTGGTGTTAATCATTGTTTTGCCTAAACAATTATTTTCGGATTTATGAATGACGAATTATGATAATGCTCATGACTGTTTTGTTCATTATTTAAATATTTTGCCTTGACACTGTAAGAGCTTCGAGAGATTGTCTTGGGTCTAGGTGAAACATGTCTTGACAATGTAAGAGCGTCGAGAAATTAACATTTGTCTATATATTGATTCTTAGATTCGAGAGAACTAAGATAGATCTACGTGAACAATGGAATGGATCGGGATGGTGATGTTCTAACTTGTCTACCTTAGAGATAAGTAGAGAGTTTCAATCGACTAAAAGGGATAGATGATAGAGTAGGATAGAAAACGATTATAGTTTACACTAAGAGGTATTGGTACAACAACAGTCTGACATACCAAGGGTTGTAGTTAACGCTAAGTAGTATTGCCATAACAACTGTCTAATAATACTCAGTAATCTTGTCGGGCAGCTTAGGTATATCATAATAATTCATTCTAGACATAGAATAATTGCTTTTCATAACAAAAGATTAGCATGAGTGCTCTATGAAAAGTCTAAATATGTGAGGTTGTTTTGAATATATTTGAATCAACGTTTACCTTTGCTTTATTTTAATTCGATAGTTTTGCATATTTAATTTGTCTCGACCAAACTTTTCTACAATCATACTTTATAATATTTCCTTTTTTTGCTTTATTACTAATAGTTTTCTAGTTCGACAAGATTCCAGGAATTATCTTGTGACATCTAGTTATGGTTGTGGTGAAACTTAAGAAGAATCGACCAATCCCTGAAGATAGAATAACTCACTTACCCTATATTACTTGATTCGATTGTGTATACTTGCACAAAATTGCTTGCCTTAACATATATATTTACAAGCGATCAAGCCCCCATATTTTATAAACTCATATTATTATCATGTTTTATTTTATTTACTCTGGTTGGACTTTTATCAGTTGTTTTATAATCACATTTTAAAAGAATTTTTTGGGTTAGCCACTTTGGTGGTCCCGTGTAACATTATAATCCATGGATCTTCGGGTAAGATTGGATTAGGATGTTACATTTAGTGGTACCAGAGCATCAGGTTTAGTCGTTTCTATGACCCGTGGGTTAGAGTCAATCAGTGTCTATACATGTACATGCCTCTAGAGAGTTAAAAGTACTATAATGAATGGAATGACGATAATGACCTCCCTTTCTTTCTAATTTCAGTGAAAAACTATGGAATTTGACCTAACATATAGTCAGGATGGCAGAGAAGAGAGACATACCTCACTAGAAGACGACACCAGTGACAAGTTCGTTCTAGATACAGACCAGCACGAGGTACCAATAGATGCGAAGGTAGAGGAGCTGACCGTTTTCAGGGACTCACCTCCGTACTTAGACAAATTGTTAGGTCATTACCTATTACTTCAGCTGTACCATCTTCCCCACCAATACCCCCAAGCTCAACCAACGATAGTACCCTATGAGTCCTTAATAGAGAGGCTTTATAAATATAAGACTATCGAGTTTTTCAGTTCGAGGGATTATGATCCCATAACAGTAGATGAGTAGCTCAGAGAGACCCTTCATACCTTCAAACAACTTCATTTTGCCCCTGAAGGTAAGCTTGAGTGAATTACTTCCCCGCTCAAGGGTGATGCAATTGATTGGTGGAATACAATTAAGATAGCACTGGAGCCAGAGAGACCGACTTGGGAGAGGTTCCATTTCAGATTTCAAGCAAAAATACATCAGGAAGGCCCACATCGATGATCTTAGGGAACAATTTATGCACTTAGTCTAAAGAGATCGGTCAATGATGGAGTATGAGTATGAGTTCCACTAACTGAGCATATACGTACCTGAGTTATATCTACAAAGGAGCATCGCTGTCATAGGTTCAGAGAGGGCCTACACCTCAACATCTTGTCATATCTAGTAGCCAACCCTCCAACAATTTTTTTTAGTTATCCAGCTAGGAAAAGGCAGTTGAGAGAGTCCTTAGCAGGAGGTCCAAGCAGACTAGTGTGACTGTAGGGAAAATCAGGAGAGCACTCAAGACAACGAGTTCAGTTTTTTTAATGCAAAAGCAGATAACTAAGCTAAATCACAAAATTATTGCAGTGTCATTATGCAGCAACCCAAAAATAAAAGCAGGCGGATTTGTATATCTGTTACACCAAAAGGCACAGTCTATGCCACCTTCACCATTACATCCATAATGCTAAATTACGCCCACAACGCAGCATAACGCCCACATCGTAACGTTTTTTAAGGTTACCGCGACGCAATATCGGCGCGGCATGATAAGGGAATCGCATCATGATTGTTACGGTCAAAAATCGTTACGTAACACTGCAACACGCTATAAATTACGCCGTAATGCCGCAACAAACTTTAAATTATCTAAAATGTAAAATTACATAGATGAGTTGTTCTAATTTAATACTTAAAACTGAATTATAAATTATATTATTAATAATATCGTAATAGTTATGTTTAAAATTTTTATTTAAATTTGAATTAATTAAATTATTTATTAATGTTATTTTAAAATTAAATTAATTTAAATTTAAATTGAATTTTTTCTCATATCTAAAATTTGTTATTATATAAATTTTTTATAAGAGAGAAATTCACTTTATAATACTATAATAGTATATGTATTTGATCTATTTACTATAAAATTATACAATTTTATCTAATATATAATATAAAGAATAAATAAATAAATAATATTATAAATAAAATAAAAAGGAATATATTCCTTGACAAAATAAAAAAAGTGATGGTGTGTGCGTGTAGAGGCGCAGAAAAGCAAATAATTGATAGGCATGGTTACATAATTTGAGATCAGACCAATGCAAATAAATAAATAAATAATATTATAAAAAAAAATTGATGATGATGAAGAAGAAACTCAAGGTGAAGATATGAATAGTTCACCTACTCCATCTAATGAGGAAAATGTTCAACTATCGACATCAAGTTATGATGATGGTGGTTGTGATGATCATGGTGGTGATAATGAAGGTACGTATCTACCAGAATATGACACATTTATTCTACTGCTTTTCATGGAGATCAAGGTATGTCCATATATCCTTACGATGACAATTCAAGTTTGTATAGAACTAATGCATCATAAAATAGAAGGGATAATGATGATAGAACTCATAGGAGGATGGGAGAACACTTTTGTGATTAATTTGCAGGTTCATCATCATATAGTTCAGCTACAGATGATAATGAAATTAGTGAATCATCTCATGGTTCTCATTCTAACCAACCAAATTCATGCTATCCACCCTACCTTGAGCAAAATTCAAGTTATGGATTTTTTTTGCCATCATTTATCATACAACATGTTTCCCACCAAAGATGCATCTTATGATGCACATAATATGATGTCTTCTTCACATGGAATAGGAAGGAATCAAAACTAAGACAATGACGAAGATGTAAATGCTTTAGATCTGCCACACCATTCATTTTGGTGATGAACTGTAAGATATAAAATTTTTATATTTGTAGTTATGTTTTTTTTTCTGAGTTATGTAAAATGAACGTTTTTATGTTACAATATAAAAAATTTGATATGATTTTAGTGGTATTGTTTATATGTTATTCATTAACATTATAATTGTTATTACCCATTATCAAGTATGATAGCACTTCTTTGGTTTATATTTGTTTTTAATAAATTTTTATCTATGAAATTAAATTTTTATTTTCAAAATAAAATATTAAAAGAGTATATTAATATTAGTATATTATAAGATAACTGTAAAATATATAAATATAATATTTTAGATGTATTGTGATTTTTGAGGAAGAGATCACGCTCGCGACAGTCGCAACACGTTACGTAACGTCCGTAGTATCCGCAACCGTGATACCACAAATTTGATACTATGATTGCATCCACAACTCGATTAGTGTCTCGCGGCGTGTAAGAGAACTGCAGCCTTCAGTGTTGGTCTATTATCTCGACCAAGTGAGGGATCAAATTATAGTTCCCTTCCATTGCTTTGCCTTGACAAAGAAAGTCATAGACTTCACAAATATCGGTTTCTACCACCGCAGCTTTAGTATCCAAATCCCATGAAACGGACAGCCCCTCGTAAACACTCCACAGCTCAGCATCAAGAACGGAACACCTCCCTAACGCCTTCGAAAACCCCATAATCCATCCACCACTTGAGTCACGTATGGCCCCTCCACACGTCGCTAAACCAGTGGAAGGAATACGAGCGCCATCAGAATTAATTTTAAACCAGCCCGGAGAAGGGGTGCACCATTTGACTACTTCTCAAACCATATTCGAACCTCTACCTGTGCCTCCATACATGACCTCAGGAGCACGAGCAGATTCATCACAAAGACGCTTCCCACACTGGAAGATGCCTTCGGTATCTATGAAATCAGAGACAAAAATGAAATTGTTCCTCCGTGGCCAAAAAGACCAGAGGATTGAACCAAACATTAAATCCCACTCTTTGCCAGTGATCGGTAAAAAAACCCGTGTCACACATTTTTTTGAAGCCATTGCTTTACATCCATGGTGAGAAACTCAAGAAGCCGATTTGGCTTTATCAGACTGGACCAAGTCGCGAGAGCAATAGCGCATCCCCGGAGTATGTGTGAGACAGATTCAATGCCGGAATTGCAAAATTTAATGTTACATATACTTTTCCGAAACAAAAATATAATACATAATCTATGATCTATGGTATTAGATGTACATGAAAAAGATTTAACATGGACTTACAACGTTAATAATATAAATTATTGATCTAACTTTATAATGAAAGTAGGCTTCAAAATAAGCATTTATAGAAAGACGGTAACTAAATGTTTATTGCTTAAACTATTATTTTTTTTTATTTTGGTATCTAAATTTTATTTTTTTAATTATATATAACATTTAGTTTAGGATTTTAATTTGGTGCCTGTAGTTAAAAAAATAACAGAACTTTTGAATTTATTTATTTTATTGAATGATGACATGACATTAATTTATAGACACGTCAATATCACCGTTAAATTTTTTATCAAAATAAAATCTAAACCAAAAGTTAGGTATAATTTTGAAAAAAAATATAAAACTTAAGTACCAAGATATAACAAAAATAAAGTTTAGGTATTAATGTATAATTTACCCAAAAGAATATAACATTCACTTCCATATATACTTCGAAACATATTTCATAACATAAATAAGTTTATTTTGACTATCCGAAAACACATATATATTGTCAATTGGATGTATAAGCACTTTAAGGGGATTATAAACTGAGAAAATCAACGATATTTATGAATTACAACAAATTTATGGAACTACAACATACCCTAAAAATCAATTATAGCAGTATCAAATCACATGTTATTATGCTAAATTGTTAATTAGGAGTTTCAAATCAACTAATAGCGAAGCAAAACAAATGCATTCAATGAATTTACAGAAAAAAAAACAAATATATGCTACCCATATGAAAAACTTAATTATTCAAATATAAAGAAAAAGATGCACCAAAACATGGAGCATGAAATTGAGGATTTATACCCATTTAGTGTCGGAACCGATTGCAATAAATTTTATAAAATTTTAAACTCTCGGATGGGTACACTTGAATCTAAATAAAATATATTATAGATTATCAATAAATTTTCAATGATTGAATATGATGGGATATTGAAGTTACTTGATCGAATTAAATGATAATAAAAAGAAATCAAAATCCTAGATTTAATTGTATTAAATCATTAAAAATAAAATATAAAACTAGATTGCAGAAGCATACTTGAATTCATCGATTGAGATCGTCTGAGAAGATGATTGTGATCTTCCAAAAAGATATGTTTTCTTTTACAATGAAAACTCACTAACAAGATATGAGTAATACAAGTCAACCTATTTTTTGGGATCACTATCTCTTTATATAGATTGAATATTAGGTCGGTCTTTTATATATTTATAATTTTGTTTCTCATCAAATTATAAATACAATTTAATTGCATGACACTTTTATATCTATGACACATGTAGCATAATTGATCCCTTAATTCTCTGTCATATTTTATGATAGCATTGTACATTATACATATATGCTCACAACGATGAATTTTAATCCAACAAAATATTTGTTGAAGTACCACATTTAAGTCCTCAGCAACTACGTTAAATGAGAAAGAAAAATAAGGCACCAAGATTTATGTATATATAAAAAAAAAACTTAACGGACAAAACTCAAAAACAAAGAAGGAAAATTTTCACTATATCAAAAATAAGATTACAAGAGGATTACGACTATGAGCCGATTTAAAGATTAATTAACTTACAACTAACCCCTAATCCCTACCATGTATCATAAGCACTTTAATACAAAAAAAAAAAAAAAAAAAAAAAAACTTGCATAGATAAAAATACTTGAATTCAATTTCTTATTCATAATCAATATCTGATTGCAGAAGTATAATTTTGTGTAGGTTCAACATATTCATACCGTGGGATGAACCTCAGACTCACGATCCGAAATACTGTGGCTGAATAGAGATTTATCTTATTTTTCTTTATTTTATTTATTTACTAAATGAGTTATATCACTAATTATTTGACACAAAATTTAGATCACATGAATCTAATAATTTTGATAGTGTAAATTTATAGAAATACTCTGTTCTCACGAGAGATTAAATGCATGATTCAAGCCATTAAGTGAAGCTAAGAAAACATGTTTGAGATAAGTAGTAAAAATCAATTTTATAACTTTGGGAGGTAACTAACATGCTTTGTTATTTACCTTTTCGATATCATAACGCACGGTTCATGGTTGCTACTTGTTTAAAATGAGAACCATAGAATTTGGAGATGGGGACTTAATTAAATTTAGGGTCGATGTCATTAGAGTAAAACGTGTTCTAGTAGGTTGAGTTTAATTTTAAAATAATGAATGAAAATTACTGAATTTCTCTTATGTTCAAAGTTTTTATTTATTTTTATCAATAATCTTTACAATAAATTGTTAAAAGCTTTCGGTTAGTAATTTTTTTTTTTAAGTTACGGGTTCAATACACGTGGGAGTATAATTTCTCTTATGTTCAAAGTTATTATTTGTTTATCAATAATCTTTACAATAAATTGTTAAAAGCTTTCGGTTAGTACTTTTCATTTTTTTAAGTTACGGGTTCCATACACGTGAGAGTAAAATTCTCCTTTCCCAATATAGAAATTACTAAAAAAAGGTTTATTTATTTTTAATTTATTATTTGATAGAGAAAATAACTTTTAAAAACTTGAAGTTAATAGTAATTAGGTTAAATTATATGTTTGGTATCTAAACTATTATCTATATTCTATTTTGGTATCTAAATTTTATTTTGTTTTAAAACTATACTTAGTGTTTACTTCAGGTTTCATTTTGATACCCTCCAATAAAAACTTAATGGTGATATTGATGTGTTACAATAAGATAACGTCACATCATCATTAAAAAACTAAAAACATGTCACATCAGTAGTTTTATTAATTTTTTAATGATATGGTACTAAATTGAAATCTAAATTAAACGTTAGGTATGATTTTAAAAAATAAAATTTAAGTACTGTAACACCCTAATTTTTGTCTGAGTAATTTAAGGTGATCAAGGACCAATTTTGAGTAATTTGTATTAAATTCAAGTCACACGAGTGAAGAATGACTAATGATGTGAAAAATGGATCGTGAGAGCTCTAAATTATTAGGGAAAAAATTCTTTAAGGTTGTATTGAATTCAAATTCTCTCACTAGTAGGGGTGAGTAAAACTTGACACAACTCAAGAAATTAATTTTTTTAATTTCAAATTAGTCGATTCAACTCAAATTATTAATTCGATTTTTGAGTTTGAGTTGAGCTGAAATTTTATATTTTTGAGTCACTTGAAAAAACAAAACTTTGACTAAATATTTTGACAGTTTTATGATTTAGTCCATGATTTTATTATTTCTTTAATTTCTCATTCACTTTAAGTCCATTTTTTTTTATTAAATTTGAACCTCATGCTCCTAAACCACCGTAGAATAAATATACTTTTAATTTCTCTTTTTGATAGCAAATTTTCTATTTTTCAATTTAGTCCCTTAATTTTTAATAATTTTCTTATTTCTTCAATTCATCCTTATTTTAAGTCCCTTTTCTTATCAAATTTGAACAACATGCTCGTATACATTAATATAATACCTATGTATCTTCAATTCTTTTTTTTAAACTAAAAACTTAATCTTTTTTAGTCCCCTTAACTTTGCATTTTACTAAACAATTGTTTGCAAATTATTTCTTCCCATCAATTCCTTGATTTCTTTATACTCTCATCAATATTTTACTCTCAAAATACTTTCTTTAAAATATTATATTATAAGTATATTTTATAATTTTAGATTGTATTTGATATATTAAATAACATTATAATGTGAAAAGAATATATATATATATATGTATATATATATATATATATGTTTAAAAATTTCAAAAACTTGGAACAAATCCTTACAATAATACTATAAATAATTATAATAAAATTAATATAGAAAATCGAATAACTCGAATCGAATTACTTAAACTCGACTCGACTCGAAAATTTTTGAAGTCAAGTTCGAGCTGAAAAATACGACTCGTCAACTCAAATAACTCGAAATTTTTTTAATCAACTCGATCGAAGGCTCACCCTATTCTCACCAGTCTCGAGGGGATTGAGTGATATGCAAATTTTGACTGTTTGGATTCGGGCTCGCTTGGAGGAATCATGAATAGGCGTTATGTGGCCATTAATATAAGTGAAAAACTAAATTGTTTTATCCGCGTATCATTATGAAAATGAAGTCCAAATAATCAAAATGTCCAAATTTCCATTTACACACCCATTAGAGCAAACCCAAATCCAAACTCAAATACAAGTAGAAAACCCATTTACATTTCCATTAACCATCAGCCCATTAACCATTTAACTCTAAGTTAACCCGGGCACAACTTGACCCAAATTTCTAGGGTTAACAGAACACCCTAGAGAAGCTCCACGTCGCCTGCTGACCGATCAAATTCCAGTGGTCCCCAGACAGCTGCCACATCCTCCCAAGTGACCCTAACAGCTCGTCAGCAAGGCCCCAGCACTGGTTCCCCTTCGTCCGAACGCTCAACGCATGCAACTAAGCATTGGTCCCCCTTCATCTGAGCATTCCACGCCATGAACAAACAAGGCAGTAGTCCCAATCCAGCAGAGCCCCGATGCCTCTCCACGTCGGATCCACCATGTAAACAAGAAGACAAAGAAGATATAAGTTGTAAAAATGAGTCATTTTTTTCTTTTTCTTTTTTTGATCAATTTGTAAACTGTGAATAAATGCGGCTCCCGGTCCCCATTCGTTTGCATAAATAAGTTACACGCAATAGAAGCAAAGAAAAGAAGGTTGGCTTTCTTATTCCATTTTCAAAGCAATTTTTTTCCGTTTATTCGACAGAAAGAGAGAGTAACGGGTCTTAGTTACCTTAATGATTCGTGTATCTCACCTGAATCGTAGGTCTCCGTCGTTAGGGCTTTCGTCGCCGAGGATGTGAGGTCTCCTTGTCGGAGATGAGGAGTCTTCCTTTCTGAGTCATCGGGGTCGGGACCGTGAGCATCCGGGGCTGGTTTTGAGGGATATAGAAGCTGTTTAAGTCTTGGTTTTGGAATTTAGGTTTATTTAGGATTCGTTTTGGTGTGCCAACCACCATGGACGTGGTCGGAAAGAGGAAATGTCGACCTACGGCGAGTCAACGGTTACCGTGGGTTTCGAAAACACCATTGTCGAGGTAGGAGGGGGTTTTGAGATAGTTTTGGGGTTTGGTTCAGATGCCTGACCGTCGAGGACGACGGTCGAGACGAGTTGAAGCCACCGGAACACGATGGTCGGCCGTCGTTTTGTCTTCGTTGGGAAGTTACGACCGTGAGAAAAGAAAGAATGAGTTGAGAGAATGGGATTTTTTTAGGGTTTAGTTGAAAAAAAAACAATTTAGGTGGTGTTTGGTTCGCTGGAATATTTCTGAGGAAATTAGAATCTGTGAAGGAATTGAAATCTGTTAGGAATTGGAATCTAAATCTGAAACCTGTTTGGTTGACATGAAATTGAATTGAAATCCAATTCCATATTTTGTTTGATTCGCAGACATGTTAGATGAATTTGATTTCAGTAATGTAGAATGACAGAATTGCCCTTCTTATTTTTTTTGCTTTATTTTAGTTTGTTTTATAACTTACATGTAGCAATATATTATAAAAATTTAAAAAATATTAAATTTTCATTTTATTAATTGATTATTCATTTCAACAAATTATAAAATCATGCTAATAAACATCATAAGTTAAAATCATTGCAATTAGGAATGACCATGGGTCGGGTTTTTGGTCTACCCGACACGACCTGAGAACAAGGGAACCTCCACCCAAGACTCGACCGACCTGATCAAAATAAAGTTTCACCCGACCCGACACGAAATAATAAAAAAATTATTTTTATTCAATAAAAAAGTGACTTAATTGAAAAATTACATATAGAGGGGTATTATTGTAATTATTTCTAAACCCTAAATCCACCCAAACTTGACCCAAATATCACACTTAAAAAAACCCGACCCGAATATCATACTTAAAAAAACCCGACCCGATCCGAACCTGAAATGTTTTAAAAAAATCTAACCCGAATACCAAAAGATTGATGAGGATAGTATGGTCAAATTTTACATTCCCTCCTCCAAAAAATTTCAATTCCATCATATTATGGTGGAGTTTACTTTCTCTCATTTGATGGAATTGGATTCCAATTCCCCCTTTGAAAACTTGAACCAAACATGGGAAAGTTTTGAAATTAGATTTCAATTCCTCCTAATTCCAGCGAACTAAACGCCACCTTAAGATTTAAGTTTGGCTCAAAGTGTAAAAAAATAAACAAAAAAAAGGGAAAATCTCTTTACAGCTCCCCATAGTTAGCTGAATTTTTACGTTATGGTAACCATATGATGTGAGTTTTGATTTCATTTCGAATGCACGTATACCAATTAGGTTATTTTTACTTTATTTATTCTTAATTTTCTATGTTTTTAAAGGCCAAAATTAATCTTAGGTCCTCCGAATTTTTGCGTGCTTTTGCATTTACATCCCTAATATGCTGATTTCTTTAATTTTATTAATTACAGTATTGTAGGACTTATGCTAATTTCCCATTTCAGTTTTGTTATTAATTTGCTAGGTTTTATAAAATGGAAAATCACCTTAGACCCCTAGTTTAAGCGCCTATTTGTATTCTGGTCACCTTTTTTGTAATTTCTATTTTAATTAAAATTTGTATCATTTTTTATCTTATCTATATATTTATTGTTCATTTATTTACTACATTAAATATTCAATTTGACATTATGGTGACCCATCCTAGGATATGATCGCGTTATTATGCTCAACGTAAAATTTTAATTATTAATCACTAACTACTACCTTTTAATTTTCTTATATTTGAATTAATTTTACAACCTTGCGAAAACCCCTCCCGAGTAAGATTCACATTATTTTGGTATGAGTAATTTTTATTTTCTAATATTTTATTCCTGAACTTAATATTCCAAATGAATTCTACGACATCGGTAGGACCCATCCTAGGGTATGATTCACGTTATTACGATTTGGGTAAATATTAAAAAATGATCACTAACCCTAACTTTATTTTTATTCGATTTTTAATTTTTGTTATTGACATTAAATTTTCTATTATTTTAAATTTTGTTCTTTAATTTCCTATATTTACATTTCAATCCTTTAAATTTCAGTACTTTAATTTTCTACATTTTTAATTTATGCCCTTAATTTTTGTTTTCTTTCATATTAATCCTTTTATTTGATGTTTTAATTTCTACTCTATATTTTAAATATTTCAATTTAGCCATTTCAAGTATTTTAATCGCCTTACTTTTAATTTTGCTTTATATATATATATATCAAGCATAATTTAGTTTTTTTAAATTTTTTATTAACATTAATATATTTAGTTAGTAAATGATTTTAATTTTTTGTATTTATATCTCTTTAGCCAAAATTCAATACTATCTATTACTTCAAATATGATTTTAAAGGTTATATATAAATATGTTTGTTTGTAAATGTAGGCCTAGACTTTGTTTAATATGTATGTTAGCCTCATATGCATAATTGATTCGATCGAAATTGGACTAAGGGCAACACCCTTTTATTTTAGCTTCGATGTGAAGTGATTGTCTTAAGGAATTAAAAAGCCATTTCCAACAATTCTAAAATGAAGGATATCCCATTAAGTGAACCCTAAAAAATGACATTGCTTAAACTTTGGGTATGGGAAAAAAGAAATGTTCGTCTATTTAAATTTATCGAGAAAAGATAGTTAAAAAATATAAAAGGTCCGATCTCGATCTCTTTAAATAATCGAACATCCTTCTTCTTCTAAGAAGATTGATAAGTTATAATTAAATAGTTCTTATTATTCTTGTCCATGTATGTATTCTAAATTTGAATTAATAACAAAATTTTGAATGGAATGGTGATATTTATTTATTTTAATTAGAAAATAAATTGCTTGCTTTAGGCGTGAGAGATCTTTTATTTTGAAAGGAAATAATTAAGTGACCTTCTTTTCCATTTCTAAATTTGAAGGTTAATAATTATTTGGTGTTCTTAAATAGGGATCTTAAATAAATTAAATTTAAATTCTTAAGTTTATTGTAAAAACAACTAAATAATCGACTATGTATCGATTTAAGGCATTGTGGTGGTGTTAAACCTTCCCCTTGCATAATCGACTCCCAAACCATTTTCAAAATGAATTTTTGGTTAAACGCATACCACTTTTTTGGTGCCCAATCATACACTTGTCAAATATTGGCAACGACTCCTCGAACCATTTTCAATTTAAAGAAGAAACCTCAAATTACTCGAGGCATCCTTTTTGAACTCCCAACTTTGATTTATTTTTTAGATCACTTGGACAACTTGGAAAATAAATTGGGGATATTTAGAGAGTCAAGTAACTACTCAATAATAAAAGCAAGGGTTAGAGTTGTTTTCCCTTTTGTGTACCTATTTTGTTTTCCGCTCTTTGGGCAAAGGTTCAACATGCCTCTACATAGGGTTAGTTTTCCTAATTTATTACATGTAGGACAAGCTAGGCCCTTGATCCTCACCTATTATTCTAACACCCCAAATTTTAGGTTAGTAGTTTTGCGTTTACCCGAGAGGTATGCAGACCTCGTGGAATTTGTAATTAAAGTTGTTGTACCAAGTTGGGCTTCACAGGGTTGGATTGAGCCCAAAAGATCATAAAAATAGGGTTTTTAAATAGTAAAGTGTTAAGGAATTACCAAATATGCGATTATCCCATTTTGAAAGATGACAAGCCTTTTATATCTTTTCATCTATTTCTTCTTTTCATTTCTTCATTCCTTCTCATTTCCCTCTCATTCTTTCCGTTGAGTTAATCGATAGATGGAGTTGGCCAAGAGGGGGTGAATTGGCAAATAAAAATTTCGGTGGAAGCTTTGCAGAAATTTGAAACTAATTACGCAGCGATTTAGAGTGATTCGACTTTCTCAACCAAAGTCTACGTCCACTACCTTAGTTATCCACACTAAGGATTTTACACAAATTCACTAATTTGTCTTTCTTTTAAGGAAAAAGAGTAACCTTACAAATCCCTCAAGAATTATACCCCAAATTCTTGAGAACACTCTCTCCCAAAGAGAATAATACAAATTTTCCAAACTTACAAGAAAATCCTCACAAGGCAAGATGTTTGCACAATTCTAGAACAAAGAAAGAACACTCAAGAATAATACAATTGAGCACAATAAGTGTTCTTGAAAGCAAAAATGAATATTGAATGAAATAGGCTTGAAAATGATCAAACTTGAGGTTTGATGCTTTCTCTTTGATTCTCTCTTAATTCTTGTTGATTGTTGCTTCTTGTTATTGATCAATGGATTCTAAGCTTGTTTAAATACACTTTCAAATGATTATGAACGTTGGGGATGATTAGTGGAGTCAATAGAGCCGTTTTAGTGTGAAATCAATTAATAAAACAACTTGGAGCGTGGGGGGAATCGGTTCCCTAAGAGTAAAATTCAAATATTTCGACCATTAAACAGGGGGGAATTGGTACCCCCTTGGGGGGGAATCGGTTCCCTCCGAGCATTCTGTTTTTCTCAGAGCCAAACCATTCAGGGGGAATCGATACCCCTTTGGGGGGGGGGAATCGGTTCCCTTTGAGCAATATGGAATTTTTGGCTTTAAAATGGTTCGAAATATTTTGTAAAATTGTTTTGAAATTATTTTAAGATTAAAACCTAATTTTACACTTGAGTAAGGATTAAAAATGACATTTGAAAGATTTGGAGTACTATTTTGATATTCGAATAATTATATCGAATATACTTTAGAAAATCTTTTGGAAAATCTTAAAATTCATTTAACTTATTTTGTTATATCGAAATATCAAAATGTTTTCAACAATCTCCCCCTTTTTGATATAACAAAACATTTTAGTAATTTTAAGATTTTGAAATCAAGAAATTACTCCCCCTTACTCTAACACTTCTCCCCTTTAAAATACTTTAACATTTATCCCCCTTTTTGTTAAATCAAAAAGACCTTTAAAAGATTTTAAATAAGGTTTTGAAATCATTTAGCCATTTGATTATAAATATATATAGCTTAAGCTGCTAAGATCACAATCAAGAGAAACGTTAGCCATTAGTTTCATAATCAATATTTATAAACAATGTGATATGGAGAAATTGATCATATATCTAACATGATATAAATGATGCAAGAATGAACAAATTTAACCAAACCAAATATATATAAGTTCAAACATCCATAATCCATCAAACAAATTCAAACATCCAACAATCAAAGTTGAAAAACAATCCAAAGTCATTCAAAATGTTGAAACAATAAACTCCATGTTCTATTTCAAAGTATTAAAGCATGACAAATAATCAAGCATCCGTAGGAGGATTGGGAGGAGGAAAATGAGCTCGCATAGTGGCCATCTCAAGTGAAAGTGCATCAATGCGTTCATTCATAGAAGCGTTGTTTGCGTGCATCTCCCGGAGAATCTCCAATTGTTGAGCTCCCATTGTGCATAAATGAGACTCTATGGAAGTGAAGCGAGAATCCATGGATGCATACCGGAAATCAAATGTCTCCATAAAGGATTGAAAGTATGGAGGCATTTGATCCTCTGGTCGTGCTTGTTCCTCTGGTGGAGCTTGTTCCTCGTGCTGTTCTTGCTCATCGTCAGAGTCATCGGCTTCCAGAGGTTGTTCATGAATACGAACCCAAAGACCAGTCTCTTCATTGAACTTCAATCCCGATTTGGCTAAAGAGAAGAGGTTGATTTAGTTTTTGAGGGGAAAGGAAGCATCAAGACCAACTCTAAGCCCAAATTTCTTAAACAGATTACTAAGAGTACAACCGTAAACTAAAGAAGAACATAATTTTTTATTGGGAACAAGATTTACGGTTTCGATAATTTCAGAAAAGATAATATGTGCAGGGTTGATTTTGAGATTATTTTGGACACAATGTAGCCAAAATAAATCCATGGCTCAGAGAGTAGAGTAACGGCCTATGGATGGTCGAAACCACCAAGAGATCGTGAGATTAAGAAAACGATCATGAAGATCTAACACACTTGCACTATCCCTTCGTTTATACTGAGATCCTACCATCAGTTTTTCATTGTCTAACCCGTCATTATCTAATCCTAATGCTTTGGCTATGTATTCCGGGTCAAGATGAAAGAATCGTCCTAGAAGATAGGATCAAATTCCTGTGGTAAAGGTTTTCTCCCGGTTTTGAATGCAAACGACATTAGAGTAGAAGATACGGATGAGTTGATGGTAGACTATTGGTTCAAGCTCAAAAAGTTTGTCAAATTTCCACTCTTGAAGAGTATGAAGATGTCGAAAATTGATGTCTAACATGGCTTGAAGAGATGGGATGCGTTATTCCCAGATTTTGTAGGACTCAAAGTATTGACAAAACCTAAAGTAGAGATTTTGTCTACGACCGGGTTCATTGAAGCAAGAATTGCGAATGGTCATGTTTGGATCATCGGGATTAGGAATAGGAATTTGTTGGATAGGTGGAGGATTTGGAGGTGAGTATGGAGGTTGGCTAGAACGACTAGAGGAAGGTCTAGAACGTTTGTGAGACATGATTTTAGTTCATCGGAATAGAAGGAATAACCTGCAATTTTAAAAACACATGTATGCAATATAATTAATCCCAAAACTCAATTAAGTACTCAATATTTCAAGGTTCTCTAAACCAATCCTAATGGGCAAAGTTTTTGAAAACTATTGAAAAATAAGGGTTTGAAAATCAATGTACACATAGTTTTCATAATAACAACATAATTACATCAAAACACAATAATTTGAAAATAATTTTTTTTAATTTCAAAAATTTTAAAAATTTCTTGTGTTTTTGATGAAATTAGTTATAGAATCTAGTTTCTAAAGACTAAACAATCAATGCCCGATCACTATTTCAATCTAGAACTAATTAAAACTAGTTCTATGTTCAACAATTGATAAAATAGGAGTTTTAGAAAAATACCTTGAATAATTTCGGATTTGAGTGAGATTGAATTAAGTTTGCATGATTTTGATGATTCCAACAGGTTTATGAGTTTATATTTGAAGTAATTCTGATTGAAAATGGTGTTTTTGATGAAATATGGAGATAGGGAGAGAGTAGAGAGGAGAACGACGTGAGGAAGAGAGAAAGAGTTTGAGGCAAAATGAGGTATTCTGGGTGTGATATAACCAGAACCCTCAGGGGGTATCGATTCCCCTGTGTGGGGGAATCGGTTCCCCTTCAAAGGGGGAATCAGTTCCCCTTCAAGGGGGGAATCAGTTCCCCTTCAAGGGGGTATCGATTCCCTCTGCACTAAAATTTCTAAAATTTGATTTTAAACACTCAAAATGCTAAATTAATTTGCTCTAGTGGTATTGGAAACTCATATTATGAAAAATTAACTACGTTCAATCAATCAAATCTATCATTTTAAAAATTTATTTGAACATATAATCAATTTTTCACAAAGAATCATAAACTCCCCCTAACTAATAGCAAAGAATACAATCAAAATTAATTATAAGCAGTTTTCATTTATTCTTAAAAGTGCTAAAATTATTTTAAACACTAAGTGAAGATAGGTCAGTTAAACCTAATTCTCTCCTAAGTGTCCAAAATCTTTCCTTGTCTAAAGGCTTTGTAAAGATATCCACTAATTGATGCAAAGTATCAACAAATTCTAGAACTATATCTTCCTTAGCGACATGGTCTCTAATGAAGTGATATCTTATTTCAATGTGCTTAGTTCTAGAGTGTTGGATGGGATTTTTAGTGAGACAAATAGCACTAGTATTGTCACACTTGATAGGAATGGTACCTACTTCAATTCCATAATCAAAAAGTTGTTGTTTCATCCATAAAACTTATGCACAACAACTACCGGCTGAAATGCATTCCGCTTCAGTAGTAGATAATGCAACACAATTTTGTTTCTTTGAAAACCAAGAAATCAGCATATTTCCAAGGAATTGGCAAGTACCAGAGGTGCTTTTCCTATCTAATTTGCATCCACCATAATCCGCATCAGAAAAGCCATGCAAGCTAAAGCTAGAGTCTCTAGGATACCATAGTCCTAAACTATGAGTGTCCTTAAGGTATCTAAAGATTCTCTTAACAACTAGTAAATGTGATTTCTTAGGGCATGATTGAAATCTAGCACATAAGCAAACACTAAACATAATGTCCGGTCTACTTGCAGTTAGATAGAGCAAAGCGCCAATCATTGACCTATATAATTTAACATCCACACATTTACCTCCTTCATCCAAGTCAAGCTTTGTAGAATAGCTCATTGGAGTGTCATGAGGTTTCCCATTTTTCAGTCCAAACTTTTTGAGCATATCTTTGACGTATTTAGCTTGATTCATTAAGATTCAATCTTTTCTTTGCTTGATTTGGAGTCCCAAGAAAAATTAGAGCTCCCCTATCATGCTCATCTCGAATTTACTTTGCATTAGCTTAGAAAATTCTTGGCAAAGAACATCATTAGTAGAACCAAATATTATATCATCAACATAAATTTGAACTACTAATAAATCTTTACCTTTATGCTTTAAAAACAATGTAGTGTCAACCTTCCCTTTTGAAAAACCTTTTTCAATTAAAAAGTTTGACAATTTTTCATACCAACCTCTAGGAGCTTGTTTTAAACCATAAAGTGATTTTGTTAATTTAAGAACATGATCCGAAAATTTTGAATCTTCAAAACCTGGAGGCTGTTCCACATACACTTCTTCTTTAATAAAACCATTTAAAAATGCACTTTTTACATCCATTTGATATAATTTAAATTCATGAAAACATGCAAATGCTAATAACATTCTAATTGCTTCCATCCTAGCTACGGGAGCGTATGCTTCATCATAGTCTATGCCCTCTTCTTGAGTATACCCTTGAGCAACAAGTCTAGCCTTGTTTCTCACTATATTGCCATTCTCATCAAGATTATTCCTAAATACCCATCTAGTACCTCCAGTAGATTTATTACTAGGCCTTTCAACTAATGTCCATACTTTACTTCTCTCAAATTGATTTAACTCTTCTTGCATAGGCATAATCCAATGTTCATCATTTAATGCTTATTTAATATTCTTAGGCTCTATGCATGAGATAAATGCAAAATAATTACAAATATTTCTAAGAGAAGATCGAGTTGTTACCCCTTTGGATGGATCACCTATGATTTCACCATCCTTGATATAGTTGTACTCTCTTGGGTAAGATACTTCCCTTCCTTCAATGATTGGATTCTTGAAAGGATCATGAGTTTCCTCATCTTTCATTTCTTCCTTTGATGATGGTTCTCCAACGTCATGTCTAACGTCATTTGTATTTATAATACCTACATCATCATTCAAACAAGAATCCTTCCTCGAAAGGAGATTATCATCGAAAACAACATGTATAGACTCTTCTACAACTAAAGTTATTTTATTAAATACTCGATAAGATTTAGAACTTAAGGAATAACCCAAAAAAATTCCTTCATCACTTTTAGCATCAAATTTGCCAAGATTGTCTTTATCGTTGTTTAAAACAAAACATTTACATCTAAAAGGATGAAAATAGCTAATGTTAGGCTTTTTATTTTTAAAAAGTTCATATGGAGTTTTCTTCAAAATAGGCCTAATCATTACTCGATTAATAACATAACAAGCGGTATTTGTGGCTTCCGCCCAAAAATATTTTGGCAAATTGTTTTCACAAAGCATGGTTCTAGCCATTTCTTCTAAAGTTCGATTTTTCCTTTTAAAAACTCCATTTTTTGAGGGGTTCTAGGTGTTGAAAATTTATGACTAATACCATTAGAATTACAAAATTCAGTAAATCCAAGATTTTCAAATTCGGTTCCATGATCACTCCTAGTACTAGTTATAGAGTAACTTTTTTCGTTTTGGATTACTTTTGAAAATGTGATGAATTTTTCTAATACTTCATCTTTAGTACTTAAGAATAGAACCCAAGTATATCTAGAATAGTCATCTACCAAGACAAATGCATATTGTTTTTCACCCAAGCTAGTAGTTCTAGATGGCCCAAAAAGATCGAAATGGATCAATTGCAATACTCTACTAGTTGATACATCATTAATGGATTTAAAAGAAACTCACTTTTGTTTTCCTTTAGCACAAGCATCACAGATTTTATCATTATCAAATTTTAGTTTAGGCAGCCCTCGAACCAAATCTCCTTGAATTAACCGTTGCAAAACACTCATACTAGCATGTCCTAGTCTCCTATGCCATAACCAACTATCATGCTCATCCTTAGAAACTAGGCATAAATTAGTCATATCTATAGAGTCTAAATTTTGTTTTCCTTTAGCACAAGCATCACAGATTTTATCTATCAAATTTTAGTTTAGGCAGCCCTCGAAAAATCTCCTTGATTAACCGTTGCAAAACACTCATACTAGCATGTCATAGTCTCCTGCCATAACCAACTATCATGCTCATCCTTAGAAACTAGGCATAAATTAGTCATATCTATAGAGTCTAAATGCACCATGTATATGTTTTCTATTCTATGACCAACAAGCATAATCCGATTAGTTGCAATGTCAATAACTTTACAACCATTAGTTTCAAACATGACATTGAATCCTTTGTCACAAAATTGACTAATGCTCAAAAGATTATGCTTTAATCCATTCACATATAAAAAATTTCTAATTTGTATGGAAGAGGTATTACCTATTGTACCTATACCTTCGATGTAACCTTTTGAATTATCACCAAAAGTCACTTCTCCTCTATTTTTGGTGATAGGCTCTATGAAATGGCTTTTGTCTCCGATCATGTATCTTGAGCATCCACTATCAAGGTACCAAGAGTTTGAATTTGTTTCCCGTGCCTTGTAGCAATGCTCATTTTCCTACAAATTCTAATTTTTAGTATTTGGTACCCAAATTCTTTTGGGTCCATATTCATTAGTTTCCAAAATCCTAGTCCCCTTAGGTATCCATTTGTGTAGGATATCTTTATCTTTAGTAGTAATGAGTCCTTTAAGAACCCATATAATTCTAATGATTTTCCATAGAGGTTCTCGGGACCTCTATGATTGTAGTTTTTAAACTTTTTCTAACAAAGTGGATTTGAATTTTCTCAATTTTCAAAAGGTTTTGTTCCAACTTTATCAAAAGAAGATTTAAGATCATCAATTTTCTTTTGATGATCATCATTTATCTTTGAAAGTAAATTTTGTAGATCTAAATTTTTCTTTTCAAACTCTTCTAGTTTGATTTGCAAATCAATAATTTTACTTTCAAAATCATTGTTGGTCTTGGATATGAGCTTATTTTCTTTTTTCAATTTTGAAACATAATTTTTATATTTTAAAAATTATTTCTCATAATCCGAAGACAACCCATTATATTCCTCTAATAACTCATCATAAGATAAATCATCTAATTTAAATGAGTTAGAGGTTACCTTAGAATATTCCCCGAATACCATCAAGCACAAGTTTGCTACTTCTTGTTCCTCTTCATCGGAACCTTCTTCATCGCTCCATGTAGCCACATGAGCCTTGTACTTATTCTTTGATTGACCATTTCTCTTCAATTATGGGCAATCATATTTGATATGCTCTGGATTTTTGCATTCATAGCAAATGATAGGGTCCTTCTATTTTGGTTCATTTTTGAGGCCTTCATTTCGTTTGAATTTTCTTCCTCGGTAAGGTCTCATCATTTTTTCTGAACCGTTTGGTAAACAATGCCATTTCCTCGTCATCGTCATCTTCATCCGAATCACTCTCATCGTTTGTGGATTTGAGAGCAACTCCAATGTTTTTCTTCTTCTCTTTTTTCTTTGATGTCTCGTCAATCTTATCGAGGTCCACCTCATCTTCAAGCATCATTTCATGAGTGAGGAGGGAATCAATTAACTTTTCAAGAGTTAAGGACTTTAGGTTCTTAGCCTCGATGATTGCAGTCTTCTTGGATTGCCACGATTTTGGAAGTGAGTAAACTAACTTCCTCACAAGCTTTTTATTTGGAATGATCTCTCCATATGATTTGAGACCATTGAATTTCGTTGAGAATCTATCCGTCATAGCTTTGACATCTTCATTTGGTTTTATCTTGAAATTTGCATAGCTATGTGTTAGAAGACTAATTTTAGATTCTTTTACCTCGTCAGTGCCTTAATGAGTGACTTGTAGTTTATCCCATATTTCTTTGGCGGTTGTATAAGATGAAACTCTTCCATATTCATCTAGTCCAAGAGCACAAAATATGATATGGATGGCTTTGGAGTTGAGCTGGAACATTCTTGTCTCTCATTCACTCCACAATCTTGGATGAGTGAGAGGCTTGATATATCCTTCTTCTACAACATTTCATGCTCCCATTTCACTTGCTTGAATGAAATACATCATCATATTCTTCCAATAGGTATAGTTAGCTCCATTGAAGAAATGAGGCTTGTTGACGGGCATCGAATCGAGACCGAAGTCAGAGTTTGAAGTGCCGACCATTGATGACTTGAAAATCGATGTAACTCTTCCCGAATCGACTCAAGAGGCAATTAAACCTTCAAATGAGTGAGGATATGATTCTAATAGTTGAGTTAATCAATCAATGGAGTTGGCCAAGAGGGGAGTGAATTGGTAAATAAAAATTTTGGTGGAAGCTTTGCAAAAAATTGAAACTAATTGCGCAGCGATTTAGAGTGGTTCAACTTTCTCAACCAAAGTCTACGTCCACTACCTTAGCTATCCACACTAAGGATTTTCCACAAATTCACTAATTTGTCTTTCTTTTGAGGACAAAGAGTAACCTTACAAATTCATCAAGAATTATACCCCAAATTCTTGAGAACACTCTCTCCGAAAGAGAATAATACAAATTTCACAAACTTACAAGAAAATCCTCACAAGGCAAGATGTTTGCACAATTCTAGAACAAATAAAGAACACTCGAGAATAATACAATTGAGCACAATAAGTGTTCTTGAAAGCAAAAATGAATATTGAATGAAATAGGCTTGAAAATGCTCAAACTTAAGGTTTGATACTTTCTCTTTGATTCTCTCTTGATTCTTGTTGATTGTTGTTTCTTGTTATTGATCAATGGTTTCTAAGCTTGTTTAAATACACCTTTAAATGATTCTGAATGTTGGGGATGATTAGTGGAGTCAATAGAGTCGTTTTAGTGTGAAATCAATTAATAAAACAGCTTGAAGCGTGGGAGAATCGGTACCCCCTCATGGGGAATCGGTTCCCTAAGTGTAAAATTCAAATATTTCACCGTTAAACAGGGGGAATCGATTCCCTCAAAGCATTCTATTTTTCTCGGAGCCAAACCATTCAGGGGGAATCGATACCCCCTTGGGGGGAATCGGTTCCCTCTGAGAAATCTGGAATTTTTGGCTTTAAAATGGTTCGAAATATTTTGTAAAATTGTTTTGAAATTATTTTAAGATTAAAACTTAATTTTACACTTGAGTAAGGATTAAAAATGACATTTGAATGATTTGGAGTAATATTTTGATATTCAAATAATTATATCGAATATACTTTAGAAAATCTTTTGGAAAATCTTAAAATTCATTTAACTTATTTTGTTATATCGAAATATCAAAATATTTTCAACACTTTCTCTCTAAGTGCCATAGCTAAAGGTGAGGCCTTTGAGTTTTATAATTTGTCCCTAACCCATCTAGCAACATCGTTTATGTTTAGAATCTCATAAATTTCCTTTTTGGCTAGAGAAAGGGGTGGAAATCATCTTTGTTCAAGAATAGTGGGAAGAAGTAAAGCTTATTGAGAAAAAAGGCTTCATTTCATCAAAGTAGTGTATTTCTAATTCTTTATGATGTTAAGGCTTTCATAAGCATGATGAATTGTTAATATTTGAGTACTTGAGAATTTTAGGGTTTATATTGATTTCATGATTAGATGACGTCTTTGATGTAAAACTTGTGTTTTTATGATACTTTATGACCCTAAATAACTTTCTAAAGCTTTAACACATGATTAGGAACCAAACTAAGACCTTTGAAATGATTGTTGGGTGTTTTCCCAAGTTAAACAATGCATTTCTGGGTTCAAGTATCAATATTGGATGAACATTGTATGAACTGGGACAAAATTTGGGCATTTATAGCAAGGAGTATCGACACTGAGGGGGAGAGTATCGATACTGCCTATGTAGTATCGATACTGAGGGTATCTGGTATCGATATTGAGCCAATTTTTAGCAAATAAAAGTCATTTTTTGGTATTGATACTCATGGGGGTATCAATACTTGACCTTAGGGTATGGATACTACAAGTAGAGTATCGATACTACCAACTTTGGATGGTTAGATTTGATCTTGTTAAGGCCCATAAGAGTTAAGGATGATCCATAATGGTATAACTTAGTCCGTGAGGGATATAAGTGACCAATAGAACCTAAAAACACTCGTTGGAGAGGGTTAATACAGAAGTAACTATACCAAGCGTAATACATCCAAGTATCTTCAGTTGAGCATGTATTGAATAAATAAAAACGATAATCATTACAGAGGATGTACCGACCAGCTATATGATAAGTAAGTCAAATTATGTAATAATAATATCGTGTACTTCGAAAATGATTGCTTGTAAATATATATGCTAAGGCAAGAAATTCTATGGAAGTATACATAATCGAATCAAGTAATATAGGGTAAGTGAGTTATCGTCTCCTCAGGGATTGGTCTAAAATTTTAACCTTCACCATAACTAGAACTAGTTGTCACAAGCTAATTCCTATTATCTTGTCAAACTACAAAGCTAATATTAATAAAATAAGAAAATACTATAATGTATGATTGTAGAAAAGTTTGGTCAAGACAAAATAAATATACAGACTATAAAACAAAACAAAAACAAGTGTTGATTTAAATATATTTCAAACATCCTCGAATATTCAGACTTACTACAGAGCACTTATGCTAATCTTTTGCATTGACAACAATTATTCTAAGTTTAGAATGAATTATTATCACTTGCTTAAGCTACGTGACAAGGTTATTAAGTATTCTTAGACGGTTGCTATGGCGATACTACTCAGTTTTAACTACAACCCTTGGTCTGCCAGACTTTTGTTGTAGCAATACCTCTCAGCGTGAACTATATTCATTGTCTATCCTACTCTAGCGTCTATTCCTTTTTGTCGATTGAAACCCGCTCCTTATCTCTAAGGTAGACAAGTTAGAACATAACCATCTCAGATATATTCCATTGTTCACGTAGATCTATCTTAGTTCTCTCGAATCTAAGAATCACTATCTACGCAAAAGGCGATCTCTCGATGCTCTTATATTGCCAATACATGTTTTACCATGACCCCAGGCAATCTCTTGAAGCTCTTACAATGCCAAGGTAAAATATTCAAACAATGAACAAAACAGTCATGAGCAAAATCATAATTCATCCTTCATAAAGTAGAAAATAATTATCTAGGCAAAACAAAGATTAACACCAAGTAAGACAATCATGGTGCTATCCAAAAGTCATCCAAGTATCATCGTTTAATACAACCCCAAACATATAAAGAATTTAAGAACAAAGGAAGAACGACTCCCAAAACTGGGGGCTCTGTTGTGACAATTTTGATCAGCACCGCGCCTGCCTTGGTGATCAGCCTCTCTCGAGACCTGACCACCACTCTGCTATAGTCTGGCTATGAGGACACCAAGGAAGGTCGGTTGGTAAACGGTGGGAAAACACTACAGTTGTTCACTCACACCTTCAGTGAAGCTCTTCTAACTTCCTCCTTTCTCTTTGGCGGCTAAGGTTGAATAGTTATAGAGAGGAATCTCCTAGGGTTTTGCATGATGGGAGATTTCTTAAATAACCATTATTATTTTGTCCAGACTAAAAAAGGAAAGATGACTGGCTGTTGTCAGAATATTTAGGGCTTGCTTGCACGTGAAGGAGGACATCCAGCTGGCATGTGACATAGGTGATTTTTTCATATCCGCTTCAGACTTTACAGATAAGCCGAGATAAATTTGCTCTTCACATTCTTCTCTGTTCCATTGGCCCTTGCAAATTACGTTGTCGCGAGTGAAATGTTCTTCCTCTGTAAGTTTCCTCCACATGCACAATCCACACAAACCCTTTCCTCCTCAGCAGCATTAGTTAAACCAAATAAATATTTCCGAAGCAAAACTTATCCACCACAAGCAAATAAAACCTAAATGCAACTAAAATGTTGTGCATACTTTGTTTAGACGAGCAATAACTTAAGTGAAAAAACTAAAAATTGAGTCTTTTTACGGAGTTATCACATCCCAAAATAAAAGCTAGTACTTGTCCTCAAGCAATGTACAATAGCTAGAAGAAAATTAAAATTGTCATGGCAAAGCAGTGTTAAGAAAATCATATGGTTTGAGATTTCAGCCCTCAGCAAAAATTAAAATTTGGCCTCAACATGTTTGACAGTCATATCAGTCAAGTCCCTTCCCTAGTCAGGATTCCTTGCTATCGTATGTGCGTGATTGTAATCAGTCTATACATTAAGGTTATTAGGAAACTTAAAGTAAGTGCTTATGGGTTGTCAAGATATAAAATTATTTGTCAGGCTTAGTTTATACTCCTAGTTATTTATCAATTTTTTTGGGAGTCAGCTCATCACACCTACCATCTCATACTCTAGGTGAAAGGGAACATACCTTCCACCCCCAAGCTAGTCGAGTAGAGTCATCCTGTGACTACTTTCATTCACTCATATGCCTTGGCAACTCTCAATTTCTTATGGAGTTTTTCTGTTTATGCCCTTACATAGAGGAGTGTCCCTTTTATTTTTCAAGTTTCAAACACTAGGGAGTTCCACCTTAACCTTAAAATATTTTCAATGTCTCAGCAAGAAGAAAGTTATTTCCTAAAAAATTTTACTGATTACTTTAAGCAGGGACAACCTATAATCATGTTTGTACATTTCAAAGAATCAGGCCTAGGGTTGGTTCTCTTCTTTAGACAGTCTTAACAATAATTCTGGCCTAGGCAATCAAATTATGCATTCATCATTGGGCATCCCTAATCCATTCCAAACAATAAACCTAACATGATTATGTCATGACAACAAAAATTTTCAACTAAATATCATCAATTGCTTTTTAACAAAGTATGTCAAATATGGCACAATACCTCCCCCAAACTTGAGGGATGCATTACCCTCAATGCATGAGAACTTAACCTACATAATCTATCTGCAAATGCAAAAATAAAAAAAACTAAAATGCAAACTTACTATGGTGGTGTGGCTTGACTGGACGCCCTCGTTCGACTTCATTTGGGAGGAGGAAAATTCTCTGATCCCGAGTTTATTGCTGCTATCGTCGAGGGTGATGGTTAAAGGATATGGCCTGCCTTTCGCTTGATGCATCTCTTGCTGTTTGAGGCTCGTGCTAGAGTTGGTTACTCTGTAGTGGGATTCGATTGTGCAAGAACTCGAGCTGGACTTTGAGCTGTTTCAAGGACTGGTGTTGCTTGACGGACAGGGAACTGTATGGGACCTTGTGCGGGTTGCTTCAGGGCGGGAGTGAAATCTTCATCGGAGAAGAGGTTGGGTGTAGTATCTTGAGTGCTCTCGAAGGTTGAGAAGAATGAGGAGCTAAGGAACTCATCTGTGTTGCCATGGCCTTCCTTTGGTACAGGCGAGACATGGGTGGCCAGTGGTGGCACGTCTGTGAGTACTTCTGGGGGGACATTCAATTTCGAGGCATGGAATATACTGTCGCCATTAGTTTGTTTGAGAATGACGTTGGGGAAAGGTGGAAGATTGTTGATTGTGATTGGGAGCAACTATTTGAAAAAGGCTTTGAGTTGTGCATCCCTTGCCTTGACGTACTTGAAGAAGATCTCCATGTGATTTTCAAGGTTCTCGATCTTCTCACACGTTTCTTGCGTGTACGTGAGCACTGTTGCCATTCTAGCCACGACAACCAATTTTGGTCCCCTCTCCAGACCTTCATGCAGGGCGTTGTCATCGAAACTCATCAGCTCGAGTACTTTTATTTTGGTGATACCCTCATTGGATTTAATGAAATCCTCAAAGGGCTCCTCGGGGACCTTTTTTTTCCTGCATAGAGTAGTTATCAAGTTAGGAAATAATATATTACCCCGGTTTCGTTTGGCACAGTCATGGATTTGCTCGAAGATGAGTTCTCCAACATCAATATTTCTCCCGTATATTATCGACTGTAACAACATCTGTCTTTTCACGAGCACGGTTGTGTTATGAGATGTTGGCATAAGCTTTCCCTTGAGAAAATGGTTCCATAACTTAACGATCGGTTTAAGGGCTCGGCGATCGACCTTCTTCTTCGTTGGAGCATTCCCTTCGAACTTAGCCCACCCGAAACAAAGATCTTCAAGTACACTGTCATAGGTTTCATGGTCTGTTTCAGCCACAAATTTATTTTGCTACTTTTTCACTTTCCCCAACTTGAAATATCTATTGAGTGACGAAGGGGAAAATCGAAGGAGTTTCCCTTAGACATACATGGTATGGTTGGATGGATCTTCAAGATGGGTGTATAATTCTCTGATTATTGCCGGTGCTACGACTTTAGGGTGGCGAGCAAAATTCTCTCAGTTGTGCTTTTGAATCACGTCGATGACCTCCGGTCCAAATGACTCTTTATCATCTGATGGAAAGATGAATCCATCTTCTAAATACAGTTGTCATTTTTAGAGGTTTTTAAAGCGTGCCTCGGCTTTGGCTGTTTGGAAACGCTCAAAGCTCAGTGTTGTGGCTGGGTTTTTCTTTGATCTAGCCATGATACTTGTTCATTGCAGTGAAGTTAGCGCGGTGATGGGGGAAATTTTTTTGAAAGAAAGAAAAAATCTTTTATTGCTGTAGAGAGAGAGAGAAGCACGATGAAGAAGATTGAGTTGAGGGTTGTTTTTTTCTAGACAGTTTATGGGTGGTTTCTTAAGGGTCATACAGTCAAAATAAGAGGGGAAAAGATATTTGCATTGAATGCAATATCCTTGATTGGACATAAAGTTGGGAAAAAGATTACTTTCCCTCTTTAATTCTGCCACCCAAAATTCTTGCCCTAGGGTTTTCTCTCATTTCATGCGTGAACTATCTCCCCATGCTTCCTTGTGTACGTTGCATGCCTGCAATAAATAAAAAGATATAAAATAAAGCAAAACGGATAATGTGTGTATAAAATAACGTAATTTATTTATGTACAAAATTCAAATTTCTGTTTCCTAGGTAACGAATTTTTTTGTTCAAGTAAGTAAGGTAAACTCTTGGGTATCATGTGCCATTGATGCTAGTTTGTCGTGCATGACTGAGGCTCTTTTGTTTTCATTTAACCTCTGCATGTTCACCTTGAAAATGGAACCATCGTCTTGGTTCTTGATTTCTATTGCACATTATTATGAACTTGATATACGATGAACGGTCCTGACCATCGTGACTTTAGCTTGCATGGGAATAACTTAAGACATGAATTGTAGAGCAGTACTTGTTATCCAGAATAAAATTGCCTAGGTAATATTTTTCTGTCATGCCATTGTTTTGTTTTCTCTTTGTATAGATGGACATTTTAGTATGCGTGTGCTCTAAATTTATCCATTTCGTTCAGTTCCAAGAGTCTTCTTTCTCCAGCAAGCTGGGCATCCATGTTTAACTTTTTGATGGCCCATTAGCCTTTATGTTCAAGTTCCACAGGCAGATGGCATTCTTTTCTGTAAACCAGTTTGAATGGGGATATTTCAAGCTGTGTCTTTAATGTTGTGCGATAAGTCCATAGTGCTTCATCTAGCTTTGGCGACTAGTCTTTTTGACTTGGGTTGACCACCTTCTCAAGGATCTATTTGATTTCCCGGTTAGACACTTCGACTTGTCCATTAGTCTAAGGGTGGTATGCCATAGCGGTCCTATGTCGCACTCCATATCGTTTCAATGCCTTGCCAATCAATTTGTTATCAAAATGAGTGCCTTCATCACTAATGATGGCTCGTTGTGTTCCAAAACATGTGAATATATTTTTGTGCAAAAAGTTTAGCACTGTCTTTGAATCATTTTTAGGTGTTGTAATAGACTCAACCCACTTGGATACATAATCCACTTCCAAAAGGATGTACACATCTCAAAATGATGTGAGAAAGTGTCCCATGAAGTCTATTCCCCATACATTGAAAAGTTCAACCTCCAGAATATTTTGCCATGGCATCTCATGTCATTTTGATATGTTCCCTGTTTGTTGGCATCTATCACATGACTTATAGAATTCATGCACATCTTTGAACAAGGTTGGCCAATAGAATCCAGACTGAAGTACTTTCACTGCTGTTCTCAATCCACCAAAGTGCCCTCCATACGGTGATGAGTGACATTGAAATAGAATTTCTTTGTGCTCTTCTTCTAGAACGCATCTTTAGATTATTTGGTCTCCACATTGCTTGAATAGAAATGGTTCATCCTAGTAATAGTGTTTCACATCATGTTGAAACTTTTTTCGGCCCTGGCTAGACAAATCAGGAGGAACAATACCACTAACAAGAAAGTTAACTATGTCAACATACCACGGAACAACCATAACAAATAATATTTTCTCATCAGAGAAATCCTCTTGAATTTCTGCTATGTCTTGACAATCAAATTTGTTATTTAATCTAGACAAATGGTCTGCCACTTGATTTTTTGTACCATTTCTATCCTTGATCTCTAAATCAAATTATTGTAGTAATAATATCCATCGAATTAGCCTAGGCTTTGCATCTTTTTATTGATCAAATATTTAATGGTAGAATGATCTGTATGCACAATTACCTTACTGCCTATTAGATATGACCTAAACTTATCGAATGCAAATACTACCGCTAAAAGCTCTTTTTTAGTGGCGGTATAGTTCACTTGTGCATCATTAAAAGTACGGCTCGCATGGTAGATAACATGAAAGATCTTACTTTTTTTATTACCCTAGCACTGCTCCGACTACATAATCATTAGCATCGCACTTGAGCTCAAAAGGTTTGTTCCAGTCAGGTGGGATAACGATTGGTGCTGCCAAAAAGGTTTTCTTCAAATCTGTAAAGGCATTCAAACAATCATTAGTAAATTCAAATGGATGATTTTTTGAAGTAAAAGACACAAGGGTTTAGAGATTTGAGAAAAATCTTTTATGAACCGCCTGTAGAATCCTGCGTGTCCAAGGAAATTGTGTACACCTCTTAGATTGGTGGGTGGGAGAAAGTTTGCGATTACTTCCACCTTGTCTTTATCGACTTCAATGCCTTGACATGAAATTTTATGACCCAACACTATTCTCTCAGTTACCATAAAATGGGATTTCTCCTAATTTAGTATTAGGTTGACTTATTCACATCGTTTTAGTACCTTGGATAAATTGCCAAGGCATCGATTGAAATCATCACCTGAGACAGAGAAGTCATCCATAAATATTTCCATACACTCTTCCACCATATCTGAAAAGATTGCCATCATGTATCTTTGGAAGGTAGCTGGAGCGTTACACAGCCCAAACGACATTCGTCTAAATGCATAGGTACCATATGGGCATGTGACAGTAGTTTTCTCTTGATCCTCTGGTACTATGGCTATTTGATTATATCCTGAGTATCCATCGAGGAAGCAATAAAATGCTTTTCTCGCTAACCTATCAAGCTTCTTGTAATCCATACATATGCTCCATCCCGTGACTGTTCTAGTAGTGAGGAGCTCATCATGTTCGCTTTTAACCACGGTCACACCACCCTTCTTTGGCACACACTACACCGGGTTGACCCATGAACTATCAGATATAGGATAAATCACTCCCACATTTAACCATTTTCTTTTTGTACTGTGATAAAACATTCAATAAATTATTCTCCTGTTCGGAGGTTAGATTGGAAGGGATTATCACTAGTAAAGTTTCATTACTTCCTAGGTATGCATACTTCAAATGTGATAGCAAGGTTTTAAGTTCCAAATTGGGTGCATGTTGTAAAGATGATTCTAAAGAATTGACTTCATCAAAATCTAAGGGTTCAAATTTCATACCTGGTCTATTATGAAGGAGCCTTGATTGTTCCTTTGTATTTCCTTCATATTCTGCCTTGGTATCATTTTCAAGGAACCCATTGTGTGCCTTATTCAGATTTCTGTTGTCAGGGCCATAATTCTCATAATTGTCTTATGAAAATAATTCGCCTGGGCCAAAGTTTTTTTGTTCGTGCATCTCGGTTATATGATCATGGAACAAAGTGTTGTATTCGTCTAGCTTTAGAGATCCATCGTGGCCAAAGATTGCATTTTCCACTTCTTCTATTGAATCTACTTTTCTAATGCATTGGCATTCCTCTGAGTCATCCACATATTTCATGGAGTTGAATATATTGATGGTGATGCTTTGCTCTCCTACTCACATTGTGAACTCTCCCCTTTCGCAATCTATTAGGATTCTTCCAGTGGCTAAAAAGGGTCGTCCTAGGATGATAGGTGCATTTTCATCGTCTTCACAGTCCAAGATGAGGAAATCAACTGGAAATACAATTTTGTCCACCTTTACTATGAAATCTTCTATTCTACCCTCGGGCCGCACATAAGACCGATCGGCCAGCTGTAGGATAACTGTGGTTGGACTAGCGTGATACCCTTCTAGTTTCATAAATATGGACTTTGGTATCAAGTTTCCACTTGATCCCAAGTCAACAAGAGCTCATCCTACGAAGTTATTACCAATTGAGCATGGTATTATAAAACTGCAGGTCTTTTTTTGTGTGGGAGTTTGCTTACTGCAAAACAGTTTTATGTAGCCGTGGCAACATGTTCTACATTCCTCTTTTTTGTAACGATATCTTTAAGAAACTTGGCATAGGAAGGCATTTTCTTGATGACTTCAAGTAAGGGCACATTGACACATAACTAATCTAGAACATCAACAAATTTCTTGAACAGGATGTCATCGTTATGTTTTTCAATCATTTAGGGAACGGTGGTGGTGGTCTCACATTATTTGTTGTTGGTGCCGAGGAATCTCTGGCCTTGACCATGATTTTCTCATTATATGGATGATGTATTTTTGAGCCTTCATCCTTTTCCTTCTCTTTAGGTGGTTCATCCCGTTCCTCATTTTCAATTTGATCCTTTGGTTGTGTTCTACCATGGCGATGACTGTTTAGGTGTTCTCCCCTAAACTTGTCATTTTAGTTGACATGTGTTACAGTCCTTAGTATAAGTACAATGCATTTCTCCTTTTCATGAAGCTTACTGATTTCAGTATCACTAGGGAGATTTCCTTGCGAGCGAGAATGTAATGCGTAGCAATTTGGCCCACTTGATCCTCCAATGCTCTTAAAGATGAACTATGGTTTTGCAAAAGTATAGCTTGGCTTTGTAACAAATTTCCTTGGTTTTTAATTGTTGCAGAATGCTCGTGCATCAAGGTCTTTATTCAGGCCATGAAATCGTTTATTGAGGCCATAAATTCATGCAATGAAAACTCCAAGGAGTTAGTATTAGAATTAGTATTAGAGGAAGAAGTTGTACCTTTATTGTTTTGCCAGGGCAGCTGATGATGCTGATTCTGAAAATCTTAATGGTTTGAATTATTCTGTTGTGGCCTGTAATTTGCTGCTTGATTATTACTGTTCCCTTGATTATTCCATGAAAAGTTCGGATGTTGTCTCCAACCAGGATTGTACGGGTTTGAATAAGGGTTATTATTGCTCCGGTTTTAATTACCCACAAAATTGGTAGACTCATGGTTTTCCGGTCATTCACTCTCATGATGGTTGCCGTGAAAAAATGTGCATGTGTTATTGGTAACCTTGACTTCTCTTACCTTATTAGGACATTGCAAAGTTTTTAACATATTAGTTATGACAAAAAGCTGAGCAGCTACTGAATCCTTACCCTCTAATTGATATGCTCTAGATGTTTTTCTGTAGGTTCCAAATCTTGTATTTGGAATTGATAATCATTAATTGCTATCTTGTAAAGGATATCAAAGGTTTCCTCGGGTGATTGGTCAAGTAAGGTGCCATTTACTAAGGCATCTAACATCATTCGAGTGGGTGCATTAACTTCGTTGTAAAACATCACTACTTGAGTCTAGTCATGAAACCCATGGTTGACACATTTATGAACTAGACTTTTATACCTATCCCAATATTTGTACAATGATTCATCATCCCCTTGGCGAAAACTTACAATGTCATTGCGAAGCTGTGTATTCATATTTGGCGGATTATATCGAAGTAGGAAACTCTTGCATAAATCTGCCTATGACTCCATTGAGCTTAAAGGAACTCCACTAAGCCAAGCTCTCGCTCTATCGCATATGGAATAAGGGAAAAGTTTTAGTTTAAGCACATCTTCATGCACTCCTTGTTGTCGAAACGAGTCACATACTTCAAGAAAAGCACGAATATGCTGTATAGCATCCTCATTGGGTGAACCACCAAATTAGCCAATAGAATTTAGCATATTAAACATCATCGGTTTAAGCTCAAAATGAGTTGCTTGTATTTCAGGTGCCACGATGCCTGGATTGAGATCATCAAGAATTGGGTTCAAATGATCTGTATTGCTCTTGGTCTTGTAACTAAGATTAATTACTACATCGGGATCGTCGTGATCTCCCATATTGTTGTCTTGTAATTGTAGTTGGTTTAAATATTCTCTGGTTCATTGGTTACATTGCCTCAGTCTGAACGACTGTTCAACTTCAGGGTTGAATGGTTCCAATGTTTTACCAGCAGTTCTCAGGGTCATGCAATAATAAAAACCTACAAAGAGAAATAAAATACGTTAGACTAGATAAATATAAAGTGACAAGGAAATCTTGTTATGGCGAATTAAAATTTCGTCAATTGCCAATCCCCGGTAACACGCCAAAAACTTGATCGCTTGTAAATGTGTACGCTAAGGCAAACAATTATGTGCAAGTATACACAATCGAATCAAGTAATATAGGGTAAGTGAGTTATCGTCTCCTCAGGGATTGGTCTAAAATTTTAACCTTCACCACAACCAGAACTAGTTGTCACAAGCTAATTCCTACTATCTTGTCAAACTACAAAGCTAATATTAATAAAACATGAAAATACTATAATGTATGATTGCAGAAAAGATTGGTCGAGAAAAAATAAATATGCAGACTATAAAACAAAACAAAACAAAAACAAGTGTTGATTTAAATATAATTCAAACAACCTCGCAAATTCAGACTTATCAAGAGTACTTATGCTAATCTTTTGCATTGACAACAATTATTCTAAGTCTAGAAAGAATTATTATGACTTGCTTAAGCTGCCCAATAGGATTACTAAGTATTTTTATACGGTTGCTATGGTAATAGTACTCAGTGTTAACTACAACCCTTGGTTTGTCATACTGTTGTTGTAGTAATACCTCTCAGCGTGAACTATAGTCGTTGTTTATCCTACTCTAGCGTCTATCCCTTATAGTCGATTGAACCCCGCTCCTTATCTCTAAGGTAGACAAGTTAGAATATCACCATCTCAGATCCAATCCATTGGTCACGTAGATCTATCTTAATTCTCTCAAATCTAAGAATCACTATCTAGGCAAAAGGCGATCTCTTGATACTGTTACATTGCCAATACATGTTTTACCACGACCCCAGGTAGTCTCTCGAAGCTCTTACAGTGGCAAGGTAAAATATTCAAACAGTGAACAAAATAGTCATGAGAAAAATCATAATTCATCATTCATAAAGCAGAAAATAATTGTCTAGGCGAAACAAAGATTAACACCAAGTAAGACAATCATGGTGCTATCAAAAAGTCATCCAAGTATCTTCATTTAATACAACCTCAAACATGTAAAGAATTTAAGAACAAAGAAAGAACGACTCCCAAAACCGGGGGCTCTGTTGTGATAATTCTGATTAGTACCGCGCCTGCCTTAGTGATCAGCCTCTCTTGAGACCTGACCATCGCTCTGCTACAATCTAGCTTATGGAGGATACAAAGGAAGTTCGTTGGTAAATGGTGGGAAAGAACTGCAGTTGCTTGCTCACACCTTCAGTAAAGCTCTTCTAAATTCCTCATCTCTCTTTGGTGGCTACGGTTGAATATTTATAGAGAGGAATCTCCTAGGGTTTTGCATGATGGGAGATTCCTTAAATAACCGTTATTATTTTATCCATACTAAAAAAGGAAAGTCGACTGACGGCTGTCAGAATATTTAGGGCTTGCTTGCACGTGAAGGAGGTCATCCAGCTGGCATGTGACATAGGCGATTTTGTCATATACGCTCCAGATTTTACAGATAAGCGTTGCCTTGGTGAGATAAATTTGCTCTTCATGTTCCTCTCTGTTCTATTGGCCCTTACAAATTACGTTGTCGCGAGTGAAATGTTCTTCTTCTGTAAGTTTCCTGCACATACACAATCCACACAAACTCTTTCCTCCTCAGCAGCATTAGTTAAACCAAATAAATATTGTTGAAGAAAAAGTTATCCACCACAAGAAAATAAAACCTACATGCAACTAAATGCAACTAAAATGCTATGCATACTTTGTTTAGACGAGCAATAAATTAAGTGAAAATACTAGGAATTGAGACTTAGTCTGTGAGGGATATAAGTGACCAATATAGCCTAAAAACACTCGTAGGAGAGGGTTACAACCGAAATAACCATACTAAGCGTAATATATCCAAGTATCTTCAGTTGAGAATGTATTGAATAAATAAGAAAGATAATCATTATAGAGGATGTACCGATAAGCGATATGATAAGTAAGTCAAATTACATAATAACAATGTCGTGTACTCCAAAAACATTAGTGAACCAAGAACATATAAGTTGTTCCTCTAATCTAAGGGGTATATAAGTGAAGTATGATAAGAATAATTAGACTATCGTTACCCAATAATGAATCCTAATTAGTTATTAGGCTAGCTAGTATTATATATAGTGCACAACAAACAAAGTAATCGTTGTAAAATCATGAAACAAATAGAGATCTCTTTAGAAAAAGAAGAGACTAAAGCGCCCTTCAATAATGAATGACTATAATAGAACACCTTAATAAAATAACATAAGTAACAGACTAGTAAACCTTTACATAATGTTTCAAATAAGCGAACGATTGAGATAATAACTAGTGAGGGGATAACCTTACCTTAGTATGTAGTTAGGCTACCTTAGTTGCCCTAGTGGGGCATTGTTAGTGTTGTATGGCCTTTGGGCCCTCATATATGCTTGTGTGGTTGCATTAGTTCAGTACAACAAATATCGTTAAAGCTCATCTTGACAACTGTGTAAGACTGAGCTAATGCTACATTTGAGCGGGAATTGTAGCGACTGGTATGTGATGATAGGGTTCCCCTCAATGATCTGCCTGATTTCTATGTGAAAGAAGAAGATCATTTAGTAGCTTAGTGGGAATTGTTTCGATGTTATTCTACTTCTGGGTTTCCTCAGTTAACTAGTATCTAATGGCTATGTGAGACCAGATATTAATAGAGTGTCAATTCAGATAATGCACCATAGTGTCGATGTCGCATTCAGATAATGTACAACAATATCAATGTCGCATTTATATAATGCATAGTGGTATTAGTGTCACATTCAGATAACACAACAGTGTTAGTGTTTCATTTAGATAATGTAAAATAGTTATAATCAATATAGGTAGAGACCCAACAGAGGTGTACTCATGGCGAGTTCCTTCGCAAAGTATTAAGGAAAACACGAGACTCCTACTTTAGTGAAAGTGTCATAACCATTTTTTAAAAAAACAATTAAGTATTATTTAAAAAACAATTATGACTTTTATTTACAAAACTGATGATTTTGAATTAATTTGGATTGGAGTCGCCATCGAACTTTTGGTTAGGTAGGTCGAATACCTAAAAACATCTTTTAAAACAATTTAAGAAAAATTGTTTTTAAGACAAAAACTGGTCGGCGTTTACCAAAAACTCGATTTAATAATTTCGAGAGTCGGTTACGTGTGGGGAAGGATAAGCACCCGCACAACACCCAAAAATTGGTATTGAATCGCTTACACATCATCGTAAATGTGGAAATTATACATCGAATATAAAGTTAAATTATTATTCATGCATTGAACATTGATTAATTTATTTCAAATTATTTATTAGGGAAACTTCTTTAATTTGAAAAGAAATCTCGAGATTAGCTATCCTCCATCGGGAAAGCTATCTCGTCTTTTTCTTTGTCTACAAAGAATATTCCCTCCTCTATAAAAGTACAAATCAATATTTTTCATACAACAAAATAAATTTCTATTTACATTATCATGCATTGCATTATTTGAATTAAAAAAATTAATTAGTGCTAAAAAATAACTTCGATTCATTTCAAGCTCTCATTTCGTTCGAACGTCGTATCAAATTGCAACACTTCGATCAAGTGATACTTTCCACGCCCATTCTACAAATAATATTCTTGAAAATATTCGAACAAAAATTATGGAGAATTTTAATATCAAGATAAAAGGTATTTTACAACTTTAAAATACATATACATGTAGTACTATGTTATAGTATCACTTTAAAGAAAATAACACATCCAAATATATAAAAAATAAAGCAAGAATAAAATAACCACAACAACAAAAAACATAAACTAAATATGCAAATTAAAACATGAAATAAGGATCAAATCACATCATATCACTAGAGGAGCTATAGGGGTCAACAAACAATGATCTCATATTATCTTCAAGTGAAAATTAAGTTATAACAGTGACCAAAATGCATTCAGAACCAAAGTACATGAATTACAAACATAAAAAGAACAAGCATTTCCTGTACACAATAACTAGTGACTAAAATGGACCAACAAGAAAATATAATGCATATGTATAAATAAACTAAAGTATGATGGTTCATGCTTAAATAAGAGCTCAAAATGGAAAGGTGAAATTTCATTAAAGTGACCATATTACAACCCTTACAAAGCTCGAGGAACTTTGGATGAGATTTTACCATTGATCAGACGCGCAATCTCCTCTTTCCTCAAAAAGCCGCCATATTGATGATGGTGTATAACCATCTTTATTGGGCTATCGAAACCTAAATCATTTCTCCCTCAGTAGTTAAAAAAATGAGAGAAAACTTTCTCCTTTTTCCTTTACCAGATTTCCTTTCCATAAACCGACCGTCGCTACTCGACCGTCGCTACTCGACCGTCGCTACTCGACGTCGACTGCTGTTTGTCGATGACGGAGAAAAGAGATGGTGACACCCAAATGATCCTTTCAAAGTCCTCTGTGCGAATCCAGGACCCGTTTTTCCTAAAAAGGAGTAGGTTGGAGTATATCTAAAGGATAAGTCCACCTCTGATGACCACGGTTTCGGAAACCAACAAGGGTAAACTTATTCTTCACTCTCTCTCTCCCCCTTTTTCTTTCTCTCTTTTTTTCAATGTTTTTTTTCTCAATTTTTTCCTTTTTACTTTTCGAATCTCATCCAGAATACTCCCCGAATGTTCTCTCTGTTTCCCCCTCTATTTTTTATGGTGATGGCCTTAATTTTATGAATCCCCTTAGAGTAGATATGATGGGGTATGTGTTGGGTATAGACTCCCAATATTGATAGGTAAAAATCTCAGATTTTTGGGATTTAGTGTCATTAAAAATGGGTTGTTTGGATTTTATGGATTTGTTTACTATAGATGACAATTTGGGTGCATTGCTCATAGGTTTCGGTGACGACGATGGCGATGTGCGAATACAGAAGCAATATTTAAAGCCCATGTGCCGGTTTGGAGACGAAAGGTCACCAACTATGGATGGTTGATCTTTACTGGCGG
This sequence comes from Hibiscus syriacus, assembly GCF_006381635.1. Classification (NCBI taxonomy): domain Eukaryota; kingdom Viridiplantae; phylum Streptophyta; class Magnoliopsida; order Malvales; family Malvaceae; genus Hibiscus; species Hibiscus syriacus. The sequence continues at coordinate 2,193,434 of NW_024062535.1, read as the reverse complement.
CGACTGGCTGATAGTGGAGAAAATCCTAGTCAGGTTGTAAAGTGGGCTTGGGTCGGATCCTGGGTTGGGTTTGGATCCAGATTCTGGGGTACAGTTCAGGTCAGCAGTTGGGTTCTAGATTGGGCCTTTGGGTTGACTTGTAATAGTGGGCTGTTGTATATTGGTTTCTTGTAATGGGCTTCGATGGAGCCTGTAAAATGTAATACATAATAATAATAATTATTATAATAATAAAATAATAATAATAAATATTTTTAAGGCCCAAACAAAAATGGGTGTCTACAACTGCCCCTCTTTGCACATCATTGTGTTAACAAGAATATGGTAAAGATGAAAAGACAACAAGTTTTTGTCCGATTCTCATTTTCCTAGAAATTTTATATGTTTTTTGTTGAGGATGACATTGCTCATACGTGGTGAAGAGTTCTAGTCATCTAAGGGTGACACGGCTCCTTCGTGATGAGGAGATCTGGTCGGTGGATGACATGGTTCCTACGCGATGAGGATGATTGATCATCTTTAGGGATGATGATAACACGGTTCCTACGCGATGTGGATGGTTGGTTATCTAAGGTTGGCACGTCTCCTATGCGATGAGGATATATGGTAGGGGGATGACACGGTTTATATGTAATGAGGACAACTGGCCATCTTTAGGGATGATAACATGGTTCCTATGTGATGAGGAAGACTGGTTATCTAAGGTTGACGCGGCTCCTACATTATGGGGATATCTGGTTAGTGGATGACACAGTTCCTAAGCGATGAGGATGGCTGTTCATCTTTAGGGATAATGTTTCAAGAGAAACTGTCTCAAGCGAGATAAACTTTGTTTCAAGGGAAACGATCTCAAAGATGATGTTTCAAGAGAAAAAATTTCGTTTCAAGGGAAATGATCTCAAAGATGATGTTTAAAGAGAAACTGTCTCAAAAGAGACAATTTTTTTTCAAGGGAAACAAACTCAAAGACTTTTGTTTCAAGAGAAACAATCTCAAAGGTTTTTGGTTTTGTTTCAAGTGAAACAATTTCCAAATTTTGTGTTTTGAGGAAAAATATCTCAAGCGAGATGAATTTTTTTTTAAGAGAAATTGTCTCAAGTGAGACAAAATTTATTTTTGAGAAAAATTGTCTTTAGTGAGACGACCATTTGTTTTGAGAGTAACAATCTCAGAGGCGACAGACAGTATGCTCCTGCATGTTGTGGAGATCTAGCTGCCTTTATAAGATTTGATTGTTAACTTCAGGATGTCAAAATTGTTTCTTCATGTTGAGGACATTTGATCATCACCAAACTTTGATTTCCTGAAATATCAATATAAAAATGATTCATTCATGAATGACTATCTTGGATATTATGATGGATGCCAAGATGAAATTTATTTTATGTGTTTGATTTGATGAATTTTTCCTCATGCGATAGGAAAATGTCTTTAATAAAGATAAGTTTTCAAGTGATGTTTTTATAAGTATCCTTATGGGAGGGAAAACCGAAGTCTTTATTACGCGGGATGATGAGTGTATGATGCAAAAATGCAAACTCATGTAGCATGTATGTATATGTTGATGTATGGTTTCTCGATCTATGAGGGGAATGGTTGTGTGAGCAATCTTCATTCTATCCCTGATTCATCTGTCTTCATTTTCCAACAAGGTGTACTCTTGCAAACTTCGACATGTGACAGCTTTTTCCGTGTCCCATCAAAATTTTCCCCAAAAATTTCGCTTCTCTTGCCCCAGCTTCGATATTGAGCTTCAGAGAGATATTTATTGAATTACAAGATATGCTTCGAGAGAGATTATCTTGTTTGAAAATATTTTTCTTCTTTTTTTATTTTCAAATTTTTTGAAAAATATAAAAAATAATTTTTAAAAAAATTGCGTCATTCTAAGTTCCACAATTTAAACAAATCATAAAACATGAGTTCATTGGATATCAAAAGAATCAATTGCTCTTTTAATCTTTCATAGCTGTTAATCTTTGACAAATATCAAGATCGACAAGTTGGTTTTGAGGTGGGCTACCTATGTTATGAGGTTTGTTTTATTGATTCATCATTTTTCCTTTTTACTGTCATCGTGAAAATTAGGACGTGCCCCTCTTTCAAGGTTTGGCATTTTGATTGGAGGTGGACAAAATGACGCAATTAACATAGTCAATTGCTAGCCTTTTTATAACACTTCTATTTAAGTTCTCTAAAATCTTCCATTTGTTCAAGCTTCGTATACTCCTCTAGCCAAGGCAGTGCAAAAATATCGGTCTAAAAATGAGATTCCTGAGTGCTCATGTGAAATTGACTATAACAGGTGTTTCTCAACTCCCTTAGTCCATCTTCACCGAAACTCTTTAATTAGTAAATTCGATTTAATTTACCATTGTTTGGCTAGTTGAATTCATGTTTATTGTACATATATATTTTATAATTGCTTTTATTTGGCTAGCTGAAGGATTCATGTTATCACAAAGCCTTTAACTTGACAATCATAGTGGAGCAAACACCAAATTACCATGTACCCGATCAATGTCATGGCTTGAATATAATATATTCTTAAAGCCAATTCTTTCGAGTTTCCTCTATAACCAATTACTTTAGCAGAACAACTCAACTTTATTGCATACATATAATTATATTACGGGTAAACAAATTCTATTTCTTAAGCTCTCCAAGGAGAACTTGTTATAGTCCAAGTGCTTGTTGAAGGTCAGAAAATGTAATCGTTAGAGTTCAATTCCCAAGAAACTGACCTAAACTAGATTCACAAACTTAACTATTCCATCTGTGAAGATCATGATCATCATTGAACGTCATCAACAAAAGTGGAAACCAATTAGCTTCGCAATTTCATGTGACAGATGCCCCATTTTATCCGCTCCTGACACATACCTGAATGCCAAGCCATTGATTGTCTCTTCGTAGTAGTAGATGGTTATTTTGGTCCCTGTAAGAGAAGGGTATGCATTTTGGTATTAAGTTTAGGGGTTCTTATTTTACAGGGTTCAATCTTATCATTTGTCAAAGATTTACAACCTCAATTATTAAAGAGCTTTTAATTAAGATGATATTCAAGGAATTTCAAGATTTAAAATTTGCTCATTGCTCATTTCCTCAGAAGGAAGGATTTTTTTTAAAAATGTTCGAATGTCAAGTGAGTTACAAACATTTAAATGTAATAAGAAAAACAAGTTCAAACAAGATGAGATGCTTTTGATGAGAATGCAACAAAATTCCTAATGGGTGCCATAACCTACTTTCAGAGTTCTCCACGATATAAATCCATGTATCCATGATTAATGCAAGTAAAAAATGCCTAAATTAATGCCATGCAAAATGAAAAGATGCAGATGCAAATGCAAAAAATGTTGATCCCAACGATGAATATCATAAAAAAAATTTCACCAGAGAAAAAAGCCTTCATATTACAAGCTAGTCCATTTTACAGACGTGCTTTCGCTTAGATTTTGAGTCTGAAGTGGGTTACTACTTCGTCTTGTATCTTTATCCTTGAAAATGATGTCCATCAAGCATTTTGTAACCAAACTTCGTTAATGCCCCTGCGGTGCTAAAGTCAATGCGTCACTCTTTATAGGTTAGCGATGGTACAATAGTAGATAAGACTCTACTACTAGATTACTCTTGGGATCAATGTATCATCTTTCCAGTCTCAAATATTGTATGATCTTCAAGCATGTTTATTTCTTGTGGTCTTTAAGCCTCGGTGCATGTTTGTGTCTACGACTGCTTGATTGAAAACTTTTATATCTTCTTGTGAAAATTTTCTCTTAAATATTCCCTTGTGGATGAACACTTTTGCATTATGCTATGTCGATGCAATGCAAAAAAAGATGAAAAATGACACAAACAAAAGAAAAGAAATAAGTTAGTACAAGCAAGATAATCAATAAAATTAAAAGATGCTATATAAAAATAAATACAAGACGTACCTGATCATAGTATCTACCCAAGCATGTTTTCATTAGATAACAATCCTACTCGGACATGCTTTCTACCCAAAATGATTAATTTCAAAAAACTAATCCTAACCGCATGGTATCTAGTTCACATGTATTTATTCGAAAAGAATATATATATTCTACGAATCTTAAAGAAAAAAGTAAGGGTTTAGAAACGCTCATCCTTTGTGTACACTTATTTTGGGTACCTACTGACAGACAGAGGTTTGGTATGACTATACCTAGGGTGGCCGTTCTACGGTTCACTACATGCATTGTTTAGGCTCTATAAGGAAATAGTACTTGAATTGTCCTTGATATCGGTGCCCCTTGGGCTGCCAAACCCTCGATCCTCACCTATTACATGTTTCGAACGGAACAAGTTCAATTCGAGGGGATTCACTACCTTATACCCATACAAGGAATAAATTTCTACAAAGCTATAAGGTATGTATCCCATGGTTTATTTTCTAAAACGCATACAAAGAATAAATTCTTACGAGAGTAAAGTATTCACCTCAACTTAGTTGGATCGAAGCTCGGGTCTAGAGCTTATGTCATGCAAATGCACGTGATGTGTGTGAGGAGAAGTGTAGAAACCTTTGACTCAAAAGAAAAACTAAACAAGAAAGAAAACTTGATAAAACCTTGACAAAGCTGAAAACATAAAATAAAACGTTAGTACGATAAATACACATAAATTAGAAAAAAAATCAATAAATGCATAATAAGCTAACTATAGACTCGAACCCATAATTTCCACCATAACGACAATGTATAAGCGAACTACAGCCTGACTCTCTAAAAAAATCCCCAAAAGAGTCGCCAAGTTGTCATAACCATTTTTTTGAAAAAAATAATTAAAAAAACAATTAAGTATTATTTTAAAAAAAATTACGAATTTTATTTTGAAAATTGACGATTTTGAATTAATTTGGATTGAAGTCACCATCAACCTTTGGGTTAGGTAGGTCGAATACCTAAAAATGTCTTTTAAAACAATTTTAAGAAAAATTGTTTTTAAGACAAAATCTGGTCTGCGTTTACCAAAAACTCAATTTAACAAGTCCGAGAGTTGGTTACGTGTGGGGAAGGATAAGCACCCCCACAGCGCCAACAAAAATTGGTACTGAATCGCTTACACATCATCGTAAATGTGGAAATTATACATCAAATATAAAGTTAAATTATTATCCATGCACTGAATATTGATTAATTATATTGAATTATTTATTAGGGAAAATTCTTTAATTTGAAAAAAAATCTCGAGATTAGCAATCCTCCATTAGGAAAAATATCTCATATATTTATTTGTCTATAAAGAATATTCCCTCCTCGATAAAAGCACAAATCGAATGTAAATTGAAAATTAATATTTTTCATACAATAAAATAAATTGCTATTTACTTTATCATGTGTTGCATTATTTGAATTAAAACAAATTAATTAGTGTTAAAAAATAACTTTGATTCATTTCAAGCTCTCATTTTGTTTAAACGTTGTATCAGATTGCAACATTTCGATCAAGTGATACTTTCCACTCCCATTCTACAATTACAATTCTTGAAAATATTCGAGCAAAAATCTTGGTGGATTTTAAAATCGAGATAAAAGCTATTTTACAACTTTAAAATACATATACATGTAGTACTATGATATAGTATAACTTTAAAGAAAATAACAAATCCAGATATATAAAAAAATAAAGCTAGAATAAAATAACCACAACAACAAAAAACATTAACTAAATGTGCAAATTAAAACATGAAATAAGGATTATATCACATCACTAGAGGAGCTACAGGGGTCAACAAACAATTATCTCATATTATCTTCAAGTGAAAATTATGTTATAACAGTGACCAAAATGCATTCAGAACCAAAGTACATGGATTACAAACATAAATAGAACAACATTTCCTGTACATATTAACTAGTGACTAAAATAAACCAACAAGAAAATATACTGCATATGTATAAATAAACTAAAGTATGATGGTTCAGGCTTAAATATAAACATAAAAGCAATTAAAGGAAAAGGATGACTAAATTACAACATAAAAAAATAAGAGCTAAAAATGAAAGTTGAAACTTCATTAAAGTGACCATATTACAACCCTTACAAAGCTCGAGGGACTTCGAGTGAGATTTTACCGTCGACCAGACGCGCAACCTCATCTTTCCTCAAAATGTTGCCACATCGATGATGGTGTATAACATCTTTATTGGGTTATTAAAACCCTAAAATCATTTCTCCCTCAGTAGTTAAAAAATGAGAGAAAAGAGATGGTGACACCCAATTGATCCTTTCAAAGTCCTCAGTGCGAATCTAGGACCTGTTTTTCCTAAAAATAAGTGGGTAATAGTATATCTAAAGGAGAAGTCCACCTCCGATGACCACGGTTTCCTCAGCGGAGAACCAACAAGGGTAAGCTTATTCTTCACACACACTCTCTCTCCCACTCTTTCTTCCTCTTTTTTTTTCAATGTTTTTCTCGATTTTTTCCTTTTTCCTTTTCGAATCTCATCCAGAATACTCCCCAAATGTTCTCTATGTTTCCCCCTCCATTTTTATGGTTATGGCCTCGATTTTTCGAATACCCTTAGAGTAGATATGATGGGGTATGCGTAGGGTATGGGCTCCCAATCTTGATAGGTAAAAATCTTAGATTTTTGGGATTTAGTGTCATTAAAAATGGGTTGTTTGGATTTCGTGGATTTGTTTACTATAGATGACAATTTGAGTGCATTATTCGTTGGTTTTGACGACGACGACGACTGTGTATGACTGTGGAAGCAACCCCTAAAGCCTACGTGCCAATTTAGAGAGGAAAGAACAATGGATGGTTGATCTTCACTGGCGGCAGTTGGCTGATAGTGGAGGAAACCCTAGTCAGGTTATAAAGTGGGCTCGGGTTGGATCCTGGGTCAGGTTTGGATCCATATTTTGTCTACAGTTCGGGTCAGCAGTTAGGTTCTAGATTGGACCTTTGGGTTAACTTGTAATGGTGGGCTGTTGTATCTTGGTTCCTTGTAATGGGATTCGACGGAGCCTATAAACTATAATAAATAATAATAATAATAATTATTTTTTCATGACCCGGACAAAAACGGGTGTCTTCAACTGCCCCTCTTTGCACATTCTTGTTTTAATAAGAATAAGGTAAAGATGAAAAAACAACACGTTTTTGTCCGGTTCTTATTTTCCTAGAAATTTGATATGTTTGTTGTTGAGGATGACACTACTCATATGTGATGAAGAGTTCTAGTCGTATAAGGGTGACACGACTCCTACGTGATGAGGAGATCTGGTCGGTGGATGACATGGTTTCTACGAGATGAGGATGACTGATCATCTTTAGGGATGATGATAATATGGTTCTTGTGTGATGAGGACGGCTGTTTATCTAAGGTTGACGCAGCTCCTACGTGATGAGGATATCTGGTAGGGGGATGACACTGTTCCGATGTGATGAGGATGACTGGCCATCTTTAGGGATGATAACACGGTTCCTACGTGATGCGGACGACTGGTTATCTAAGGTTGACGTGGCTCCTACGTGATGAGGAGATCTGGTTAGTGGATGACACGGTTCCTAAGCGATGAGGACGGCTTTCCATCTTTAGGGATAATGTTTTAAGAGAAACTATCTCAAGTGAGATAAACTTTGTTTCAAGGGAAACGATCTCAAAGATGATGTTTCAAGAGAAATTGTCTCAAGAGAGACAAAATTCGTTTCAAGGAAATAATCTCAAAGATGATGTTTCAAGAGAAAATGTCTCAAGAGAGACAAAATTCATTTCAAGGGAAACGATCTCAAATATGATGTTTCATGAGAGACTGTCTCAAGAGAGACAAAATTTTGTTTCAAGGGAAATAGACTTAAAGACTTTTTCTTCAAGAGAAACAATCTCAAAGGTTTTAGGTTTTGTTTCAAGTGAAACAATTTCCAAATTGTGTGTTTTGAGGAAAAATGTCTCAAGCGAGACGAAATTTGTTTTGAGAGAAATTTCTCAAGCAAGATAAAATTTGTTTTTAAGAAAAATTATCTCTAGTGAGACGACCATTTTTTTTAGAGAAACAATCTCAGAGGCGACACACAACATGCTCTTTCATGTTGTGGAGATCTAGCTGCCTTTATAAGATTTAATCGTTAACTTCAGGATGTCAAAATTGTTTCTTCATGTTGAGGACATTTGGTCATCAACAAACTTTGATTTCCTGAAATATCAATATAAAAATGATTCATTCATGAATGACTATCTTGGATATTATGATGGATGCCAAGATGAAATTTATTTTATGCGTTTGATTTGATGAATTTTTGAATTTTTCCTCATGCGATGGAAAAATGTCTTTAATAAAGATAAGTTTTCAGGTGATTTTTTATAAGTATCCTTATGAGAGGGAAAATCGAAGTCTTTATTACGCGTGATGATGAGTGTAAGATGCAAAGATACAAACTCATGTAGCATGTCTGTATATGTTGATGTGTGATTTCTCGATCTATTAGGGGAATGGTTGCGTGAGTAATCTTCATTCTATCCCTGATTCAGCTATCTTCATTTTCCAATAAGGTGTACTCTTGTAAACTTCGACATGTGACAACGTTTTCCTTGTCCCATCAAATTTTGCCCCAAAAATTCAGTTTCTCTTGCCCCAACATCGACAATGAGCTTCAGAAAGATATTTATTGAATTACAAGCTATGCTTTGAAAGAGATTATATTGTTTGAAAATATTTTCATTTTTCTTTTTATTTTCAAAATTTTAAAAAATATCAAAAAGAAATTTTTAAAAAAATGCCTCATTCTAAGTTTCACAATTGAAACAAATCATAAAACATGAGTTCATTGGATATCAAAAGAATCAATTGCTCTTTTAATCTTTCATAGCTGTAAATCTTTAACAAATATCAAGATCGACAAGTTGGTTTTGAGGTGGGCTACCTATGTTATGAGGTTTGTTTCATTGATTCATCATTTTTCCTTTTTCCTGTCATCGTGAAAATTAGGACATGCCCCTCTTTCAAGGTTTGGCATTTTGATTGGAGGTGGACAAAATGACGCAACTAGCATAGTCAATTTCTAGCCTTTTTATAACACTTCTATTTAAGTTCTCTAAAATCTTCCATTTGTTCAAGCTTCGTATACTCCTCTAGCCAAGGAAGTGCGTAAATATCGGTCTAATAATGAGATTCCTGAGTGCTCGTGTGAAATTGACTATAACAGGTGTTTCTCAACTCCCTTAGTCTATCTTCATCGATACTCTTTAATTAGTAAATTTGATTTAATTTGGCATTGTTTGGCTAGCTGAATTCATCTTTATTGTACATATATATTTTACAAATGCTTTTATTTGGCTAGATGAAGGATTCATGTCGTCACAAAGTCTTTGACTTGACAATCACAGTGGAGCAAACACCGAATTACCAAGTACCCTATCAATATCATGGCTTAAATATAATATATTCTTAAAGGCAGTGCTTTCGAGTGTCCTTTATAACAAATTGCTTTAGTGGAATAGCTCAGCTTTATTGCATACATATAATTATATTTTGGGTATACAAATTCCATTTCTTAAGCTCACCAAGGAGAACCTGTTATGGCCCAGGGGTTTGTTGAAGGTCAAAAAATCTCATCGTTAGAGTTCAATTCCCAAGCAACTGACCTAACCTAGATTCACCTACTCAACTACTCCATCTCTGAAGATCATGATCATTATTGAACCTCATCAACAAAAGTGGAAACCAATTTGCTTCGTAATTTCATGTGGCATATGCCCATTTTATTCGTTCCTGACACATACCTGAATGCCAAGCCCTTGATTGTCTCTTCGTAGTAGTAGATGGTTATTTTAGTCCCTGTAAGAGAAGGGTGTGTATTATGGTGTATACTCTAGATTAGGATTAGGGTTTTTTATTTTGTAGGGTTCAATCTTATCATTTATCAAAGATTTACAACCTCAATTATTAAATATCTTTTAATTAAGATGATATTCAAGGAACTTCAAGATTTAAAATTTGCTCGTTGCTCATTTCCTCAGAAAGAAGGATTTTATTTAAAATGTTCAAATGTCAAGTGACTTAGAAACATTTAAATGTAAGAAGAAAAACAAGTTCAAAAAAGATGAGTTGTTTTTCATGAGAATGCAAAAAAATTCCTAATGGATGCCATAGCCTACTCTCAGAGTCCTCCACGATAGAAATCCATGTATCCATGATTAATGCATGTAAAAAATGCCTAAATGAATGCCATGCAGAATGCAAAGATGCAAATGCATATGCAAAAAATGTTGATCCCAACAATGAATATCATAGAACAATTTTCACCAGAGTTAAAAGCCTTCACATTACAAGCTAGTCCATTTTACATACATGCTTTCGCTTAGATGTTGAGTATGAAGTGGTTTACTACTTCGTCTTGTATCTTTATTCTTGAAAATGATGCCCCTCAAGCATTTTGTAATCTAACTTTGTTAATTCCCCAGCGGTGCTGAAGTCAATGTGTCACTCTTTGTTGGTTAGCAATGGTACGATAATAGATAAGACTCTACTACTGGATTACTCATGGGATCAATGTATGATCTATCCAGTCTCAAATGTTGTATGATCTTCAAGCATGTTTATTTCTTGTAGTCTCTAAATTTTTTTAAGCCCTCCATGCATGTCTGTGTCTGTGAGTGCTTGATTGAAAACTTTTATGTGGATGCAATACAAAAAGGATGAAAAATGACACAAACAAAAGAAAAGAAATAAGTTAGTACATGAAAAATAATCAATAAAATTAAAAGATGCTATATAAAAATAAATACAACACGTTCCTGATCATGGAATCTACCCAAGCATGCTTTCATTAGATAACAATCCTACCCAAATATGCTTTCTACCCAAAATGATTAATTTCAAGAAACTAATCCTAACCGTATGGTATCTAGTTCGCATGCATTTATTCGAAAAGAATAAATATATTCTACGAATCTTAAAGTAAAATGTAAAGGTTTAGAAATGCTCATCCTTTGTGTACACTTATTTTGGGTACCTACTAACAAATAGAGGTTTGGTATGACTATACCTAGGGTGGCCGTTTTATGGTTTACTACATTCATGGTTTTGGCTCTATGAGGAAAGGGTACTTGAATTATCCTTGATGTCGGTGCCCCCTTGTGCTACAAAACCCTCGATCCTCACCCATTACATGTTTCGAATAGAACGAGTTTAATTCGAGGGGATTCACTACCTTATACCCATACGAGGAATAAATCCCTACGAAGAGATAAGGTATGTATTGTATGGGTTATATGCTAAAACACATATGAAGAATAAATTCTTACGAGAGTAAAGCATTCACCTCGACTTAGTTGGATCGAAGCTCGGGTCTAGGGCTTATGTCATGCGAATGCATGTGATGTGTGTGAGGAGGAGCGTACAAACCTTTGACTCAAGAGAAAAACAAAACAAGGAAAAACTTGATAAAACCTTGACAAAGCTGAAAACATAAATTGAAATGTTAGTACGATAAACACACAGAAATTAAAAACAAACAATAAATGGATCATAAGCTAACTATAGACTCAAACCCATAATTTCCACCACAACGACAATGTATAAGCGAAATACAACCTGACCCTCTAAAAAAATCTTGGTAGAGTCGCCAAGCTGTCATAACCATTTTTTTGAAAAAAAGAATTAAAAAACAACTAAGTATTATATAAAAAACAATTATGACTTTTATTTGGAAAATTGATGATTTTGAATTAATTTGGATTGGAGTCTCCATCAACCTTTGGGTTAGGTAGGTCGAATAACTTAAAACGTATTTTAAAACAATGTTAAGAAAAATCATTTTTAAGACAAAATCTGGTATGCGTTTACCAAAAACTCAATTTAACAGTTCTGGGAGTTGGTTACGTGTGGGGAAAGATAAGCACCCCCATAGCGTCCACAAAAATTGGTACTGAATTGCTTACACATCATCGTAAATGTGGAAATTATACATCAAATATAAAGTTAAATTATTATCCATGCATTGAATATTGATTAATTTATTTCGAATTATTTATTAGGGAAAATTCTTTCATTTGAAAAGAAATCTCGAGATTAGCAATCCTCCATCAGGAAAACTATCTCATCTATTTCTTTGTCTACAAAGAATATTCCCTCCTCGATAAAAGCACGAATCGAATGTAAATTGAAAATTGATATTTTGCATACAACAAAAATAAATTGCTATTTCATGTGTTGAATTATTTGAATTAAATATATTAATTAGTGCTAAAAAACAACTTCGATTCATTTCAAACTCTCTTTTTGTTGGAACTTCGTATCAGATTGCAACAATTCGATCAAGTGATAGTTACTACGCACGTTCTACAAATACAGTTCTTGAAAATATTTGAGCAAATATCTTAGAGAATTTTAATATCGAGATAAAAATGTATTCTACAACATTAAATTACATATACATTTAGTACTATGTTATAGTATCACTTTAAAGAAAATAACACATCAAAAATATATAAAAAATATAGTAAGAATAAAATAACCACAACAACAAGAAACATAAACTAAATGTGCAAATTAAAACTTGAAATAAGGATCAAATGACATCAGTAGAGGAGCTACAGTGGTCAACAAACAATTATCTCATATTATCTTCAAGTGAAAATTAAGTTATAACAGTGACCAAAATGCATTCAGAACCAAAGTACAGGGATTACACAAATAAATAGAACATGCATTTCCTGTAACTAGTGACTAAAATGAACCAACAATAAAATATACTGCATATGTATAAATAAACTAAAGTATACTATATAAACAAAATAAGAGCTCAAAATGGAAACCTGAAATTTCATTAAAGTGACCAGATTACAACCCTAACAAAGCTCGAGGGACTTCGGGTGAGATTTTACCATCGACCAGACACACAGTCTCCTATTTTCTCAAAAACGTCGCCACATCGATGATGGTATATAACCATTTTTATTGGGTTATTGAAATGCTAAAATCATTTCTACCTCAGCAGTTAAAAAAATAGAGAAAGCTTTCTCACTTTTCCTTCACCAGTGTTCTTTTCTAGAAACCGACGTCGCTACTCGGCATCGATCGCTGCTTGTCGGCGGTGGAGAAAAGAGATGGTGACACCCAAATGACCCCTTCAAAGTCCTCAGTGAGAATACAAGACCCATTTTCCCTAAAAGGGAGTGGGATAGAGTAGATCTAAAGGAGAAGTCCACCTCCGATGACCACGGTTTCCTATGCAGAGAACCAACAAGGGTAAGCTTATTCTTCACTCTCTATCTCTTTCTTTCTCTTTTTTTTTCCAATGTTTTTTTCTCAGTTTTTTTTCCTTTTTTTCCTTTTTGAGTCTCCTCCATAACACTCCTCGAATGTTCTCTCTGTTTCCCCCTCCGTCTTTTATGGTGATGATCTTGATTTTATGAATCCCCTTAGAGTAGATATTATGGGGTATGCGTAGGGTTTGGGCTCTCGATCTTGATAGGTAAAATATCTTGATTTTTTGGGATTTAGTGTCATTAAAAGTGGGTTGTTTGGATTTGGTGGATTTGTTTACTGTAGATGATAATTTGGGTGCATTGTTTGCAGGTTTTGGCGGCGGGGGCGACGGTGTGCGATTAAGAGAGAAACCGTTGAAGCCTACGTGCCGATTTGGAGATGAAATGTCAGGCCCATATGCCACATGCGCCGATGAGGGATGGTTGATCTTCATTGGCAGCAGCTGTCTGATACTAAAGGAAACCATAGTCGGGTTGTCAAGTAGGCTCGGGTCGGATCCTTGGTCGAGTTTGGATTCGGATTATGGGCTCCAGTTCGGTTCAGTAATTGGGTTCTGGATTTGGCCTTTGTGTTGACTTGTAATGGTGGTTTGTTGTATCTGAATTCCTTGTAATAGGCTTCGATAGAGTCTATAAAATATAATAATTAATAATAATAATTAATAATAATAATTAATAATATTTGTTAGAACCCAGTCAAAAAAGGGTGTCGATAGATAGAATAGTAAAATCTTGACTAGGTAACACTGGATTAAGATCATACATGTACCTACTACTTAGTATCATGTCTTTAGCATGCTTGTGTTTATGAAACTCATAATACTGCTCTAGATTAGTGATTATATTGTTGGGCTTTGTAAGTTCAGCCTTAAGATGTTTTCGTTCGTAGGTTTTTAGTTTAAGTTATTCGTGGAGCATTGTCGTAACAACATTTCCAGCATCTTCCTCAGAGTAATGTACTATAGCTTGGGCATAAGTGTTCATAGAACCTTACTCATGTATTTGGTTTATGAAACTATAATTTTTTATTATTTTGGTTTAAAATAATGTGTCATGGAGCTCTGATTTATAAAAGTGTTTTTATAACTGTTGTATAGATCTATTACGGTACCATTCAACATGTTTTGAAATTAAAATGAATAGTTTTTGAAATTAGGGGTTCTAGCCCAATGTGGCACTTTAGGCCCAATCGGGTTTAGGGTGTTACATTTAATGGTATTAGAGTGTCATCTTGAATCGATCATAGGGCCCAATAGTTAGTTATAGTAAGGTGTATGTAAATACATTCCTCCTAGGTACTAAGAGTACTGGAATCATGATAGTGCTTTCTTTCTTTGTATGTGTTATAGAAATTTAGGATGATTGATATTTCTGAGCGTAGCCTTGAGGATAGGATAGAGAGCCGTGCTTATCTTCTTGATAATGTCAGTGATAAGTTTCTACAAAGGGTAGAGGATCATAGGGTTCTATTAGGTGTGGGAGTCACGGTGGTGGACTTCTTTAGAGGTTTGACTTATATTCTCATAGAGATAGGGTACACCATTCGTAAAACACATACTATTTAGTTAGGCACCCATTGTGCTTTAATGCTGTTAAAGTTCCCTATAGTGAGACTGAGGAAGTATAAGACAACCGACTTCCTTGGTTCAAGCGTTGATGATATGATTTTGGTCGATTAGTGGTTGAGATAAACCATGAGAACTTTAAGATAACTTTATCTTACAAAGAGGGTAAGTTAGAGTGTGTCACCTCTTTGATCAAGGGTGATGCTATCGACTAGTGAGAGACTATAAAGATGGCTCTACAACTAGAGGTTCATAAGTGGAATTAGTTTGTGAGTAAGTTTAGAGGAAAGTACATTGGTGAGGCATACATGGATAAGTTGAGGATTTAATTCTCCCAGCTAGTTTAGGAAGATCACCCAATGTACGAGTATGAGAGACATTTTCTTCGATTGAGTCGCTATGTTCTAGAGTTGTTGCGATCGAGTCATTGAGAGGATTCATATTGATATCCATGCATAGTTGGCGATAGACTCGCCTAGGGTATTTTCAAAGTTGACACAGTAGGCTAAGGTTATAGAGAGGGTGTAGAGTATGAAGAAGAGTTTGTTGAGTGAGTCAGGCACCCAAAGTATGAGGACTTATATACCAATATATCTATCTTAGTTGTTAGCTGAGAGGGCCAGAGGTTTATTTGAGCTAAGGAGAGTGATGTCAACATTGTCACTCCAGTCGAGTTAGGGTTAAGATATAGGGTCTTGTAGGAGATCATGAACTTCACTGTCTGTGGTGAGATCTAGAGGCGCTGATCGTATTTTGAGTTACTTAGAGTGCGAGCATTATGGTAAAAATCATTAAGGAAGTTTCTTTAAACTCTTCAGAAAGTGTTATAGAAATGAATTATTGGCGCATATAGAGATATATTCACCTTGTTTATATGGTGATGCTCTAGTTCGATATAGGAGAGTGATTCGAATAGTTCAATAGGAGAGACAAGCTACCCATAGTGGTTTTAGTTATATGAACAGAAGAGTACAGGAATGGGATCGATATATTCTCAATTAGACTATACACGATCCAACTTGTCAAACCATAGAGAGGTAAGGACAGGATATTGAGGTCGCAGATAATATGTCAGGTTTGTATTTCACTATCTTAGTTTTTCATGTTGCTCTAGTAGATATAACTACAATAATTGTTTTGTGGTGTCAAGTGAACTAAGTAGAAAATGTATTTGTGTAGAGGGTCCTGTCGGGAGGATCCTAGTGTCTAGTTGGTGAGCCTTAGTGGAATAAATAAGGTTTACATTAGATATTAATCGAGGACTTGAGTCAGGCTTAATAGCCGAACTAAGAGTAGTTGTTAGTACAAGAAATACTTTGATCTTAGAGTTATAAGTATAGAGACGTATAGAAAGATTATAAGAATAAGGGATTATTCCTTTTTGAGTTGAAGGTCAGCTCTAAGGAAATGTTTAACAGTAGAATCTCCTACCCTTGCGTATTCCTTAGGTTCATATCCATGAGGGTTTTCAAATTTAGATAGGACACTTTAAGTATGTTTTTATATTGCCAATAAAGGGTTCGTGTGATCTATCTATAGAGATTTTGTAATCCCAAGTTTAGCATTGAAGGTAAAGATCTCCATAAGAGTGTTAAAAATACCTAAGATGCTCTAGCTAGTACGTCGATCACCTTTTTACCAGAAATATCAAGATATAACTTAGCTAGTGCCAAGGTAATTTAGTTGCTAACTGGGCACAGATACCCCATGCACTTGCGAGGAGTAATAGCAGGGTTTATATTTTGATGCTGTAGTTCTAGATCTCCTAAGCACTAAGGGTACTATCAATGAGATAGTGACTTACAAGTCTCGAGGTGAAGAGAACTTTCTGATTTTGCCATGATGTATCCGTGCATGAAAAATAAGTGAATTAACTAGGTGAGCCAAGCCTCATTCATGTTATCTTTGTGTTTGTATATGAGCGTGAGCTATATATAAAACATAGCAGAATGCAACATTGTGTAATATCATGGATTTTAGTGTTTGAGAATAAAAGAGATCAAGTACCTTAAGGGTATTTATTACCATTAGTTGTCATCGAATAACTTAATAGTGGTAAGAGATACTGAGTGTTATACATAGAGTCTCAAAATCCTTAAGCAACAGTCCATTTGTGAGAGAACTCTACTTTGTGATATTTGTTCTCTAGGAGAGCTAGTTGCTGCTTGTTCCACTACGTAAATGATCAATTTTTAGTTGTGAGTACCTTATAGGAATGATTTGGTGAGTAATACGTATATAAATCGCAAGGAAAATGAGAAATAGTTAGATAACATGGTTGAATATTGAATAGAGTTAATATCATATCTTCAGTAGTAGGCATTGAGACTGTGTATAGCAAGTTTTTATAGGATATTGATGTTAGAGTATTCCCAAAGACCAATCATATGATTATTGTAATGATTCATTTTATTTACTAATTTTATTGAATAAAGGCATTGCCACTATTTATTTTCATTTATATATATGTGTTTAACATAAACTAAAAGATAATCAAGTCCATATAATAATGTAATTATTATAATTAAAAGATCCTTAGTCAAGTATTATTATGGGCATGGACAATAATAATACACTAAAGACTAACATGTTATTGATTGATGACAATGAGTTGTCCTTGACACATAGATGTTAAATTTTATACATGTTATACTATTATAGAACAATGTATTGGATTGACCCACTATGACCATGTGTCTTGGATTATTATGTGATAATCACATCATTGCTCAGGGTGATGACTATATGTATGATCCTCAGACTTGAGATCATTACTATCTCAATATATATTGTTGTATGTTTTGATACAATTAAACATGTTTCATAACTAGTTGCACTTTAAAGACTGTTATTGAATATATTTCGATATATGTAGTGGGGTGTGTATGATTAAGATAGGATTTGTCCTTCCTACATAATAGAAAATATATCACATGCCACCTGATTGAGTGGGACTAGAAATGCATGACCATTATAGATATAAGATATAAAAAATTATTCTTAAATTATAGTTACTCTATATATAAAGAAATAATAGATGGGATATACAAGTGTGACTATTCTAGGACTTATGCCTATTCTAGGACTTATGCCTATTCTAGATATAAAGGAAAAAAGGATGTAATACATAAAAGAGTTAATCAAGAATATGATATGTCGAATCATAATTTCTTGTAACTTAGGTGACAATGATATATTGCTAGATGTCACTCATTGTTTGTAATATTATAATTTTTCTAATAATTACTACTAACTTTACAAGAACCTACAAGGTCACACCCAAGTATTGAAATGAGCAAAGATGTACAATTTGTTGTATGTTACTAAAATATATATTTAGAGTTAATATATTTATATTTGATATACATATGATTTTAATTATCTCGAATATAGTAAGTAAACATTAAAAGAATGTAATTTTGATTACAACTCTTTTAATGGATATTTAATTCAAAGTAATTAAATAAAAGTTTAAATAAACATTAAAGAATGTAATTCAAATTATAAGTATTTAATGGATATTTAATTTGAATTAATTAAAAAACATTTAATTAATACAAAATAACAAAGCCCTAATATGTTTGGGTAGCTCGAATATTTAAAGATAAATGAGGTCTAGGTTTAACCGTTTTTTTAAATACGTTTTTAGGAAAAGTTAAATTTTGCTCTCAATTTGATGAACTAAGTAGAGGTCGACATATTTTTCGTGGAGGATAGGATTTGAACCGTTAGTGATCATCAATTTCTGTTGTTGTCTTTGGCGATTTACAAGGAACCCAATGTATGTAATCGCATCCCTTCCTCTCTATTTTGGATTTAACGTACTTAAATCGCTGGTGAGACTGTCGTGTTTTGTTTTTTCTATGCCATGGGGTGTGACGGTCCCAATATTGGTATCAGAGACACTTGGACTATCTTAATTTGGGTTGAATTCTTGGTTGATGCGATATGTATGAGATACATGTTTTGGTTTTATTGTTTTTGACGATTATGTGATAGTTGTGTGAAATTAGTAGTCGATTAAAGTTACAATTAATATGTTAATATATTAATCTATTAATGAATTTTACAATCATTATGTTACTGCAAGGATTTTACGAAATTCATATGTCAATCGTTGACATAATGGTTGGTGAGTATGCGATGGCATATCACATTTGGAAGAGGAACAATGGTTGTTCTGATGCGGGAAAACCTAAGGGATTGAAAGTCCCAAAAACACGATTTTGTTGATAAACATTATCAAATCGTGAGGTTTTTCCATAGAAACAGTAAGTGTTGTTTTTCAAAATTTCTGACCAGCCGTGACTGTCCGCCCCTTAAACCGTTCATAAGGAACGTAGATTATAGGCCCATATTGGTAATTTTAACAAATGTGTAACGACGTATATATATATATATATATATATATATATATATATATATATATATATATATATATATATATATATATTTGATTTGCATGGTTATAGCCCCATTTTCAATTTACAATGGTTGTAATTTTAAAATACGGCTTGATTGTCATGCCTTTCCATATTTTAGTTGTATTTGTCTTCTCATCTTATTCCCTCGTATGTAAAATGAGTTTCTTAAATTGCAATCCTTATAATATTCAAAAGGATGAGAAGAATGAACTGAGTGAAAGGCGGTAAGATACTTAGAGAACAATCTTATATTTTAGGGCTTTTGGTTTTCCCATTGGCTTGGGATGGGCCACCTTAGTTTTATTGTTTTTGGGCTATAACCATTGCGTCTTATTTATTGCTTATATTTGTAAAGTATGTGATACAATAGATGATATGTTAGCATGCTAAAATAAGAATGAATGTTGATGAGATCAATAAGGGCCTAAAATTAAAACAAATAATGATGAGATATTTACGCAAATCCCTCTTTATTATATAAGTTAAGTTAACTGTTCAATATTTACCCTCATTATGGCTTCGACCGATATTGTGTGGGCTTTTACAAAACATTGGCACATAACTCTATCTTGGTTAAATGCAAATAATAAGCAAGTGATATTCGCTAGTTGAAATATCGGTAATAACTTAGCTAGGTTAGTCTAATATGATTAGAAACCTAGAGGTTAATGATTTGGATGAATAATAAGATGATACGAACAATAGTTGTTCACCAAATGGAGGTGTTACATGACATGTATTTAGTAAAGTGTTACTTGCCTAAAGAATTACTATCCTAATTGAAAACCCAAAGTTGATTTAGGAAAATGATGAATTATGGATCCTCACTCACTATAAAAAATTTTATTATTTTTTTCGAAACTAAAGACAAGAGGGTTTTTAATTTTGAATAAAATAATGTAAGTAATTTGTAAATAAATACCTATTTTTAAATTTTAAATTAGTCACTTTAATATTTCCATTGTTATAGATTCAATGGCAAACAAAAATAACTTATCAGTGTGATCACTCCTTGAAAAGGAGAAACTGAATGGCATAAACTTTCTTGACTGGTTCCACAACCTGAGAATTGTTCTCAGAAAATAAGGGAAAAATATGTTATTGAAGAACATGTTGCTAATGAACAAAAAGATAATGCTTTTAGAGCTGACAAAGACAAATATAAGAAACATATGGATGATATGTTAGATGTGGGATGTATAATGTTTACTACCATGACTCTTGAGCTTCAGAAGCAATATGAGGATATGGTTTCATATGAGATGATCCAAAACCTCAAGGAGTTATACGAGGGTTAAGCACATAAAGAAATGTATGAGACCTATAAAGCTCTATTCAATGCAAGATGGTAGAGGTATCTTCTATAGGAGCTCATGTGATCAAGATGGTGGGCTACATCTAAACATTCGAAAAGTTGGGATTTCCTCTAAAAGATGAATTGTCTACTGATGTTATAGTACAATCTTTATCAGATAAATTTAGTCAATTTTTCCTTAATTTCAACATGAATGAAATTAACAAGACTTTGACACAGTTACTTGGCATATTACGAATTACTAAAAGTAACATGAAAAAGGTTTGACGTAATCCCTTTATGATGGTTCGTAAGGATAAAGGAAAGGGAAAGAAAAAGATAGTGGCAAAGTCTAAGGGAAATGGCAAGCCGAAGAACAAAGGAAATGATGCATTGAAACCTAAAAGAGGAGTTATCAAAGAAGAAAAATGTTTTCGTTGTGACAAGATCGAACACTAGAAGAGGAACTGGCCACTGTACATTGAAGAGGTCAAAAAGGCAAAAGCAAATGGAATGTTTGTTTCAGTATTTATGTTATTGATGTTAATTTGTCAACATCTACTTATTGGGTATTAGATACCTGTTGTGGTTCTCATATTTGTACTTCTATAGAGGGACTGCAAAAGAGAAGGAATATGGCTAAAGGAGATGTGGACCTATGAGTTGGAAATGGAGCAAGAGTTGTTGCATTAGCTATAGGAACCTATGTATTATCCTTACCTAGTGGACTCGATTTATATTTAAAGGATTTTTATTTTGTGCATAATTTAACTAAAAACATTATTTCTATTTCTTGTTTGGACAATATTAGGTTTTAGATTATTATTAAGAATAATTTTCGTTCTTTTTGTCTCGATAATGTTTTTTACGATTTGACACAATTAGTTAATGGTCTTTATATTTTAGATAAGGAAAACACCATGTATAGCATAAATACTAAAAGATCAAAAACAAATGACTCAGATCAAACTTATCTTTGGCACTGTTATTTAGGCCATATAAGTGAGAAATACATATCAAAGATCCATAAAGATGGTTTCCTTGATTCATTTTTTTGAACAATTGCATGTATATGAATCTTTCTTATTAGGAAAATGAATTTGACTCGTTTTAATAGTAAAGGTGAGCGAGCAAGTGATATATTGGGATTAATACATAATGACATTTGTATGCCAATGAATACACAAGCCAGAGGTGGATTCCAATACTTCATTACTTTCACTGACGAATTTAGTTGGTATGGGTATATTTACCTTATTCACTATAAATATGAAGCCCTAGAAAATTTTAAGGAATTAAAAAATTAAGTACAAATCAACTAGGCAAGAGTATTAAGGCACTTAGATTAGACCGAGGTGGAGAATACTTAAGCATATAATTTTATTAACTCTTGAAAGAATGTGGGATTGTCTCACAACTTACACCACCTAGCACACCATCGTGGAATGGAGTTTCTGAGAGGAGAAATTGAGTGTTGTTAGACATGGTTCGATCAATGATGAGTCATAGTGATCTTCCGACATCTTTATGGGGAAATGCAATTGAAACAACTATTTTCATACTAAATTCTAAATCTGTTCGAAATACACCATATGAGATGTGGAGAGGGAAACATCCTAGTATGTATTTTATAAAGATTTGGGGTTGCGAAGCATATGTCAAACATCCGATATTTATAAAGCTTAAACCCAAATCTCATAAGTGTATTTTGTTTGATATCCTAAAGAAACTAAGGGATATTATTTCATTAACCCTAAAGAGAACAAAGTGTTTATTGCTCGAACGAGAGTTTTTCTCGAAAGAGAATTTCTCTCAAAGAAATGGAGGGGTAGAAATATTGAACTTGGAGAAGTTCAAGAGTAACAGTTCCCTGAACCTGAGGTTGAGCATGTTCACAAATTGTTGCGGAACAATCAACAGATTTAGAAACACAACCACTGTGCAGATCCAAAAAAACACCATACACTTGAGAGATATGGACTTTCTTGTTACCACAATGGAGACATTCTTTTTATGGATCAAGATGAGCCTAGAACTTATCAAGGGCAGTTTCGAGCTCAGACTCTAAGAAATGGGTTGAAGCCATATGAGATGGATTCCATGTCAGTAAACCAAGTATGGACTTTGGTAGAACCACTTGAAGGGGTCAAACCTATAGGGTGTAAATGGATTTTCAAGAAGAAAACTGACATGGATGGTAACGTACAAATAGACAAGGGGATATTAGTTACTAAAGGTTTTTGACATTTTCATGGTATAGACTATGATGAAACCTTTTCCCTGGTTGATATGTTTAAATTCATCCATCTTTTGCTTGCAATAACTATATTCCATGATTATGAAAATAGAAAATGGATGTCAAAATCAATTTCCTTGATGGAAAACTCAAAGAGATGTGTACATGACACAACCATAAGGTTTTTTCGCTCCAAGAAATGCTGGAAAGGTTTGCAAGCTACATAGGTATATTTATGGACTAAAACAAGATTCTCGAAGCTTGAATTTTCATTTCAATGATGCAATCAAAGAGTTTTATTTTATTAGAAACGAAAATGAGCCTTGTTCTTATAAGAAGGCTAGTAGAAGCATTGTTTCTTTCCTAATCTTGTATGTAGATGACATACTCATAGTAAGAAATGATATACCTACTTCACAGTCTGTTAAGACTTAGTTGGGTAGATGCTTTTATATGAAAGATTTGGGTGAGACAACGTATATCCCAGGAGTTAAGATCTATAGAGATAGATATAGAAGAATTAAAGATATGAGTTAAATAACATATATATACAGAGTGCTGAAAAAGTTCAATATGGAAGAATCCAAGAAAGGATTCTTTCCTATGAGACATGGTTTTTCTCTTTCAAAGGAAATGTCTCACTCGACACCACAAGAAAGAGAACAAATGAATAAAATTCCATATACTTCAGCTATTAGTTCTATCATGTATGCCATGATATGCACTCGACCAGATGTATTGTATGCTTTGAGCATGACGAGTCGGTATCAGGAAAATCTTGGTGAAAAACACTAGGTTGTAGTTAAAAATATCCTGAAGCACTTAAGAAGAACTAAAGATACTTTTTCTTGACCATGGAGATGAAGAAGAGCTTAGTGTAAAAGGTTATACTGATGCCCACTTCCAAACTAATAAGGAAGATTCATAATCGTAATAGGGTTTTTTGTTTTATCTCAACGAAGGTGTTGTGAGATGGAAAAGTTCAAAGGAAGACACAATAGATGATTCTACAATAGAGGTTAAGTATATTGCAGCCAGTGAAGCAACAAAAGAGGATATTTGGATCAAGAAGTTCATATCCGAACTAGGGGATGTTGATAGCATATCAAATGTTGTAGAACTTCATTGTGATAACAATGGAGCCATTGCACAAGCAAAGGAACTCATATCTCATCAACAGTTCGAACATATTCTTAGGCATTTCCATCTCATTCGAGAGATCATAGATCGAGAAGATGTGAAAATATGTAAAGTATGTATGAATAGCAACATTGTTGATCCCTTGACAAAGCCTCTGATACAGTAGAAGCATGATCGTCACAATGAGTCACTCGATATTAGATATGTGAGTGATTGGTGTTAGTGTTAGTGGGAGATTGTTAGAGTATGACCAAAGACCAATCATATTATGATTGTACGGATACATTTTATTTATCGATTTTATTGAATAAAGGCATTGCCACTATTATTTTCAGTTATATATATATGTGTTTAACATAAACTGAAAGATAATAAAGTTCATATAATAATGTAATTAATATTATTAAAAGATCTTTAGTCAAGTATTTTATGGGCATGGACAATAATAATACGCTTAAGAATAACATGTTATTGATTGATGAAAATGACTTGTCATTGACATATAGATGTTAGAATTGATACATGAATATATTGCAAGAGAACAATGTATTGGATTGACCCACTATGAGCATATGTGATAGTCAAAACATTGTTCATGGTGATGACTATATATATGATCCTCATGCTTGAGATCATTACTATCTCAACATATATTGTTGTATGTTTTGATACAGTTAAACATGCTTTGTAACTAGTTGTACTATAAAGACTGCTATTGAATATATCTCGATATATGCATTGGGGTGTGTATGATTAGGATATGATTTGTCATTCCTACATAATAGGAAATATATCACATGCCACTTGATTGAGTGAGACTAGAAATGCATGGCTATACTCAAATAAGTTTATACGAGATATCAAAAATTATTCGTTAATTATAGTATACTCTAGATATCAAGAAACAATAGATGGCCTATACAAGTGTTACTATTCCATGACTTGTGCCTTTTCTAGATATAAAGGAAAAAAAGGATGTAATACATAAAAGACTTAATCAAGAAGATGATATGTCGAATCATAATATCTTGTAACTTAGGTGACAATGATATATTGCTAGATGTAAATTATTGTTTGTAATATTAAAATTATTCTAATAATTAATACTAACGTTACAAGAACCTACAAGGTCAAACCTTAAGGTTGAAATGAGCAAAGATGTACAATTTGTTGTACGTTACTAAAAATATATCTAGAGTTAATATATGTATATTTGATTTACATATGATTTTAATTATCCCTAATATAGTAAGTAAACATTAAAAGAATGTAATTCTGATTACAACAGATTTAATGATATTTAATTTGGAATAATTAAATAAGAATTTAAATAAACATTAAAGAGTGTAATTTGGATTATAAGTCTTTCATGGATATTTAATTTGAATTAACTAAATAAGAGTTTAACACATTTAAAATAACAAAATCTTAATGTGTTAGGGTAACTCGGATATTTCAAGATAAGTGAGGTTTAGCAGCTGCAATTAATCTTTCAACCGCTTTCTCAAAACTATTTTTGGGAAAAGTTAAATTTTGTACTCAACCGGGTGAGCTGAGTAGAGGCTGAGATGTTTTTTGTGGAAACTAGAATTCAAACTATTCATGATCATCAATAGCCACTGCTATCTTTACTTATTTACAAGGAACCCAATACAAGTAATCTTATCCCTTCTTCCTGGTTTAAAATTTAACGTACTTGGATTGCTGATGAGATCGCAACGTTTTGTTTTCACTACACCATGGGGTACGCTGACGGTCCCAACACTTTATGTATAATATGTCGAGTTACCTAATTTCAATAAGTAAAATAAATTTATAAGATGGTGAAGTATGTTAACTCGACTTAGTAGAGTTAGACAGTGAAAGAGGTATGTGATAGCAGTTAATTCGGGAGTAGCTTTATCCTTGTGAAACATTTTGAACATTTAGTATTAGACAATGAGAATACAATTTTATTGCTTCGTGGCTCTCAAATATTATTGCTTAAGGTTCAACATAGGTAGCGCCCTTTGGAAAATCATAGATGAATTTTACGAATTCAAAGTTGCATATCATGTTGCATGGACTCTTTCCGTAAGAATCAAACTTGAAAAGAGTTTAGGTGCTTCGAGAATCCTATGTGTGTGACCTAAGGATAAGTCATTACTCATTCCAAGTAATTTTGAGGATAAATTTTATTTGAAGGAGGGGAAAGTTGTAACACCCCAAATTTTGTTAGACCTAGTTGGGCTTAATAGGGTTGTATAAAGCCCAAAAGATCATAAAAAGGGGGTTTCTAAATATTTAAAAGTTAAGGAAGGACCAAATGTATGATTATCTAGTTTTGAAAGATGAGAAGCCTTCTGCCTCTTTTTTCTTCTAATTCTTATCTTCATTTTTACGTTCTTTCTCATTTCCCTCTTTTTCTTAATCTCCAAGTTCTATAGCTAAAGGTGAGTCCTTTGACATTTATAATCATCCCTAACCCCTCTAGCAACATCCTTTATATTTAGAATATTATAACTTTTCTCTTTTTTACTAGAAAAAGGGGGATGAAATCATCTTAGTTCAAGAATAGTGGGAGGAAGTAAAGCTTGGTAAGAAATGAGCTTCATTTTGGGTTTATGACACCAATGTAGTGAAATTCTAATCATTTATGCTATTAAGGCTTTTATAAGCATGATGATTTGTTAAAATTTGATTATTTGAGCATTTTAGGGTTTATGCTTAATTACATGATTAGATGATATTTTTAATGTAATGCATGTGTTTTTATGACACTTTATGACCATAAATAACTTTCTAAAGCTTTAGAATACGATTAGGAACCAAACTAAGACATTTGGTATGAAATTTAGGTTTTTTAAGGTTAAACAAGGCATTTATGGGTTAGAGTATCGATAATGTATAAACAATACGGATACTAGATGAGATGGGATAAAATTTGGGCATGTCTAGTAGAGAGTGTCGATACTGAGGGGAAGCTTATCGATACCACCCCTATAGTATTGATAGGGTACCTGGTACTGATACTAGGCCGATATTTAGCAAACAGAAGCCATTGTTTGTTATGATACTCATAGGGCTATCGATACTTGACCCTAAGGTATCGATAAATCAAGTAGAGTGTCTATACTATCAATTTTGGATGGTTATATTTGACCTTATTAAAGACTGTAAGAGTTAAGGATGGTCAATAATGGTGGAACTTAGTCCGTGAGGAACATAATTGACTAAGGAGGCCAAAAAATGGACATACGAGTGGGTTACAACTGAAGTAACCATACCAAGCATAGTATTTGGTTGAATGCTGATGTATTACTTCATTTAGGTACGTATAAATGTAGTGCTTAAATCGAATAGTGATATTCTTTGGATTTTAGCATTTAACTTGGATCACATGGAATGAACATGCTTGTATAATACACATGGCAACCTATTTAATACACATTACCTCCTTTTGAATGAAGTTGTATTCCCACGCCAAGAGTAATGATGGTTCGACCATAAGATGCATGATGAGTGCATGGTAGGTGTAACGCACCATACCTGGTCCAGGAGTCCGAGCCGAATACCTGAGCGTACATTAGGTTCCAATCGTGTTAGAAGAATCATGATCCACATTATGCACATTTTTTGGAAGCTAACAAATTAAGATATCTTAATATTCATCACATGCAACGTTCAAAGTAACTAACATGCAATTGAATATCAATTAAACATGTAAACTCTGCATTTAAACATTTAGGGGTATTTGGCAATTTCACATCATGCAATAAATCAACATGTCAAATAATCCAACTAAGGCTACCACAAGTTAAACATTGTCATAAGGAAGCAGAACACAAAATTTCATACATTATGCACATTTTTTGGAAGCTAACAAATTAAGATATCTTAATATTCATCACATGCAACGTTCAAAGTAACTAACATGCAATTGAATATCAATTAAACATGTAAACTCCATTTAAACATTTAGGGGTATTTGGCAATTTCACATCATGCAATAAATCAACATGTCAAATAATCCAACTAAGGCTACCACAAGTTAAACATTGTCATAAGGAAGCAGAACACAAAATTTCATACCAATCGGACATCAGACAATCACTCAATTGGTCATACAAGGTCACAGACCTAAACGTAAATATACAAAACTTATGTACCAAATAGTGACATGCAATTGAGGGTTCCATTATGTAATTAAGTGTGTTTAAAAAGTTCTCACTCAAATCTCATCAAATTTCCAAATTAATTGTTTAAATAATTAAACAAAACAATTTCTGGGCTAATTTGAAATTACATAATTATTCAAGGGTCAAATTAGAATTTAAGAACACCTTAGACCTTTGATGAATGAAATTTCACCTTTTTACGACGAGAAAAATATCGAAGGGATTGATCTTTTTTTCAGGAGGATCGATCCTTTTGAAAAGGGATCGATTCTTTGCAAAATAGAAACTTTGGGATCGATCATTTTTTTGAAAAATTGCAGATTTATTAAGAACATGCATATTTTATCAACTAATCACCCACATAAACCTAGTCACGGACTAGGAACATTCTTGGAAACTATTCACCACTTCATACATGAAAAAACAAAGGTATACCATGCTTTATAACACAAGTCAACACATTAATCAAGGATTTGGCACCAAAAGTCAACAATTGTATAAAAGTTCATTTCAAGTTGCAAGTCACCTACTCATTTTTGGCATTTAAGGTCGTTCCAATTAACTTAAGATTCTAATATGTTTAGTTTATCGTGTTACACTTAACTAAACACTCTAAACTCTTTTTTAGGGTCTAAAACAACATTTAATTCTCATGCTTTAAGCAACAAGTTCATACGTATAATTCCTAAGTCAATGAATCAAACCAACATCAAATCTCAAACGTAAATCCACTTATTATAAACCAAAATCCACCATTATATGTTCAACAAAGTTAATAATATGTCTAAGTCCCAAACATCCCCAAATTACCACACAAAGTTTCTAGAACCCACATACGTATTGCTTTATTCCTTAGCCTCACTTGATCACACCGATTCCAAGCTCCTCACTTCCAAACTCGACTATAATCCTCTAAAAAGTGTTAACAAGGAGTGTGAGCTTATAAAGCCCATTGAACGACTAACATTCAAAGCAATGCACATAACTAAGATAAATATCAATCATATATATTCATACATAACTTGTTCTTTACTCTGCACATATAATTCACCATCTCATGCTTGAATGATCAGTTAACATGTTCCAAATCACTTGATTTCCAGATTAAATAAATATCAAGGACCATATAGTTCAAAAGCATTCACAAGAACACATTCACAATTACCTTCCTTGGCAAATCACACGAATCACACATTTTTTCTATTTTAGTATTAATGACTTTTGTTCGAAACACAACTAACTCATTGAATAAAGAGATTCCATAAAACTCTTGTTTTTCTTACGGACTCACATAGGTCTAAAACCATGAATTAATAAGCAAACTTAACACCCAACCTTACCCCGTATCTTCCATGGCAAAGCTCAACGTACCATCCAAACCCCGTATAATCCCAAACCACATACTAATACAAAACACATAGAGTTTTATTTCCTAGGCATGCCTTTCCTAGCCAAAGGTCCTATTAAGTACAATAGCCAATTAATCTAATTCACCAAGAGCGGTTGTCAATGATACATAGTTTTCACATATTGATTCAAATACACTTTTAACACACTTACAAATGGTTTTCATGATCAATCCACATATTTGGACAGTGAGAAAGTTCAGCTCATCCAATTCATATTTAGAATATATATAGATTTTCACAAACCATTTCCAAAATCCTATGCATCATTTGCAACATATCACATTCATAATTCACATTCTCATTTTTGACATAAGTGCCATCATATGTAAATCAACATAATTCATATTCCATCATCAAAATTGACCAAATAACACAATATATCGGAATTAACAAATGTAAAACTATACAAACCTCAACCTTTAATCATGTTCATTTCCTAAAAATGAGAGCCACTCATCTTGCTGCCCGGAAGGCGAAAACGCTTTGAAACACTAGCTCAACGTTCACTAAACTTAAAGCACCAAGTTTCTTCAACTAACAACACAATAAGAATCTTGTAAAACAAATTAAAACATCAAAATCTAATATAAAACAAAGCAGAATCCTCTAATTCTAAAACATAGTGCAAACGTCGAAAACACCAAAAGCCTTATCAAAACATCACTCCTGAAGCTCCAATCCGAAACGAATGAATCTCCAAACTAAAATCTGATAAAAAAAATTATAATCAAGATCTAACTCAGCTAGAATCAAACAAATTAACATCTACAAACCTAAATCTTGAATTCCCACAAATACTGAAAATCACCATTGTTTTCAAGAAATCGGTATCCAAATCATTTACGATTGAAAAAAATGATTTAATAAGATTTTAATCCCTCCAAAAAAACTCAATTTCATTAAGAAAACCTCAAAGACAATTAAAGAAATAATCCCATTAATTAGCTCATAAAGTCAATTGAAATCTTATAAATCCTTTCAATTAAATTAACAATTAAATAGAATCAATAACACATAGTCACTTGCCTTCGAAACTTGAAAGAAAACCAAGGAAAAGATCCTTACCTTGATGGAAATAGATTGAAATTGAGATCATCAATGTAACTCCTTTATGATCAAGTTTTAATAACAGGAATAGGAGAGAAGAGACACTTGAGAATTAAAATAAAGATTGAGATGGGTGAATTTACAAATCAATAAGAAAAGAGAAAGAATTGATCAACTTGCTTGGGATAAAATGAGAGAAAATGGAGGAAGTTAATAGAAGTTACTAAATTGTAAAATGAGAAGGAAATGAAAAGAAAATGAATGAAAACAAGCAAATATGGAAATTCATTTTAGATTAAAACCAATCTAGATGGAAAATGGTACAACGGGGAAATTAAAACATTTTAATTTAGGAGGGAAAACTCTAAACATAAGCCTTGGTATAATTGCTTCATAGACTTTGGACATTGTAAAAATGATCACCAAAATTATAATTTCCAATTCCTTCAATTATGTGACCAAATCATTTAATTAAACTTCCATAATTAAAATTAATCATCTAAAATCACTTAAAACCTTTCCAAAATAATTTTAAAACCAAAATATGAATTTCATAAAAAATTATTCCTTTTTATCATAAATCTGGAAATCGATCCGACTCTTCCGTCCCCCATGTTACTTTCTCAGTATTGTGGTTAAGCCATAATAGTTTTACTAACGGAACATACTTGTTCCAAAGAACTTTTACATCGCCAGCCAAAATCTTAATTGGTTATTCCTCGAAAGGAAGATCATTGTGTACCTCAACCTCATCATAACACATTTTTCAACATACATGAGAAAGAAAACATGCAATAATTTAAAATCAAAACTCATGCATATATAAACCTAAATGAGCAACCAAATAATAAAAAACAAAAGCATTATGATTAGAGGTTACCCATTCCTTTTCAAGTGTGGCTAGAGCATTTGAATATCTTCATTTTCATCACCATTGCTCCTACACACCTACAAGAGATATTTAAGTAGATTTTGGTATCAAAATTGCTTTGGATCCTTGGACGTTAGTTTCAATGGCCCTTGTTCCCTTAGAAACCCATACTTGTCTAATTTTAAAACGTTTTCCTTTCTTTAAAGTACAAGTATGTTCCAAATTACCATGAAAATGAAAATGTGATAATTTTACCATTTTTAAGCATAATGAGTTATTTTTAGAAATTAATTCTTTTTATTTTGTTAAGATCTCAAGCTTAACTTTCAAATCAAAAATTCCTTTTTCTAAATCATTGATTTTGACTTTTGAAAGCTATTAAACATTTTCCAAAATTTCATTTTGTTTTTCAAAATCAACTTTTGTTTTTAAAATTAAATCATTTTCAATTTTAAAATTTGAAATTAATTTCTTATATTTAGAATTCATGGTCTCAAATTCCAAATACAAATCATTATAATCAACTTGTAACTTAGCAAAAGAATAAGAATCTAATTCATTTGAGTTAGAAGTTACTATTGAAACTTCTCCGATGGCCATGAGGCATAGGTTGGCTACTTCATCTTCATCATTAGAGCCATCTTCATCACTCCAAGCTGCCACAAATACCTTTCTCTTGCTTGATCCCTTTTTCTTTAGGAAGGGACAATCATATTTGACATGCTCCATTATTTGACATTGGAAGCACACCAGGGGACTCTTCTATTTGCTTGATTCATAATTCACTTCCTTGGAAATTATGAATCTCTTGAATATTTTGAAGAGCTTGGTCATCTCTTATTCTTCATTGTCTTAATCCAGTTCTTCATTTAAATATTAATTACTCTCATTGGTGAATTTGAAGGCAATGCCTACCTCATTCTTTTTCTTGTTTTATTTCTCTTCATCTTCTACCTCTTCCTTCACCATCAACTCATTAACAAGAAGAGAACCAATAAGCTCATCAAGAGTGAGATACTTTAGATTCTTAACCTCAATGATCACCATATTCTTCGATTGCCAAGACTTTAGAAGAGAGTATATCATCTTCCTCACAAGATTCTCATTAAGTATTATTTTTCAAATCCCTTGAGACTGTTGACAAACACGAAAAATCTATCCGACATAGCTTTGATGTCTTCATCGGGTTTCATCTTGAATTTCTCATAGCTATGGTTGAGAAGACTTATCTTGGTTTCCCTCACTTCATCGGTCCCTTGATGAGTGACTTGGATCTCATCCCATATTTACAAGGCATTAGAATAAGAGGAGAGTCTTCCATATTCATCCGGGCCTAATGCACAAAAGAGGATGTGCATAGCCTTAGCATTGAGTTGGAACTTCTTATTCTCTCCATCACACCAATCATCCATCTCACTCGGTGGAATAGAGTAACCCTTAATGATTGAGTTCCAAACTCATAGATCATTGACTTGAATGAATGAAGATCAATATCCTATTCTTCCAATAGGTGTAGTTTACTCCATTGAAATATAGTGGCTTGTTGATCGGTTGAGAATATTCAATATAGTAAGATCCAAAGGTTGAAGCCATCTTCTTGTCGGTTGCATCAGGAATCGATAGAGATTCTTCATGGCTCGTCTCAAGGATGTGAATCCTTATAAAGAGTTAAGCTCTAATACCAATTGTTAGGATTGATGAATCGCAACTTGGACAAAACAATACAAGGAGTGAATTGGAAAATTATGTTTAGGGAGTAAGGAGAAAGAAAAGATAGATAATTTTGCACAATGATTTATAGTAGTTTGACTTCTCAACTAAGTCTACCTCACTATCTTAGCTTCTCACTAAGTATTTCCTAACAAATCCATTAATTTGTTCTTTTTTTTTCAAGGATATAAAGATAACCCTTACAAGACTCTCTAGTTTTTCAAAGGCTCAGCTAGAACCAAAACCCCTTTACAAGGAAAAAGATGTAAACAAAGAAAACCTCAAAAGGAAGGTATACAAAAAAGTAAAGCACATAAGAATAAAATATTTACAAGAGAATAGGAATAAAGAGTGAAAAGCTCTTCTCTTGTTTTTGATTGCTTGGATAGTTGTTCTAACCCTTTTTCAAGTGTCTTAAACTTGTATTTATATGTTGGAATGCGTTTGTGGTCGTTTCTAACCAATAGGGGTGTTTTTTATGCAAAATAAAAATGCCCAATACAGAGGGTATCGGTACTCATATAGGAGTATCGGTACTACCTTTGTTATTTTTAAATAAAACTAGTTGTTACTAGCCATTGGGCCTGACGATATTGATACTAAGCCTATGGTATCAAATATTACTATGTAAAGTAGTATCGGTACTCCTTTGGGCATCGATACCATTTTTGCATTCTGGAATTTGAGCAATGCTAGTAATATCTATACTACAAAGTGAGTATTGATAATTCCCTTACCTTTGGTATAGGTACCATATGAAAAATATTGATATTGTTCATGAGTTACCGATACTGTAAGAACAATATATGTACATCTTGTCTAGAAAATCATTCTGTGCTAAATTCCAAGTTAAATGGTCTTTGAATTATTTTTGAAAACTTTGAATAAATTCAATTCAAGTTCAAAAACATTTTCCATAAATTGTTATATCAAAACATAGTTCAATAGAAAAAATGGGGTTGACGCTACAAGTGTAAAAGATACCTGATAAGTCAATAGAGTTTACAAAAAACTTGAAAAAAGAGGGAAACCTCACAATAGATTTAATGAAAAGGGAGATTGTATGCCTTAAAAATATCAAGGCATTGGCTACTTATAGTTTTCAAAGGGTTTTTGATGAATAAGCACACAACCCTTCAAAAATATATGATTCTAATGGATGTACATGGAGTTGTCCTAGATTGATTTCACTAGCTTTGAGCTTCATTTGATAGTTTAAATCCAACTCTCATCCTTTTACTGAATGTACCATTATAGAAAGTATGAAAGATAATTAAAAGATATAATAAAGCTTACAACATAATATATATATATACACACATGTCTAAGTATGCATGAAATGCAATCATATATTATAGGAATGATATGTATAACTTAATGTAATGGATACATACTAAACATATAATAAACTTATCATATGCTTAATATAATTATGTAGACTATAGGTTATATGTATAATACCATATATATTGCAGTTCACAGTAAATTATGAATGGAAACATGTAATAATAATAGCCTAAAAATGATATGCAATCATAGCATATATATGAATGATATGACAAACGTGATAAACTAATCATGGTATAGTATGAATGGCATGATAATTAACATGTAAATGAAAGTTCATGATAGAATATGATGTATGAATAAGATAATATAGGATAATGTATGGAAAAACTCCCTTAGAATTAGCTTGGAAGATCTTCACTGATGTGAGCAAGTGATGGAGAAAGTTGGTGATAGGCTGGATCACATCATCCCCTTACTTTAAGGCAATTTGCCCCCAAATCAAAGTAGCTTCTCATTGAAGACCTTCTTGATGTAGGGGTGATCGAATCCTTATGTTTTTCCTCCTTTACTTTCTCGACACAAAAAAAAACAACTTGGAAAGTTTGATTAGTAATAGCTAAGGTGATAATAGATTGTGTTAATAGACTATTCTTAATCATTTTCCTTCTTAAATAAGAAAAATCTTGTTGGGTTCCTTCTTTGTGTCTCTTTGAATCATCATGACCCTTTGTAAAGGCACGAGTCTCTTGGATGCCTTCTTAATATATTTTAGTAACATCACTTCCTTTAGTGATGAAACTTGTCTTTTGGACATCCTCCTTGCTTGAAGGAACACAATTGTGTGGAAAGGCACTTCTCCTTTCAACATTTCTTTTATGATTATCACATTTCTTTCTAAAAGGACTTCTCCTTTGAGGTTCTTCTTGGGGTCAATTAGAAAAGAAACAGTCTTCTTTCAATGCTTCAATGCTTCGTCTCTAATTCCAATCATTGGGATTAATTTCTCTTAGATTACGAGCATTCACCTTATGTTTCTTATTTGAACCAGATATGCTTTTCCTTTAAAACTTATTTATCTTTAATTTGATGCACAAACTAGTCTCAAAATGACAAAGGAACGTGTCATCACTAATTGATAACATTGCTCCATTTAAATGAATCATTTTGCTACAAAATAAACTAAGGTTAGAAAAAGAAAAACTTATAGAAATATGTAACAAAATATCAACCCATGAATGATGATTGATGATCTTAATTGGTGGTTATTATTTGTTGATAACAAACTTCCCTGAAACATCTTTTGATATCCTTTCATCAATGGTGTCGTTCACATTTGTTAGATGTTGATTTTCTTCAAGTTTGGCATTGTGTTTGGAATAGCAAAGAACAAATCACTTAGAACTTCAAGTAACACATCTTGTAGTCCACCAAAAGTCATGTTCCTTGGTTCATCATTCTGAATATATACATCTCATGGAATATCTTGCTAAACAAAAGAAATAATAGAAGTATGGTTAGATAAAATATGTTTTTATTCTTCACAATCCTTCTTTTACTTCTCATTCTTCAACCTTTCCCTTTTAACTTCAACTTGTTATTCACTCTCAATCGTTTCTCCTTTAAATTCAATTTGTTCTTCACCCTATAACACCCCTTTCTTGTATACGACCCCGAACACAAATCAGATATATTACATGTTTTTTAAACATTTTCTGTATTCATAAACCAATAAAATTTTGTTTCTTTAAATAAAACACTTTGATAATAATAAAATATATAAAATGTCATTTAACTACTAACATATAAAATACTATTTATATCTATCATATAGTAGTTTAAATTAACTTATATGTATAATACTACATACAGAGCATCTTAACATAAATAAGTAAATGCCAACTAGTAATATTAAGCATTTTAAAATAAATAAGTAAATGGAAATTAGTACTATCAAAATAACATCTAGTTATGTCATATTGTTACTGATGAGGCAACCTTTAAAAGATGACATAATTTTCACTCCTCACTATGGACGTGCTCTATTACCTACGCGTGAAACAATCACACTCTAAGTATTTACATAGTGAGGCACATACATATAAGTAAGCCATTATAAAATATGAATAAATCATAAAAAGGTCAAAACACGATTTAAATCATATAACATGCGATATATCATTTTATGTGCATAGTAAAACTATCAATATGAGTACTCAAAATTCATTCAAAATCCAATGTATGATAGATGATAATGCAAGGTACGTAAACCTCAATGAATGTATATAACATGCACCTAAATTCTTAGTAGGAGTATAGGTATCATAGTGCACAATAGCTTTATACTAATAAATCAGCTTGGTGAAGCACAACATCTAAACATTATGAACACCATGACTTCACAAACATAGTGCCAAGAACACACAAATGTACTAATACATGAATGCAAGAATACACTAAACATGATTGGTCGATAACCACTCTACTCGAGGTATGTCAAGTGCACCAATAACTCTCAATGTACATACAAAAGAATTTTATATCCAAATCGCATCTTAAGCATTTATCCAAGAATATCAACCGATGTTAAAATATTATAAAACACATTCATTTGTTTTAGGTCAGTTCATATGCTAAAACCATTCATAAAACTTTATGAAAATATACCATAATAAAATTAAAAAACTATCTTTCAAAATCACTTGAGGTTGACTCATCACAAGTCTTCCTCGCATCATATACATTTATAATAAAAACAATGCACTCATATGAAATGCCTCTCTATTAAACCTTACTATTGATATCCGCTTACTCTTGTACTTTTTCCTTACCTTTAGATTTACTTGTATCACGAGTTTGATCACGATCTACACAACCATAAATATACAACACATACAAATGTAAAATACATGTTAGATTCTTATAAACATTTTATGCACATAATAATTCCAATTAGTATTCTTACTAACATTTATACGCATATTAATACCAAATGTACTAATACATGAATGCAAGAATGCACTAAACTTGATTGATCGATAACCACTCTACTAAAGGCATGTCAAGTGCACCTGTAACTCTCAATGTACATACAACAGACTTTTATATCCAAATTACATATTAAAACATTTATCCAGGAACATCAATCGATGTTAAAATATTATAAAACACATCTATTTGTTGTAGGGCAGTTCATACGCTAAAACCATCCTTAAAATCATTTTCATAAAACTTTATGAAAATATACCATAATACAATTAAAAAATTATCTTTCAAATCACCCGAGGTTGACTCATCACAAGTCTTCCTCACATCATATACATTTATAATAAAAATAATGTACTTATATGATATGCCTCACTATTAAGCCTTACTATTGATATCCACTTACTCTTGTACTTTTTCCTTGCCTTTAGATTTGCTTGTATCACGAGTTTGATCACGATCTTCACAACAATCAATATAAAACAAATATAAATGTAAAATACATGTTAGTATTCTTACAAACATTTTATACACATAATAATACCAATTAGTATTCTTACTAACATTTTATGCACATATTAATACCAAAAGTAGTACTACTATTTATGAATTATTTTATAATTCATCTTAACATTTTAATTAAATTTCCAACATTTAATTCCAAGCCCAATACCTAAAGAATTTCACCATTACTACTTAATTCACTAACTTTCCCAATATTTTTTATTTGGTTCTCAAACTATGCTAAATTTCTAAAATGGTCAAATTTCACATTATAACATGAAATTCAACACTCTAACATTAAATTCAGGCATGGTACAATAACTTTTGAATAATTAGCTATTAATCCCATAACTTTCCATGATTATCTAATAGGTCCCCCAACTTTCAAAAAAATAAAAATTTGTCCAAATAACTTTCTAATCTTATAGAACCTTTCAAGCATAATTTCTAAGTCATGGGAATATTTTTATAATTTTCCCCAATTCTTTCCTTATGGTTGATATTTATAGGGCTTAGGGTTTAATGATTTTCGCTTGATTCAAGCATGGATTCCACCTCTAAAAACATTTCAAGACTTCTACAATCAAACCCATAACCTAATTTAACCAAATTACAAACTTCCTAAAATATAGGGTTTAGGCCAAATGCAACATATTAAATTCTAGGTGGTTTTAAACATCAATCAAGCTTCGAAATGATTAAAAACATCAATAACCTCAAAATCCATCATCGATTCATAAAGCCCTAACATATTATTCATCAATAAAAATTTAAGAACTAAGCATTTCAAGCATGATTAGCATGCATAATTGGTACCAAATGATAGAGCTCTTTAAATAGATCAATTTTCTATTCCACGAGTTAATAAAAAAACCAAAGGAAATTGCTCAAAAATGAAAAATAAATTTTCTCTTACGTAGGGTTATGGCTCACAAAAATGGTGCTTGACAATGAATAAGGTCTCATGAAATTTCTAGTTAATTTTATGTTAATTGTTCATTTACTAAGCTTAAATGAATTTAAAATTTATTTGATGGAAAATGACAATTTCACCTTTAGTAAAACTTGATAATTACAACCATACCTTGACACATTTTTATTATCATCTTCCCAAAGTCAAAGATGAACATATTATTTTTCCCTTTACAACTTTATCCCGTGTATTTTTCCTAAAATTTCAATATTGTAGTTTTCATCCAACGTTTCATAATGAACATGGAAATTAATTCTCAAACCCAATGATGTATATTTTTTTACACCATTTAAAAACATGGAAATAATATTTCTAAGCTTAATTTTTCACCCTTCAAGATTTCTCAAAATTTTGATTCGATCCGATTAACCGAATTCTTACCGAACTTTAACACTTTATATCTTTTAACAAAAATTTCGAATAAAAAATTTGATTCCCATGAAAATGTCATTCTTAGGGATGAACTATTAATTTATGGAATAAAATATCTTTTTGAGAAATTACTATTTTAGTCCCTAAACTTTTACCAAATTTATACGTTGCCACTAAACTTTCAAAATTTATGTTTTAGTCACTAACCAAAATTT
The DNA here is from genome assembly GCF_006381635.1 of Hibiscus syriacus. Lineage (NCBI taxonomy): Eukaryota > Viridiplantae > Streptophyta > Magnoliopsida > Malvales > Malvaceae > Hibiscus > Hibiscus syriacus. The sequence continues at coordinate 2,153,998 of NW_024062535.1, read as the reverse complement.
GGGTTATTATAATTCTACCTCTTAAGAAAAATTCATCCTCCAATTTTTAGTATGTACATGGAGTAAAAAGATGCAGATGCTACTTTTCCATGTCATCTCTCTTTCATAGGTAGCTTTATCGACTTTGTGATTACGCCAAAGAACTTTGAGCAAAAGGATCATCTTGTTCTGAAGTTTTTTGACTCCTTGAGATAGAATCCCTAGTGTTTCTTCTTTAGAGGTCAAATCTGTTCAAATCTTTACTTCCTCTGGGGTAATAACCTGCGAAGGTTCTAATCGATGCTTCTTAAGCATCGATACATGAAAAATATTATGAATCTTATCCATTTCTAGAGGCAATGCTAGATGATAAGCCACTAGTCTATTTTTTTTTAACCTCCCAATAAATCTTGGACTCATCTTTCCTTTGCGTCTAAACTGTAATACTTTCTCCCAATGTGATACTTTAAGAACATATTCTCTCCCTCTTGATATTCAATCTCTTTCATTTTCAAGTATACGCAAGATTTTTGTCAATTGGAAACTATCTTAAAGTTATATTGAATAACTTTCACCTTATCTTCCATTTCTTTCATCAAGTCAGGGCCAACTAGATCTCCATCTTTTAACTTGAAGCAATTTAATGATGTTCGACATTTTCTCCTATATAAGGCTTTATATTAAGCCATTTTGATGCTTGATTGATAGTTGTTGTTGTAGGAAAATTATGATAAAGGAAAATACTTTTCCCATGATCCATTGAATTCAATTACACACGCCCTTAGTATTTCTTCCAAAATTTGAATAGTACACTCAGACTGAATATTTGTATGTGGATGAAAAGTTATGTTGAAATTCAATTGAGTTCCCAAGGCTTTATGCAATGACTTCCAAAATCTAAAAGTAAATCTTGGATCTCTGTTAGATATTATCGATACAGGAAATCCATGAAGTCGATCTATCTATTTTTTATACAACTCAGCATATTTATCTCATTGGGTAATCTGTCTGAACTGTAATGAATTGAGCTATCTTGGTTAATTTGTCAACTATCACCCAAACTGAATCTTTCTTGTTTAGTGTCAAGGGTATTCATGTAATAAAATCCATGGTAACTCATTCCCAATTATACTCAAGAATAGATATCAGTTGTAGCAATCCATAAGGCAGTTGATGTTTTCTTTTTACTTGTTTGCATGTTTGACACTTTGCAACAAACTAAATGATACCTCTTTTCATACCAGGCCACCAATACCGACTCTTTAAATCCTGGTACATCTTGTTTCTTCCGGAATGCATAGTCAATAGAATGTAGTGTGCCTAAGAAATAGTATAGTTATTTAACTATTCATCGTTGGGGATGCAAATTCTCCCTCAATAAAACAAACAATCATTAGTCCTCACTTTAAAGTCCATAGCCTCTCCCTTTTCCACTTGTGCAATCCTCGATAATCACTTTTCATTTCTCCCTTGTAGATATTTTATCTAATCCAAAAACATTGGTTTTAACTTTAATTCAGCAATCAAGGCGCCATCTTCCTTTGAAGATAGTCGCACGTATAAAGCTCATAAAGTGGTAAAAGTCTTTTGGTTAAGTGCATCAGCTACCATATTAGCCTTTCTTGGATGATAGTCGATAATCACATCATAGTCCTTTAAGAGTTCTATACATCTTATCTATCTCAAGTTCACCTCTTTTTGAGTCAACAAGTATTTTTATACTTTTATGATCCGTGTAAATGTAGCACCATTCACCATATAGATAATGGCACCAAATCTTTAGAGCAAACACAACTACAACTAACTCAAGATCACGTGTCAGATAATTTCTCTCACGAGTCTTTATCTGTCTTGAAGCATAGGTCACAACCATACCTTCTTGCATAAGCACACATCCTAAACTGTTATGAGATGCATCACTAAAAACAACATAATCTTTACCTGATTCCAGTTGCACTAGCACCGGTGCCTGTGTTAGGATATTCTTTAGCACTTGAAAGATTTCATGGCACTTATCTGTCCATACAAAAGGAATATATTTCCTTAAGAGCTTGGTTAGCGGTGTGGTTATCATCAAAAAGTTCTTCATAAACCTTCGATAGTAACCAGCAAGTCCCAACAAACTTCAAACCTCTAAGACGTTATTTGGGGGTTTCCATTCCAATATAGCCTAAATTTTTTAGGGATCTACTCTTTTACCTTCTTCCAACACAATATGGCCAAGGAAAGCAACATTTAACAACTAGAATTCAAACTTTGATAGCTTAGTGTAAAACTTTGTCTCTCGAAGGGTCTGAAAGACTATGCGAAGATGGGCATCGTGTTCTTCCTTCGTTTTTAAGTACACCGAAATATCATCAATAAATACCACCAAGAACTGATCCAAGTAAGGTTGGAATACTCATTTAATCAAATCCATGAATGTCACAAGAGCATTAGTCAAACCAAACGACATTATCACAAACTCATAGTGACCATACTGAGTTTGAAAAGTTGTCTTTAGAATATCCTCTTCTTTAATCTTTAAATAGTGGTATCCCAATCGAAGATCAATCCTAGAGAACAATACCGAACCTTTTAATTGATCAAATAGATCATCAATCCTCGAAAAAGGATACATATTCTTTATTGTCACTTTGTTTAACTATCTGTAATCTATGCATAATCGCATAGATTCATCTTTCATTTTCACAAATAGCACAAGTGCTTCCCAAGGTGAAACATTAGGTCTGATAAAACCTTAATCTAGTAAATCTTGAAACTGTGCCTTTAGTTCTCTTAAGTCAATCAGAGCCATCTGATATGGAGCCATAGAAATAGGCTCAGTACCTAGAAAAACATCAATCTTGAATTCCACCTCTCGATCTGGAGGTAACCCATGTAATTTATCTGGAAAAACATCTGGGAAGTCTTAAATTGTTGAAATATCATCTAGTCAAACTTTAGATACTCGAGTATCTATCACATTAAGTAGGAAAGTTGAGCAACCTTTTGACACCAGTTTTTTAGCAGTCATTACTGAGATAACATTGGGCAATGATTTCACTTTTTCTCCAATTATTATAATTTTTGAACCCTCAACATCTTTCATAAATAATCACTTTTTGCGACAATTCACCCAACGATAATGCTAAGATCCCCAATTCATATCCAAAATGATATTGAATTCGTCAAAAGGTAATTTTATCAGATTCACCAAAAACGCAACCCCTTGAATCTTTATCAGACAATTCCTACTTATTAGACTCACCCTTGCACTATGACCCAATGGGTTCATTGCTATCATGTCAGTTGAGATTGATTATAATGGAATACATCTATCTCTAATAAGCTTTGTACTAATATATGAGTGAGTAGAACCAGGATCAACCAAAACAATTACAAGTTCATCAATGAGATAAAAAGTACCTACTATAATCTCAGGGTCATCTCGGTTTTCATTTCTCCATATATTGTAAACTCTGACCACTGTACTCATCTTTGGCGTGGAGTCGACTCAGATGGCCCTCCGGTTATAGCTTTCCCATTATCTCTCTTTGACACTACTACTAATCTCTCATACTGCATTGATCTTTCCCCAGACCTTATAGAACTATATCGAAGGAAATGATCAATATCATTACATTTGAAAAATGGATCCACTGACAACTCTACATACTTCACCATGGAACTTACCACAAGTCTAACATGGCAAAGATTTATACCAAGGTTCTCTGCCTGAGCAAGCAATAACTGACTCAGATTGTCTATCATTCTGAGAAACAACAGAAAAATCTGATATATTATTATATCGAGAACATGAACCCTTCCCTCTGTTTTTTTATAAGATGCTAAGGATGGTCCCGCTCTTTTCATTATTTCCATGGTTGGCACCGTTGTGACTGTTTCATCTTGAGCCCTTTCAATTGCTTTTGCTCGGTTTACCACCTCTTGTAATGAAGGCAAGTTCATTGGAAGCATTATTTCTTTCATTCTATACCTCAAACCCTCGATGAACCAATCACGCTGTGCCTTGTCATTAGGAACCACTTTAGCGGCTGACCGACTTAGCTTTTTAAACTCACACGCATATTCATAATTTGCATGATCGCCTTACTTCAAATTCAACAACATGACTCGTATAAATTGCTCACCAATGCACTTGTTCTTAAATTTGTCCTGATAGAACTACTACTTCACTTAACCAGAAGACACATACGTCGTGGTGTTTGTCCACTACACTCAGGCTAATCATTGGAATAATGATACAACACCATCAAACTTTTTAGAGTCTGAGCAGTGAAGATTATCTAGCATCACTTTGATACCATTCAACCATAGGTTTGCAACTATAGGACCATCATATTTTTCTCCCTTAAACTGTGGCGCCCCTAAACTTTTAAACTCTTTTGATATTGACAAATGGGGAGCCGGAAAAGGAGTGGGAGGAGGAGGAGTTGATATCGAGTAGAATCACATCCAAAGCATGAAGAAATTCCCCATGGTCTTGCATCACTTTGATACCATTCAACCATAGGTTTACAACTATAGGACCATCGTATTTTTCTCCCTTAAACTTTGTCACCCCTAAACTTTTAAACTCTTTTGATATTGACAAATGGGGAGCCGGAGAAGGAGTGGGAGGAGGAGGAGTTGATATCGAGTAGAATCACATCCAAAGCATGAAGAAATTCTCCATGGTCTTGGATTGGTGGTCCCTGATGTACCGGTACACTATCATGCCTAGACTGAGTGAGAAGCTCACTATTAATATCAATGCTCTCACTATCAGTCCCTTCTCACACCTCTTGATTAGTCGCTCTCCATGAATTCATAGATCCTGACATGTAACACAACACATAATAATAATAACTTGGGTTAGTAAGGAGTGACATCAATCATATCATATCAGTAACTTTGACATCCTAGTGGCATATAAATACTTTTCAAATAAAATACACTTAATTTATTCAAGAATCGAATAAACCTACAACTCTAATACCAATAAATGTAACACCCATTACCCGTATACGACCCCGAATAGGAGTCAGAGATATCACATATTTTTTTAACCATTTTTCGTTTTCAGAATCCAGTAAAATTTTGTTTCTTTAAATAATATGATTTAATAATAATAAAATATATAAAATGTCATTTAACTATAAACATATAGAATACCATTTATGTCTATCATATAGTAGTTTAAGTTCACTTATATATATAATACTACATACCAAAGCATCCTAACAATAATAATTGCATGCCAACTAGTAATATCGAAAGAACATCTAGTGATTTCATACTAATACAGATGAGTCGACCCTTGACAGATGATATAATTTGTACTCCTCACACGAGACATGCTCTATTACGTACGCGTGAAATAATCACACTCTAAGTATTCACTTAGTGAGGCATATACAAATAAGTAAGGCATTATAAAATATGGATAAATCATAAAAAAGTTCAAAACACGATTTAAATCATATAACCTGTGATATATTATTTTATATGGTTAGCACAGTTGTCAATTTCAGTACTTAAAATCCATTCACAACTCAATGTATGATGGATGAGAATGTAAGGTATGTAAACCTCAATGAGTGTATATAACATGCACCTAAGTACTCAGCAGGAGTATAGGTACCGTAGTACACAACAACTTTATACTAATAAATCAAGATGGTAAATCACAACATCTAAACATTATGAACACCATGACTTCACACACATAGTGCCAAGAGTACACAAATGTACTAATATAGGAATGCAAGAATGCACTAACATGATTGATCGATAACCACTCTACTCAAGGTATGTAAAGTGCACCTATGACTCTCAATGTACATACAACTGGATTTTATATCCAAATCGCATATATTAAACATTTATCCAGGAACATCAACCAATGTTAAAATATTATAAAACACATCCATTTATTTTAGGGTAGTTAATACCCTAAAACCATCCATAAAATCATTTTCATAAAACTTTATGAAAATGTATCATAATACGATTCTAAACTTATCTTTTCAAAATCACTCGAGGTTGACTCATTGCAAGTCTTCATCACATCATATACATTTATAATAAAAACAATTCTCTCACCTAATATGCCTCACCATTAAGCCTTACTATTAACATCCACTTACTCTTGTACTTTTTGTTGCCTTTAGATTTACTTGTATCATGAGTTTGATCACGATCTACACAAGCACCAATAGTACAACACACACAAATATAAAATACATGTTAGTATTCTTACTAACATTTTATGCACATAATAATACCAAAAGTACAACCAGTATATATGAATTCTAAAAGAATTCATCTTAACTTTTCTTTTTAATTCTAAACAGTCCCTTGCCATTTTTCATTATTTCAAGCCTCAATCAACTTAATAAAATTTCCAGCATTTATTTCAAGCTCAATACCTCAAGAATTTTACTATTACTACTTAAATCACTAACTTTTCCAATGTTCTCATTTGGTTCTCAAACTTTGCTAACTTTCTAAAATGGTCCAATTTTACATTCTAACATCAGATTCAACACTCTAACATTAAATTATAGCATGGTACAATAACTTTTGAACATTTACATGTTAATCCCATAACTTTCTATTATTGTCAAATAGGTCTCCTAACTTTCACAAAATTACAAATTGGTCTAAATAACTTTCTAAATCTTGTAGAACCTTTTAAACATCATTTCTAAGTTATGGGAAATTTCCCCCAATTATTTCCTTAGGGTTGAAAGTTATAGGGATTAGGGTTTGATAAATTTCACATGATTCAAACATGAATTCCACCTCTAAACAACATTTCAAGACTTCTACAATCAAATCCCTAACTTAATTTAACCAAGTAACAAAATTCTCGAAATATAGCGTTTAGGTCGAATGCAATATATTAAATTCTAGGTGGTTTTGAACATCAATCAAGCTTGAAAATGATTCCACAATATTAATAACCTCAAAATCCATCATCAATTCATAAAACCCTAATATCTTATTCATCCACAAAAATTTAGGAACTAAGCATTTCAAGCAAGATTAGCATGCATAATTGGAACCAAATCATAGAGCTTTTCGAATAGATCAATTTTCTTTTTCACACTTTAATCAAAAAACCAAAGAAATTTCTCAAAAATGAAAACTAAATTTTCTCTTACCTAGGGTTATGGCTCACGACAATGGTGCTTCAGGATGAACAAAGTCTCATGAAATTTCTAGTTAATTTGTCATATATTAAGCTTAAATGAATTTAAAATTCATTTAATGAGAAATAACAGTTTAACCCTTAAAATTTGATAATTAAAGCCATACCTTGACACATGTTGATTATCATCTTCCCAAATTCAAATAAGAATAAATTATTTTCCCATTTACAACTTTACCCAAGCACTTTTACAAAAATTTCAATCTTGCCATTTTCATCCAACGGTCCATAATGAACATGAAAATTAATTCTCAAATCCAATGATATATATTATTTTCTATCATTTTAAAATGTGTAAATAATATTTCTAAGCTTAATTTATCACCCTTCAAAATTTCTTAAAATTTTGATTCGATCCGATTAACAGATTTTTTAACGGACTTTAACACTTTATAGCTTTTAAAAAATTCCAAATCTAAAATCTGATTCCCATGAAACCATAATTCTTAGGGATAAACTATTCATTTATGAAACAAAATATCTTTTTCAGAAAATTACCACTTTGGTCCATGAACTTTGCCAAATTTATATTTTAGCCAGTAAACTTTCAAAATTAATGTCACTAACAAAAATTTTGGGTATTACACATCCACTACTTCATTATATATTTTTCTTCAACTTCGTTGGATTTGACATTATTTTAATAGCCTTCTTTATTCAAATCCTCTTTAGATTTCTCCTTCATGACTTCAAAAATTTTCTTTAGTGCAATTTGTCTTTTATTTACTTGACTTGGTGTAAGGGGTTCAAAAGTAACCTTATTGCCTTCAACCATAAAAAAATACTTACTGGTAAATCTATCATAAGTAGCCCTCTTGTCAAATTCCCAAGGATGCCCAAGTAGAATATTACTTGCATTCATGGGTAGCACGTCACATATAACTTCATTCTTGTACTTAGCTATAGAGAAAGGAAAAAGTACTTGTTTTGTTACCTTTAATTCACCTCAATCGTTCAACCATTGTAACTTGTATGGACTAGGAGGCTTTCTAGTCTTTATTCCTAACTTTTCCACCATGAAAGTGCTCACCACATTTGTACAACTACCACCATCAATCATCATGAAACAAACTTTTTTTTTAAATGACATCTTGGATAAAATATGTTTTCTCTTTGTTCATCCTCCAAAGCTTGAATATTTAGTGTTGTTTTTACAACAATGACTCTTTTGGAGGTAGAAGGAGCAAAAACTTGAAACATTATTAGTAGTAAAGAAGATTGAAATGTGTAAAAGACCATACCAAATACACTCACAAAAACTCTGAAGATCACTCCAAAGAAAAGAAAGATGATACTCAATCAACTTGTTTTAAGCATTCAAGACTTAATGGCTTTTACTTGTCCTCTTCTAATCTTCCACTCTCAGTGCCTTTTTCTGTTCTTTCCTCTTTTATTAAGTCTTGAGGAAAACTAACTCAAAACTTTTTCAAGTCTTGGTGTAATGCCAGCGTCGACTACATATAGTTAAGGTAGAATATAAAACAAATGTAATGTAAAAGGCAACTTAGAATAAAGAAAGAAAGGGTACTTAAAAAACAAGTCACTCATAACTTCACTTCACTACAATCAAGGCTTTGAAAGACTTATAGACTTTGATGATGAATCCTTGTTGTTGTTATGTTTTCTTTGGTTCTCTTTTGTGTTTTTTTTTTGCCTTCACTTATTGAACTCCTTTTGATGTTGAATTAGGAGCCTTTTTTCTTGATTTCTTCTTTGGTCGAATTGTACGTTTTGCTTGATTTCTTCTTTTTTATGGCAGGACTTCATTGTGCAGTTTGCTCTTCACCCAAAGCTTTAAATACCACTTGGTGTAAGACATTTGTGCCTTGATTGTGGATCTAGTGAAAGAGTAAATTCCATGCAGTATCATAGGTCCAAAGAAGAAGGGTTAGGTAGGTTGATGAAAGGGATGTAGGTAGACTTAGAAATGAAGATAATAAAGAATAGTAATTGATGCGAAAGTTGGCTAATTTGGGTGATGGAAGGCGTAGTGATTTTAATACCTCTTTCGCGTATCTATACCCAAATACGAGTTAGAGATATCACACAACACTAGTAAAACATTTCTTACTCAAAATAGCTAAAATTTGTTTCTTTGAAATTTATCCAATTTAAACTTTTTCTCAAAAATTTCTCAATCGCATAAAATCAAATATAATAATTTAATATGCAAATCAAGTTTGATTTTAGGCATCAAATTGGCAGCTCAACATTGTTTCATATTAAGAATGAAACTGCAAAAAAATTGCTTGAATCAAAATTCATCTTTACTCTAATAAAATATAACTTTATTAAAGCATAAAATAAAAATCTAGATTTATAACCATATTTTACTTAATAAAATCCACATATATAAGTTATTACTGTAGACAACCGTTTGTGTCCGAGTCTACAAAAACATTATATTATTATTATTATTATTATATTATTATTATTATTATTATTATTATTATTATGGTAATTTACAATTACATTTTTTGCAGGCTAAATATAGCCCAGATACAATAATTACAAGCCCAACACTAGGCTTAGCTGACCTAACTCAGCCAACCTACCAGCATCAGACTCGACCCAAGAGATACAGTGACCTGACCTTGAAGGCCCAACATAGATTAGGGTTTACCCTAAATATCTTCAGCCGCCATCGGAGCAAATCAAGCATCCATCATCGGTCACAGATTACGCTCACATGCGTTAGTCGTTTCGTCTCCCAACTGGCGCGTGGGTATCACCGGTCACTTCACCATTCGTGTATCACCGTCGTCATCACCAGAACCTGCTAAACAATAACCGAACATCACTAAATCAGAGAAAACAGTTGCATAATCTCCAAACCTCTTAAAATAATGCCCTAAAAATCCCTATAAATTGGGAAATTTGTCATATACCCTTAGATCTAATTATTTACCCGAATATCACCCTAAAATGGACATGCATCAACCATTTTAGGGGGATTAGAAATTTAAAAAACAAGGAAATTGGTACCAAAAAAACCATTAAAAACATTCAACAGAGAGGAAAACTTACTCTTTTTCGACCACTATCGCTGCTTCATTGGACCGAGGAATCCATCTTTGAAGGTAAAAGTCTAGTCTAGTCTTAGATTTGGTTTCGAGGTTCAAGTTTTGGGCTTTCTTATATAGATACAGGGGCGAAAGAGAGTATAGGAAAAACAACTATGAGGGGTTTTTTGTTGGCCACCGATTTACGGTGACCAGAGAGGGGAACTGTCCCTCTCCCTCGGTGGTGGAATGGACGCTTGAGAGAATTCTTATCACTCTTAACCGAAGAGAAAAAAAATTGAGAAAATGAGGAGGCATGGTCATATTTTGGCCTTAAAATTGGATATTTATATGTCGAATGGAACTACACCGTTTTGGCCATGGGTGAGCCTATAATTTTGTGCATGGGATAATATCATATAGAGTCCCTTCTGTTTTGTAACTTGGCTCGTTATCCATTAAATGAAAGTTATATTATTTTGTTTTGAGCTCTTATTTTCCTATGCTTATATTTAAGTCATTAGTTCATGTATTATACCATGATTTTTTTAATATTCAAATTGTGTCACGATATTTGTGAATTTTATATTTTTGTCACTGTTTTGCATATGGTTTAATTATTATCTACCCTTCCAGGTTTCTGATTTAGTGTATTTTAGTCCTTAGACATTATTTATGGGTGATTTACGTTTCTAGTATTGTTATTTGTTTAAAACAACCATTGGGGTTTGACTTGTTTATATTTGTTTTTTTGGTCCTTTAAATTTTTTGTAAGTACCATTTTAGTCCCTAAAATTATAGAATGTGTTTGTTTTTATTGTTTGTAATTGTATACATATTTTTTTCTTATTTATGATTTAATCCTTTACATATGTATATAGTTTACATTTTGTAATTATATGTATATAAATTACGTAATTGTTATAAGTATTCTTTGTATGGAAATTTTTATTTCTTTTTGTTTTATTAGGTGCATATTTAGGTATTTATTAACACCCTTTTTATGAATTATCATTAGTTTCTAATATACGAAAAAGAAAAAAATTTCAATGTGAGGGAAATTTACGAAGACATCTTTCGACTACAAGGGAAGCTGTCTTTTCAGGGATTTTTCGCATAAATATTTGTTTTATATTCGATAATTTTATTTTTTCCATGTTTATTTATTTCGAGTATTTTTCACTTCTTTTCATTTTCATTTTATTTTATTTTATCTCTACGAAAATTAAAAAATAACGTTTTTGTGAGAAGAATCTATGGGAAAGTATCCTAACTGTAAATGAAGTGATTTCCCGAAGATTGTTCACATAAAAGGGTATTAATTATCCGAAAATTGATACTTTTTGAATAAAGTCAAATGAATAAAAGGATCTTAAATTAAATATATTTTTTAGTTTGTAATTCCCAATATTTAAACAACATATAATCATTTAGGTACCAAAAATTGGGCGTTGTGGATGTGCTAGCCCTTTTCCACACGTAACCGACTCCCGAACTCTTAAAAATGAATATTTGGTAAAACGTAGACCATTTTTTTACGTTTAAGGTTTTCAACCTGCCTAACTTAATGGTTGGGGCAGCTCTAAAATCAAAATGTTTTCCAAATCACATTTCATCACTTTCCCCAAATTAAATTTTTAAGTCTAACAGATCCCCGGGGAGACGTTATGACATCTTGGCGACTCCACTAGGGATTTCGAGAGTGAGGCTATAAACGGTTTTATGTTGTTTTTATTTTTGGGAATTATAAATTTAAATTGTATTTAATTTTCGATCATTTTATTTATTTTGAGTTTCAACATATTATTTATTAAACTAATTGATTTTTTATTTGAGTGATTTTCATATTCGAGCAGATTTTTGGGACTTATGAGAGTTTTGTTTTTGTCATGTTTTAAGGTTTGTGAGTTTCTCGTCGCACACAACACTACATTTGCATATCATAAGCTCACTTACGAGCTTTTCCCCTTTTAAGTTGAGGTGAAAGCTTAGCCTACGTGAGATAATTTGTTTCTCTGCATGGGTTTTAGCTAGTAACCTTTGGGGTTCATATAACTTGTGTCTACGTGAGATAAATTGTTTCTCCGTATGGACATAAGGGAATGTATCCTCTTAAATTGAACTTGATCTGTACGAGCCTATAATGGGCCAGGATTGAGGGTTTAGTAGCCTAAGGAGGCACCAACAATGACAATTCGGGTACCCTTTTCATGTCAGAACTAAAACCATGCATATAATGAACCGTAGTACGGTCACCCTAGATATAGTCATATCGAACCTCTGTCCATCAGTAGGTGCCCAAATTAAGTGTACACAAAGTAGAAGCGTTTCTGAACCTTTGCCATTTTCTTTAAATTTTGTTGAATAAAGCATGCGAACTAGATACCATGTAGTTAGAATCATTTCATTGAAAATAATTATTTTGGATAGAAAACATGCTTGGGTAGGATCGCTATCTAATAAAAGCATGCTCGGGTAGATATCATGATTGGGTAGGTGTTATATTTATTTATAGATAGCATCTTTTAACTCTATTGATTATCTTGCTAGTACTAACTCATTTTTCTCTTTTGTTTGTGTTACTAACTAATTTTATTTCTTTTGCGTGTGTCATTTTTCATCCTTCTATGCATTGCATTTCAGAGGATCATCACTTTTACATATTCATTTGCATCTTCACATTTTGTATGATCATTATAAATAAAATAAAGGTGTTGATTAACCAAGTAATCATCATAGTAGAAGAGCGACCATTAAAATGGAAAAGTTTTTTCATAACAATGAAGATCGTAATTCGGCGGTCTGAGCTTGGAAGTTTGCCTGGGGATTACGTATCACAAACCACATTCGTCTATGGATCTTTCTTTTAAAGATGAAAATTCTTTTGGATGAATGACACTCTTTCTACAAATGATTACTTTTGGAAATCGATACCTTTTGCATTTACATTCTGCACTCCATTTATTTAAACATTTTCACATTTTTTGCATCTGCATTTGCATATTCGCATTCTGTATGGCATTCATTGAGACATTTTTACATGCATTAATCATGGATTTATGGGTTATCTCGTGGAGGACTCTGAGGAAGTGTTTTTAACTGTGCAACTTCATTCACACAGTACTGAGAATGGAAGATAAATTTGAAGAGCTGAAGAAAGAAATATAAGAAGCAGAGTGGAAAGCCAAAATGGAGCAGATGCCAAAAGCCACCATGCATCGTATCTTGCAAACCCAAAAAGACCTACTTGACCAAATGGTAGAAAAATTGACTGTGCTTAACCAAGAAAGAGGCAAAGAGAAGATTTTCTCGACCTATAAAACATCTAAATGTGTGATGGTCCATGCTAATCCACCGATACTTATTTCGCCCCACAAGCTTCTAAGCCACCCAACAAGCTTCTCTGCCACTAAAAATTGAGCAACTGTGTTATATCCTCGGGACGATTCTACTAATCACGAAATTCCAAATTCTAATAAGACGAGGAGAGCCAACAATGAGATCCCAGAAAATTTGAAATAGTGGTGCATAGAGACATTCCAGAGAATTAGAGGATAAAGTTATCACAGTGAAATGGATGCAACAAAACTAGTCTTAGTTCCTCACTTGGTGCTTTCACCCAAATTCAAGATGCCCGACTTTGAGAAATACAATGGAACCAGTTGCCCTAGTGCCCATATCATGATGTTTGTTCGAAGGATGATTGGGTACACCATCAATGATCTGATGTTAATCCACTGCTTCTAAGACAGTTTGACTGGACCCACTTCTAAGTGGTATAATCAATTGAGTCGTACTCAAGTCCGCTCTTGGAAAGATTTGGCTAGTGCTTTTCTGGGACAATATAAGCACATGATTGATATGGCCCCCGATCGAACAATGTTGCATAATATGGAGATGGGGAGTGATAAGAGCTTTCGATAATATGCTCAACGATGGAGGGATGTCGTATCTCAAGTGCATTTACCAATGCCTAAAAGAGAGTTCATCACTCTATTCATTGACACATTAAAATATCCATATATCAACTACATGGTTGGAGCTGCCACGAAGAGTTTCTCTGACATTCTCATGTGTGGAGAAATGATTGAAAGTGCTTTCAAGAATGGTCAGATAAGTGAAACTAGCCATACTAACATTAAGGAAAAAACTGATATTAACATCGTGGGATCTTATCTAGCTAGTCTGGTGTCCATACCTCATAATGTATTCCGTGAAAAGACTCACATAGATCCAATCCCAATGACGTATGAGGAATTGCTACCAACATTAGTTGAGAAAAACCTTGTGACTCCAGTTTAATCCAAACCAAGAGAGGCACCATATCCCGAAGGCCAAGATTTAAATGCCATATGCAGCTATCACATTGGGAGCTCAGGGCACACCACTGAGAACTGTGGGCCATTGAAATGCAAGGTCTAAGATCTGATCGATTCAGGGGAATTGACATTCAGTGTGTGATGGAGGAATTTTGATCAGGAGTCGGCTGGGGCATCCATCAGGGGCTTTGTTGCATTCTCATGCATATCATCTTGTTTGAACTTCTTATGTTTAAATGTTTTTAAATCACTTGACTTTTGAACATTTTAAATAAAATGCTTCATTCTTAGGAAATGAACAATGAGCAAATTTTATTCTTGAATTCTTTAAATATTATTTTAATTAAAAGCTTTTTAATAATTGAGGTTGTAAATCTTTAACAAATGACAAGATTGAACCCCAGCAAGACAAGGATCCCTTGATCCTAATCCAAAGTTACACCAGACTATATACCCTTCTCTTGCAGAAACCTAGCTAACTTGCTCTTCTCATGAAGAGTCCATCAAAAGTTTTGGCATTCAGGTCAGTGTTAGGAGCGGAAAAAATGGGCCAAATAACACATGAGATTGTAAAACTAATTGGTTTCTACTTCCTATTGACGTTCAATGATGATCATGATCTTCTCAGATGGAATGGTCAAGTAGGCAAAACATGTTTAGGTCAGTTTCTTTGGAATTGAACTCTACTGATGAGATTTTCTAACTTTTAACAAACTCTAAGAATATAATTGGTAAAACCCAAAATATGTAATATGTATACCCAGAATATTATTATTATATATGTATACAATAAAGCTGAACTATTCCTCTAAAATAATTGGTAATATAGGAAACTCGAAAGTCCTGGCTTTATGAATAGATTACATTCAAACCATGACATTGATCGGGTACTTTACAATTCAGTGTTTGCTCCACTGTGGTTGTCAAGTCGAAGACTTTGTTACGACATGAATCCTTCAACTATCCAAACAAAGGCAATTATAATATATATGTAAAATAAAGTTGGATTCAGCTAGCCAAACAATGGCAAATTAAAATCAAATTTACTAAATATGGAGTTTCAAAATATAGACTAAGGGAGTTGAGGAACACCTATTATAGTCGAACTCACACAAGCACTCTGAAATCTCATTTTTAGACCGATATTTCTGCACTTCCTTGACTAGAGGAGTTTACGAAGCTTGAACAAATGGAAGATTTTAGAGAACTGAAACAAAAGTGTTCTAAAGAGTCTATCAATTGACTATGCTAGTTGTGACATTTTGTGTACCTCCAATTAAAAAGACAAACCAAGAAAGAGGGGCATACCATGATCTTCAAGATGACCAAATCGATGAAACAAACCTTAGATGTTACGTAGCCAACCTCAAAACCAACCTTTTGATCTTGATATTTTTCAAAGATTTGCAGCTATCAAAGATTAAAAGAGCAGTTGATTTTTTATATTCAATAAATTCATTTTTTTTGTGATTTGCTCTAATTTAAAGGCCGAAGAAGGGGCATTATTTTAGTTCTTTTGACAATGAAAATTCACATTTTCTTTCTTCATCAAGTTGTTTTCAAAAGAAGAACAACTTTTTCAAACAAGATAATCTCTCTGAAGGAATATTTTGGAATTCAACGAATATCTCTTCGAAGCTCAATATCGAAGCTAGGGCAAGGGAAACTAAATTTTGGGGCAAAATTTTATGGGGCAAGAAAAACAAATTGTCTCAGGTAGAGTTTTGCAAGAGTACACTGTAGTGGAAATGAAGACAAACTAAATCAAGGATAGAGTGAAGACTACTTACGCAATCGTTCCCCTCACAGATCAACATATACATCAACACATACATACATAATACATGAAATTTGCATCTTTGTATCAAAAATTCATCATCAGGTGCAATAAACACTTTGAGTTTCCCTCTCTTGAGCAAAAATAAAATATATAGTTCATCATGACATCATAAACATCCAAGATTATGCAGTCATAAATATATCATTTCAATTTTTCAGGAAATAAGAGCTCAAAAATAACCAGATGTCTTCAACCTATAGAAATAATGATTTGACTTCATGAAGCCAACAATCAGATCTTCTAAAGACGTTTCCTCAACATCCAGGAACCGATGGACAAACTATGAACTCTTGAGATAATCTTCTTAAAAAAACCAACAACAAAGTGTCGTCTCGCTTGAGACAATTTCTAAAAACAAAAGTTGTGTCTCTCTTGAGACAATTTTCATGAGAAATCTTTGAGTCTGTTTCACTTGAAACAAAACAAAACAAAATCTTTGAGTCTGTTGAAACAAAAGTTTGTTTCACTAGAGACATTTTCTATTGAAATACAAATTTAAAAGTTTTTTTTACTTGAAACAAACTTAATCACTTGAGATTTTCAAAGCCGAATCATCTCACTTGAGATAATTTCCCTTTAAAGAACACAAATCCTGATATTATTTCACTGGAAACAAAATTTATAATATTTGAGTTAGATTCTCTTGAAGCACCCACCATTGAGATCATTTCATTGAAACAAATTTTGTCTCCCTTGATGCAGTTTCCCTTGAAACACATAATCTTTGAGTCATTTTCTCTTAAAACATAATTTTATCTCTTTTCAGACAATTTCTTTTGAAGAAAAATCTTTGACTCTGTTTCTTTGGAAACAAAATTTTGTCTCTCTTGAGACAATATCTTTGAGTTTGTTTCTATTGAAACAAAAAGTTTTTGAGTTTGTTTCTATTAAAACAAAACAGTCTTTGAGTATTTTCCTTTGAAACAAAATTTTGTCTCTCTTGAGGTGGTTTCACTTGAAATCATTATCCCTAAAGATGGTCTGTCCTCCTCATCACATAGGAACCGTGTCATCCCTCGACCAGATATCCTTATCATGTAGGAGCCATGTTACCCCTAGATAACCAGCCGTCCTCATCATGTATGAACCGTGTTATCACCCTTCCTAAAGATGGTGAGAACTCTTCATCACGTATGAGCCGTGTCATCCCCCGACTAGATATCCTCATCACATAGGAGCCATGTTACCTTTAGATAACCAGTCGTCCTCATCGCTTAGGAATTGTGTTATCACCCTTCCTAAAGATGGCCAAAACTATTCATCACGTATGAGCCGTGTTATCCAATAACCAGATCTCCTCATCACGTAGGAGCTATGTCACAATTAGACGATCAGACCTCTTCTTCACGTATGAGTAGCGTCGTCCCCAACAACAAACACATCAAATTTTAAACTAAACAACAGAATCGGACAAAAACTTATTGCCTTTCTTGTCTTTTTCCTATTCTTGTTAACACAAGAATGTGCAAAGAGGGGCAGCTGTAGACACTCGTTCTGTCCGGGTCTACAAAAACATTATTTTATTATTATTATTATTATGGTAATTTATAATTAAATTTTTGCAGGAAAAATATAACCCAGATACAACAATTACAAGCCGAACAATAGGCTTAGCTGACGCAACTAAGCAAACCCACAAGCAGCAGACCCGACCTAACAAATATAATGACCTGATCTAGGAAGGCCCAACACATATTAAGGTTTACCCTAAATATCTTTAGCTGTCGTCGTAGAAAATCAAGCGTCCATCACCTGTGCGTGTGTCACACTCGCCGGTCGTTTCGTCTCGAAACTGTAGCATGGGTATCACCGATCACTGCACCAGTCGCGTATCACCACCGTCATCACCATAACCTGCCAAACTTAAACCCAACATCACCAAATCAGAGAAAATAATGGCCTAATCTCCAAACCTCTTAAAGTAATGCCTAAAAATCTCGATAAATTAGGAAATTTTCCCCTACCCTTAGATCTAATTGTTTACCCGAATATCACCCTAAAAAGGACATACAACAAAAGTTTTAGGGGGGATTGGAAAATAAAAAAACATGGAGATTAGAACCAAAAACAATATTAAATAAACATTCAACATAGAGAAAAACATACCTTTTTTCAACCACTATCGTTACTTCATCGGACCGAGGAATCCATCTTCGAAGGTAAAAGTCTAGTCCAGTCTTAGATCTGTTTTCGAGGATCGGGTTTTGGGTTTTCTTAGGGAGATACAGGGGCGAAAGAGAGTAGAGGAGAAAAAACTAGGAGGGGTTTTTTGTTGGCCACTGATTTATGGTGGCCGGAGAGGGGAACTGTCCCTTTCCCTAGGTGATAGAATGGAGGCTTGAGAGAATTATTCTCTCTTAACCAAAGAGAAAGAAAGTAATTAAGAAAATGAGGAGGCATGGTCAAATTTTGGCCTTAAAATTGGCTATTTATATGTCGTATAGAACGACACCGTTTTGGCCATGGGTGAGTCTATAATTTCGTGCGTGGGATAATATCATATTGAGTCCCTGTTGTTTTGTAACTTGGCTCATTAGCCATTAAATGAAAGTTATATTATTTTGTTTTGAGCTCTTATTTTTTGTGCTTATATTTAAGTCATTAGTTCATTTGTTATACCATGATTTTTTAATATTCAAAATTGGTCACGTTATTTGTGAATTTTATATTGTTGTCACTGTTTAATTATTATATACCCTTACAGGTTTTTTATTTATTGTATTTTAGTCCTTAGACATTATTTATGGATGATTTACATTTCTAGTATCTTTATTTGTTTAAAATGACAATTGGGGCTTTGACTTTTTTATATTTGTTTTTTTGGTCCTTTAAATTTTTTTTAGTACCATTTTAGTCCCCAATATTATAAAATGTGTGTTTTTATTGTTTGTAATTGGATATGTATTGTTTTCTTGTTTATAATTTAATCCTTTACATATGTATATAGTTTACATTTTGTAATTATATGTATATAAATTACGTAATTGTTATAAGTATTCCTTGTATGGAAATTTTTATTTCTTTTTGTTTTATCAGGTGCATATTTAGATATTTATTAACACCCTTTTTTATGAACTATCATTAGTTTCTAATATACGAAAATGAGAAAATTTCAATGCAAGGGAAATCTACGAAGACATTTCCCGACTACAAGGGAAGGTGTTTTTTTGGGGATTTTTCATATAAATGCTTGTTTTATATTCGATAATTTTATTTGTTTAACGTTTATTTATTTCGAGTATTTTTCATTGCTTTTCATTTTTATTTTGTTTTATTTTATTTTATCTTTGCGAAAATTTCAAAATAATGTTTTTGTGAGAGGAATCTATGGGAAAGTCTCATAACTGTAAATGAAGTGCTTTCCCGAAGATTGCTCACACAAAAGGGCATTAATTATCCGAAAATTGATACTTTTTGAATAAAGTCAAATGAATAAAAGGATCTTAATTTAAATATATTTTTTAGTTTGTAATTCCCAATATTTAAACAACATAAAATCATTTAGGTACCAAAATTTGGGCGTTGTGGGGGTGCTAACCCTTCCTCACACGTAACTGACTCCCGAACTCTTAAAAACGAATCTTTGGTAAAACGATGACCATTTTTTTATGTTTAAGGTTTCCAACCTACCTAACTTAATGTTTGAGCGACTCCAAAATCAAAATGTTTTCCAAATCATATTTCATCGCTTTCCCCAAATTAAATTTTTAAGTCTAACGGATTCCCGGGGAGACGTTATGACAACTACCATTTATTTAAAATTTATAGACATATGAGAGCTTTTCTAATACATTTTAAGATATAACCATATTCAAATATTATGGACACTTATTATACGTATACATGCAAACTAGAAATCAAATCAATAGTAGGATGTCATCATTGTTACCAGTAAGTAGTCTTAGATGATCGGTGACAAACTCAGCTCCATACTACACTCGCTTTCTTTTACCTACGCATAAAAATCATCACACGCTAAGTATACATTTAGTGAGGTATTTTATAATTTTAAAATAAATATATAAAAAAGGTACGTATATAACAAATACAAAACATAATACAAATATGATTTTACAACGTATAATATAAAATGGATTCTTAAACCATTTTCCTTATGTTGTAACTTGTAAAAACATATTTTCACAAATATAAGGAATATAATGCCAAATTAAAATATTCTATAAAACAATAGTTTTCATTCAAACCATATAACCTATATAAGCATTGTTCATATACAATGCAAAATCGAATTAGGTATTAAACATTTTACTTTCTTTTAAATCAATTAACATGTACTATTCACATATTCAAATCGTATAATCTATACTTTTCACATAAGTATAGCCCAAAGTATATTAAATGAGAATGCAAGATACGTGTATCAGACAAGTGTGCACGCTATATGCACTTTTACTGCCCATGAATAAATTGCACATTTTGTGTCCTATGAACCAAGTGCACCATAGGAGCCATATAGGTGTACATGTACTATAAACCACAACAAATTGTACCTATGTTCAGGAAAACAATTGCACCATGTACTATATTGTGCAGGAATCGTGTACTATGTTGTGCCATATATTGTACACTGAAAGTCCAATTTGCACCTTGTGCTATTTTATGCTACGTACTAATATTATAATCAGTAATCACTCCACCTCTTAGCATGATAATTCTACCTAAGAATCTTAATATGCGTACAATGGACTTTTTTTTAATCAATTCATGTACTATTCATTTATCAAAATTATCAACACATACTAACTTATCAAAATATCATGTACAAGTGCATTGGCCAATTCATACCCAAAATCATTCATAAATTATTTAGTGAAATACCATATAAAAATATATTGGGTAATTCATACCTAAAATCATCTGAATATCTTTATATAAACACAATGAAAATAAATCAAAATATGATTTAAATTTTTTTTCTTTCCAAATCATTCGAGGTAGGCTCATCGTAAGTCGTCCTCATATCATATACGATAATATAAAAAATAGAAATGTAGTCACTTGGCAATGCCTCACTTTTGTGCTTTTTCCTTAGCTTTTAGTTCTATTCGATCTCGATCTTGATCATTGCCTATATGTTCACTATTAACATGAAATACATAATTCAAAGTACACATCAGTATTATTTTAATATAAATGCACCTTAGAAAATAAATACATAAAAATTCCTTCGATACTCATTTTATTTCATACGATTAATGTCAACTTTAACAATCCCAAAATAACACCTCAAGTCCTTTACTATTCTTATCCATCAATAATTTATATGACATTTTCAAATTACACATTCAAGCATAAAATTGAATTCTTTTAGTATTCATTTCAACTTTTCCAAAATATTTGAAATGGTCTGTTGCCATTTAAATTTAGTTCAAACTTCTAATAGCGAAATTAAACATTCCAATATTTGATTCAAACATAGTCATCAAAATTTACAAAATTGACATTTAAGTCCCCAATTTCCCAACATTTGTATTTTAGTCCTTATACTTGTATAAACTTCCAGATTGGTCCAAACAATAATCTAAAGCTTGTAGAATCATTCAAATATCATTTCTAAGCTTAGGAAAATTTTCCCCATATTTCCGCCATATTTTCCTCTTGGCCAAATAATATAGGGTGTGTTAGGCAAAATTTCAACTTGATTCAAGCATGAATTCTAGCTTCCAACATCGTTTTCATGCAATCTCAATCAAATTCAAATCAAATTCAATTCATCTTAAACTTTCCATAAAAACCCGAATTAACAAAACTTTAATTCAACATTTTTTGATTATTTTCCATCATCATATAAGCTTATAAATGATTCCATAACATCAACTACATCAAAATCAATCCTTAAATCATAAAAAATCTAACATCACCTTCATCCATCAATTCCACGAACTTCTAATTTAAGCATAAAAACATGAACAAAATACACCAAATGATAGAGAATTTGATGTAGATTGATTTTTTATTTCATGCTTCAATAAAAAAACCAAAAGAGATGGCTTAAATATGAAAAGAAAATTCTTCTTACCCTTTAATGGAGGTCAAAACAAAATGGACGAGTAGATGAAGGAATTTACTTATTTTTTCCAATTAAAATATATAAAGACACTTGTTATAAAACTAATTAAAATGAATTAAAAATTCATTATATGCTAAAAGACCTTTTTACCCTTTAAAAATCATTATAGTTACCAAATTACCGTGTAACATCATGATTTCATCATCAAATTCAAACATAGACAAACATATTTCTCATTTCCAAATTTGCCCATGTATTTTTTTAAAAATTACAATTTCACCATTTTAATCCAACAATCCTGATTTAACATGAAAACTCAACTTAAATGTAAAGATCAATGTCAAATTAAAATGATTAAAAGTATGGAAATGACATTATTAACCATAGTCTATCATCCTTCAAAATTTCTTAAAATTGTTATTCGATCTGGTTATCAGAAAATTTTATCGAACTTTATCATTTTTTAGCTTTTAATACAAACTCCGAATCAAAAATCTGAAACAACAAAAATATCATTCTTGGAGGTGAACTATTCATTTACGGGATAAATTTCTTTTTAGTAAAATTACCACTTTTATCCCTAAACGTTTCCCAAATTTATACTTTGATCACTAAACTTTAAAAAATTACATTTTGGTTACTAGACAACAACTTTCAAAAATTACAATTCTCCCCTTAAAAAATCAACCTCAAATTTTCAATGTGTACTTGATACAAAAAGGTGAGGAAACAACTTTTCCATATCATGTTTTCTTTCCTAGATAGTTTCCTTGATTTTATTATTTTGCTAAGAAATTTAACAAGCGAAATCGTCTTGTTCCTTAGTTATTTGAGTCCATGCACTAATATTTATTTTACCTAGATCTTTATCATAGATCAAATTTAGTTAATTCTCAATTTCTTTTGGTGTAATGAAATGTGAAAGATCCGATCAATACTTCCAGAGAATCGACACATGAAATACATTTTAAATCTTATCTATTTCAAGAGGAAGTGCTAGTTATTAAGCCACCATACCAACTTTTTTCATTATTTGATATGGTCTAATAAACCTTGGTTCAATTTTCTTTTTTTTCCAAACCGTATAATTTTTTCCAAGGTGATACTTTGAGATACACTTTATCGTCCACTTAGTACTAAATCTTTTTTCTCTTTTCAATTTCGAATTATATTTCTATTAATCGGTAAAATCCATATGATCATCTTGTATGATCTTCACCTTGCCTTTATTTTCTTTAATTAGATCAGGGCTAACTATGTCTTAATTCTTAAGTTCGTACCAATTTAGAAGAGTTTGCTATTTTCTTTCATATAAAGCTTTATAATGAGTCATCTTGGTAGTTATACACATATTCATTTGATAGCTATTATTATAAGAAATTTTTGATAATAACAATTATTTTCTCAAAGATTCTTTGGACTCAATCATACACGCCCTTAGAATATCCTCTAAAATCTAAATAGTTAGTTCTGATTGTTTATCTATTGAGAATGAAAAACTATGCTAAAATTGAGTTGAGTACCCAAGGCTTTATGCAAATACTTCTAAAATCTCAAAATGAATCTTAAATCACTATTAGATACTACTAAGACATGTACTTCATGTAGTTAAATAATTTTCTAAATGTACAACTCAACGTACTTATTCAGAATGTAATAAGCTTAATCTGGATGAAGTGCGTTGATTCATCCTATATGTTCATGTTCATACAAAGTGAATCCTTTTTGTTGATTCTCAAAGGAAATCCCTTCATAAAATTCATTGTAACCTTTTTCCATTTATGCTGAAAAATATAAATTGAATGTAATAATCCCGAGAGCTCTTAATGCCCTACTTTTACTTGCTG
Source organism: Hibiscus syriacus (assembly GCF_006381635.1). NCBI lineage: Eukaryota > Viridiplantae > Streptophyta > Magnoliopsida > Malvales > Malvaceae > Hibiscus > Hibiscus syriacus. The sequence goes on along the minus strand of NW_024062535.1, from coordinate 2,129,782 downwards.
ACATGTCAAACATTTCGAAATAAACTTTGTTATAGCTCTATTCGTGACTTGCTACCAATTTCAATTTTTAAATCATAATACATCTTTCTTTCTTCAAGATGCATATTCAAAGGACTACAATGTGCCACGCTGAGAAGTTCTTTCTTTAATTCTTTATCATTTGGAATATAAATTTTCCCAACTAGTATAAGCGTCCATCAGACTTAACTTCAAAGTCATTGGTATCATCTTTTTTCACATGTTCAATTCTTGATAAACATTTTTTCCTCATTTCATATACTTTATTCGGTCCAATAAAGTAGGCATTAACTTTAATTCGACAATCAATACACCATGTTTCTTTAAAGATATTTGCGTATCTAAAACTCTAAGAGTATAAAATGTCTTTGGGCTTAAAGCATTAGATACTATGTTAGCCTTTCGTGGACGATAGTCAATGACCACATCATAATGTTTAAGAAGCATAATCCACTTTCTTTTTCTCAGGTTCAACTCTTTTTGAGTTAGTAGCTAGTTATAACTTTTATAATTAGTGTAAATGTAGCATCACTCACCATACAAATAGTGGCATCATATCTTCAGGGAAAATAAAACTCCTACAACTCTAGATCATGAGTCAGATAATTTCTTTTATACTATTTAAGTTGTCTCAAAGTGTAAGCCATTACCTTTTCTTCTTGCATAATTATGCACCCCAAACCATTATGATACTCGTTGCTGTAAACCACACAATATTTGTCTGATTCTGGTTGTACTAGTAATGGGCTTCTGTTAAGATCTTCTTTAGCGTATCAATTCTTTTTTAGTATTTATTATTCCTAATGAATGACACATATTTCCTCAGTAACTAGATCAGTGGAGAGGTGGTCATCGAGAAGTTCTTTACGAACTTTCGATAATAACCAACAAGTCTCAAGAAACATCAAACCTCGAGAGCCTCCTTTGGAATTTTCTATTCGGTAATAGCTTGCTTTCTTGAGATCAACTTTGATCCGCTCTACCGAAATTATAGGACCAAGAAAAACAATTCAACAACCAAAATTCACACTTTGATAGTTTAACATATAAGTTTTCCTCTCGAAGAGTTGTAGGAACAATACGAAGATGGGCAACATGTTATTCCTTTGTTTTTAAATAGACTAGAATATCATCAACAAATAATACCACAAATTGGTCTAAATAAGGCTGAAATACTTTATTCTTCAGATCCATGAATGTTGCAGGAGCATTTGTCAAATCAAATGACATCACTACAAACTCATAGTGTCCATACCAAGTTCTGAAAGTAGTCTTAGGAATATCCTATTCCATGAGGTTTAACTGTTGGTAACCAAATCGAAGATGAATATTGGAAAATACTGATATTCCTTTTTTTAACTGATCAAAAGATTATGAATCCTTGGGAGATGATACTTATTCTTCACGATTAACTTATCTAGTTGGTAATAATATATCCATACTTGCATAGATCCATTTTTATTTTTCACAAGCAATACCAGTGTTCCCTAGGGTAACACGCTTGATTTTAAATAACCCCAATATAGTTATTCTTGTAATTATTCCTTTAACTCTCCAAGCCTTGTTGAAGCCATTCTATTCCGGGCCATAAAATAAATGAAGTACATAAAAATATTTATATTTTAAATCCTATCTCTAAATCTGGAAATAATCTCGGTAACTCATCTAGAACTACATTGGATACTCTCGAATAGTCAGGATATCATTCAACTTAACTTCTGAATTTGATTATCCTCCACATTAGATAAGGAGACTTAACAACTTTATAACAATAACTTATTGATAGTTACTACTAAAATCACGTTAAATAACATATTTACTCTTTTTCATACCACTATGATTTCATAACCTTTCGAATCCTTTATAATCATTCACTTTGAGAAACAATTTACTAAGGCATTGAAAAGAGATAACCAATCCACGCCCAAAAATTATCACAAATTTCTCGAAAGAAAACTCTATCAATTTTCAAATATCTCAATTTCTTATATCTTTACCACATAGTTTCTACAAATATGACTCACCCTCACACTCTGGCCGAAAGGGTTAGTCGTTACTATCACTTGTAATCAGACATCTATTATAAATATTGTCTCTTTAAATCTTGCAATGCACTCCTATTGTGCCAGTGTAATACGTATTTTAGTTTGAACAGAAGGATTGTAATCAACTTCATTACTTTCACTAATGTACTCTGATCAATAATACATCGCAATATGTACTATATTGTGCATGAACCATGTAATATGTTGCTCCATATAACGTATCCTGAAAGTACATTTTGCACCATGTACTATTTTATACTACGTATTAATATTGTAATCAGTCATCACTCCACTTCTTAACATGCTAATTGTACTTAAGACTCTAAATATACGTAAAATGGGGTTTTTTTTTATCAAATCATGTACGACTGATTTATCAAAAGTATCAACAGATACTAACATGTTAAAATTTCATATAAAAGTGGATTGGAAAATTAATACCCGAAATCATTGATAAATTATTTAGTAAAATACTATATAAAATGTATTATATAACTCATACCCAAAAATCATCTGAATGCCATTTTATAAACAATATGAAAATATATAAAAATACGATTTAAATTCTTTTCATTTCAAATCATTCGAGGTTGGCTAATCACAAGTCGTCCTCATATCATATACCATGATATAAAAGTAGAAATGCATTCATCTAGTATTGCCTCACTTTTTTGTTTTTCCTTAGCTTCTAGTTTGATTCAATCTCGATTTTGATCACGATCTATATGTTCACCATTAACATAACACAAAAAATTCAAAGTACTCATTAATACTTTTTTAACATAGGCACACTTTAACAAATAAATCCAGAAAAAATCTGTTGATACTTATTCATTTCATACAATAAATGTCAACTTTAACAATCCCAAAATAACATCTCATGTCATTTACTATTCATATTCGTCAATAATTCATATGACATTTTCAAATTCCACATTCAACAATAAAAATTAATTCTTTTAGAATTCATCTCAACTTTTCCAAAAAATAAAAAAATGGTCCCTTGTATTTAACTTTATTTCAAACTTCTAATAGTGAAATTAAATATTTCAATATTTAATTCAAACATAGTCCATTAACAATTACACAATTTCCATTTAAATCCTCATTGTCCCAACATTTAATATTTGGTCCTTATATTTATATAAATTTGAAAATGGTCCAAACAATATTTTAAAGCTTGTAGAATCATTTAAATATCATTTTTAACCTTAGGGATTTTTTCCATATTTTCCCTAATATTTTAATCATGATGGGTGCTTTAGGCTAAATTTCCAACTTGATTCATGTATGAATTCAAGCTTCCAACATCATTTCCATGCAATCTCTATCAAATCCAAATCTATTTTAATTCATCTTTAACTTTCCATAAAAACCCTAATTAACCAAAATTTAATTCAATATTTCATAATTGTTTCTATTATCATAAGCTTGAAAATGATTCGATAACATGAACTACATCAAATCTACCCTTAAGTAAAAAAAAACCTAACATCCCCTTCATCCATTAATTTCATGAACTTTGTAATTTAAGAATGGAAAACATGAACAAAATACACCAAATGATAGAGAATTTGATGTAGATTCATTTCCTATTCCATGCTTTAATCCAAAAAAAGCGAAGGAAATGACCTAAAAATAAAAAATTATTCTTACCCATTAATGGAGGTCAGACAAAATAGAGGAGAAGATAAAAGAATTTCTTGATATTTTTCCAATTAAAAATATCTAAAGACACTTGTTGTAAAACTAATTAAAATGAATTAAAAATTCATTTTATGCTAAAAGAGCTTTCCACCCTTTTAAATCATGATAATTACTTAATTACCATGATACAACATGATTTCATCATATTTATATTAACAAAGTCAAACATTTTTCTCTTTCTAACTTTGCCCATGCACTTTTTCAAAAAATACAGTCTTGCCATTTTAATCCAAAGGTCCCGATTTAACATGGAAAATCAACTTAAATCCAATGATAAATGTTAAATTGTACTGATTAAAAATATGGAAATTACATTATTAACCTCATACCATCATCATTAAAAATTTCCTAAATTTTTTATTTGTTCCGATTATTTGAATATTTTATCAGACTTTATCGTTTTATAGCTTTCACTATAAACTCTGGATCAAAAATAAAAAACCTATGAAAATATTATTCTTAGGGGTAAACTATTCTTTTATGATAAGATTACTGCTTTAGTCCTTGAACTTTTCCCAAATTTATACATTGACCACTAAACCATCATAAATTATATTTTGGTAACTATTCCAAAATTTTGGGATACTAAAGTGGTGACTTATAAAACAAATGAGAATGGTTGGTAATATCTTAAACAAATAAGAAAAAAGTAGGCTATAAAAGAGCCTAACACCAATCCTTATATTTTGTTTAAGGGTGGTAAAACGGACTTGGTCCCGTTGACTATAATGATTCAAGAAACACAAGTATAAACATGAAAAAAAAAGGTTGGAGCCACAAGAATACAAGAAACTTGATAAGTTGATAGAGTTCACAAAGAACTTGAAACAAAGAGGAAAACCTCGCAATATAATTAATGCAAAATGAGATTGCATACCTTACAAATGCCAAGGCATTGGCTATTTATAGTTTTCAAAGGGTTTTGGATGGATAAGCATGTAACCCTTAAAAATACATGATTCTAATGAATATACATGGCTTTTGATTAAAATATATGCTCTTGGTCAAATGATAAGGTGTTTGTTTGACCCTAAGGATGAATACACATATCCTTGGATGAAAATAAGGTGTTATTTCAGTTCTGAAGACTTTTCAATTCCTAGGCCGAATGGGTATGACCCCTTGGTTCCTTGCCTCATGTCTATTCATGATTTAGACATCTTTTGAGCAAAAACTCTTTACCAAAGAGGACCCTCTTGAAGAGGAGACGCTTCATGTGTACTCACCTTGATGAAAGGTCACGATGCTTGGAGGTAACCATTTACAAAAAAGGATTGTAAAAGGTATATCCCGAAAAGACACGTCCCAAAAAGGCACATATTAACGAAAAGGCAGTATTTGTGAAAATTTGACTTTTGTAAAAGGTATGTCAGTTAATGGAGGATTTCATCTGTTAAGCTCCCTAGTTGATTTGAGTAGTTGAGCTAGCTCAAATGTTCAGCTCAATCCAGCTATGAGCTCAAGTGCATCGGAAAATTTTTCCAATATTTGACTGTGGGTGTTACACCCCAAAATTGGGGCTAAAATTCTTCTTTTAATTGTAAGGACTAAAGTACAATAGTTTACAGTTTGAACTTCAAATTGGAAGTAAATTATGAAATGAGTGCCGTGTTATGCAATTATGTCATTCTTTGTAAAATGAATTTAAACCTCATATCTGGTCAAAATATTTTCTCTCTTTCACTTTCCAAAATTAGAATGCTTAATCTCTCTCTCCATCATGTCAGAATTTTAATCACCTTTTTTTCATCGTTCGAGCATTCATTTAGAGGAGTATGTCGGCGCTCTGAGTTTTGTCATTGGTGCGTTATTTAGGGAAGTGAAGCAAATTGAGTGTCGGGTGTTCGTAAAATATTCTGCCTGTCGCTCCCTACCATGAAATAACCTCAGTAAGTGACTCACTTTCATCAAAATACATATTCAAAAAAAATTAGTAAAATTTTGATGACTATCATAGCCACACGCATCCCACACACTACCCACTACGAGTGGGCTTCATCTGTCGCCTGGTAGTCTGCTGAACTGGTGGACCTGTCTGACCTAGTCAGGATCGGTTGGACTGAACCGACCTGAGCCACCGAGGAAAGTTAAGCCACTGACTCAAGCGAATCTACCAAGTCGAGCCTCTGAGTTGAGTCGAACCCCTAAGCCGAGCTGCCATGTTGATCCTTTGACTACCGTTGATTTGGTATTGACCAGGCGTTGATCGATCGTTGATCAAGCGTTAAATTTATGAAGATCACCTATCTTGATGTTTATTAATGTTTTGAGTCTATTTTAGGGTTCATCTACCAAATTCAAACCCAATAAGTTTTTTGGGCATTTTATTTTTTGATTCGATCTGATTTTTGCGTTTAAGCTTTATTTCTGATGAAATTCTTTTTGACATGTATCTGAGATATTATGGGATATTGAATTCAAGTGAAAAGTGATCGAGTAGTGATAAATAACTGACTGATGTAGTATGAAAATTGAGGTAATACATTACTACCCAATGTATGCTTTACATACATATAGGTAATTGGTCAATGCATGTTTGAATATGAGTTGGATATAGTTATGGTTGACTATTCTAAACCTATTTTGATTTTGATAAAACGTTAATAAACTAATTAAGAATAAAAATAAATTATATAAGGAATTAAGGGATCAATGTACATTTTAAGTATAATTTACCTCTGAACCAGATTTTCTATTTTTTCGTGCTGAGAGTTTTAAAAATAACACATATTACTTTTAATAGTGGAATTAACATAAGAATTAGGATTTTCCCAATATAATTACCTATTTACCTATTAAATTCCTAATATGTTTCGAAAAGTTTTGATAGTTAGTCTCTAACCTCTAAGAAGGCACTTGATCCAAAGTTTTTGATTTCTTAGAAACACCTAAAGAATATTTTTCTAGAAGCATTCTATATGACTAAATTTGTTAAAATAACCCAAATACCAGGAGCTTTGAAATGATTGAAATACCCTTGAGTTTTGGAATGACCTAAATACCATCATGACTTGGATTAAGTGAATGTCTTTGGATAAGTTCTAAAATTTTTAGTAAAGCTTAAAACACTATAATGACCATATGAATAATGGAGTACATGTTGAGTATATCAGTCTTCTCTAGTACTCTTACACTATAAGAATAAGGAAAGACAACATATGAATATTGTTGCGTCTCCTTAGGGTTCAGTAAGGAAGATTTGTGAAGGTGAATTGTTCAACTTCATGGTGCGATCGGTATTAAAGAATCAACATTTGTGTAGTGTTCCTTTCAGAGTTCTTCACAAATATCACAATGAAGAGACCTATGTAGTTTGATTGTACACCTAATCCAGTCCGGCACAAAAATCCATGGATTACGATGCCACACGGAAACATCGAAATGGTCAAACAAAAAATTTCTTTTTAAAACGTTTATAAACATAAAAAACATTCATCATCGCATAAGCAAAATCATAATCAATGTTTACAAAAATATGGATGTCTCCCAAATATGTACAAATATAACCATTAAGTTTTAAAACAAAAAAGAGTTATGACAAATAAATACAAGGTCCACATAAATACATGCCCTCTATTAGACTCAAGACATACTCTGAAACGACTGATTTGGAATGTACTTGTATAATAGGCTTCTTGTCGATCCCCTATTGACCTGCGCACAGAAACAAATTCCATGCGTTGAGCTTGTAAACTCAGTGCCACAAAAATAAGTATGTAATACTACATGCATTTTTTACATGAACATGTCGGTGCGTAAAGTCATAAACATGAAAAATATACAAACAAACATGAGATAGGCATAGTGATGTGGTCGAAGGAATTTTACGTGCATCTCATACAACATAACAACCTATCTAGAATATGATAGATTTAAGGTAAGAACCATAATTTTACATGCATTGGGACTTATATCACTAGTCTATCTCCGATACTCAAGAGGTCTGGTTGATGACCAGAATTTGACACGCATTAGAAGCTCACATCCCAAACAATTCGAGCACAGGGCTACGATACAAAATTTTACGTGCATTGAATGCATACCATTGAACAATATCGGGATACTTTTATAAATACAGAATGATCATCATAATGCTAGAGTAACTTGGATGTCCTGACCATTTCTCGAGCGTTTAATTCCAGGTGTGCTATGGGACGGGTCAGATCGATATCTTTGAAGAATGGATAAATGAAAACACGTTGTGGATGTACACAAGCTCTAGAGGAAAAGCTAATTGATAAGCCACTGGCCCAACTTTCTCCAAAACCTCATATGGTCCGATGAATCGTGGGGTCCAGGTACAGTTACGTATAAACTAAAGCACTTTTTTTTCATGGAGTGACCTTGAAAAACACTTTGTCTTCCATTGAAACTCAACTTGTGCTTCAGATCGACATACAACCTTTGTCTGTTAGAAGCCTCTTTCAACCGACTCTAAATCAATTGAACTTTCTCTTCAGTTTCTTGGATCAAGTTAGGACCCATGATCTTGCCCTTACTGGGCTCCTTCTAACATAATGAAGTCCTATATTTGCGCATGTACTGGGCTTCATAAGGAGCCATTTGAATACTTACTTGATAACTGTTGTTGCACGTGAACTCGACCAACGACAAGTGTTTTTCCCAACTGCCCTCAAGGTCTAAAATGGTGCACTTGAGCATATCCTCTAAGATCTAAATAACTGACTCGATTGTCCAGCTGTCTAAGGATGAAATACGGTGCAAAAGTGCAGTTTAGTACCCAAAGCTCGATGTAGTGCTTTCTATAATTGGGAGGTGAAATATGGATCTTTGTCATATATGATCGAGATACGAACTCCATAAAACCTCACAATTATGGATATACACTTTTTCCAATATCTATAACGTGAAGTCCATCAAAACTGGAAGAAAGTGAGAGTATTTGGTCAGATTGTCCACTACAACCCACACTGCATCATGTCAAAATCTTGTCATTGGTATACTAGTTACAAAGTCCATACTCACTCTCTCTTATTTCCACTACATAATCTAAATTGATTTCCGTAATCCTGATGGAACTTGGTGTTCCCCTTAACTTTTTGGCACACTAAACACTTAGCCACAAACTCGGTTACTTCTCTTTTCATGCTCGACCACGAATATAATAGTCGAAGTTGTTGGTAAATCTTATTGCTACCCGGGTGAACAAAAAGAGGGCTACAATGCGCTTTATAAAGGATCTTATCAAATAGTTGCTTGTCTGTCGGTACACACAAATTCTCTCGAAATAAAAATACGCTCTCATCACATAATTCAAAACCTAGGGCCTAAATTTGAAGGACATGCTATACTTGGGCCTTCAATTGATCATCTAAACTTTACAATCTCTTAACATCACCCACTAGCTCAGGTTCAACGCTTAACTTAGCTAACAAAAAACCTGATTCAGTTAACCTCATAGGTGCCAGTAAAGCTCGCAAATCTACCACAATCGTTTTGCTCAAGGCATCTACAACAACATTTGGTTTATCCGGATAATAGTCAATTTTAGCAGTTCTACCCATCTTCGTTGCCTCAAGTTCAACTCCTTATGAGTAAGTAGATACTAAAGGCTCTTGAGATCCATGAAGATATGACATATCTCTCCGAAAAAGTAGTGCCTCCAAATCTTCAATACGAAAATCACCGCTACGAGCTCCAGATTTTGGGCCGGAGAATTTCGCTCATGAGGCTTTAGCTGAGGAGATACATATGCCACAACTTTCCCTTATTGCATTAAGACTTACCCTAAACAATTTAGTGATATATAACTAGTTACGGCGAAGTCTATACTTGATTTTGGTTGAGTCAAAATGATAGCTTGAGTGAGAATCTTTTTCAAATGGTCAAAACTCTCTTGGCGCTTATCGTTCCATACGAAAGGAACTTCATTTTGAAGTAACTTGATCAATGGTGCCCCAATAATAGAGAAACCTTGGACGAAATGATGATAGTACCCTTATAGGCCTAAGAAACTACGTACCTCGGTGACATTTTTAGGTAGATCCCACTCTGACATTACCTTAATTTTCTGGGGGTCGACTCGGATGCCATCGACTATTTAGGAGATTTTTATTTATATTTGCTATTATTATTATTATATTAGTTACTGATGTTGGAACGAGGACTCTCCGAACTCTATATAAAGAAGCTTGCCCCCTCGTTGTAAAATGTTAACTTTTCTTCTATTATATACAAAACAAAAGATCATTTTTGTAAGAGTTGATTGCCTTGTACCTTCAAAGCATCTTCTTCTTTAGTTCTTTTGAGAAAGAGCTTAACACTTCGGATTGCCTATTCATTGGGAATAAGAGTGATGGTGAGAATCGTATTATCAATTTTTCCTTTTCATTGCGACTAGGAGGGTTCGATGGGACATATCCAACTATCAAGATCATCATTTCAACTTATCATCATCTATACCATTATCCATGCCATCCCCACATCAACTTATCAAGTTTGTGTTAGCCTTACACTCACCGGGATAAAATTTCAAAATCAATTTCTCACAATTTGACTATCCAATTTCAAATTTGTCTTTACCATCTTTTCTCATATTTTCATCCTCTTTCAAACAAGCCATCACCTATCATGATCATATTATAAACTCCTTGGGTACATGTTATAAGAGTGATAAGAACATCTTTATTCATTATATGTTTAAATCCTTATCTTTATTTATTACCTTGTTTTCTATTGTCCTTAATTCTATTTAATTTTATTACCCTTGTTTTCTTTGTCCTAAACTCATATCTTTATTTATTTTCCATCAACAAAATGCCTTCTTCAAACCCTAATCTTACCACCACCTTCTATGCACCTATTGAATGCCCTTTGTTTCTTCATCGAGTCTAAACCCTTCTTTATACAGTTATTAGAGTCCATAACAATGACAACACATGCTTCTTTGGAGTAATGTTTATACTCGAACCTATTAGAAGAACAAATCTTGAAGATTTAAAGCATATATACTCGACAAGTATAATATGAGTGAATTCTTAAAAGGCTCATATGTCTCTCCCTTTGATGTTTCATATTCAATGTTGAATCCTTTTAAATAGAGGAAGGATGATACATGCATAACAAGTCTCACATCAAAGGAATATGGACTAAAGCTTCCAATGGACTCACACGATCAAGCCGTAAATCTGACCATTCAATTTCAAATTCTTCTTCACAATGTTTCTCGTCTTTTCCTCCTCTTTCAAATAAACCATCATCTATCAAGATCAGGTCATAAACACCTTGGGCGCCTATCACAAGAGAGATAAGAACATCTTTCTTCATTACATGTTTAATTCCTTGTCTTTATATATTACATTATTTTCTTTGGTCTTTAATTCTCTTTAATTTTATCACCCTTATTTTCTTTATCCTAACCTCATATATTTGTTTGATTTTCTAGCAACTAAAAAACCTCATTGAAACCTAAGTTTGTCACCATCTTCCAAACAATCATTCAAAGCCCTTTGTTTCTTTATCAAGTCTATAGCATTCTTAGGTTTGTTCCCACGACGAAAGTAACATTCACATCATCCACTGTCGCTTCTCTATCATATGGTGCAATTGATTAACAGGAAAATATATGTACAAGTTATTTACATGAAATCATAATACATATATTATACTCGTATATATGATTTATGTACCATGCATTCTCACTTATTATACATTAGGTTGGTGATTAAAATGGAATAGATAATATATGTTGATTGGTATGAAAAGTTGAATTACATGTTACTTTTCATGAAAATAACTTTAATACGTCAAGTTTATATGCTCGTATACTTTTATATGACGAGTATTGTACTTTGTTTTATTTATGATATTTTTATATCGAAATGACTTACTTTAATTATATTTTCCACACTAAGTTTATACTTAATGTGTGATTGTTTCACATGTAGGTAAAGGAAAGGATACAACTGCGGAGTGAGGATCATATTAAGCATCACCTTTTGTGAAATTCGACCTATATCCGATATCAATAAGATATCTAGTGATGTTTTGATACTATCTAGTTGGCATGTAAATTATATGTTTTGTTGGCTCTGACATGTCAGTTATATATATATATATATATATATGTATAATCTAGTTTGTAGTAATAACTTAATATTATTTGAGTATGGATTATATTAGGTACAAATAGTAGTTTAAAAGAATAGTATTTACTAAATTATGTTTTAAAAGCTAATTGGTTGGATTGTAAATTAGATAGTTATAGGCAGTTTTGATTACAATATGAAACATTATCGAACTGCCTAGTTGCTGCCAGTAATTAGCCTTGATTTGAATGTTGATATGTTATATTTCTATTTTACGCGATTAAGAAAATGTTAGTGAAAAGGGGTTAATTGATAATTTTAAAAGGAACAAGCCTTTACCGATTTTGAATTAGGAATTTTTTTAAATGGTTAATATGACATCTTTAACTTTTAATTTGTATATATATGGATTAAGGGTGTTACAAATTGTGCAAGCCTTAATCGATCACCACTGGTGTGCTAGAAGTGAACATATCGTATTCAGCAAAAATGTTAGAAGGGGCCGATGAGTAGGGGAAGTAAAGGTAAACATTGATCATAAGGCGTGCATATTGTTTAACCAAAATGGTTGCAATAGTTGTTAAGGTTTGCATTATATCAATTCTGAAAGCACCAGAAGATGGATGATAAAAGGCTCTGAGGGCATTCATTGATAGTACAGTCGTGACCTATATTAGATCAATTGAGGGAGTGTATTCTATGTTGTTCATTGTAGTAGGGACATTCGAGCCTAATGATCCCGAAATGATTTCATTTCTAATGGTGATCCATTTGAACTTAACGTTGTTCTTGTAAGGGACACTGTTGGTGTTTACCCATGCATCTTGGCTGTTTACGAAGCTTGCTATGTCCTCTTTTCTCATACCGATCACAACATATAGTCCCAATCCCCTTAATGTTTCTAGTACTTCAGGGTAAGGCTGATAGATATTGATATGATCTATTTGACTTCCTTTTGTAAAGATCGGTTAAATCCTTTGAAGATGGGAGATTATCTTAATCCAGCCCATAGTCAACACCAATTTATCGACCGTCTGCAACATTTTAATTTTATTCATGTTTAACTCTCTATATATAATCACATATGACTCATAGAAAAGCTTTTACTAGAGGTTAAGATTCTTTTACATATTTTTTTAATTAATAAGTTGACATAACTAGCTTTATATATCCATTTTGATAATGTTATTATATTTACTTGGTAGGAATATGGGGAAACTTTGTAGTTATTATAAGGAAAATAAATACATCCACCATCAGCGACATTGTATTTCTTATGTAATTTGTATTTGAACGTTTATCATGTCTTCTAATATAGCGGGTAATTGGATTTATTTATATGAATTAATTGAACAAATTCATATTGAATGGATTTTCGTACTTACATATTCACTAACAGTGGACATTAATTTGCTTCTTTCAAGTCTATTTAATATATTTCTTTCGAGAACTTTATTTGTGTAACACCCTTATCTAGTTTGACCTGAAGATCCATGGATTATAGTGTCACGCGGAACTACCAAAATAGTGACCCAAAATTTCTCTTTAAAATGTGTTTTTAAATTCAATGAAATAGCTCTTTCATAATATTAAATCAAAGCATAGTAATAATATGAGTTTACTAAATAATGAAGAGCTCCTAAAGTATATCCAAAATAAATACAGTACCAAAACAAATAAAATATATGATTGAAGATACAAAAAGGGTCCATAAATAGTACATGCCCTTTAAAGAAGGCTCAAGACGTACTCTAACAGTCACTGTTGATCTGGTCTACTGCATTGGAATATACACTGACGATAACTCCCCACGATATGCTCCTAAGATCCTACGCAGAGAAACATATTTTGAACGCTGAGCTTACGGGCTTAGTGACTCACTAATAATTATAATGTACTATATGCAATTATTTAAATAATTGACTAACGACGCATGTTTGAAACATGTAAAGACATAGGATATTAAAACCTAATCTTCTAAATTGTGGAAGGAATCATGGTGTGCCAGAGGGATTTTTTCATCTTAGAGCTCACAACCCTCTAGCATACCGAGTGGGAATCCAAAATTCTATCATCGAAAACTTACACCTGCCAACCACTACATCGAGTCTTGGGTCTTCTGTCACCCATTCGACAACTGAAGTATTGTGGCACTGACTATGATCCACTGACTGTCATATTTCTTCCAAGGGTAACTTTGGTGTCCTGATTGTTTCCCAAGTGTCAAACAAAGCTAATTTTATGTAATCCTAGTTATTATTATTTCTAATGGTCTGATCGTATTTACAGCTATCTCTTGAAGTTTAATTTTGCTATTACTGAAGTGTAGTTGGGGTACCTTGAGTATGATCCCTTAATCCTTGGAATATTTATACAAATCTATTTGCGGGTATCGATACTGACCCTTCAGTATCGATATAAACCCTTTGGTATCAATACACACCTGTTGGTATCAATACTCCCTGATTGATGTGGCTTTTGGATTAAGGTAATATCGATACCCTAATATGAATATCGATATTATGGTGCTGGTAAATCGATACTTGACTCAGTATTGATACCAAGTTTCAGTTTGATGTTTTGAAAATAGCCCAATATGTACACTCTTTCCCTAGTATCAATATTACCCTTATAAAACTGCCCAAATTATACCTGACTAAAGAACAATATTGATATTGTTCATACAATATGGATACTGTCACTACTGGTGCTCTATTTTGGTAAGAAAAATCCAATCTTTCCATAGCCAAATGTCCCATTGAGGTCCCTAACTGATGTTTAAGTATTTTACGAATATTAGGGGTTATAATTAGGTCTTAACACATGCTAAAACATAAAAAATATGAATCTACAATGAAAATGCTTCAAGCTTATGGAACCTACCAATTATCCTCTAAACGAGCTACACATAGTATAAATGAGTTAGAATTGTGTTATCTGATGATTCTAGGCTGTTGGGAGTTTCCAAGGCTCAACCAAGAACAAGTTTGTCATTCCCCTTAGCTTTAGAGCTCTCTAATTTCCATCTCTATAAAAAATCAAAGCAAGGATTATTAACGTTGGTTGAAAGCTTAGAGGAATATTTAAAATGCTCATGGAGATTTAAATTTTCTTAAAATGAACTGGAAGTGCTTAGGTTCCTAAAACCCACACTAAACCCATATTTTGAAACCAAGATGAAAAAATGAAGTTGGGATCTTAAAAGAAAGCTCAAGTGTTGACGAAAACGGGTAAAGAAAATAAAATAACACGAGAATTTTATGAGGTTCGGTAATGTGCTTACGTCCTCGGTGCCTAGGCGGCGCTAGAAGTTTTATTCAATGATATTTTAGGTCTAGGTTACATCTCTATTTATAATAGAAAACCCTGGTACATAATTACAAAATCAACCCTGTACCGTACCGCGGGGCCTGCGCCCCCGCACCCCCAACCCACATAATTTGTAACCCCACAACGAGACTTTCTTTGTAAGGACAGTTGATGTTCGCTGTGTTCGCTTCGCTCACTCCGCTCCATCTCATGTCCTCTTTACTAGTATATTTATGAGCCATACCTAACAAATCTCCACCTTGGCGAATATCCTGCCCCTTGGAAACTTCAATGTGGGTTGGGTTACCTTGCTTCTTTAACAACTCGAAACATTCAACAAGTCCAAGCAATGCTTGAACTTGTCTGTCGTAACTGGCTTGGTGAACATATCAGCGGCATTCTCATCAGTATGTACCTTCTGAAACAAAACCTCTCCAGATGCAACCAACTCTCTGATCTTGTGGAACCTTACATCAATATGTTTAGTTCTAGCATGATACACCTGATTCTTAGCCAAGTGAATAGCACTTTGATTATCACAAAGCAACTGAACTCCACCTTGTTGAATACCCAACTCCTTCACTAAACCAGTAAGCTATAAAGCTTCTTTTACAGCTTCAGCCGCTGCCATGTACTCAGCTTCAGTTGTAGATAGAGCCACAACAGATTGAACAGTAGACTTCCAACAAATAGGCCCTCCACCAAGAGTAAAGACATACCCTGTCGTAGATCTTCCATTATCCAAGTCACCTGCATAGTCTGAATTCACATATCCTACAACCAAAGGATTATCCCGCTGACTCCCAAAAACAATTCCATGTCCCACAGTACCCTTTAAGTACAGAAAGATCCACTTGACTGCTTCCCAATGTTGCTTACCAGGTTTAGACATGTACTTACAAACTTGACTAACAGCATGAGCTAAATCAGGACGAGTACATACCATCGCATACATCAAGCAACCAACAACATTAGAATACGGAACCTTTGCCATATCTTCAGCTTCCTTATCTGTCTTAGGGCACTGTTCTGATGAGAGCTTAAAGTGATTCGCCAATGGAGTGCTAACTGGTTTCGCGCTGCTCATCGTAAACCTTTCTAGCATTTTCTCAACATAACCCCGTTGAGATAGCCGTAGTTTCCTTGAGTCTCTGTCCCTGCAAATTTCCATTCCAAGAATTTTCTTTGCAGCACCTAAATCTTTCATATCAAATTCCTGACACAATAAAGCTTTCAAACCGATAACATCATCCATGTTCTTCACAGCAATCAACATATCATCAACATACAGTAATAGAAAAAGAAAAGAACCATCATCAAGGCTCTTAACATAGACACAACAATCATACTCACATCGGTTGTAGCCAATCTTGATCATATAGGAGTCAAACCGTTTATACCACTGTCTCGGAGACTGTTTCAACCCGTACAAAGATTTCTTCAATCTGCAAACTAAATGCTCATTTCCAGGTTGAGTGAAACCTTCAGGTTGCCGTATGTAGATCTGCTCCTCTAAATCACCATGCAAAAAAGCAGTTTTAACATCCATCTGTTCTAAATGCAAATCCCAACTAGCCACCAATGCAAGTACTACTCGGATTGAAGTGTGCCTGACCACAGGAGAAAAGATTTCATCATAATCAACTCCTTTCTGCTTTGAAAAACCCTTCGCTACCAAACGAGCCTTGAACTTCTCCCCCTCTTTTTCTGTTACTGCTGGTTTCTTCTTATACACCCATTTGCAACCAATCGGCTTCTTACCCTCAGGAAGGGGAACTAACTCCCATGTGCGATTGTGATTCAAAGACTCCATCTCCTCAACCATGGCTGCCATCCACTTGTCATTTTCCTAACTAGTAATGGCATCATGAAAAGTAACCGGATCATCACTGCTAACAATAAGTGCAAAAGATACCAAGTCTTCAAAACCCAATCTGTTCGAAGGCTTTATGTTCGTCCGTCTCACCCTGTCTCTGGCGAGACTATAATCCTGCAAATCATCCGTAGTGGAACCACCAGATGTCGGTTGAGAAGTTTCTGGTTTCTCAATTGGAAACTGCTCGAAATCCACCACTGTCGTGTCTTGCTTCTGCTGCAACATGGACTGCTCATCAAAAACGACATCTATACTAATCACAACTTTCTTCGCAATTGGATCCCATAACTTGAATCCTTTGACACCTTTCTTGTAACCCAGAAAAATACACTCCTTCGATTTTGCATCAAGTTTGGATCTCTCATCAGTAGGTACATGCACATAAGCAGGACAACCAAAAATCCGTAAGTTATCAAAACTAACATCATGACAAGTCCATACCTCTTCTGCAACTTTCCCAGCCAGCGATGCCCTTGGCGATCTGTTGATAAGGTAACACGCCATGTTAACAGCCTCAGCCCAGAAGTGTTTGGGAAGCCATCGTGCATCTTAATTCTGACATCACCAATACCAACAATATTGCAACATCGATCATCACCCAAATAAACCAAACCAGAATTAACCCGCCTGTATGTCGAAAATCATTCCCTATTTAGCGTGATGTGATAAGAACATCCAGAATCAAGAATCCAAGCATCCATCAATTGTGTCGTTGAAATAGAAAGCATATCACCCTCACTGCAATCATAATTATCATCTTCGACCATGTTCACAGACTTGGATGAGCCATCACGCTTCTCATCAGTCTGCTTTTTCAACTTCGGACAGTCTCGCTTCATATGTCCCGTCTCCTTGCACTTGTAACAGTGAATCGTCTTCTTATCCCTAGATTTGGATCTGGAATTCCGCTTCCCGGACCCTGCATTCTCTGGCTTCCGTCCACGGTCTTGATTACCCTTGACATATAAGCTATCGGCTTGAGAGCTTTCCCCTGCATTCTGTTTCCGCTGGTTGTGAGCCAACAAGGCTGCAGTAATCTCCTCAACATTGATAGTCTCTTTCCATATGTAAGAGTAGTCACTATGTGTTCGTAAGAGGGAGGCAACAAACACAACAGAATCATCGCTCTATCTTCATCCTCAATTTACACATCAAGCCGAGCTAGATCAGAAACGATTTGATTGAAGACATTCACGTGTTGCGCCAAATCGTGATCGTCCTGCATCTTCAGCCCATACAGTCACTGCTTCAGATACAGTTTTGTCGTTAAGGATTTGGACATAAACTGACTTTCCAACTTCCTCCAAATTTCGTCTGGAGACGATAGATGCATGACGTGATACATGACCTCGTCCGCCAAACATAATCGTATGGTTCCTGCCACTCGCTGCTGCAATTTTTCCCAATCTTTCTCATCCATCGACGCCGGCTTTAAAGGTCTCAAAGCCTTCAAGATCCCTTGCTGCGCCAATAGATCCTTCACCCTCGTTTGCCATAATCTGAAGTTACCCTGACCATCGAATTTCGCGACTTCGAATTTTTCTCCTGACATCTGATACCAATTGTTGACGAAAACGGGTAAAGAAGTAGTGAGCTTGATAGAAGAAGACAAAGGTAAGAAAAAAAGAAGCATGGAAGTAGCTCCTCAAACTCGAATCAAGGATTGTGAGCATTATCGAGATCAATAAGTAAGTACAAGATCATTAAATGTTAAATCATACATACGCATCAGAGTTATAATTGAAGAGCCATTTTTAATACAGGATTAATCAAACTTCAATCAATTTAGATATCAATTAATTTGATTTACCATGAATTCTAATTTAGCTAACTTAGTTTCATTTAATTTCAATGTGTAATTCATTAGGCCGATTAATAATATAAAATCGTACATATATCTAGAAATTTAATGAACTTAACATGCTATATCATCATTTCATAACTAACTTGCATATTTACATTACAAAAAAAACCCTTCATGGCTTATATAAAGTGACCTACTAGTAAACTATATACATTCTAAAAGAGCCATTGACAATATATACAGTACGGGTCTATTTACTCCATATACTATGCTATTTCATTAAGTTCTTAGGTACATTTCATAAACAACTTAATTACCAACCATATGCATTAGATTTGAAGTAGTATACTCAAAGCTATGCCACCGACTAAGAGTATAAAGATAACAAAATAAGCCATACATGTAATATTATTTTGGGATGATTATCTATGGAGGTTGATCTTCAAATACTCTAGAGCATGTTGTTTGGGAAAGAAAGGAACAAGAGTGATAAGTACTTAAAGTATTTAGCGAGGTAACACTTAATTTTGTTAGTTCTTTACCATTTAATGATTTCCGCAATCAACTAATTTTTGATTTCATGGAACTATTATATACTTTAATATGATATCAATCAATTTCAAAAATCTACATGATCTAGCTTTAGTTTTGAACATAGAGAGAATAAACAATCATATACATTTAATTTGATAATCAAATACATCAACCAATTAAAAATTTCAATTTTTCATCCATTCGATCAAGGCATAAATTACCATTTATGCAACACACAATCTACATAACTTTTCGAATTAAGCAATTTAACCTATGTAGCAATTCGATTTAAATAAATCATGTATATACATGCATTCTTCTTATTTAATATTGTCAATTAATTTAAGCCTTCGTTTCTGGTTCAGTCTAGATAAGCAAGTCTACAACCAACTGTCGCCATACACTTTAATTGCACCGTAGTGTTATTCAACCCTCATATTGTCGCCAAAGACAACATAATTTACCCTCTATCTGTTACCAAGAAGCACCGTACTGCAGCGCCGTAGTCCCCTATACACAATTGAGCTATAGACTCTAAGGCATGCCCCTAAGTCTTGGACTAACTATTAACCAAAGACTTGAATTTTATTTGCCAATAAATTATTTTTTCCATAACATGGCCATCAAGGATTCTTTCATGTCAAGATTATACATCCAATTCCAAATTGATCATGGTAGCAAGCAACAATTTGTTCATTCAATATTTCAATTCAATTGAGTTCGATCTTGGCAGCATGCACTAATTCACAATTCGATTAAGTTCAATCATGACAACATGCAATAATTCACCATTCAACTCAATTCAGTCATGGCAACATGCAATAATTCACAATTCAATTCAATTTAATCATGACACCATGCAATAATTCACAATTCGATTCGATTCAATCATGACAACATGCAATAATTCACAATTCAACTTAATTAGGTCATGGCAACATGCAATATTTCACAATCAACTTAAATTGGTCGTGGTAGCATGCAATAATTCACAATTCAATTCAATTCAATCATGGCAGTCAATAATTGTAAAGTCTTTAATTATTCTTTCTTTCCCTTAATTTAAGTTAAATATGACTTAATTTCATTATTTGCATATTTATTTCATGTGAAATTGAACATATGAATAAAAACAAAGGGTGGTTGAGACCTAATTCCCAACCCTACCATAGTTACACTCATAATACTCCAAGTTAGCCTAAATTACTATTCCTTTTTGCCTAACCTTGGTGGATCCTCCCTTAGTTCCTTCAGCCACTTCCTCAATTTCGTTCTCTATCAATTTATACAGAACATAGGGATGTTATTTGAATCAATACAATAGTAATTCAAGCTCAAATAAGTTATTTGGTAGTAAACGAATCATGTTCTATAATAGCTTAATTTAGTCATCGGATTTTTGATTTCTTTACATTCTTGGAAATATAATTCAATTATCTTTCCAACCATGTATGTCTTGTATTTAAATTTCTTATATACAATTACAGTTTTGCATTTGAAGTTAGATGATTTTCCAGTGACCAATCTGTCACTATTGCAATTAAATGTACTTTGGTGAACTAATTTAGCTAAACTCCTTACCACTTTAGCTTTTAACTTTTTACCATTATTCAATTTTATCATTTCCATGAATTTTAATATCAATCTTAACCTTTAATACTTTAATTAAGTTTTTCAACTAATAGTTTTCCCAAAGTTGTCCATTTCAACTATTTTACCCATATATCACCTACAAACTTTCGAATTCTCTCAAATTGATCCTCTAAAATTTATTATTTATTCAATTAGTACCTCGCCATGTTTTCAATTATTTTTACCAATATTCAATTTTTTTTCAATTAGACCCCAAATTTACCAATTTTTCAAAACAATCCTTAATTAAATTATTACAACTATAGTGATTAATTTCACTTATAAGTTAAAATTTCCATAATTTAACAGCATTGTTTATTGTTTAATGCTTCAAAACCCCAATACTTTTGAATTTTTAGAAACTTTGTACTACACCCAATTTTCCAATTCGATACACAACCTTTCAAGTTTTTTGATTTTCTCACATGCATGAATTATCCATCCGGTTTTAACTTCAAAATGATGGCCCATTGTTGTCCAATTTTCCAATTCGGCACACAACCGTTCAAAATCTCTAATATCATGCACCATCAATTGGAACTATTTTTGAATAAACTTAAAATTTTCTTAAGAATCAACTTATTAAACTCTAAATATTTGAATGGAAAAAGAGGGAAAAGGCATACTTGTAAACTATATGAACTCTCTAATCAAATTAAGCTTGAAATTCAATATGTATGGCCAAATACTCCCCTTTGGATTCTGCATTTTTTTCTTTCTTAGGTCGGTTACAAAATGAAATGGGAAGGGTGATATTATTTCATCCTTAATGGAGGTGGAATTGTCCAAACTAGCCTCCCTTAGCTATTAACCAAATATTCAAGGGCAACTATAGGAATTTAAGACTTTAGTACACAATAATAATATTTGCATTTTATTTCAAATTGATCACTATAATTAACATTACTACTCTTTTACTCTTTTCAACTAGGTCCTTATTTAATTCAATTAATCCAAATTTTAACTCAAATTAATAATTATCCTATACAATTCCAATAGGTATTATTTCAATACAATTAATTTAATTTTAAATTCAACTGGGTTTTTACTCAGGGAATTCAATTTTTCCCAATATAATTCAATTAATTTAAAATTTCAATTCAATTAGATCTTTATTTAATTCTATTAATTTCAATTTTATTTTATTTTTACCTTAGGCAATATAGCTTAATTCTCTCATGCTATGTTTTTGGGGTGTTACAATTCTCCCCCTTAAAAGAGAATTCATACTCAAATTCTTACCTGGATTAAACAAATAAAGATATTGCTTTCTGATTATACCCTCAAATTTCCAAGTTCCTTCTTCCATCTTAGGATTTCTCCACAAGACTTTCACCAAATGAACGACCTTGTTTTGAAGTCGTTTGACATCTTTTTCAAGGATTTGAATTGGTTATTCTTCATAGGATAGATCAGCGTTTAATTAAACTTCTTCAAGTTCAAAAATGTGAGTTGGATTTGATCGGTAATTCTGGAGCATCGGGACATAAAAAACATTATGAATCTTATTGAGTTCACTAGGGAGTGATAGTCGATAAGCCACTGGAACAATTCTTTCAGCAATATCGAATGGTCCGATTAATCGAGTACTAAGCTTCCCTTTGTTTCCAAACCTAAAGACTTTCTTCCAAGGAGATACTTTGAGAAAGACCTTATCTCATACATTATACTGGATGTCTCTTCATTTCAAATATGCATATAACTTCTACCAATAAAAGGATTGCTTTAATCGATCATTAATAATGCAAACTTGTTCTTTGGTTTACCTGAGTAAATGAGATCCAAGGACTTTGTTTTCATCCAATTTGTACCAACACAGAGGTGTTCTACATTTTCTTCCATATAGAGCCTCAAAAGAATCCATTTGAATCAAAGTTTGATAACTATTGTTATAGGAAAATTGTACAAGGGGAATGGATTTCTCCTAATTCTTTCCGAAGTCGATAACACTGGCTCTAAGCATGTCTTTGAGTACTTGTATTGCTATTTTGGATTGGCCATCTCTTTGAGGATGAAAGAAAGTACTTAGTTTAAAATTGGTGCCAAGGAATCATTGCAAGGATTTCTAAAATCGAGCTGTAAATCGCTGATCTCAATAAGAAATTATATAAATAGGGACCATGTGTAAATGAATTAATTCACGAATGTACAATTCAACTAGAGTATCCAAACTAGAGCTCATTCGAATATGGATGACATGATTTGATTTAGTGAAGTTATCTACAATTACCCATACAACATTACACTTTCTTGGTGAACAAGGTAGACCACTTCTGAAGTCTAGAGTCATTTGATCCCATTTCCACTAAGGAAATTCAATATGCTGGAGAAATCCAGTAGGAGCTCGGCATTCAACTTTGATTCTTTGACAATTAAGGCATATAAACACAATTTATGTAATGGAAGACTTCATGTGAGGCCACAATTTCAAATATTTAAGGTCCTTATACATCTTAACTGATCCAGGATGAATCGAGAATGGACTTTGATGAGATTCCTGAAAAATTTCATTATTCAAGTCATCATTTTTTGGATTACACACCATATTCTTAAAATAGAGCATGCCATTCGAATGAACGAATAAATTTGGATTGGCTTTTGAGTTTAGCTCTGAGATGACAACTTGAAGTTTAGGATCAGTTTGTTGGAGGTATTTTATCCTTGAGATTAAGCTAGATTGAAATTGTAATTCACATATGAATATCCTTTTTGATACATTCATATATGAACATTAGTAGTATTTGAGGTCAAGATCGGTTTACTACTGAGAGCATCTGCAACCAAGTTGGCTTTTTCGAGATGATAGTGTATGACTAAAGCATAATCTTTGAGCTATTCAAGGCATCTTATTTTCCTCAAATTGATATCCTTTTGAGTCAAGAGATATTTGAGACTCTTATGATTGGTAAATAGATAGCACATTTCACCGTACAAGTAATTCCTCCAAATTTGAGGCTGAACACAATAGAAACATATTCCATGTCATGCATTGGATAATTGACCTCGTGAGGCTTTACTTGGTGAGATGCATAAACAATTACATTATTTCCTTATATTAAGACACATCCGAGCCCCAAATGTGAAGCATCATAAAAATAGTGAATTCATTGTCTAATTCTAGTTGGATGATGATCGGGGCATGAGTAAGAGCTTACTTTACTTAATCAGAGCTTCACTCCTATTTCTCTATCCATTCAAAAGATATATATTTTCGAAGAAGTTTATTATGGTTAAGGCAATAGTAAAAAATCCCTTAACGAATCTTTTATAATACCCTACTAAATCAAGAAAGCT
Organism: Hibiscus syriacus; assembly: GCF_006381635.1. Lineage (NCBI taxonomy): Eukaryota > Viridiplantae > Streptophyta > Magnoliopsida > Malvales > Malvaceae > Hibiscus > Hibiscus syriacus. The sequence goes on along the minus strand of NW_024062535.1, from coordinate 2,105,515 downwards.
TCGAACTTCGCTCACATTCCTTGGAGGTCTCTAATCCATAATAGATTGTATCTTTTTTTAATATACTTTGATTCCTTGTGTTGAGATAATATGACCAAGGAACAAGATTTTCGATAACCATAATTCACACTTGGAGAACTTTGTGAAGAACTTACGTTTTCGAATTATTTGCAAGACAATCTGGAGGTGTTCGGCATGTTCATCCTTGTTACGGGAATAGACGAGAATGTCATCGATAAATATAATCATGAACTTATTGAGATAGGGATTAAATACGGGATTCATGATATCCATGAACACAGCATGGGAATTAGTTAATCCAAATGACATAACGAGAAATTGATGAAATTCATAGTGGTCGTAACGAGTCCGAAAATCTACTTTTGATACGTCTTCATCTTTAACCCTTATTTGATAATGTTGAGTTAATCGATTGACTGAATCAGCCAAGAGGGGGTGAATTGGCAATAAAAATTTGGTGGAAGCTTTTGCAGAAAATTGAAAGAAATTGCACAGCGATTTAGAGTGGTTCGACTTTATAAACCAAAGTCTACGTCTACTACCTTAGCTATCCACACTAAGTATTTTCCAATAAATTCACTAATTTGTTCTTTCTTTTGAGTCCAAAGAGATAACCTTACAACTCCCTCAAGAATATACCCCAATTCTTGAGAACACTCTTTTCTCAAAGAGAAATACAAATTTGCAAACTTACAAGAAAAACCTCACAAGGCAAATATGTTTGCACAACTCTAGAACAAAGAAAGAACACTCAAGAATAAATACAATTGAGCACAATAAGTGTTCTTGAAAGCAAAATGAATATTGAATGAAAAATAGGCTTGAAATGCTTAAACATGAGGTTTGATGCTTTCTCTTTGATTCTCTCTTGATTCTAATTGCTTGATGTTTCTTGTTATTGATCAATGGCTTCTAAACTTGTTTAAATAGTCCTTGAATCAATTCTGAACGTTGGTGATAATTAGTGGAGTCCATAGAGCCATTATTGTGTGAAAACAATTAATTTTCTGGGTGGGAGCGTCTCCTGCATCGATGCATTACCATTATGCATTGGTGCATCAGTGTAAAATTTCAAATATTTTGACCGTTGGACTCCTAGTGCATCGATGCACTAAGAGTGCATCGATGCATGAAGTGCATTCGATGTTTGAAAAATAGCCTGATGCATCGATGCATGGATTGTGCATCGATGCATCAAATGCATTCGATGTTTTAATTAAATCAGAGTGCATCGATGCATGGAGAGTGCATCGGTGCATGGAATGCATTCGATGTTTCAATTTATTCATTGATGCATCGATGCATGGTATTGATGCATCGGTGCATGCCTTTGAAAAATTGATTTAAGGCTTGATTTTAGTTTAAAATACTTTGAAAAATTGTTTCAAAAATAGTTTAAGTACAAATCACAATTTTACACATTTAGTAAGGATTAAAATTGATCTTCAAAGACTTGGAGTAATAATTTGATATTCGATAAATTGAATCGAATATAAATTGTAAAATCATTTGTAAAAATCTTAAAATTCATTTAACTTAATTTGTTATATCGAAATATCAAAAATGTTTTTAACAATCTCCCCCATTTTGATATAACAAAACACTTGGGAAATTTTAAGATTTAGAAAATTATTTTTGAAATCAGCTTTTGAAAAATTACTCCCCCTTACTATGACACACATCTTCTCCCCCTTTTTGTTAAATCAAAAAGACTCTATAAAACGTTTTAAACAATAATGTTTTGAAAAACTTAAGCCAATTGATTTATTAATTATAAGCTGCCAAGATCACAATCAAAAGAGAGGTTAGCCATTAGTTTCATAAATCAATATTCATATAACATGCAATGGATAATTGGTCATATAAGTCTAATGATGCAAAAATAAGAAAATTTAACCAAACCAAATATATATATTAAGTTCAAGCATCCATAAATATAAAATAAGTCCAGTCAAATTATCAAAAACAAAGAAACCAGAAATATCAAAATCAATCCAAGTTTTAATTTTAAGAAAGCATGACAAGAAATACAAATCTACTCCATCGGAGGATCGGGAGGAGAAGGATAATGAGCTTGAACTTCAAGAGTCATATCATCCATACGATCACGCATCTCTCTCTGAAACTCAGTAATCTGAGACTCCATGGAAGCAAATCGTAGATCAAATGCCTCTAAAAAAGATCGGAAATAAGGTGGTGTTTGATCTTCTTGTCGAGCGGGTTCTGGTGCATTAGCTGGATCGTCAATATCTTGAAATATCCCTTGATGCTCGGGATCAACATTCGCAGCCGGAGGAGGAGCACGAGAAGAACTAGCTCCCGGAGTTTGTTTATTTGGTTGGAAGACCCAAAAACCGGTGCGTTCATCTTGAACCCAATCCGCTTTCTTTAAAGAAGTGAGATTGATTTGATTTTGGAGAGGAATGGGAGTGTTGAGAGAAACGTCTAGACCAAATTTGATAAACATGTTACTAAGTAGACATCCGTAGGCTAATATTTCAACATGTTTAGAAGGAACAATGTTTACGATGTCTACTACTTGACTAAAAATGACCTGTGGAAGATTTATTTTGATTTTATTTTTAATACAATATATCCACCATAAATCCCTAGCACGTAGAGTGGAGTACCTACCAGCGGAAGGATGAAACCACCAAGAAATAATAAAATAAAGGAAACGGTCGTGATGGGTTCGAAGGGTACTGAAATTAGCATTAGGAGTATAGGGATAAGCTACAGATTCTTTTTCGTCAAACACACCATCATCATCTAACCCGAAATGGGAAGCAATAGTTGCGGAATCAACAACAATTTACTATCCTAGAAGATAGGATCTAATTCTGATGGTTCCACATTGGGTTTGATTTTGAATACAGACCGCATTGGAATAGAAAATGCGGACTAATTGGTGGAAAACGATAGGTTGAAGAAAAAAAAGTTTATCAAACTACCATTGTTTAAGAATTTGAAGGTATTCGAAATTGATGTCAACCATAGCTTGAAGCGAAGGAATAAGCTCTTCACGAATTCTATAAGTTTGGAAAGAATTTTTGTACCTATAGTACAGTTTGTCTCTACGACGCCCAGGCATGTTAAAAGAAGAACCTAATAGACTAGTGGGTGGTGGAGGAACGGGATTTGGCGGTTGGTTTGAACGAGAACGACTAGACGAAGTTCTAGGACGTTTTGGATTAGACATGATTAAAGGAAACGGAATAAGGAATATTACCTGCAATTTAAAAAATATGTATGCACAATCAATCCCAAAACTCAATTGAGTCCTCAATATTTCAAGGTTCTCTAAATCAATCCTAATGGGCATGTTTTGAAAACTTTTAAAAAATTGATAATCATAATAATATAGGTTTTATGAAACCAAAAACAATTAAATCAAAATTCTTACTATTTTTTTTTTAATTTTCGAAATCCAATAAATTTTTTTTTTGAAAAATTGTTTGTTTTGGAAGAAATTGGCAGTAAAATATTGTTTAGAACCAACAAACAATCAATTCCCGATATAATGTACATCCTAGAACTAATTAAAACTAGTTCTAAAATCATAAATTTGTAAAATAGAGATTTTTAGAAAAATACCTTGAAAATTGGGATTGAGAGAGATGAGGAGTTGTTTTGCACGATTTAATGATTGAAGCAGGTTTGGGAGTTGAAAAGCTTGAAAATTCCGTCGAAAAATCGTTGATTTTGAGCAAGAATGGAGATTTTAGAGAGAGAGAGACGAACGGCTTTGAGAGGGGGTTTTTAGGTTTTGAGAAAATGAAGAAAATGAGGCATTTTAACCCAAAACCTGACCGATGGATCGATGCATGATCTTGTGCATCGATGCACATTCAAGGCATGCATCGGTGCATCATGCGGATGCATCGATGCACATTCAAAGGGATGCATCGATGCATTGTTAAGTGCATCGGTGCATTAACCACAAAAATGTCAAAAATCCATTTTAAACACTTAAAATGCTAAATTATTTAGCTCTAGTGGTTTTGGCAACTCATATATTGAAAATTAACCATGTTCAATCAATCAAGTTAATCTCTTAAAAAATATTTGAACATAAAATTAATTTTCACCAAAAAACATAAACTCCCCCTAACTAATGGCAATGAATGCAATCAAAAATTACTATTATAAGCATTTTTCATTTATTCTTAAAAGTGCTAAAAATTATTTTAAACACTAACTGAAGATAGGTTGGATAAACCTAATTCTCTCCTAAGTGTCCAAAATCTTTCTTTGTCTAAAGGTTTTGTAAAGATATCCGCTAATTGGTGCAAAGTATCAACAAATTCTAGAACTACATCTTCCTTAGTGACATGGTCTCTAATGAAGTGATGTCTTATTTCAATGTGCTTAGTTCTAGAGTGTTGGATGGGATTTTTAGTGAGACAAATAGCACTAGTATTGTCACACTTGATAGGAATGGTACCAACTTCAATTCCATAATCAAAAAGTTATTGTTTCATCCATAAACCTTGTGCACAACAACTACCAGCTGAAATATATTCGGCTTCAGTAGTAGATAATGCAACACAATTTTGTTTCTTTGAAAACCAAGAAATCAGCATATTTCCAAGGAATTGGCAAGTACCGGAGGTGCGTTTCCTATCTAATTTGCATCCTCCATAATCCGCATCAGAAAAAGCATGCAAGCTAAAGCTAGAGTCTCTAGGATACCAAAGTCCTAAACTAGGAGTGTCTTTAAGGTATCTAAAGATTCTCTTAACAGCTAGTAAATGTGATTCCTTAGGGTATGATTGAAATCTAGCACATAAGCAAACATTAAACATAATGTCTGGTCTACTTGCAGTTAGATAAAGTAGAGATCCATTCATTGACCTATATAATTTAACATCTACACATTTACCTCATTCATCTAAGTCAAGCTTTGTTGAAGAGCTCATTGGAGTGTCATGAGGTTTCCCATTTTCCAGTCCAAACTTCTTGAGCATATCTTTGACGTACTTAGCTTGATTGATGAAGATGCCATCTTTTATTTGCTTGATTTGAAGTCCCAAGAAAAATGAGAGCTCCCCCATCATGCTCATCTCAAACTCACTTTGCATTAGCTTAGAAAATTCTTGGCAAAGAACATCATTAGTAGAACCAAATATTATATCATCAACATAAATTTGAACTACTAATAAATCATTACCTTTATGCTTCAAAAACAATGTAGTGTCAACCTTCCCTTTTGAAAAACCTTTTTCAATTAAAAAATTTGACAATCTTTCATACCAAGCTCTAGGAGCTTGCTTTAAACCATAAAGAGCTTTTGTCAATTTTAAAACATGATCCGGAAAATTTGAATCTTCAAAACCTTGAGGTTGTTCCACATACACTTCTTCTTTTATAAAACCATTTAAAAATGCACTTTTAACATCCATTTGATATAATTTAAATTCATTGAAACATGCAAATGCTAATAACATTCTAATTGCTTCCATCCTTGCTACGGGAGCGTATATTTCATCATAGTTTATGCCCTCTTCTTGAGTATACCCTTGAGCAACAAGTCTAGCCTTGTTTCTCACTATATTACCACTCTCATCAAGCTTATTCCTAAATACCCATCTAGTACCTACAGTAGATTTATTACTAGGCCTTTAAACTAATGTCCATACTTTACTTCTCTCAAATTGATTTAACTCTTCTTGCATAGCCATAATCCAATGTTCATCATTTAATGCTTCTTTAATATTCTTAGGCTCTATGTATGAGATAAATGCAACATAATAACAAATATTTCTAAGAGAAGATCGAGTTGTTACCCCTTTTGATGGATCACCTATAATTTCACCATCGTTGACATAGTTGTACTCTCTTGGATAAGATACTTCCCTTTCTTCAATGGTTGGATTCTCAAGAGGATCATGAGTTTCCTAATTTTTCGTTTCTTCCTTTGATGATGGTTCTCCAACGTCATGTCTAACGTCATTTGTATTTATAACACCTACATCATCATTCACACAAGAATCCTTCATCGGAAGGGGATTATCATCGAAAACAACATGTATAGACTCTTCTACAACTAAAGTTCTTTTATTAAATACTCGATAGGCTTTAGAATTTAAGGAATAACCCAGAAAAATTCCTTCATCACTTTTAGCATTAAATTTGCCAAGGTTTTCTTTACCGTTGTTTAAAACAAAACATTTACATCCAAAAGGATGAAAATAACTAATGTTAGGCTTTTTATTTTTGAAAATTTCATATGGAGTTTTCTTTAAAATTAGCCTAATCATTACTCGATTTATAACATAACAAGCGGTATTTGTGGCTTCCGCCCAAAAATATTTTGGCAAATTATTTTCACAAAGCATGGTTCTAGCCATTTCTTCTAAAGTTCGATTTTTCCTCTCAACAACTCCATTTTGTTGAGGGGTTTTAGGTGCCGAAAAATTATGGCTAATACCGTTAGAGTTACAAAATTCAGTAAATCCAAGATTTTCAAATTCAGTTCCATGATCACTCCTAACACTAGTTATAGAGTAACCTTTTTCATTTTGGATTACTTTTGAAAACGTGATGAATTGTTCTAATGCTTCGTCTTTAGTATTTAAAAATAGAACCCAAGTATATCTAGAATAGTCATCTACCAAGACAAATGCATATTGTTTTCCACCCAAGCTAGTAGTTGTAGTTGGCTCAAAAAGATCTAAATGGATCAATTGTAAAACTCTACTAGTTGATACATCATTAATGGATTTAAAAGAAACTCGCCCTTGTTTTCCTTTAGCACAAGCATCACAGATTTTATCATTATCAAATTTAAGCTTAGGCAACCCTCTTACTAGGTCTCCTTGAATTAACCGTTGCAAAACACTCATACTAGCATGTCTTAGTCTCCTATGCCATAACCAACTATCATGTTCATCCTTAGCAACTAGGCATAAATTAGTCATATCAAAAGAATCTAAATGCACCATGTATATGTTTCCTATTCTATGACCAACAAGCATAATCCGATTAGATGCAATGTTAATGACTTTACAACCATTAATTTCAAATAAGACATTGAATCCTTTATCTCATAATTGACTAATACTCAATAGATTATGCTTTAATCCATTCACATATAAAACATTTTTAATTTGTATGGAAGAGGTATTACCTATTGTACCAATACCTTCAATATGACCTTTTGAATTGTCTCCAAAAGTCACTTCTCCTCCATTTTTGGCGTTAAGCTCAATGAACCGGCTTTTGTCTCCGGTCATGTGTCTTGAGCATCCACTATCAAGGTACCATGAATTTGAATTTGTTTTCCGTGCCTTGTAGCAATGCTCATTTCCCTACAAACATAGATTAATTTTTAATTTTTGCTACCCAAATTCTTTTGGGTCCATATTCATTAGTTTCCAAAATCCTAGTCCTATTAGGTATCCATTTGTGTAGGATATTTTTATCTTTAGTAGTAATGAATTCTTTAGGAACCCACATACTTCTAACAATTTTTCCATTACAGGTTCTTTGGGGACCTCTATGATTGTAGTTTCTAAAACTTTTTCTAACAAAGTTGGATTTTGAATTTCCACCTTTTTCAAAATGTTTTGTTCCAACTTTATCAAAAGAAGTTTTAAGATCATCAATTTTCTTTTGATGATCATCATTGATCTTTGAAAGTAAATTTTGCAAATCTAAATTTTTCTTTTCAAACTCTTCTAGTTTGATTTGCAAATATTTGATTTTCCTTTCAAGATCGTTGTTGGTTTTGGATATGAGTTTGTTTTCATTTTTCAATTTTGAAACATCATTTTTATATTTTAAAAATAATTTCTCATAATCCGAAGCCAACCCATTATATTCCTCTAATAACTCATCATAGGATAAACCATCAAAATTGGATGAGTTAGAGGTTACCTTAGAATCTTCCCCAAATGCCATCAAGCACAAGTTAGCTACTTCTTGTTCCTCTTCATTGGAACTTTCTTCATCGCTCCATGTAGTCACATGAGCCTTGTGCTTATTCTTTGATTGACCCTTTTTCTTCAATTATGGGCAATCATATTTGACATGCCCTGGCTTTTTGCATTCGTAGCAAATGATTGGGTCCTTCTCTTTCGGTTCATTTTTGAGGCCTTCATTTCGTTTGAATTTTCTTCCTCGATAAGGTCTCATCATTTTTCTGAACCGTTTGGCAAACAATACCATTTCCTCGTCATCGTCATCGTTATTCGAATCACTCTCATCTTTTGTGGATTTGAGAGCAACTCCAATGTTTTTCTTCTTCTCCTTCTCCTTTGGTGTCTCGTCAATCTTGTCAAGGTCCACCTCATCTTCGAGAATCATTTCATGAGTGAGGAGTGACCCAATTAGCTTTTCATTTGAAATGATCTCTCCATATGATTTGAGACCATTGACAATCGTTGAAAATCTATCCGTCATAGCTTTGATATCTTCATTTGGTTTCATCCTGAAATTTTCATAGCTATGCGTTAGAATACTAATTTTAGATTTCTTTACCTTATCGGTACCTTCATGAGTGACTTGAAGTTTGTCCCATATTTCTTTGGCGGTTGTACACGATGAAACTCTTCCGTATTCATCTTGTTCAAGAGCAAAAAAAATGATATGGATGGCTTTGGAGTTGAGCTGGAACATTCTTGTCTCTCCTTCACTCCACAACCTTGGATGAGTGAGAGCTTTGATGTATCCTTCTTCTACAGCATTCCATGCTCCCATGTCACTTGCTTGAATGAAGTACATCATTCTATTCTTCCAATAGGTATAGTTAGCTCCATTGAAGAAAGGAGGCTTGTTGACGGGCATCGAGTCGAGACCGGAGTCGAAGTTTGAAGCGGATGCCATTGATGACTTTGATTATCGATATAACTCTTCCCCAATCGACTCAATAGGCGATTAAACCTTTAAATGAGTTAGGCTCTGATACCAATTGTTGAGTTAATCGATTGACTGAATCGACCAAGAGGGGGGTGAATTGGCAATAAAAATTTGGTGGAAGCTTTTGCAGAAAATTGAAAGAAATTGCACAGCGATTTAGAGTGGTTCGACTTTATAAAACGAAGTCTACTTCCACTACCTTAGCTATCCACACTAAGAATTTTCCAATAAATTCACTAATTTGTTCTTCTTTTGAGGCCAAAGAGATAACCTTACAACTCCCTCAAGAATATACCCCAATTCTTGAGAACACTCTTTTCTCAAAGAGAAATACAAATTTGCAAACTTACAAGAAAAACCTCACAAGGCAAATATGTTAGCACAATTCTAGAACAAAGAAAGAACACTCAAGAATAAATACAATTGAGAACAATAAGTGTTCTTGAAAGCAAAATGAATATTGAATGAAAAATAGGCTTGAAATGCTCAAACTTGAGGTTTGATGCTTTCTATTTGATTCTCCTTGATTCTAATTGCTTGATGTTTCTTGTTATTGATCAATGGCTTCTAAACTTGTTTAAATACTCCTTGAATCAATTCTGAATGTTGGTGATAATTAGTGGAGTCAATAGAGCCGTTATTGTGTGAAAAAATTAATTTTCTGGGTTGGAGCGTCTTATGCATCGATGCATTACCATTATGCATCGGTGCATCAGTGTAAAATTTCAAATATTTTAACCGTTGGACTCCTAGTGCATCGGTGCACTAAGAGTGCATCGATGCATGAAGTGCATTCGATGTTTGAAAAATAGCCTGGTGCATCGATGCATGGATTGTGCATCGATGCATGGAATGCATTCGATGTTTCAATTTATTCATTGATGCATCGATGCATGGTATTGATGCATCGGTGCATGCCTTTGAAAATTTGATTTAAGGCTTGATTTTGGTTTAAAATACTTTGAAAAATTGTTTCAAAAATAGTTTAAGTACAAATCACAATTTTACACATTTAGTAAGGATTAAAATTGATCTTTAAAGACTTGGAGTAATAATTTGATATTCGATAAATTGAATCGAATATAAATTGTAAAATCATTTGTAAAAATCTTAAAATTCATTTAACTTAATTTGTTATATCGAAATATCAAAAATGTTTTTAACAGATAATAACTCGATTAAAGATAGATATTTGAAAGTATTGAATCATTCTTAAGCTAGTCGAAGATAACTTCTATTCTTGGAACTGGATATCGGTTCTTGATAGTGACCTTGTTTAGCTAGAGATAGTCAATGAAAAGACACACCGTACTATCAATTTTCTTTGCAAACAAGACATGTGCACCCTAGGGAGAAAAGCTAGGTTGAATAAAACCCTTATCTTGAAGATCTTGCAATTGCTTTTGTAGCTCTTTCCGTTCAAGTGACAATATTTGATATGATGTAATGGACACCAGATTTGTTCTTGGTTGGACTTCAATTCTGAACTCTACTTCTTGGATTGGAGGTAGACTAGGTAGTTTATCAGGAAAAACATCGACAAGCTCATAAACAACAAGTGTATCAATTAAGCCAAATTCAATTTGATATTCTAAGATCATAAAAGCAAAAAGACAGGTAGGCTTTTTATCAATTATGAGTATAAATTCTTTCCCTAAACCTTGGAGATACAATCTTGTGTTTTTGAAATTTACCCAAGCTTCGCGTTTGCTTAACCAATCTAAGTCAATATTAAATCAAACTCACACGATGGAAGAAGGTATAGATCGATAAAGAAGGGCACATTTCAAATAGTCAAGAAACAATCTCAACAAATCAAGCTAATGCTCCAAAATTCCTCCTAACGGGTTATATACAACAAGACTTATTTTAATAAGTTCAGGCTTTAATTTCAATTTTTCTATCAACTTTGAGCATACAAATGAACGTATAGATCTTGAGTCTATTAAAACATAAACAGGTATTGAGTTTAACTCGACGGTACATGTAATAACATTAAGAAATTCTTCAACCTCCTTTCCTTGAATATGATAATACGAGTATGGCTTCAAGATTCCTAGTTAGTGTGAGTAGAGGAATTCAAATGATTTGCCTTGCCTTTTGCCATGGTGGCTTGATTGGGCTATGTTAGGGCCTTTGTTTCGATTTGCATGATTACAACTTGCAAAAGAAGAATTTTTGTATGGGATTTTACTTCAATTTTGAGGACAATCCTGGATATAAAAGTCCAAGGCTCCACACAAGTAGTATAAGTTTTGTTGAGCCCTACATTGACTGAGATTATGTTTTTCACAAATTTTTTAGATAGTATATTGAACAACCTTCCCGGAATTCGCCGTACTATCCATAGAGACAATCGGAACTGCATGCCTAAAAACTGACGGAGGCTTCAGAATATAGTTGCTTTTCTGAGCAGAAATACAATTGGACGAGTTTTCCCAGTTGTGTTTGTACTTCTTGGACTACAAATGGGGTTTTTTGTCACTCATAGGTTGTTTATCATTCCAAGAACTGCCACTCTTGCGTTTCTCAGAAGCTTTCATCTTCGCCGATGTAGCGATAGCCTAGTTCAGGCTTTGGAAGTTATTGATATACATGGTAGTGAATATAAGACATAAATTGTCATTTAGTCTATCAATAATCATTCAACATTTATCGATCTCCTTTTTGATGTATTATGACTCGTACTGGCAATATTTGCTGAAGTCACTCATATACTGCTCAATGGGTCAGCCACCTTGTTTAAGGTACAAGAAACGCTTCCTACATTCAGTTAGATGATACTCACTAATATACTTCTTGTTTAACTCTTTTATAAAGAACTTCCAAGTAATAGATTCAACATGAGCAGCTATAATAGTGGTTTCCCACCAACCCAACATTTCTTGTGCCATTAAGGCCAGAACACACTAGAGTTTATGCTCATCTATTCATTGCAATTGCTTGGTCATAACTTTGGTGGTGTTCTCAAGCCAATACTCTGCCTTTTTGGGTTTATCTTCATTGTCAACAGTGAAAGTATATTCCCATTGTTGGGCCAGCTTGTCAAAAAAACCTTGTTAGGTATAATAGAGGAAGTAAAAAGTTGATCACGTGTAAGTTTAACTACAAGTTCATTGAACATCTTCTTCATGTTAAAGAGACGTTCTTGTTGGATTGAATTTACGGTACATTTCTCTGTTGATCAGGAACTTGGGGTCGTTGTTGAGCTTGTTGTGTAGGATTCCGATCCATCCCTACATTGTCTCCTTCATTTGAGGACCCCTCTGGACATTCACTGTCCCGAGCCATTCTTGTTTATGATATTCTATGACATAACAAGAAGGGAAATTTTATGTTAGAAAATAATACAAGTATGCTTTAATATAACTCTTAGGTGGCTCAACGTAATCGTATATGATACATGGGACTCGTTTTAGTCCAAGACTCGACCTAAAAAGCTCTGATTACAACTTAATTGTAACACTCCAAACTTGAATCTAGGATTAGAAGATTACCGAGATCAATAAGAAAGTACAAGATCATGAAATGTTGAATCAGACATATGCACCGGACATTACAATTGAAGAGCCATTTTATCAAATACAAGATTAATCAATTCTCAATCAGTTTAAATCAGTTTACTTATCAATTAATTCAATAGACCATGAATTCTAATTTAGCTAAGGTAGTTTCATTTAATTTCAATCTATAATTAATTTGGTTAATTACTAATATAAAACCACATGCATATCTAGGAATGTAATGAACTTAACATTTTATATCATCATTTCATAACTGACTAATATATTTACATTACAATAGAGACCCTTAGTGGCTTATACCAAATGACATACTATTAAGCTTTATACAATCCAAAGGAGCCATTGATGATATATACATTACGATTCTATTTCCTTCATAGATTATACTATGTCATTAATTTCTTAGGTACATTTCATAAACAACTTGATTACCCACCATATGCATGAGATTTGAAGCACTATACTCAAAGCTAAACCACCGACTAGTAGTATAAAGATAACAAAACAAGCCATACTTGTAAGCTTCCTTTGGGTTGATTAGCTATGGAGGTTGAGCTTCAAATACTCTGGAACATATGGTTTGGTAAAAAAATGGAACAAGAGTAATAAGTACTTAAAGTATATAGTGAGGTAACACTTAATTTCATTGATTCTTTACAATTTAATGATTTCCATAATCAACTAATATTTTGATTTCATGCAACTACTATATACTCTAATAGGATAGCATTCAATTTAAACAATCTACCTTATATAGCTTCAATTTCGAATATGGAGAAAGTACACAATCATATATTACCATTTATGCAACACACAATCTACATAACGTTTCGAATTAAGCAATTCAATATGTGTAGCAATTTGATTTGAATAATTCATGCATATAGAGGCACTCTTCTGATTTAATATTGACAATTAATTTAATCCTTGGTTTACACTTAAGTCTAGATAAGAAAGTCTTCAACCAACTATCGTTATTCACTTTAATTGCATATAACGTACCCTCCATTTGTCTCCAATAAGCACCATAGTGTTGGACCGTAGTCCCTTATACACAATTGAGCTTTATATTCTAAGGCATGCCCTTATATATTGGACTAACTATTAACCAAAGACTTGAATTTTATTTGCCAAGAAATCAATTTTCCATAACATAGCCATCAAGGATTCTTCCATGTCATGATTATACATTCAATTCCAAATTGATCATGGCAGCAAGCAACAATTTGTTCAATCAATATTTCAATTCAATTGAGTTTAATATTGCCAACATTCACTAATTCACAATTCGAGTTAGTTCAATCATGATAACATACAATGATTCACCATTCGACTCAATTCGATCATGGCAATAACAATAATTCACAATTCAATTCAACTCAATCTTGGCAGCATGCAATAATTTACAATTCGATTTAGTTTAATCATGGAAGCATGTAATAATTTAGAATTCAACTTAATTCAGTCATGGAAGCATTTCACAATTCAACTTAATTCGGTCATGGCGACATGCAATAATGGATAATTCAATTCAATTCAATTCAATCATGGCACTTAATAGATTTAAACTCTTTAATTAATCTTTTTTTCCCTTAATTTACGTTCCAATATTACGTAATTTCATTATTAGCATATTGATTTCATGAAAAATTGAACATATAAATAAAAATAAAGGGTGATTGGGACCTAATTCCCAACCCTAGCACTAACAATGCTCCAAGTTAGCCTTGAATTACTATTTATTTTTGACTAAATTTAGTGGATCCTCCCTAATTTCCTCCAGACACTTACTCAATTCCTTGCTCTATCAATTTATACACAACACAGGGAAGTCATTAGAATTAATACTATTGAAAACATTTTGATGTTTCAATATAACAAATTAAATTAAATGAATTTTAAGATTTCCCCATGAGAGGGTACCGATTCCCCCACGCTCTAAGCATAAATATTAATTATTTTCACACTTAAACGGCTCCAATAACTTCATTAATAATCCCCAACGTTCAGAAGTGATTAAAGGTGTATTTAAACAAGCTCAGAAGCCATTGATCGACAACAAGAAACAACAAGAAACTAGAATCAAGAGAGAATCAAAGAGAAAGCATCAAACCTCAAATTTGAGCATTTCAAGCTTATTTTTCATTCAATATTCATTTTGCTTTCAAGAACACTACTTGTACTCAATTGTATTCATTCTTGAGTGTTCTTTTCTTTGTTCTAGAATTGTGCAAACAATCTACCTTGTGAGGATTTCCTTGTAAGTTTGCAAATTTGTATTGTTCTCTTTGGGAGAGAGTGTTCTCAAGAATTTGGGGTATAATTCTTGAGGGTTTGTAAGGTTACTCTTTGTCCTCAAAAGAAAGACAAATTAGTGAATTTGTGGAAAATCCTTAGTGTGGATAGCTAAGGTAGTGGACGTAGACTTTGGTTGAGAAAGTCGAACCACTCTAAATCGTTGTGCAATTACTTTCAATTTTCTGCAAAAGCTTCCACCAAATTCTTAATTGCCAATTCACCCTGCTCTTGGCCGATTCTGTCAATCGATTAACTCAACAATTGGCAATTGAGCCTAACTCATTTAAAGGTTTAATCGCCTCTTGATTCGATTCGGGAAGAGTTACATCGATAATCAAAGTCATCAATGACCTCCACTTCAAACTTCGACTCCGGTCTCGATTCGATGCTCGTCAACAAGCCTCCTTTCTTCAATGGGGCTAACTATGCCTATTGGAAAAATAGGATGATGTAATTCATTCAAGCAAGTGATATGGGAGCATGGAATGTTGTAGAAGACGGATATATCAAGCCTCTTACTCATCCAAGAATATGGAGTGAAGGAGAGACAAGATTGTTCCAGCTCAACTCTAAAGCCATTCATATCATATTTTGTGCTCTTGGACCAGATTAATACGGAAGAGTTTCATCTTGTAAAACCGCCAAAGAAATATAGGACAAGCTTCAAGTCACTCATGAAGGTACCGATGAGGTAAAAAAATCTAAAATCAGTATTCTAACGCATAACTATGAAAATTTCAGGATAAAACCAAATGAAGATATCAAAGCTATGTCGGATAGATTCTCAACAATTGTCAATGGTCTCAAATCATATGGAGAGATCATTTCAAATGAAAAGCTTGTGAGGAAATTAGTTTACTCCCTTCTAAAATAATGGCAATCAAAGAAAACGACAATCATCGAGTTTAAGGACCTAACATCCTTAACTCTTGAAGAACTAATCAGTTCCCTCCTCACTCATGAAATGATGCTTGAAGATGAGGTATACCTCGATAAGATTGACGAGACACTAAAGGAGAAGGAGAAGAAGAAAAACATTGGAGTTGCTCTCAAATCCACAAAAGATGAAAGTGATTCGAATGAAGATGACGATGACGAGGAAATGGCATTGTTTGCCAAACGACTCAGAAAAATGATGAGACCTTACCGAGGAATAAAATTCAAACAAAATGAAGGCCTAAAAAATGAACCAAAAGAGAAGGACCCGATCATTCGCCATGAATGCAAAAAGTTGGGGTATGTCAAATATGATTGCCCACAATTGAAGAGAAAGTGTCAATCAAAGAATAAGAACAAGGCTCATGTGGCTACATGGAGCGATGAAGAAGGTTCTGATGAAGAGGAACAAGAAGTAGCAAACTTGTGCTTGATGGCATTTGGGAAGATTCTAAGGAAACCTCTAACTCATCTGATTTTGATGATTTATCCTATGATGAGCTATTAGAGGAATATAATGGGTTGGCTTCAGATTATGAGCAATTGTTTTTAAAATATAAAAATGATGTTTCAAAATTGAAAAATGAAAACAAACTCATATTCAAAACCAACAACGATCTTGAAAGTAAAATCAAAGATTTGCAAATCAAACTAGAAGAGTTTAAAAAGGAAATTTTGGATTTGCAAAATTTACTTTCAAAGGTCAATGATGACCATCACAATAAAATTGATGATCTTAAAACTTCTTTTGATAAAGTTGGAACAAAGATTTTTGAAAAAGGAGAAAATTCAAAATCCAACTTTGTTAGAAAATATTTTAAAAACTACAATCATAGTGGTCCCCAAAGAACCTATAATGGAAAAATCGCTAGAAGTATGTGGGTTCCTAAAGAACTCATTACTACCAAATATAAAGATATCCTACACAAATGGATACCTAAGGGGACTAGGATTTTGGAAACTAATGAATATGGACCCAAAAGAATTTTGGTACCAAAAATCAAAAATTAATCTATGTTTGTAGGTAAATGAGCATTGCTACAAGGCACGAGAAACAAATTCAAATTCATGGTACCTTGATAGTGGATGCTCGATACACATGATCGGGGACAAAAACCGGTTCATAAAGCTTAACGCTAAAAATGGAGGAGAAGTGACTTTTGTTGATAATTCAAAAGGTCACATTGAAGGTATAGGTACAATAGGTAATACCTCTTCCATACAAATTAAAAATGTTTCATATGTGAATGGATTAAAGCATAATCTTTTGAGTATTAGTCAATTTTGTGATAAAGGGTTCAATGTCATGTTTGAAACTAATGGTTGTAAAGTTATTGAAATTGCATCTAATCGGATTATCCTTATTAGTCATAGAATAGGAAATATTTACATGGTGCATTTATATTCTATTAATGTGACTAGTTTATGCCTAGTTGCAAAAGATGAGCATGATAGTTGGTTATGGCATAGGAGACTAGGACATGCTAGCATGAGTGTTTTGCAACGGTTAGTTCAAGGATAATTGGTTCAAGGGCTGGCTAAACTAAAATTGATAATGATAAAATCTGTGATGCTTTTGCTAAAGGAAAATAAAAGCGAGTTTCTTTTAAATCCATTAATGATGTGTCAACTAGTAGAGTATTACAATTGATCCACTTAGATCTTTTTGGGTCATCTAGAACTACTAGCTTGGGTGGAAAACAATATGCATTTGTCTTGGTAGATGACTATTCTAGATATACTTGGGTTCTATTCTTAAGTACTAAAGATGAGGCATTAGAAAAATTCATCACGTTTTCAAAAGTAATCCAAAACGAAAAAGGTTACTCTATAACTAGTGTTAGGAGTGATCATGGAACTGAGTTTGAAAATCTTGGATCTACTGAGTTTTGTAATTCTAAAGGTATTAGCAATAATTTTTCATCACCTAGAACCCCTCAACAAAATGGAGTTATTGAGAGGGAAAATCGAACTTTAGAAGAAATGGCTAGAACCATGCTTTGTGAAAACAATTTGCCAAAGTATTTTTGGGCGGAAGCCACAAATACCCCTTGTTATGTTATTAATCGAGTAATGATTACGCCTATTTTAAAGAAAACTCCATATAAACTTTTATAAAAATAAAAAGTCTAACATTAGTTATTTTCATCCTTTTGGATGTAAGTGTTTTGTTTTAAACAACGGTAAAGACAATCTTGGCAAATTTGATGCTAAAAGTGATGAAGGAATTTTTATGGGTTATTCCTTAAATTCTAAAGCTTATCGAGTATTTAATAAAAGAACTTCGGTTGTAGAAGTGTCTATATATGTTGTTTTCGATGATAATCTCCTTCCGAGGAAGGATTCTTGTTTGAATGATGATGAAGGTATTATAAATACAAATGACGTTAGTGTTGAGTTAATCGATTGATAGAATCGACCAAGAGGGAGGTGAATTTGCAATTAAAATTTTGTGGAAGCTTTTGCAGAAAATTGAAAGTAATTGCACATCGATTAAGAGTGGTTTGACTTTCTCAATCAAAGTCTACGTCCACTACCTTAGCTATCCACACTAAGGATTTTCTAACAAATTAACTAATTTGTTCTTTCTTTTGAGGCCAAAGAGATAACCTTACAACACCCTCAAGAATATACTCCAATTCTTGAGAACACTCTTTCCCAAAGAGAAGATTACAAATTTGAAAACTTACAAGGAAATCTTTATAAGGTAGATTGTTTGCACAATTCTAGAACAAAGAAAAGAACACTCAAGACTGAATACAATTGAGTACAAGTAGTGTTCTTGAAAGCAAAATGAATATTGAATGAAAAACAGGCTTGAAATGCACAAACTTGAGGTTTGATGCTTTCTCTTTGATTCTCTCTTGATTCTAGTTGCTTGATGTTTCTTGTTGTTGATCAATGGCTTCTAAGCTTGTTTAAATACACCTTGAATCAATTTTGAACGTTGGGGATCATTAATGAAGTTATTGGAGCCATTTAAGTGTGAAAACAATTAATATTTCTGCTTGGAGCATGGGGGAATCGGTTCCCTAAGTGTAAAATTCAAATATTTCGACCGCTGAATAGTGGGAGGCATCGATACCCCTGGGAGGAATCGGTTCCCTCCGAGCATACTGGAATTTCTCTGAGCAAAAACATTTAGGGGGAATCGGTACCCCCTTGGGGGGAATCGATTACCTCTAGACAAACTGTAAATTTTGGCTTTAAAATGGTTCGAAATACTTTGTAAAGTTGTTTTGAAATTATTTTAAGATTAAAACTTAATTTTACACCTTAGTAAGGATTTAAAATGAACTTTGAAATACTTTAAGTAATAATTTGATATTCGATTTAATATATCGAATATGCTTAGAAAAGCCATTTTTAAAATTAAAATTCTTTTAATTTAATTTTTTATATCGAAACATCAAAATGTTTTCAACAATCTCCCCCTTTTTGATATAAAAAACATTTTAAGATTTTCTAATTTGAAAATGAATTTTGATTTTGAAAAATACACTACTCCCCCTTACTTTAACACTTTCTACCCCTTTTTGTTAAATCAAAAAGACCCTATAAAAACGTTTTAAACAAGAATTCTGAAAAACGTAAGCCAATTGATTTATTAATATAAAGCTTAAGCTGCTAAGATCACAATCAAAAGAGAGGTTATCCATTAGTTTCATAATCAATATTCATAAACATGTAATGGATAATTGGTCATATATGTCTAAAGATGCAAAATAAACACAAAATCCTAATCAAATGTATTAAACATAAGTTCGAACAACCAAAAATAAACAATCCAAAAGAATTCAAAATGTTTTAACAATAATGCAGATATCCAAGTTCAATCCAAACAAGCAAAGCAAAGATCAATGTTCAAGCATCTGTAGGAGGATCGGGAGGAGGGAAATGAGCTCGCATACCTGCCATTTCATGAGTGAGTGCATCAATACGAGCATTGGTTACTTCATTGTTTGCACGAATCTCCTAGAGATTTTCCAATTGTTGAGCTTCCATAGTCGAGAAGTGAGATTCTATGGAAGTGAAGCGAGAATCCAAGGATGCATAACGGAAATCAAATGTCTCTATAAATGATTGAAAATATGGAGGCACTTGATCTTCTTGCTGAGCTTGCTCCTCGTGCTGCTCTGGCTCATCGTCGGCTTCGTCAATATCTTACATTAATTGTTCAAGCTCGGGATCGTCGTCAGCTTCTGGTGGAGCTTGTGAAGAACTAGCTCCCAGAGTATTCTCAGAAGATTGAACTCATTCATCGGTTTCTTTATTCTTTATCCATCCCGCTCTCATTAAGGAAAGAAGATTAATTTGTTTCTTGAGAGGAAAGATGACATCTAGACCAACTCTAACCCCGATTTTAGAAAATAGATTACTCAGAATGCAACCGTAAACTAGAGATGAATAGAGTTTCTTATTAAGAACAAGATTTATGGTTTCAACAATTTCAGCAAAAATAATATGAGGTAGGTTTATTTTAATATTGTTTTGGAAACAAAGTAACCACCAAAGATCCAAGGCTTTAAGAGTTGAGTAACGACCTCCGAATGGTCGAAACCACCAAGAAATCATTAGATGAAGAAAACGATCATGAAGATCTAAGACACTCGCACTATCCCTTCTTTTATAACAAGAACCTAAAAACTGTTTTTCATTTGGTATACCATCATTATCTAATCCTAATTCATTGGCTATGTAAGCCGAGTCAAGATGGAAGAATTGTCCTATGAGATAGGAATGAACTCCTATGGTTTTGGTTTGA
This sequence comes from Hibiscus syriacus, assembly GCF_006381635.1. NCBI lineage: Eukaryota > Viridiplantae > Streptophyta > Magnoliopsida > Malvales > Malvaceae > Hibiscus > Hibiscus syriacus. The sequence goes on along the minus strand of NW_024062535.1, from coordinate 2,085,112 downwards.
GCTCAGTTTTTAATACAAACGGCATTAGAATAGAAGATGTGAACAAGTTGATGGTAAACTATAGGTTCAAGGTCACAAAGTTTATCAAATTTCCACTCTTGTAAAAGAGGAAGATATCTAAAATTGATATCTATCATAGCTTGAAGAGAAGGGATACGTTCTTCTCTAATTTTGTAAGAGTCAAAATATTGATAATACAAAAAATGATGATTTCTAGGACCAGGATGATTGAAGCACGAGTTTTGGATAGTCATATTAGGATCAATGGGATTAGGAATAGGAGGATGATTTGGAGGTGGATTTGGTTGTTGGTTTGAATGACTAGATGAAGACCTAGAACGTTTAGGATTTGACATGGTTTAAGAAAATCGGAATAGAATGAATAACCTGCAATTAAAAAACACATGTATGCAATGTAATCAATCCCAAATCTCAATTCAGTCCTCAATATTTCAAGGTTCTCTAAACTAATCATAAAGGGCAAAGGTTTTGAAAAATAAGGTTTTGAAAATCAATATATGTATAGTTTTCATACAACAACATAATTCAATCAAAACACAATAATTTGAAAAACAAATTTTTTTATTTCGAAAATTTCAAAGAATTTTGGAAAAATTCTTGTTTTTTTTATGAAATTAGTTGTAATATCTAGTTTCTAATCACTAAACAATTAATGCCCAATCACTATTTCAATCTAGAACTAATTAAAACTAGTTCTATGTTCAAAATTTGATAAAATAGAAGTTCTAGAAAAATACCTTGAAGATTTTTGGATTTTGTGAGAATGTGATGATTTTTTGTACTAATTTGATGATTCCAACTTGTTTAGAATATGATATTTGAAGTAATTTCGATAAGAAACGTTGTTTTTGAATCAAAGTGATGATTTGGGGAGAGAGAGGAGGAGAATGGTGTGAAGATAATGAAGAGAGGGTTTGAGCAAATATTGGGTTCTACCCATGTTAAAACCAGAACCCCAGGGGGTATCGATTCCCCTAGGGGGAATCGGTTCCCCTTCAAAGGAGGAATCGGTTCCCCTTCAAGGGGATATCGATTCCCTCTGCCCTATAATTCAAAAATCTGTATTTTAAACACTCAAAATGCTAAATTAATCTTCTTTAGTGGTATTGGCAACTCATATATCAAAAATTAATTATGTTCAATTAATCAAATTAGTCCTTAAACTACATTTGAACATAAAGTTAATTTTTCATCAAGAATCATAAACTCCCCTAACTAATAGCAATGAATGTAATCAAAAATTACTATTATAAGCATTTTTCATTTATTGTTTAAAATGCTAAAATTATTTTTTAAACACTTAGTGAATATAGGTCAGTTAAACCTAACTCTCTCCTAAGTGTTAAAAAACGTTCCTTGTCTAAAGGTTTTGTAAAGGTATCCTCTAATTGATGCAAAGTATCAACAAATTCTAGAACTACATATTCCTTAGTGACATGGTCTCTAATGAAGGGATGTCATATTTCAATGTGCTTAGTTCTAGAGTGTTGGATGGGATTTTTAGTGAGACAAATAGCACTAGTATTGTCACACTTGATAGAAATGGTACCTACTTCAATTCCATAATCAAAAAGTTGTTGTTTCATCCATAAAACTTGTGCACAACAATTACCATCTTAAATGTATTCCGCTTCAGTGGTAGATAATGCAACATAATTTTATTTCTTTGAAAACCAAAAAATCAACATATTTTCAAGGAATTGGCAAGTACCGGAGGTGCTTTTCCTATCTAATTTGCATCCTCCATAATCATCATCAGAAAAGGCATGCAAGCTAAAGCTAGAGTCTCTAGGATACCAAAGTCCTAAACTAGGAGTGTCCTTAAGGTATCTAAAGATTCTCTTAACAGCTAGTAAATGTGATTCCTTAGGGCATGATTAAAATCTAGCACATAAGCAAACACTAAACATAATGTCCGGTCTACTTACAGTTAGATAAAGTAAAGATCCAATTATTGACCTATATAATTTAACATCTACACATTTACCTCCTTCATCTAAGTCAAGCTTTGTTGAAGAGCTCATTGGAGTGTCATGAGGCTTGCCATTTTCTAGTCCAAATTTGTTGAGCATATCTTTGACGTACTTAGCTTGATTGATGAAGATGCCATATTTTCTTTGCTTGATTTAGAGTCCAAGAAAATTGAGAGCTCCCCCATCATGCTCATTTTGAATTCACTTTGCATTAGCTTAGAAAATTCTTGGCAAAGAACATCATTAGTAGAACCAAATATTATATCATCAACATAAATTTGAACTACTAATAAATCATTACCTTTATGCTTTAAAAACAATGTAGGGTCAACTTTCCCTTTTGAAAAACCTTTGTCAATTAAAAAATTTGACAATCTTTCATACCAAGCTCTAGGAGCTTGTTTTAAACCATAAAGTGCTTTTGTCAATTTAAGAACATGATCTGGAAATTTTGAATCTTCAAAACCTGGAGGTTGTTTCACATACACTTCTTCTTTTATAAAACCATTTAAAAATGTAGTATTAACATCCATTTGATATAATTTAAATTCATGAAAACATGCAAATGCTAATAACATTCTAATTGCTTCCATCCTAGCTACGGGAGCATATGTTTCATCATAGTCTATGCCCTCTTCTTGAGTATACCATTGAGCAACAAGTCTAGCCTTGTTTCTCACTATATTACCACTCTCATCAATCTTATTCCTAAATACCCATCTAGTACCTACAGTAGATTTATTACTAGGCCTTTCAACTAATGTTAATACTTTACTTCTCTCAAATTGATTTAACTCTTCTTCCATAGCCATAATCCAATGTTCATCATTTAATTCTTCTTTAATATTATTATGCTCTATGCATGAAAAAAATGTAACATAATTACAAATATTTCTAAGAGAAGATCGAGTTGTTACCCCTTTGGATGGATCACCTATAATCTCACCATCCTTGACATAGTTGTACTCTCTTGGATAAGATACTTCCCTTTCTTCAATGGTTGGATTCTCGAGAGGATCATGAGTTTTCTCATCTTTTGTTTCTTCCTTTGATGATGATTCTCCAACGTCATGTCTAACATCATTTGTATTTATAATACCTACATCATCATTAACACAAGAATCCTTACTCGGAAGGAGATTTTCATCGAAAACAACATGTATAGACTCTTCTACAACTAAAATTCTATTATTAAATACTCGATAATCTTTAGAATTTAAGGAATAACCCAGAAAAATTCCTTCATCACTTTTAGCATCAAATTTGCCAAGGTTTTCTTTACTGTTGTTTAAAACAAAACATTTACATCCAAAAGGATGAAAATAGCTAATGTTAGGCTTTTATTTTTGAAAATTTCATATGGAGTTTTCTTTAAAATTGTCTTAATCATTATTCGATTTACAACATAACAAGCGGTATTTGTGTCTTCCGCCCAAAAATATTTTGGCAAATTATTTTCACAAATCATTGTTCTAGCCATTTCTTCTAAAGTTCGATTTTTCCTCTCAACAACTCCATTTTGTTGAGGGGTTCTAGGTGCTGAAAAATTATGGTTAATACCATTAGAATTACAAAACTCATTAAATCCAAGATTTTCAAATTCAGTGCCATGATCACTTCTAACACTAGTGATATAGTAACCTTTTTCATTTTGGATTACTTTTGAAAATATGATGAAATTTTCTAATGCTTCATCTTTAGTACTTAAGAATAAAACCCAAGTATATCTAGAATACTCATCTACCAAGACAAATGCATATTGTTTTCCACCCAAGCTAGTAGTCCTAGTTGGCCCAAAAAGATCTATATGGATCAATTGTAATACTCTACTAGTTGACACATCATTAATGGATTTAAAAGAAACTCGCTTTTGTTTTCCTTTAGCACAAGCATCACAGATTTTATCATTATCAAATTTTAGTTTAGGCAGCCCTCAAACCAATTCTCCTTGAACTAACCATTGCAAAACACTCATGCTAACATGTCCTAGTCTCCTATGCCATAACCATATATCATGCTCATCCTTAGCAACTAGGCACAAATTAGTCATATCAATAGAATCTAAATGCACCATGTATATGTTTCCTATTCTATGACCAACAAGCATAATCTGATTAGATGCAATGCCAATGACTTTACAACCATTAATTTCAAACATGACATTAAATCCCTTATGGCATAATTGACTAATTCTCAATAGATTATGCTTTAATCCATTCACATATGACACATTTTTTAATTTGTATGGAAGAGGTACTACTTATAGTACCAATACCTTCAATGTGACCTTTTGAATTATCACCAAAAGTCACTTCTCCTTTATTTTTGGTGTTAATCTCTATAAACCGGCTTTTGTCTCCGGTCATGTGTCTCGAGCATCCACTATCAAGGTACCATGAATTTGGATTTGTTTCCCATGCCTTGTAACAAAGCTCCTTTTCCTACAAACATAGATTAATTTCTAATTATTGGTACCCAAATTCTTTTGGGTCCATATTCATTAGTTTCTAAAATCCTTGCCCCCTTTGGTATCCATTTATGAAGGACATCCTTATCTTTAGTAGTAATGAATTCTTTAGTAACCTATATACTCCTAACAATTTTACCATTCAAGGTTCGTTGAGGACTTCTATGATTGTAGCTTCTAAAACTTTTCTTAACAAAGTTGGATTTTGAATTCTCACCTTTTTCAAAACTTTTTGTTCTAACCTTATTAAAAGAAGTTTTAAGATCATCCATCTTCTTTTGATGATCATCACGAACTTTTGAAAGTAAGTAATGCAAATCAATATTTTTCTTTTCAAAATCATTAATTTTGATTTGCAATTCTTTGATCTTACTTTCAAGCTCATTGTTGGTCTTGGATATAAGACTATTTTCATTTTTCAATTTTGAAATATCATTTTTGTATTTTGAAAATAGAGTCTTACAATCTGAAGCTAACCCATTATAATCCTCTAATAACTCATCATAAGATAATTCATCCAAATCGAATGAGTTAGAGGTTACCTTAGAATCTTCCCCGATAGCCATCAAGCACAAGTTTGCAACTTGTTCCTCTTCATCAGAACCTTCTTCATCGCTCCATGTAGCTACATGAGCCTTGTGCTTCATTTTGGATTGACCCTTTTTCTTTAATTGTGGGCAATCATATTTGACATACCCCGGCTTTTTGCATTCATAGCAAATGATCGGGTCTTTCTCCTTCGATTCAGTTTTGAAGCCTTCACGACGTTTGAATTTTCTTCCTCGGTTGGGCATCATCAACTTTTTGAATCATTTGGCAAATAATACCATTTCCTCGTCATCATCATCGTTATTCAAATCACTCTCATCTTTTGTGGATTTGAGAGCAACTCTAATGTTTTCTTCTTCTCTTATCATTTGGTGTCTCGTCAATCTTAACGAGGTCCACTTCATCTTCAAGCATCATTTCATTAGTGAGAAGGGAACTGATTAGTTCTTCAAGAGTTAAGGACGTTAGGTCCTTAGACTCGATGATTGTCGTCTTCTTTGATTGCCACGTTTTGGAAGGGAGTAGACTAACTTCCTCACAAGCTTTTCATTTGGAATGATCTATCCATATGATTTGAGACCATTGACAATAGTTGAAAATCTATCCGTCATAGTTTTGATATCTTCATTTGGTTTCATCCTGAAATTTTCATAGCTATGCGTTAGAATACTAATTTTAGATTTCGTTACCTAATTGGTACCTTTATGAGTGACTTGAAGTTTGTTCCATATTTCTTTGGCGGTTGTACAAGATGAAACTCTTCCGTATTCAACTATTCCAAGAGCATAAAATATGATATGGATGGCTTTGGAGTTGAGCTAGAACATTCTTGTCTCTCCTTCACTACACAATCTTGGATGATTGAGAGACTTGATGTATCATTCTTCTATGACATTCCATTCTCCCAAGTCACTTGCTTGAATGAAGTACATCATCCTATTTTTCCAATAGGTATAGTTAGCCCCGTTGAAGAAAGGAGGCTTGTTGACGGGCATCGAATCGAGACCGGAGTCGAAGTTTGAAGTAGAGGCCATTGATGACTTTGATTATTGATGTACCTCTTCCCGAATCGACTCAAGATGTAATTAAACCTTCAAATGAGTTAGGCTCTAATGCAAATTGTTGAGTTAATCGATTGACGGAATCGGCCAAGAGAGGGGTGAATTGGCAATAAAATTTTGTGGAAGCTTTTGCAGAAAATTAAAAGTAATTGCACAGTGATTTAGAGTGGTTCGACTTTCTCAAACAAAGTCTACGTCCACTACCTTAGCTATCCACACTAAGGATTTTCCAATAAATTCACTAATTTGTTCTTTCTTTTGAAGCCAAAGAGATAACCTTACAACACCCTCAAGAATATACCCCAATTCTTAGGAACACTCTTTCCCAATGAGAAGATTACAAATTTGAAAACTTACAAGGAAATCTTCACAAGGTAGATTGTTTGCACAATTCTAGAACAAAGAAAAGAACACTCAAGACTGAATACAATTGAGTACAAGTAGTGTTCTTGAAAGCAAAATGAATATTGAATGAAAAATAGGCTTGAAATTCACAAACTTGAGGTTTGATTCTTTCTCTTTGATTCTCTCTTGATTCTAGTTGCTTGATGTTTCTTGTTGTTGATCAATGGCTTCTAAGCTTGTTTAAATACACCTTGAATCACTTCTGAACGTTGGGGGATCATTAATGAAGTTATTGTAGTCGTTTATGTGTGAAAACAATTAATATTTCTGCTTGGAGCGTGGGGGAAACGGTTTCCCCTCATAGGGAATCGGTTCCCAAAGTGTAAAATTCAAATATTTTGACCGTTGAACAGTGGGGGAATAGATACCCCTGGGGGGAATCGGTTCCCTCCGAGCATACAGGAATTTCTCAGAGAAAAACCATTCAGGGGGAATCGGTATCTCCTTGGGGGGGAATCGGTTCCCTCTGGACAAACTGTAATTTTTGGATTTAAAACGGTTCGAAATACTTTGTAAAATTGTTTTGAAATTATTTTAAGATTAAAACTTATGTTTTACACTTTAGTAAGGATTTAAAATGAACTTTGAAATACTTTGAGTAATATTTTGATATTCGATTTAATATATCGAATATGCTTAGAAAAATCATTTTCAAAATTAAAATTCTTTTAATTTAATTTGTTATATCGAAATATAAAAATGTTTTCAACAGTTATACATGACGTTGGAGAATCATCATCAAAGAAAGAAACGAAAGATGAGGAAACTCATGATCCTCTCGAGAATCCAACCATTGAAGAAAGGGAAGTATCTTATCCAAGAGAGTATAACTTTGTCAAGGATGGTGAGATTATAGGTGATCCATCCAAAGGGGTAACAACTCGATCTTCTCTTAGAAATATTTGTAATTATGTTGCATTTATCTCATGCATAGAGCCTAAGAATATTAAAGAAGCATTAAATTATGAACATTGGAGTATGGCTATCCAAGAAGAGCTAAATCAATTTGAGAGAAGTAAAGTATAAACATTAGTTGAAAGGCCTAGTAATAAATATACTGTAGGTACTAGATGGGTATTTAGGAATACGCTTGATGAGAGTGGTAATATAGTGAGAAACAAGGCTAGACTTGTTGCTCAAGGGTATACTCAAGAAGAGAAAATAGACTATGATGAAACATACGCTCCCGTAGATAGGATGGAAGCAATTAGAATGTTATTAGCATTTGCATATTTTCATGAATTTAAATTATATCAAATGGATGCTAAAAGTGTATTTTTAAATGGTTTTATAAAAGAAGAAGTGTATGTGGAACAACCTCCAGGTTTTGAAGATTCAAAATTTTCGGATCATGTTTTTAAATTGACAAAAGCACTTTATGGTTTAAAACAAGCTCCTAGAGCTTGGTATGAAAGATTGTCAAACTTTTTAATTGAAAAAGATTTTTCAAAAGGGAAGGTTGACACTACATTGTTTTTAAAGCATAATGGTAAAGATTTATTAGTAGTTCAAATTTATGTTGATAATATAATATTTGGTTCTACTAATGATGTTCTTTGCCAAGAATTTTCTAAGCTAATGCAAAGCTAATTCGAAAAGAGCATGATGGGGGAGCTCTCATTTTTCTTGGGACTCCAAATCAAGCAAAGAAAAGATGGCATCTTCATCAATCAAGCTAAGTACGTCAAAGATATCCTCAAGAAATTTGGACTGGAAAATGGAAAGCCTCATGACACTCCATTGAGCTCTTCAACAAAGCTTGATTTAGATGAAGGAGATGTTAAATTATATAGGACAATGATTGGATCTTTACTTTATCTAACTACAAGCAGATCAGACATTATGTTTAGTGTTTGCTTATGTGCTAGATTTCAATCATGCCCTAAGGAATCACATTTACTAGCTGTTAAGAGAATCTTTAGATACCTTAAGGACACTCCTAGTTTAGGACTTTGATATCCTAGATACTCTAGCTTTAGCTTGCATGCCTTTTCTGATGCAGATTATGGAGGATGCAAATTAGATAGTAAAAGCACCTCTGGTACATGCCAATTCCTTGGAAATATGTTGATTTCTTGGTTTTCAAAAAACAAAATTGTGTTGTATTATCTACCACTGAAGCGGAATACATTTCAGCCGGTAGTTGTTTTGCACAAGTTTTATGGATGAAACAACAACTTTTTGATTATGGAATTGAAGTAGGTACTATTCTTATCAAGTGTGACAATACAAGTGCTCTTTTTCTATCTAAAAATCTCATTCAACACTCTATAACTAAGCACAATGAAATAAGACATCACTTCATTAGAGACCATGTCACTAAGGAAGATGTAGTTCTAGAATTTGTTGATACTTTGCATCAATTAGAGGATATCTTTACAAAGCCTTTAGACAAGGAAAGATTTTGGACACTTAGGAGAGAATTTGGTTTGACCAACCTATCTTCACTTAGTGTTTAAAATAATTTTAGCACTTTTAAGAATAAATGAAAAATGCATATAATAGTAATTTTTTGATTACATTCGTTGCTTTTTGTTAGGGGGAGTTTTTGATTTTTGGTGAAAATTAACTTTATGTTCAAATGTTTTTTAATGATAAATTTGATTGATTGAACATGATTAATTTTCAATATATGAGTTACCAATACCACTAGAGAAAATTAATTTTGCATTTTGAGTATTTAAAAATCAGATTTTAGCATTTTAGTGCAGAGGGAATCGATACCCCCTTGAAGGGGAACCGATTCCCCCCATTGAAGGGGAACCGATTCCCCCTGTAGGGGAATCGATACCCCCTAGGGTCCTGGTTTTTAACACAGGCAGAACACCTAAAAACTCAAACCCTCTCTTCTTCTCTTCACGCCGTTTCTCCTCTCTACGCTCACCCTATCTCCATATTTCATCAAAACATCATTTTTAATCAAAATTATATTCAAATATCATCTCCTAAACCTGTTAGAATCATAAAAAACGTGCAAACTTCATCTAATCTCACTCAAATCCGAAATTCTTCAAGGTATTTCTCTAAAATCTCTATTTCATCAATTTTTTATTTTAAAACTAGTTTTAATTAGTTATAGGTTGAACTTTAGACCGGGCATTGATTGTTTAGTGATTAGAAAATAGATTTACAACTAATTTCATCAAAAACACAATAATTTTCCAAAATTCTTTGAAATTTTCGAAATAAAAAAATTTGTTTTTCAAATTATTGTGTTTTGATTGAATTACGTTGTTGTTATGAAAACTATATATATATTGATTTTCAAAACCTTATTTTTCAATAAATTTTTCAAAAACTTTGCCTATTAGGATTGGTTTAGAGAACCTTAAAATATTGAGGACTCAATTGAGTTTTGGGATTGATTATTTTGCATACATATGTTTTTTTTTAATAAAAGTTATTTTCCATTCCGATTATCTTAAACCATGTCTCATAAACTTTCTAGGGCCTCCTCTAGTCGTTCTAGCCAACCTCCAAACTCAACTCCAAATCGTCCACCTATCCCATAAATTCCTATTCATAATCCCGATGATCCAAACGTAACCATTCACAATTCTTGTTTCAATGAACCCGGTCGTAAACAAAATCTCTACTATAGGTTTTGTCAATACTTTGAGTCCTACAAAATCCAGGAAGAACGTATCCCATCTCTTCAAGCCATGCTAGACATCAATTTTCGTCATCTTCGTACTCTTCATGAGTGGAAATTTTACAAACTCTTCGAGCTTGAACCAATTGTCTACCATCAACTTGTTCGTATCTTCTACTCTAATGTCATTTGCATTAAAAACCGAGAGGAAACCTTAACCATAGGGATCCAATCCTATCTTCTGGGACAATTCTTTCATCTTGACTCGGAATCCATTGCCAAAGCATTAGGATTAGATAATGAAGGGTTAGACAATGAAAAACGTACGGTAGAATCTCAGTATAAACGAAGGGATAGTGCAAGTATTCTAGACGTTCATGACCATATTCTTCACCTAATAATCACTTGGTGGTTTCGACCATCCGGGGTTTGTTACTCTACTCTTCGTGCCTTAGATCTATTTTGGCTTTATTATGTCCAAACTAATCACAAAATTAACCTTCCATAGATTATTTTTGCTGAACTTATCGAAGCCGTAAATCTTATTCCCAATAAGAAATTGTGTTCTTCTTTAGTTTACGGTTGTATTCTTAGTAATCTATTTAAGAAGGCTGGGCTTAGACTTGGTCTTGATGATTCCTTTCCCCTCAAAAACCAAATCAATCTATTCTCTTTAACTAAATCGGGATGGAAGATCAATGAAGAAACTAGTCTTTGGGTTCGTACCGATGAGCAACCGCATGAAGTTGACGACTCCGACAATGAACCAGAACAGCACGAGGAACAAGCACATCTAGAGGATCAAATGCCTTCATACTTTCGATCCTTTATGGAGACATTCGATTTCCGATATGCTTCCATGGATTCTCGCTTCACTTCCATAGAATCTCATTTGTCCACAATGGAAATTCTCTGGGAGATGCGTACAAACAATGCTTCTATGAATGAACGCATTGATGTACTCTCACATGAGAAGGCCGCTAATGCGAGCTCATTTTCCTCCTCCCGATCCTCCTACGGATGCTTGATTATGTGTTATGCTTTAGTACTTTGAACATAAAGCTTATTGTTTTTACTTTGGTTGTTGGATATTTGAACTAATTTGATAAATTATGGATGTTTCAACTTATATTTCTATATATTTGGTTTGGTTAAATTTATTCATTATTGAATCATTTACATCATTTAGATATATGACCAATTTTGCCATGTCACATTGATTATGAATATTGATTATGAAACTAATGGCTAACGATTCTCTTGATTGTGATCTTAGCAACTTAAGCTATTTATCTATATATAATAAGTTGGCTGAATGATTTCAAAACCTTGCTTAAAATCTTTTAAAAGTCTTTTTGATTTAACAAAAAGAATGAGAAATGTTAAAAATGTTTTAAAGGGGAGAAGTGTTAGAGTAAGGGGGAGTAATTTCAAAATTGATTTCAAAATAAAATCTTAAAATTACTAAAATGTTTTGTTATATCAAAAAGGGGGAGACTGTTGAAAACATTTTGATATTTCGATATAACAAATTAAGTTAAATGAATTTTAAGATTTTCCAAAAAGATTTTCTAAGTATATTCGATATAATTATTCGAATATCAAAATATAACTCCAAATCTTTCAAATGTCATTTTTAATCCTCACTCAAGTGTAAAATTAAGTTTTAATCTTAAAATAATTTCAAAACAATTTTACAAAATATTTTGAACCATTTCAAAGCCAAAAATTCCATATTGCTCAGAGGGAACCGATTCCCCCTGAATGGTTTGGCTCCGAGAAAAACAGAATGCTCGGAGGGAACCGATTCCCCCCCAAGGGGGTACTGATTCCCCCCACGCTCCAAGCATAAATATTAATTGTTTTCACACTTAAACGGCTCCAATGACTTCATTAATGATCCCCAACATTCAGAAGTGATTCAAGGTGTATTTAAACAAGCTTAGAAGTCATTGATCAACAAGAAGAAACAACAAGAAACTAGAATCAAGAGAGAATCAAAGAGAAAGCATCAAAACCTCAAGTTTGAGCATTTCAAGCTTATTTTGCATTCAATATTCATTTTGCTTTCAAGCACACTACTTGTACTCAATTGTATTCACTCTTGAGTGTTCTTTTCTTTGTTCTAGAATTGTACAAACAATCTACCTTGTGAGGATTTCCTTATAAGTTTGCAAATTTATATTGTTCTCTTTGAGATAGAGTGTTCTCAATAATTTGGGGTATAATTCTTGAGGGTTTGTAAGGTTACTCTTTGTCCTCAAAAGAATGACAAATTAGTGAATTTTGTGGAAAATCCTTAGTGTGGATAGCTAAGGTAGTGGACGTAGAGTTTGGTTGAGAAAGTCGAACCACTCTAAATCGCTGTGCAATTACTTTCAATTTTCTGCAAAAGTTTCCACCAAATTCTTAATTGCCAATTCACCCCCCTCTTGGCCGATTCCGTCAATCAATTAACTCAACAGCTAGGAATGCAAAAAGTCAGGACATGTCAAATATGATTGCCCACAATTGAAAAGAAAGTGTCAATCAAAGAATAAGCACAAGGCTCATGTGGCTATATGGTGCGATGAAGAGGGTTCTGATGAATATGAACAATAAGTAGCAAACTTGTGCTTGATGGCATTCAGGGAAGATTCGAAGGTAAGCTCTAACTCATCTTAATTTGATGATTTATCTTATGATGAGCTATTAGAGGAATATAATGGGTTGGCTTCGGATTATGAGAAATTGTTTTTAAAATATAAAAATAATGTTTCAAAATTGAAAAATGAAAATAAACTCATATCCAAAACCAACAACGATCTTGAAAGTAAAATCAAAGATTTGCAAATAAAACTATAAGAGTCTGAAAAGAAAATTTTGGATTTGCAAAATTTACTTTCAAAGGTCAATGATGATCATCGATAGAAAAATGATGATCTTAAAACCTCTTTTGATAAAGTTGGAACAAAACATTTTGAAAATGGAGAAAATTCAAAATCCAACTTTGTTAGAAAAAGTTTTAAAAACTACAATCATAGAGGTCCCCGAAGAACCTCTAATAGAAAAATCGTTAGAAGTATATAGGTTCCTAAAGGACTCATTACTACTAAAGATAAAGATATCATACACAAATGGATACCTAAGGGGACTAGGATTTTGGAAACTAATGAATATGGACCCAAAAGAATTTGGGTACCAAAAATTAGAAATTAATCTATGTTTGTAGGAAAATGAGCATTGCTACAAGGCACGAGAATCAAATTCAAACTCATGGTACCTTAATAGTGGATGCTCAAGACACATAACCGGGGACAAAAGCCGGTTCATAGAACTTAATGCCAAAAATGCAGGAGAAGTGACTTTTGGTGATAATTCAAAAGGTCACATCGAATGTATAGGTACTCTATGTAATACCTCTTCCATGCAAATTAAAAATATTTTATATGTGAATAGATTAAAGCATAATCTCTCTTAAGTATTAGTCAATTATGTGATAAAGGATTCAATGTCATGTTTGAAACTAATGGTTGTAAAGTTATTGACATTGCATCTAATCAAATTATGCTTGTTGGTCATAGAATAGGAAACATATACATGGTGCATTTAGACTCTATAGATATGACTAATTTATGCCTATTTGCTAAGGATAAGCATGATAGTTGGTTATGGCATAGAAGACTAGGACATGCTAGTATGAGTGTTTTGCAACGACTAATTCAAGGAAATTTAGGTCGAGGGTTGCCTAAGCTTAAATTTAATAATGATAAAATCTGTGATGCTTGTGCTAAAGGAAAACTAAAGTGAATTTATTTTAAATCCATTAATGATGTATCAACTAGTAGAGTATTACAATTGATCCATATAGATCTTTTTGGACCAACTAGAACTACTAGCTTGGGTGGAAAACAATATGCATTTGTCTTGGTAGATGACTATTCTAGATATACTTGGGTTCTATTCTTAATTACTAAAGATGAAGCATTAGAAAAATTCATCACATTTTCAAAAGTAATCCAAAATGAAAAAGGTTACTCTATAACTAGTGTTCGGAGTGATCATGGAACTGAATTTGAAAATCTTGGATTTACTGATTTTTTTTATTCTAATGGTATTAGTCATAATTTTCAGCACCTAGAACCCCTCAATAAAATGGAGTTGTTGAGAGGAAAAATTGAATTTTAGAAGAAATGGCTAGAACCATGCTTTGTGAAAACAATTTTCCAAAATATTTTTGGGCGGAAGCCACAAATACCGCTTGCTATGTTATTAATTGAGTAATTATTAGGCCTATTTTAAAGAAAACTCCATATGAACTTTTCAAATATAAAAAGCCTAACATTAGTTATTTTCATCCTTTTGGATGTTAATGTTTTGTTTTAAACAACGATAAAGACAATCTTGGCAAATTTGATGCTAAAAGTGATGAAGGAATTTTATGAGATATTCCTTAAATTCTAAAGCTTATCGAGTATTTAATAAAAGAACTTTAGTTGTAGAAGAGTTTATACATGTTGTTTTCGATGATAATCCCCTTTCGAGGAAGGATTCTTGTTTGAATGATGATGTAGGTATTATAAATACAAATGATGTTAGACATGACGTTGGAGAACCATCATCAAAGAAAGAAACGAAAGATGAGGAAACTCATGATCCTCCCGAGAATCCAACCATTGAAGAAAGGGAAGTATCTTACCCAAGAGAGTACAACTATGTCAAGGATAGTGAAATCATAGGTGATCCATCCAAAGGGGTAACAACTCGATCTTCTCTTAGAAATATTTTTAATTATGTTGCATTTATCTCATACATAGAGACTAAGAATATTAAAGAAGCATTAAAAGATGAACATTGGATTATGGCTATACAAGAAGAGTTAAATCAATTTGAGAGAAGTAAAGCATGGACATTAGTTGAAAGGCCTAGTAATAAATCTATTGTGGGTACTAGATTGGTGTTTAGGAATAAGCTTGATGAGAGTGGTAATATAGTAAGAAACAAGGCTAGACTTGTTGCTCAACGGTATACTCAAGAAGAGGGCATAGACTATGATGAAACATATGCTCCCGTAGCTAGGATGGAAGCAATTAGAATGTTATTAGCATTTGCATGTTTTCAAGAATTTAAATTATATCAAATGGATATTAAAAGTGCATTTTTAAATGGTTTTATTAAAGAATAAGTGTATGTGGAACAACCTCTAGGTTTTGAAGATTCAAAATTTCTGGATCATGTCCTTAAATTGACAAAAGCACTTTATGGTTTAAAACAAGCTCATAGAGCTTGGTATGAAAGATTGTCAAACTTTTTAATTGAAAATGGTTTTTCAAAAGGGATGATTGACACTACATTGTTTTTAAAGCATAATGGTAAAGATTTATTAGTAGTTCAAATTTATGTTGATGATATAATATTTGGTTCTACTAATGATGTTCTTTGCCAAGAATTTTCTAAGATAATGCAAAGTGAATTCGATAAGAGCATGATGTGGAGCTCTCATTTTTCTTGGGACTCCAAATCAAGCAAAGAAAAGATGGCATCTTCATCAATCAAGCTATATATGTCAAATATATGCTCAAAAAGTTTGGACTGGAAAATGGGAAACCTCATGACACTCCAATGAGCTCTTCTACAATGCTTGACTTGGATGAAGGAGGTAAATGTGTGGATGTTAAATTATATAGGTCAATGATTGGTTCTTTGCTTTATCTAACTTCAAGTAGACCGGACATTATGATTAGTGTTTGATTATGTGCTAGATTTCAATCTTGTCCTAAGGAATCACATTTACTAGCTGTTAAGAGAATCTTTAGATACCTTAAGGACACTCCTAGTTTAGGACTTTGGTATCCTAGAGACTCTAGCTTTAGCTTGCATGCCTTTTCTGATGTGGATTAAGGAGGATGCAAATTAGATAGGAAAAGCACCTCCGGTACTTGCCAATTCCTTGGAAATATGTTGATTTCTTGGTTTTCAAAGAAATAAAATTGTGTCGCATTATCTACCACTGAAACGGAATATATTTCAGCCGGTAGTTGTTCTGCACAAGTTTTATGTATGAAAAAACAATTTTTGATTATGGAATTGAAGTAGGTACCATTCCTATCAAGTGTGACAATACTAGTGCTATTTGTCTCACTAAAAATCCCATCCAACACTCTAGAACTAAGCATATTGAAATTAGACATCTCTTCATTAAAGACCATGTCGCTAAGGAATATGTAGTTCTAGAATTTGTTGATACTTTGCACCAATTAGCGGATATCCTTACAAAACCTTTAGACAAAGAAATATTTTGGACTTTAGGAGAGAATTAGGTTTAACTGACCTATCTTGACTTAGTGTTTAAAATAATTTTAGCACTTTTAAGAATAAATGAAAAATGCTTATAATGGTAATTTTTTATTGCATTCATTGTTATTAGTTAGGGGGAGTTTATGTTATTTGGTGAAAATTAATTTTATGTTCAAATGTTGTTTAAAGATTAATTTGATTGATTGAACATGATTAATTTTCAATATATGAGTTGCCAATACCACTAGAGCTAATTAATTTAGCATTTTAAGTGTTTAAAACAGATTTTTTGACATTTTTCTGCTTCACGCATCGATTCACTTAACAGTGCATCGATGCATCCCTTTGAATGTTCATCGATTCATCATGTTGATGCACCGATGCACGCCTTGAATGTGCATCGTTGCACAGGGTCATGCATCGATGCATCCGTCGGGTTTTGGGTTTAAAAGGCTTATTTTTCTCATTTGCTTTAAACCCTAAAACTAAACCCTCTCTATCCCTACGCCTATCTTCTTCTTTAAACTCTCCTCTTGCTCTAAATCAACAAAAATTTGTCGGAATCTTCGAGTTTTTCAACTCCTAATCCTACATTTATCATCAAGTCGTGCAAAACAACATCACATTCCTCTCAAATTCTGAAATTTTCAAGGTAATATTTCAAAAACTCTATTTTATTAATTTATGATCTTAGGACTTATTTTAATTAGTTCTAGGATGAACATTATATCGGGCATTAATAGTTTGATGATTACAAACTAGTTTTTACAACTAATTTCATCAAAAACTCACAAATTTTCAATGAATTTATGAATTTTTGAAATAAAAAAAATCAAAAATCTAAATTTAGTTTCTAAATTTGATGTTTTTGATTTAATTATGTTGTTTTCATGAAAAACTATACATATTATAATTTTACAAACATTATTTTCAAATAGTTTTCAAAACTTTGCCCATTAGGATTCGGTTTACAGAACCTTGAATTATTGCAGACTCAATTGAGTTTTGGGATTGATTAAATTACATACATGTGTTTCAATTTGTAGGTTATATTTCTTATTCTGATTCCTAAACCATGTCTAATACCGAACGCCCTATAACTTCATCGAATCATTCTCGTTCAAACCAACCTTCAAATCCCGTTCCTCCTCCTCCTATTAGTCTTATAGGACTTTGTTTTAACATACCTAAACGTCGTAGAGATGACCTGTACCATAGGTATATGGAGTCTTTCCAATCATATAGAATTCGGGAAGAGCATATTCCTTCTCTTCAAGCCATGATTGACATTGATTTTGAATACCTCCCAATTCTTAAAACTTGGAAGTTTGATAAATTGTTTCGTCTCAAACCTGTCGTTTTTATCAGTTAGTCCGTATTTTCTATTCTAATACGGTGTGCATTCAAAATGATACTCAATGTGGGACTATTGCTATTAGATCCTATATCTTAGGCCAATATATTAATATTGACCCCACAACTATAGCCTCACGTTTTGGGTTAGATGATGATGGGTTATATAATGAAAATGAAGATGGGGATTATCCCAACATTCCAAACGCTAGTGTTAGTACCCTTTGTTCTCATCACGATCGTTTTCTTCATTTGATAATCTCGGGGTGGTTTCGACCATCTGCTGGTCGGTACTCCATTCTTTGTGCTACGGATTTATGGTGGATGTATTGTATTAAGAACAAACTAAAAATAAATCTGCCCCACATTTTTTTTAGCCAACTGGTAGATATCATAAACATTGTTCCTTCAAAACATGTAGAAACATTAGTTTATGGATGTCTTCTTAGTAACCTCTTTATCAAACTTGGTCTAGACGTCTCTCTCGATAATCCCATTCCTCTCCAAAATCCAATCAATCTAACCTCGTTAAATAAAGCCGAGTAGAAACAAGATGAGGAAACCGACCAATGAGTCTTTAGACCTAGTAAGCAAACTCCGGGAGCTAGTTCCTCACGAGCTGTTCCTAGCTCCTCTCGTGCTCCTCGTCCTCCTCCGGCTCCAGCTGCTGACGATGATCCTGAATTTCAACAACTTATGCAAGATATCGACGATCACGTACCAGATGATGAGCATGCTCCACAAGAGGATGAAGTGCCTCAATATTTCAACAACTAATGACTAATCTCTCTATTGATCATTGATCTTAGTAGCTTAATCTATATTTAAAGGTTTAATCAATTGGCTAAATGTTTTTCACAACATTGTTTAAATTTTTGAGTCTTTTTGATTTAACAAAAAGGGAGGAAATAAGTGTTAATGTTTTAAAAGGGGAGAAGTGTTATAGTAAGGGGCAGTAGTAATTTCAAAATTGATTTCAAAACTTATCTTCAAAAAAAATCTTAAAATTACACAAGTGTTTTGTTATATCAAAAAGGGGGAGATTGTTGAAAACATTTTGATGTTTCGATATAAAAAATTAAATTAAATGAATTTTAAGATATCACAAATGATTTTCTAAGTATATTCGATTTAATTACTCGAATATCAAATTATTACTCCAAGTCTTTCAAGATTAATTTCAAACCTTATTAAATGTGTAAAATTGTGTTTAATAGTTAAACTATTTTTGAAACAATTTTCACAAAGTATTTTGAACCAAAATCAAGCCTAAAATCAATTTTTCAATGTGATGCACCGATGCACCAATCCACCAATCCATGCATCGATGCACCAATTAATTTTTAAAACATCGAATGCATTTTTTGCATCGATGCACTCAATGCATTTGATGCATCGATGCACAAGACCATGCATCGATGCACTCAAGCTTTTTCAAAACATCGAATGCATTTCATGCATCGATGCACTCTTAGTGCACCGATGCACTCTTTGTGCACCGATGCACTAAGAGTCCAACGGTCAAAATATTTGAATTTTAAACTGATGCACCGATGCACCTAGGGTATGCATCAATGCACTGATGCTCCCAACTGCTTTAATTAATTGTTTTCACACTTAAACTACTCTATTGACTCCACTAATCATCCCCAACGTTCAGAATCATTTGAAGGTGTATTTAAACAAGCTTAGAAGCCATTGATCAATAACAAGAAAAAAAAAGCAACTAGAATCAAGAGAGAATTAAAGAGAAAGCATCAAACCTCAAGTTTGAGCATTTCAAGCCTATTTTTCATTCAATATTCATTTTGCTTTCAAGAAAACTACTTGTACTAAATTGTATTCATTTTTTAGTGTTCTTTTCTTTGTTCTAGAATTGTGCAAACAATCTACCTTGTGAGGATTTCCTTGTAAGTTTGCAAATTTGTAATCTTCTCTTTGAGAAAGAGTATTCTCATGAATTGGGGTATATTCTTGAGAGTATTGTAAGGTTATCTCTTTGGCCTCAAAAGAAAGAACAAATTAGTGAATTTGTTGGAAAATCCTTAGTGTGGATAGCTAAAGTAGTGGACGCAGACTTTGGTTGAGAAAGTCGAACCACTCTAAATCGCTGTGTAAATCTTTTCAATTTTCTGCAAAAGCTTCCACTTAACAAATACAATAGTAATTCAAGCTCATTTAAGCTATCTGACACTAAACAGATTCTGTTATGGCAGATTGTACACCCTACAGTAATCTATCAATACTTTTAATTTACTCATCGGATTTTCAATATATTTATACCCTTAGAAAGCTAATTCAGTTATCTTTCGAACCATGTTTCGTTTGTATTTTAATTGCTTATATACAATTACATTTCTGCATTTGATGTTAGACAATTTTCCATTGAGCAATCTGTCACTCTTGTAATTCAATGTACTTTGGTTAACTAATTCACCTAAAATCTTTATCAGTTTAGCTTAGATATTTTTTCCATTATTCAATTTTATCCTTTTCATGAATTTTGATATCAACCTTAACCTTTGATACTTCAATTAAGTCCTTCAATTAACATTTTTCCCCAAACTGCACACTTCAACTTTTTTACCCATATATAACCCATAAACTTTTGAATTCTCTCAAATTGATCATCTGAAATTTATTATCTATTCAGTTTCGTCCTTTTCCTATTTCAAATTATTTTTACCAATATTTAATTATGTTGAATTAGATCCTAAATTTATCAATTTGTTCAAAACAGTCCCTAATTGAATTATTAAAACTATAGTGACTAATTTCACTTCTAAGGTCAAATTTCCATAATTTCACATCATTGTCTATTGTTTAATGCTTCGAAACCCCTATAGTTTTCAATTTTTAGCAAATTGGTACTACACCCATTTTTCTAATTCTGTACACAACGTTTCAATATTCTTGATTTGGTCACATGCATGAATAATCCATTCGAATTTAACTTCAAAATGATGACCCATGGTTGTCCAGTTTATCAAGGTTCTTACTCTCTTGAATTTGATTCAACATTACCATCGAAAATCTATAATACCATGAACCATCAATTGGAATTATTTCCATGATCAAAATTAAAATTTTCTTAAGAATCAACTCAATTAAACTCTTAATTGTGTAATGAAATAGAGGCAGAAAGGTTACTTGTAAACTAGATGAATTCCCTAATCAAATTAAACTTGAAATTCAACATGCATGGCTAAATACTCCATTTGCTTTCTCCCCATTTTTTCTTTATTAGGTCAGTTACCAAATGAAACGGGAAGGGTGATATGATTTCATCCTTAATGGAGGTGGAATTGTCCAAACTAGCCTCCCTTAGTGCTTAAGTAACCAACTATTAAAGGGCAATTATAGGAATTTAAGATTTTAGTATGCAATAATAATATTTGCATTTTATTTCAACTTGATAACTATAATTTCGGTTACTACTCTTTTATTCTATTCAACTAGGCACTTATTTAATTAAATTAATCCAAGTTTTAATTTAACTTAATAATTATCCTAAACAATTCAATTAGGTCTTCTTTCAATAAAATTAATTTAATTTGAATTTAACTTGGGTTTTACTTAGGCAATTAAATTTGATCCAATCAATTAATTTAGAAATTCAATTAAATTATATCTTTATTTAGCTCCATTAATTTAAATTTCAATTTAGATTAATTCTCCTAGGCTATGGTTTCGGGGTGTTAAAAGGGATCAGGCGTGAGATCACTATTTCATAAATGGTGATCAACCTTTATTTTGAACAAGTGTTTAATTACATTATGGATCCTTCTGATTTTAGCTGCAGCATAAAAACATCCTTTTTACCCTCTATTGGGTTTATCTTAAGCCCAAATCCACTTTATTATGGGTTAAATCTTTCCATAAGCTAGAAATTGATTTGAAGCTCATCTCGGGTTAGCCCAAAATTTCTAATCTGGGATTCAGGGCGCTACAATTTGGAAGAAAATATTATTTTAAAATTTTGTTGGTGTTCGGTTTAAAAATAACATAAGTCGCCGAAAAATATTGTATAAGTGGCTTTCATGATTACTTAAGTCAATTTGGATTTTGAAATAGAGAATTACCATGAACTTTGTCTTAGGTTTACCTTAACCCATATAGAAAGATTTTGTATGGTTATTGTAGATTGATTTTCGAAGAGTACATATTTTCTTACACTGTGTACCAATTAATGAGTGTGTTCAAACAATCAATTTGATTATCCATGGAATTGATTTTTTGTTAATCGATTTACTTAATTTTTTGTTTAAACATTAACGGAATTGAACTTATTTTTGAAGATATTAACCGAACCAAACAGAGTTTAACTATTTCGATCTGTTAACCCAATTAAACAAATTCTTTTTACAATTTTAATTAGATTTTTAAATATTTTTAATTATATTTAATTAGATTAATTTTAAATTGTATAGGTATTTTTTTAGTTAAAATTTAATTAGGTATTGATAATGTAATAAGTCTAGTATGTTTAAAAATAATTAGATCTGAATTCTTAATGAGCTTGAGCTTAAAATATATATTTAATATATAATAATTTCTATTAATTCAGTAAATTAACTCATTTCAAGTTGAATTAACGGTTAAATGAATATTAAAAAATTAATCATTTCTCGGTCGATCTAATTTGGTGGTCAATTGAATTAACTGAACTAATTCGATTTGGTCAGTTAATTATGTTCAAACTGAAAAGTGAACACGCCTACTATTTAGTCTTTGAAGAAGTTTGCAAAATTGTATATTATAAAGATTGTACGTTTGTATAGTGTTATCGTTTCGATTATTTCTAATATAGACATATTTTTAACTTCAAAATTTTAAAAGAGTTTGCGAAAAGCTATAAATTCAAAGCTTAACTTTAGAATGACTTATCATCTTCATTTAGATAATCAATCAAAATGATTGATTTAGGTTCTAGAATATATGCTTTATGCTTGTGTTATTGAGTTTTGCGGTAGTTTGGAGAGGTATTTTCTACTAGCGGAATTTGCCCATAATAATAATAATATTTAGTCGAGTATTCAAATGGCACCATTTGAGGTATTGTATGGCTGAAAGTGTATAACTCTATTATATTAGACGGAGTTAAATGAAAGTTAGATTGTTAGTCTAGATTCAAATCAAGAGACTAAAAATAAGGTAAAGTTGATATGCGTAGATTGAAGGAAACATTTGATCATAAAAAAATCATGTCAATTTGAAGTGTAAAACGTTAAATCCAACTTAGAAGTTATGATTAAATTCGAAGTGTCAACAAACATAAACCAATTTACCATTTTAGTTAAGTCCGTGAAGTCCAAAGCAAATTTTTTAAAACTAATAAAATAAGTACAAAGCCACAAACCCAAATTAAAAGTAATATTTGAAACTAGCAAAGGAATAAACACGACAACCTTCAGATAATATCGAGTCTAAAATTGAAGTATGATAAATTTCCAAAAGTGTTATTACTTAAGTTTTTTTTAAATTTTGGCATGTGTTTTCACTTTAACATATTATGATCATATTTAGAGTGCTTTTAAATAATTTTGTATTACATACATTGCTCGAAGTGAGTCAGTGATTATTGGACTAATTATAATATTTTTGTTGTGATATTGTTACCCTAATGTTGTGATGTTGTCTGATGTTGCAATTGTTGTGAGTTGATATGAGGTAGGAATATTGGGCCATTGCTATATCAATTGATGCGCGAACATAAAGTTGTTGGCAGCTCCACAGAATCCTATTATGGATAGGGTTGAAAAGTAGAAAGAAATCTTAAGGGAAAAGAATTCTCAATTTAATGTGGACTTTTAGGGTTTTTAATGATTATATAAAGGAAACAACTAAACTTAACTAAACGGAGAGCATTTTAGGGTTTTATTTTATTTTTTTCTTTCTTCAATGTTACCATACCCACTAAAAAATTTTGGCGAAGAGAATTAGATGGACATGAAGACAAAGTCAGCACCGAGAGGTGGTGGCTAGTGATCGGTAAGAGCATCAATGGTAGCAACGATACATTAATTTTTGAGAGGGAATTTTGATTTTTTTTCATTGAAATAGTTATTTATTTATTTATTTATTTATTTATTTATGTGAGAGTTGTTCTTCCTTGGATGCTTATATTTTTTCATTCTTCACCATTAGTCGTGGTCGCTTAGGTAATTTTGGGGTAGAGCAACAGCTGGACTTAAAGGCAAGTCAACACCGAGAGGTGATGGCTGGTGATCGACGAGAGCATCAATGATAGCAACAATAAAATAATTTTGAGATGGATTTTTATTTTTGTTTAAGTTGGAATACATTTGTTTTTATTTATGTGGGAGTCGTTAAACCTTGGATACTTATATTTTTAAATATATTTTATGAAGTTAATGTTTAATTAATTTTGTCCATTGATTCGACTTGTGTTTGCTCGATTTTATTAAGACTTTTAGTATATAAATTTTTAATTACCCATTCCATTGTATCAAGAGATGGGTGGCATTGTGTGATCACTACATCGAGATGTGAGTGCCATTGTAGGAGTATCAGCGATTACAACAACAAAATTTCAGTATAGAGAGATTTATATGACTAATTGTCGTAACATAAATACTAAATTTGCATAAGAGAGTATAGAGATATAGCATTACTTTGAGTTCTTTAGTGGAGCCATGGAGAGAAGAAAACCTACCGAGTTAATGCTAGACAATTCGATCTTATTCTTGTGATATCATTAATTGCATGATTGAGTTTAGCAATACCTTAATCTTTAGCTTGAATCAATCCACTGCTTCCATTGCCACTGTCGTGACTCCCTTCATCCCTTTTCTATCATTATTAGTATATTTATCATAACTATTATACTTTTATTGCTTTGCTCATAACATCACATACACAGGTCTGTTATTTTACTTACTTAATGCTATATTAATTATTTGAGTAATAACAATGTTTATGTATAAGATACTTGATGCATTAATTTTCATCCACTTTATTACTTGATATGACAATGTTGGCTTGCACTAATTTCTATTACATTATTTGAAGTATCAAGTTCTTGGCCCCTTTACCGGGGGCTAGTGCCATTACTGTTAAAATTGTATGTTTACTAACACAGTTTTAATTTTTCTTTTGTAGATAGATTTTAACAAGTTGTTGTTAAATCATAACTCAAAGAAATAACTGATGGAGGTAGATTAAGATCAACAGGAGCAATTAGGACATAATGCTAGATTGATTCCTCTTTTATAAAATATTTCAATGTAGTAAGCTTACCACAACATTGATGACAAAACTAGGATAATCTGAGAACATGTTGTCGTTAGCGTACCACTTTAATGATGGATTGATTCCTCATTTATTAAATATTTCGATGTTGTCATGCTGCTCAATTTGAATTGAAACTGATGATGTTTCAAATGCTACAATTAATGGGGCAATATAGTGGAATGCACACTAAGGTCCCTCGAGCACACTTGCGAGCATTTATGGAAGAGTTTGATTCATTATTATTTCCTTCAAGATAAAATTATTCTCTTACTCTCTTTGTGAAAAATCCATGGTATGGCTTAACTAATTGCCAGCTGGAGCTATAACATCATGGAATGAACTTACATATTTTTTTTTGCGGTGATTTAATCCTCGTAACAAGAATACTATTTTGAGGAATGACATCAAATCTTCCATCTAATTGAAGGATGCAACTTTTATAAAGCTTAGGAGTGATTTCAAGATTTGCTGCAAAAATTCTCGATGCATGGTTTCCAGTATTGGACATAAATGGAGATATTTTACAATCACTTGTATATACAAACTATAATGGTTGTGGACATATCATTCAATGGAGCATTGTTGGACAAGTCATATAATAAGTCTTACAACATCCTTGAGAGAATCTCCAACAATGACTACCAACATCCTAACATAAGAACCATGTTAGGGAGACACGTTATTGTGACAATGGACAATGATGCTCTGAACACACCGACCACACAGGTGACAACATTGACTGAAATGATGAAAAAACACAAAATCATAGAGGAATATATGAGTGTTTATTGTGATGATAACCATAATTTTGAAGAATGTCCACAAAACCCTGAGTCTATGTATTTTTGACAAATTAAAATAGGAACGACAATGCTAACACATACGGGACCACCTACATTTTAAACTATGGCATTACAACAAAATTTTGGTAATACACAATATCATTATTTGCAACAACAATATACAAAGTAGTAGCCTATGTTGCAACCAAGGATTTAAATTATGGTTACAACTATGTCTACGATTGCGTTGCATTTATCGTAGTTACATATATAATGGTTGCTATTATGATCATTGCGGATATCACAGTCGTGATTTTTTTTCCAAATAAGTTAATTTTAAATCAGACTTCATCGTGACCGCAATATAGATGCCGTTATACCGCTATCAGATCGCTATTTGAATCCCTTGTTGCAACATAGCAATCACATTATCAGACAATGACACAAACGTAACACAATAACCAAAATGGTTATCAATGTCGGAGTTCTATTTAAGCTTCAACATTGACATTACTTTAGTCTGTATTGAATGAGTATATATTAAGAAATGAAGCGACAAATCAAATAAATGAAGCTTTGATCCAAAGTCAGTCGAAATCGATTAAAACATTAGAGAATAAAGTTATGCAACTAACTAATGTGCTCACCAATAGGCCAAAAAGAGCATTACCAAGTGACACTGAAGTTTTGAAAGCTCATCGAAAAGCTCATTACAATGAGTATTGCAAACCATTACAATGCATAGTGGACTCCACCTTGGACAACCAAATGACAAAAAAAAAAAAAAAAGGGTGAGAAGCTTGGACAATAATTAAAAGACAATGAAGGAAAAATATGATTGAGTCACCCATCACGGATGCTACAAGAAATGATACAAAATAAAGAATTAATTAAGGGACATTACCACTAGCAATGACCACAACGATGACACCAACACTGCGAATGTAGTAGGACCAACAATTTAGAATTTCCATTAATGTGATGATACAATTGCGCTTTAACATACCATTATTGGAAGCGTTGGAGAAAACTTAGAACTACATTAAATTTATTAAGGATATGCTTTCTAAGAAATGTAGGATTTATGATTTTGAGACTGTTGCATTCACTGAAGGGTGTAGTACCATCGTCACAAGCAAATTTCCCAAAAATTAAAGGATCCATGATGTTTTACTATTCCTTAAACTATTAGCAATCAATACATAGGTAGTGCTTTATGTAATTTAGGTTTCAACATTAACTTAATACCTTTATCTATTTTCATAAAACTTTGGATTAGTAAAGCACAACCCACAGTAGATACACTTTAATTTGTCGATTGATCCACTATACATCTTAAAGGTAAGATTGACAATGTGCCAGTACGAGTGGAAAAAAATATCTATCTAGTAGTATTCATTATCTTGGGTTGCGAAGCTGAGAAAAAAGTGCCCATAATATTTGGAATATCATTCCTTGCTACTGTATGAAGATTGATTAACAATGTGACAATGTGTTTGACCCACTGTAATACAATAAAGAAGATGAATCTCATGCTGTTGAGAGTAATTAGATGAATATGGGAGCATTGAAGATCTATTTAATATTGTTGCGAGAACATAAAACTTAGATGAGCAAGACCATGAAGAGATTATGCCAATCGAGAGGAATTAATTCTTTTACATTGATCCTAGCATCAACTAGACTTCTACACCAATAATGTCAAGTACAAAGTCAAACATGAGCGCTTGAGGAAAATTACAATTCTACCATGGTGCAAAATGACACAACAACAAAGAAGGTAATAGGGAAGGTTTTGCATGGCGTTGACGATGAATGCTCTCATTTGAAAATTCATCCCGTGAAGCCACAACATTTCTCTGGTGATAGTGAAGAAGTGCACTTTACAACAAATTCCAACAAGAAGATTTTTGCTTCAAACAAAGTCTTGATCCCACAAGTACAAGTACAAAAGATCTAAAGCAGCATGATTATCTCATAGCAACCTTCGACAAGAAAAAATGGATATCATTTTACTAGGACCCATGAGAATTTAGCACAAACTTCAATTGTACTATAGGATTTTTTACATTTTTTTTAATAAGTTATTTTATGATATTAGAATATATTTTTTTATTATTTTTATATAATTCTTTTATCTCGAGTTTTTCTTTTCAGGTAATGCCCCCGTATTGATCACCTCATCATCCTTAGTTTCATACTATTATTG
Organism: Hibiscus syriacus; assembly: GCF_006381635.1. NCBI lineage: Eukaryota > Viridiplantae > Streptophyta > Magnoliopsida > Malvales > Malvaceae > Hibiscus > Hibiscus syriacus. The sequence goes on along the minus strand of NW_024062535.1, from coordinate 2,057,170 downwards.
TTACCTTTGCTTCACATCATTAGATGGAGGTCCAAATAATCGTTACTGCGGAGCATATTTTTTAATTCCAGGTTGCCATTACTACACAACATCTTCAACAACATTAGGAGAGTATTGTTGTCCTTTCTTCCATGTCTTATTTTCTATTATTTATTTATTTATTTTTGTATGCATTGAGCGCAATGCACATAGCAGGTTTATGGGTGTGTTATTCATTTGTGTTGTTTATTTTGGTATGCATTATTTGTGTTTTTCATTTGAGCTTTCCATGACATGTAGTCTGCCATGACATTTAGATAAAAAACAATTGTATAAACTTTGCATTTATCTATGACGAGATAATTGTCGAGAGCAATCTAATGTCGAGAACCTCTGGATTTATAGTTAACTTGAGACTACCTTACTGATTCTAATGATGATATAAATTATTTACAAAATATCATGCTTGGTTGACTTGTGGGTATTTTGGAGAATATTTCATGATATTTCATGTTAAAAAACAATTTTTTCTAAGTTTTGTGAATTGCTAGAGGCGCTATCTGACTCAACCTAAAAGGTTGCGGGGTTTGTTGCTACACCATCTTACTACTCAAGTTTTGGTAGATAGTTGTTATGAGCTGAAGCTCTAGTTAAGTTATATAGAAATTGTTGGGACATCTTTTTCTTAATTAATTAACTTGATAATTATAATATTCTCTGCAAATAACCATGGTGGTGAGCTGTCACTAGTAAGAGAACACACGCGTAAGAGAATCATAAGTTTATTTGAGTTGATTTCTTATTGTCTTGAGGTTCGAAGGTGATTGGTAGAAAATTGATAAGGTTCTAAGGTGAAAAGTGCAAGGAAAGTGTAAAAGTTATGTTGTCTAATTGTTGAGGGAAAGTTGTTTTCATGCATTGCTTGAGGACAAGAAAACACTTAGGTTTACGGTGTGATAACTCTCTAAAAGAGCAATGATAAAATAATTATGGGAGGGGTTTTTTTTAGTTGAAATACTCTTTTTACTTATGTGAGAGTCGTTAAAGCTTGGATGCTTATATTTTTAAATGTATTTTATGAAGTTCATGTTTAATTAATTTTGTCCATTGATTCAATTGGTGTTTCCTCAATTTTATTAAGGTATTTAGTATAGAGATATTAAATAGTCCATTACATCGAGAGATGAGTGGCATTGTGCAAGCATTACATCAAGATGTGATTGGCATTATTGGAGCACCAACGATTGTGAGAGCAACATTTGAGTATAGCGAGATCTAATTGACTAATTGTCATGGAATACTTTGCAAATTTGCATAAGTGGGTATAGAGATATAACATTGCTACGAGTTTTTAGGTGGAGCCACAGAGAGAGGAAAACCTGCTAAGTTAATGTTAGATGCATCGATCTTATTATTGTGGCATCGTTAATTGCATGATTGAGTTTAGTAGTACCTTAATCTATAGCTTGAATCAATCAACTTCTTCCATTGCCGCTATTTTGGTTCCCTTCATCCCTTATATCTTATTTGCTATTTTAGCCATTATACTTTTATTGCTTTGTTCACAGCATCACATACACAGTTTTGTTATTTCACTTAATTATTGCTATAACAATTCTTTGTGTAATACTAGTCTCTATGGATACGATACTTGATGCATTATTTTGCATCCACTGTATTACTTGATACAATATATATGCTTGCACTGACTGCTATTACATTATTCGAAACATCAAAGTGCAAGACAAATATAAAAGGAAAAAAAATGAGGAATGATTTGTAGCATCCAATATCTAATCGGGGTAACCCGAACCAAATATGAAGTTTGACTTTAGCCACAAAAGTAACCTAATATGAGAATACTGATAACGCTCCAAAAGGGTTATCTTTATTAGTGATAGCTTGTAAATGTATATGTTAAGGCAAGCAAATTTGTGCAAGTATGCACAATCGATACAAGTAATATAGTAGTGAGTGAGTATCATCTCCACAGAGATTGGATTAGAAATATATTTTCCCCACAACTAGAACTAATGTCACAAACTAATTCATACTAAGTATTTGAACTAAGAACTAATACGAATAAACTAAGAAGAATGATTCAATGATTTTAGAATAATGTAGTCGAGACAAAGGAAATATGAAAACAAATAAAACAAAACAAAACCAAGTATTGGTTTAAATATAATGCAAACAACCTCTCATATTCAGACGTGTCACAGAGCACTGATGCTAAACTATTGTCTTGACAACAACTATTCTAAGTTCTGAATGAATTATTATGCCTCACTAAACTGCCCGACAGGATTACTAGGTATTCTTGGATGGTTGCTATGGTAATACCTCTCGGCGTTAACTATAGACGTTGTCTTAACCTACTCTAGCAATTACCCCTTTTAGTCGCTTGAAACTCACTCTTTATCTCTAAGGTAGACAGGTGAGAACTTCACTATCCCAGATTCATTCCTTTGCTCACGTTGATCTATCTTAATTATATCGAATCTAAGAATCACTATCTTGACAAAAGGTTATCTCTCGATGCTTTCATAATGCCAAGACATGTTTTACCAAAACCCCAGGCGATCTCTCGATGCTCTTATAGTGTTAAGGCAAAAAATTTAAACCATGAGCAAAACAATCATAAGCAAGCATAATTCATCATTCATAAACATAAAAATATTGTTTAAGCAAAACAAAGTTTAACACCAAGTAAAGCATTCATGGTGTTATCAAATATCATCCAAGATTTAACCGTTTAATACAACCCCAAATAAAATAAGAATTAAGAACAAAGGCAGAACGACTCCCAAAATCAGGGGCTCTATCGTGACAATCCTGATCAGTGCCACGCCTGCCTTGGTGATCACCCTCTCTCGAGGCCTGATCACCGCTCTGCTATCGTCTGGCTATGGAGGACAGAATGAAAGATTGGTGGGTAGACAGTGGGAAAGCACTACAGTTTCTTACTCACGCCTTAGGTAAAGCTCTTCTCTCTTCTTCTTCCTTGCCTCATTCTTTTTGTGGCTACGGTTGAATATTTATAAGGAAAGGTGGTTAGCGGCTGTCAGTACAATCAAGGCTTGCTTGCATGTGAAGTATGTTATCCATCTGTGACATAGGCGGTTTCGCCACACCTGCTTCAGACTTCTTCAGATAAATCTTTTCTCGGCATGATAAATCTGCTCTTCACGTTCTCTTCTGCTCCTTTGACCTTTGCAACTTTGCATTGTCACGACTGAAATGTTCTTCCTCTGTAGAATTCCTGCACAAACACAACTCAAACAACCCTTTCTCCTCAGCAGCATCAGTCAAGGCAAATAAATCTTGCCTAAGCAAAACTTATCCACCACAAGCTAATATAACCTATACACAACTAAATGCAACTAAAAAATTAGTGTATACTTTGGTTAGACGAGAAATAACTTAAGTGAAAAGACTAGAAATTGAGTCTTTTTACAGAGTTAGCACACCCCCAAACTTAAGTTATTGCTTGTCGTCAAGCAATGGATAATAGCTAGAAGAAAATCAAAATTGTCATGGCAAAGCAGTGTCAAGAACATCATCAGGTTTTGAGATTTCAACCCTCAGAAAAAATATTTGGCCTCAACATGTTCGACAGTCATATCAGTCAAGTCCCTTCCCTAGTCAGGATCATTTGATATGGTGTGTACGTGATTGTAACCAGTCTATGCATAGAGGTAATTAGAAAACTTAAAGTAAGCACTTCTAGGTTGTCAAGGCAACAAAATATTCATCAGGCTTAGTTTATACTCCTAGTTATTTATCAACTTTTATTCTCTTTGTTCACACATTTTTTTATAGGGGAGTCAGCTCATCACACCTACCGTTCCACACTCTAGGTTCCACCCCCAAGCTAGTCGGGTAGAGTCATCTTGTGTCTACTTTCATTCACTCATATGCCTTCGCTACTCTTAATTTCTTTTGGAGTTTTTCTTGTTCATGCCTTTGCACAGAGGAGTGTCCCTTTGTGTTTTTTGAGTTTTTCAAGTTTTTAAACACTAGAGAGTTTTTACTTTACCCTTAGAATATTTTTTTGAACTCTCGGCAATTAGAAAGTTCTTTCCTAAAATTTTTACAGATTACCTAGAGCAAAGACAACCTACAATCGTGTTTATAAATTTCAAAGAATCAAGGCTAGGGTCGGTTCTCTTCTTTAGATAGTCTTAACAATAATTTCTGGCCTAGGCAATAAAATTATGCTTTCATAATGGGCATCCCTAATTCATTCCTAACAATAATCTTAACCTACTTATGTCATGACAACTAAAATTTTCAACCAATAAACAACAATTACTATTTAACAAAGTATGGTAGAATGGTACAACACCTACCCCAAACTTGAGGGATGCATTATCCTCAATGCATGAAAACTACACTATATGATTTTATATGCAGATGCGAAAAAATTAAAAACAAAACGATAACTAAGAAGAATAAACGCACTTTGGTGTGGTGGCTTGACTGGACACCCTCGTGTGGCGTCGTTTGGGATGAGAGGAACTCTCGGATTCGGAGTCTACTGCTCCTGGGGAGGGAGATAGTTGAAGTATACATCCTGCTTTTCTCTTGTAGCGCTTCTTACTAGACGAGGCACGTGCTAGAGTGGACTGCTCGGTCGCTGGAGTCTGTTGTGATGAGATGGGTGGTGGACTAGGAATTTTTGTTGGGACTGGTGGTACTGATTGAACCGGGGATGGAATAGGATCATGCTCGGGCTGGTTCGGTGCTAGCGTGAAATCTTCATCAATGAAGAAGTGGGGTGGAGTATCATCGCTGCTTTTGGTGGTCAAACGGATGAGGAACTGAGGACTTCTTCTGTGTCGCCTTGGCCTTCTTCTGGTACTTGTGGGACATGGGTTGCCAGTGGTGGCACATCGGTGGGCACTTCTAATGAAACGTCTGGAGGGACATAAGATATCGAGGCATGGAATGTGCTACCGTCTGCATTGTAGTTGAGAATAACAATGGGAAAGATTGGCAGTCTGATCATTGTGGTCGGTAGCAACTCCTTGATGAAGGCGTTGAGTTGCATGTCCCTTGCCCATGCATACTCGAAGTAAATTTTCATGTGGTCCTCAAGGTGTCCGATCTTTTCACGCGTCTCTCACGTGTGTGTGACCACAACAACCATTCTAGCCGTGACAACTGATTTTGCACCCCGCTCCAGACCTTCCTTTGGGTTGTTATCATTGAAACTCATCAACTCGGGGACATTTTTCATTGTAATACCCTCCTTGGATTTGATGAAATATTTGAATGGTTCCTCAGGAACCTTTTTCTTCTTATACAGCGTGGTTATAAGATTTGGAAACAGTGGGTTAGCCTGGTTTCATTTGGCACAGTCATATATTTGGTCAAAGATGATTTATCCCACGTTGATTTTCCTACCATATATGATCGAGTGCAAGAGCATCAGTCGCTTGACGAGGATAGTGGTGTTGTGGGACGTTAGCATGAACTTGCCTTTGAGAAAGTGGTTCCATAATTTCACGTGCGAATTTAGGGCTCGACAATCTACTCATTTCCTTGTGGGTGCATTCCCTTTGAACTTGGCCCATCCAAAGAATAAATCCTGTAGAACTTCGCTGTATGTTTCTTGATATGCTTCGGCCACAAATCTCTTATGATGGTGATCTACTTTCCCCAACTTAAAGTATTTATTGAGTACAGAGGGGGAGAAGTGAATGAGTTTTCCTTGAAAATATACTGTGTGATTGGAGGGGTCCTCGAGATGGGCATAGAACTCTCGCACCATTGTTGGTGTTGCGGCGTTAGGATTTCGAGCAAACTTCTCCCAAGTATGCTTCGTTATGACGTCCATCACCTTGGGTCCAAATGGCTCCTCGCCCTCGGCTGGAAAAACGAATCCATCTTCCAAATATACTTGACGTTACTGAATGGTTTTGAAGCGTGTTTCTGCTTTGGCTATTTGGAAACATTTGAAACTTTGTTTGGGGGATGGGACCGATCTTGATCTCAACAATTTATTTTGGCTGAATTTAGTGGTGGTGACGGGGAGGTCTTTTTTAGAGAAAGAAGAAAAACAATTTGGTTTAAGGAGAAAGAGGGAAACACGATGAAGAAGAGGTGGGTGGGTAATTTTTCTTGAAAAGTGATGGGTGGTTTCAGGGTATTTTAGTCTTTACATGGTAGGGAAAAGATTTCTCATTAAATGAGAAATATATGATTTAACATAAAGGAGGAGAAAAGATTTCTTTCCCCCTTTACTCTGCTACAAAAACCTTTTACCCTAGTTTATCCTTTTTCCTTCATGTATGCTTCGACTCCCCATGCTGCCACATGTTCCTTGCTTGCCTACAATATGAAAGAAGAAAATAATAAAAAAAAATGGATTAAAGCATAAAATAACTTAACTTATTTATGTAAAGAATTCAGATTTTCGTTGCCTAGGCAACGGATATTTCCTCAATTAAGTAAAGAAAACTCTTGGGCATCATGTGCCAACGATTCGTGTTTGTCGTGCATGATTGGGGCTCATTTGTACTCCTTGAGTCTCTGTCCGTTCACCTTAAAGATAGAACCATTGTTTTGGTTCTGGATTTCAATTGCTTTATTGTCATGGACTTGGTGAACAATGAATGGTCTTGACCATCTCGATTTTAGCTTGTCTGGAAATAACTTAAGGCGTGAATTGTAGAGCATTACTTGTTGTCCATAATAAAATTACCTCGGCGATATTTTTCTGCCATACCATTGTTTTGTTTTCTCCTTGTAAAGGCGGGCATTCTCGTATACATGTGCTCTAAATTCATTCATTTCATTGAGCTCCAAGAGTCTTCTTTCTCCAGCAAGTTGAGCATCCATGTTTATCTTTTTTATAGCCCAATAAGCTTTATGTTCAAGTTCAACTGGTAAATGACATTCCTTCCCGTAGAACAGCTTGAATGGGGACATTCCTAGCGACGTCTTGAATGTTGTGCGATAAGCCCATAGTGCTTCATCTAGCTTCAGCGACCTATCTTTTTTACTTGGGTTGACCACTTTCTCAAGGATCTGCTTGATTTCTTTGTTAGACACTTTAGCTTGTCTATTCGTCTGAGGGTGATACGCCATAGCGATTCTATGTCGTACTACATATATTTTTAGTGCCTTGGCAATCAATTTATTGTCAAAGTGTGTGCCTTCATCGCTAATGATAGCTGGTGGTGTTCCTAAGCGGGTAAATATGTTTTTGTGCATAAACTTCAACACCGTCTTGGAATCGTTCTTAGGTGTTGCAATGGCTTCAACCCATTTTGATACGTAATCCACTACTAAGAGAATATACATATCTTCGAATGATGTTGGAAAAGGTCCCATGAAATCTATTCCCCATACATCGAAAAGTTTGATTTCTATAATGTTTTCCCATGGCATCTCATGCCGTTTTGAGATGTTTCCTGTTCGTTGGCATCTATCACATGACTTATAGAATTCATGCGCGTCTCTAAACAGGGTTGGCCAATAAAATCGGGACTGAAGAACTTTTGTTGTTGTTCTCATTCCACCAAAATGCCCTCCATATAGTGGCGAGTGGCATTGGCATAGGATATCTTGCTGCTCTTCTTCTGGAATGCATCTTCGGATTATTTGGTCTCCGCATTGCTTGAATAGAAACGATTCATCCCAAAAGTAATGTCGCATATCATGTCGAAATTTCCTTTTGCACTGGCTAGATAAATCAAGAGGAACAATACCACTAACAAGAAAATTAAATATGTCAGCATACCACGGTGCAGCCGTGACAAATAATATTTTCTTATAAGGGAAATCCATTTTAATTTCTGTAATGTCAGTACATTCAAGTTTGTTATCTAGCCTAGATAAATGGTCTGCCTCTTGATTTTCTATACATTGTCTATCCTTGATCTCTAAATAAAATTCTTGCAGTAATAATATCCACCGAATTAGTATAGGCTTTGCATATTTTTTATTAATAAGATATTTAATGGCTGAGTGATCTTTGTGCACAATTCCTTAGTGCCTATTACATATGGCCTAAACTTATCGAATGCAAATACTACTGCTAAGAGCTCTTTTTCAGTGGTGGTATAGTTCACTTATGCATCATTAAGAGTTCGGCTTGCATAATAGATAACATGAAAAATTTTACTTTTTTGTTGCCCTAGCACTGCTCCGACTGCATAGTCACTAGCATCGCACATGAGCTCAAATGGTTTGTTCCAGTCTGGTGAGATAACAATTGGTGTTGCCGAAAACATTTTCTTCAAATCTGTGAAGACATTCAAACATTCATTAGTAAATTCAAATGGATGATTTTGTTGAAGCAAAAGACATAAGGGTTTATAAATTTGAGAAAAGTCTTTTATGAACCTCCTGTACAATCATGCATATCCAAGGAAACTGCGTACACCTCACACATTAGTAGGCGGGGACAGATTTGCAATTACATCCACCTTGGCTTTGTCGACTTCGATGCCATGGCATGAAATTTTGTAACCCAACACTATTCCTTCGTTTACCATAAAATGGCATTTTCCCAATTCAGTACTAGGTTGCCTTCTTCACATCGTTTTGACACATTGGATAAATTGTCGAGACATCGGTCAAAGTCATCACCCGAAACGGAGAAGTCGTCCATAAATATTTCCATGCACTCTTCCACCATATATGAAAAGATTACCATCATGCATCTTTGTAATGTAGCTAGAGTTTTACACAGTCCAAATGACATTCTTCAAAATGCATAGGTACCATACATGCATTTGAAAGTTGTCTTTTCTTGGTCCTCGGGTTCTATGGCAATTTGGTTATATCCCGAGTATCCATCAAGGATGCAATAAAATGATTTTCCCACTAATCTATCCAACATTTGATCGATAAAAGAGAGAGGAAAATGATCCTTCTTTATGGCTTTGTTGAGCTTCATGTAGTCCATGCATATGCACCAGCCCGTGACTATTCTCGTGGTGAGTAACTCATCCTGCTCGCTTTTGACCACAGTCACACCACCTTTCTTTGGTACGCATTGTACTGGCTAACCCATGAACTATCGAATATAGGATAAATTACTCCCGTATCCAGTAATTTTATTATTTCCTTCATGACTACCTTCTTCATGATCGGTTGAGCCATCTTTGGGGTTCTACCGAGGTGTTGTGGCTATCATCGAGATTGATTTTGAACATGCATATGGTCGGACTAATTCCCTTCAAATCTGCCATCGTCCAACCTATAGCTTTCATGTGCTGTGACAAAACATTCAAAAAACTATTCTCCTATTTGGAGATTAGGTTGGCTGAAATAATCACTGGTATCAACTCCTAGATAAGCATATTTCAAATGTGATGGCAAAGTTTTAAGTTCTAATTTTGGTGCATGTTGTGAAGATGACTCTTGAGACTTAACTTTATCATAATCTAAAGGTTCAAATTTCATACCTGACCTATGAAGAAATCTCAATTGGTCCTCTCTTTCCTTCGCATCTTTTCTTGGTATCGCTTTCAGGGTGTTCTTTGCTCAGATTTCTATGGTTGGGGCCATAATTGTCAGAATCGTCTTATGAAAATAACTTGTCTCGGCCAAAGTTTTCTACTTCAAGCATCTCGGTTGTAGGTTCATGGTACAAAGTACTATATTCATCGAGCCTTAAGGATTCACCTCGTCCAAGGATTTGCCTTTTCTTCAATCTTTTTAATGCATTGGTATTCCTCTGGATCGTCCGCATATTTCATACAGTTGAATACATTGATCGTGACTCTTTGCTCTCCAACTCCCATGGTGAATTCTCCCTTTTCAAAATCTATTAAAATTCTGCCGGTGGCTAAGAATGGGTGTCCTAAAATGATTGGTGCATTTTTATCGCCTTCACAATCTAGGATGAGAAAATTAATTGGAAATACAAATTTATCCACCTTTACTACAATGTCTGCAATTCTGCGCTCGGGTCACACATAAGACCGATCAACTAGCTGTAGGATAACTGATGTGGAATGGGCGCAATATCCGTCTAGTTTCATGAATATGGACTTTGGTATCAAGTTTACACTTGATCATAAATCAATAAGAGCTCGTCCTATGAAGTCATTACCAATGGAACATGGTATCACAAAGATGCTATGGTATTTTTGCTTTGGTGGGAGTTTGCTCACTGCTGAGCAGATTTCTGTTGCCGTGGCGACACGTTCTACCTTCCTTTTTTGTAACAATTTCTTTTAGAAACTTGACATAGGAAGGCCTTTGCTAAATGGCTTCAAGTAGGGGCACATTCGAGTTTGTGCGTTGACTCCATTGTAAAACATCACCACTTGCTTCCAATCGTGAAATCCATGGTTAACACATTTGCGAAGTAAACTTTTATACCTATCCCAACATTCGTACATTGATTTATCATCTCCTTGGTGAAAACTCGTGATGTCGTTCCGAAGCTGTGTATTCATATTGGGCGGATTATATATCGGAGTAGGAAACTCTTGCATAAATATGCCCATGACTCCATTTATCCGGAATGAACTCCGCTTAGCCAAGCTCTTGCTCCATCACGTAAGGAGTAAGTAAAAAGCTTCAATTTGAGCACATCTTCATGTACTCCTTGTTGTCGAAATGAATCCCATACTTCAAGGAAGGTACGTACATGTTGTCTAGCATCTTCATTGGGTGTACCTCCAAATTGGCCGATAGAGTTCATTATATTAAACATCACTGGTTTAAGTTTGAAATGAGTGGCATGTATCTCAGGTGCCACTATGCCATGATTGAGGTCATAGAGAATTGGGTTCAAATGATCTCGTATCGCTCTTGGTATTGCAACTTGGAGATTAATCGCTACATCTGAGTCTCCTAGATCTCCCATGTCATTTTGCATTTGATTTAAATGTTCTCTGGTTCTTTGGGCATGCAACCTTTATCTTAATGATTGCTCAACTTCGAGGTCGAATGGTTCCAAAGGTTTACCAGCAGATCTCAATGTCATGCAATAAAAACCTATAAAAGAAATAAAAACTACGTTAGACTAAATAAATATAAAGTGAAAAAAAAAATTGTTATGGTAAAAACAAATTCGTCAGTTGCTAATCCTTGGCAACGACGCCAAAAACTTGATCGCTTGTAAATGTATATGCCAAGGCAAGCAAATCTATGCAAGTATACACAATCGATGCAAGTAATATAGTAATGAGTGAGTATAGTCTCCACAGGGATTGGATTAGAAATATATTTTCACCACAACTAGAACTAATGTCACAAACTAAATCCTACTAAGTATTTGAACTAATAACTAATACGAATAAACTAAGAATAATGATTCAATGATTTCAGAATAATATAGTCGAGACAAAGTAAATATGCAAACAGATAAAACAAAACAAAACAAGTATTGGTTTAAATATAATGCAAACAACCTCTCATATTCAGACGTGTCACAGAGCACTGAAGCTAAACTATTGTCTTGACAACAATTATTCTAAGTTCTGAATGAATTATTATGCCTCACTAAGATGCCCGACAGGATTACTAGGTATTATTGGACAGTTATTATGGTAATACCTCTCGGCGTTAACTATAAACGTTGTCTTAACCTACTCTAGCAATTATCCCTTTTAGTCACTTGAAGCTCAATCCTTATCTCTAAGGTAGACAAGTTAGAACTTCACCATCCTGGATTCATTCCTTTGCTCATGTTTATCTATCTTAATTCTCTTGAATCTAAGAATCACTATCTAGACAAAAGGCTATCTCTTGATTCTCTCACAATGCCAAGACATGTTTTACTGAAACCCCAGGCGATCTCCCGATGCTCTTATAGTGTTAAGGAAAAATATATAAACTATGAGAAAAACAGTCATAAGAAAACATAATTAATAATTCATAAACATAAAAAAATTATTTAGGTAAAACAAAGATTAACACCAAGTAAAACATTCATGGTGTTATCAAAGATCATCCAAGATTTAACCGATTAATACAACCCCAAATAAAATAAGAATTAAGAACAAATGAAGAATAACTCCCAAAACCGGGGGCTCTGTCGCGACAATCCTGATCAGAACCACACCTGCCTTGGTGACCACCCTCTCTCAAGGCCTGATCGTCGCTTTGCTATCGTCTGGCTATTGAGGACACCAAGGAAGATTGGTGGGTAGACGGTGGGAAAGCACTGTAGTTTCTTGCTCATGCCTTAGGTAAAACTCTTCTCTCTTCTACTTTCGTCCCTCTTTTTTTGCGGTTACGGCTTAATATTTATAAGGAAAAAATTCCTAGGGCTTTGCATGTTTTTGGAGTTTCCTTAATTAGCTGTTATTAATTTCCCAAGCTTAAAAAGGAAAGGCGGCTAGCTACTGTCAGAACAATCAAGGCTTGCTTGCACGTGAAGTAGGTCATCCAACTGGCATATGTCATAGGCGGTTTCACCACACCTGCTTCAGACTTATTCAAATAAATATTGCCTCGGTGAGATAAATCTGCTCTTCACACTCTCTTCTGCTCCGTTGCCCTTTACAACTTTGCATTGTCACGACTGAAATGTTCTTCCTCTCTAGAATTCCTGCACAAACACAACTCAAACAACCCTTTCTCCTCAGCAGCATCAGTCAAGCCAAATAAATCTTGCCTAAGCAAAACTTATCCACCACAGGCTAATATAACCTATATGCAACTAAATGCGACTAAAAATGTAGTGCATACTTTGTTTAGATGAGCAATAACTTAAGTGAAAAGACTAGAAATTGAGTCTTTTTACGGAGTTATCAATTAGCCATTTTCGCATAGGTCTAGTTTGAACTTAAGCATTTTTAGCAGTATTTTGTGATTACATTTGCTTAGTTTTATACCCTTTGAATATTAGGAACTTTGTGGCTTGCCTAGGGTTAAAATTGGTTTTTTCCGTTGTAAAACTATCACACTGATTTCCTAGCATTATAGGAAATGTTGAGCGGATGCTGCAACAGTTGGTGAAGATTTAAACGGTTGGGAGAACTTTCTGGATGGGATAGCTGGCTTGGGTAGCTGTCAATGGGCTAAATATCACCTGAAACGTGGAAACTTTTCATTGGACGATGAAAATCTTATCCAAGCTATAAATGGGAGTACTTGCAAGTAAAAAAGTGTGAAGATTAGAAGCCATTTGAAAGTACCATTTTTGCACGTTGATTCTTTATACGCCATTGAAGCTTAAGCCCCTGTCAGGGATTGTTTTTGTACAAGGAAAGCTTGATGACTAGCATCAACATTCATCATATCACCATTTGAGGTCTTCTATTAAGAGAGGAAGTGATTTGAATGCTTTAAAAACTTTGTAAATGATGTTGTGAAATTATTATTTTATTTTTATTTTGCTACTTCTTTTATGTGATTGATGCTTTATGATTATGTGTAGAAGTACTCATGATTAAATGTATAGTAATTTCAATTACTTCTAGAAATATATTTGGTTGTTTTGCTATATACCTTTAATAGTGTTAGTGTTGATGAGTAGTAAAGTGTGTGTTGAAAGTATTAAACCAATTGATTGGTTTTGTTAATATTTTGAACCTTTAATTAATGAAAGTAATTAAATAAGTTCAAAAGGTCTTAATCATTGTTGATTGCATAGATTTAGTATGATTTATTCACATAAGGTATGATGTTTACAATATATTTTCCATCAATTTGGTAGATGACTTATTGTTTTTTTGGAATACTATAGCATGAATTGGTGTTTCTCTTATTGATTTTATTATCATTTGCTACCGCTTTATTACTTGATACGCGACACATGCACTCGCTTAATTTTATAGCATTTTCATAGCATCATGTTTTTAACACCGTTGTCGAGGAATATCAACTTAATTTAGGGTTTTTATTATTTTTCTTACTTTGTTGTTTTCTCTTGTAGGTATTTTTAGTTTCAGTTTTTTCTAGTGTGTGCCCAAAAATGATGAAGAGTTAGAGCCATTTGATCCAGATATTAGAGGGACATTTAGGAGAAGTCACCATGAAGATGCCTAGAACAAAACAAATATAATTGGACGAGGGAATGGTATTTTACCTCTATTGCAGAAAGGAGAAAATGGTGAGTTGCTAGTTGGCATTGGAGCTGGACATCCATATAAAAATTTGGATGATCAAAATTGTCCTATTCACGAGCATGTGGTGTAAAGCTAAATTATCTACATCCAGGCATTGTGAGGCCAATGATTAATGCTGCAAAATTTGAGTTAAAACCGATTATGTTCTAAATGTTACAATCTATAGGACAATATGGAACATCTGTTGTTGAACATCATTGTAACACCCATAACCCGTATATGTATCAAAATATTAGTTTAAGAATGTTACATCAACAGTACATACATTCGTTGAACATATATGTTTAAAATTTTTGCTTTATCACAAAACAATCCTTAAACAAGTTTTAAACTATTTTGTTAATTGCGTAAACTCATAAAATAATAATTTATCATCTAAAACAAATCCAATTTTTGCAGAAATTTGGCATTTTAGTAATGTTTCATAAACTATATAAAATTGCCTAAACACTGCTTAATTTGAAAATTATTTAATTACCCTTTAAAATATACATACTATTAACCATTATAAGTTAATATAGAGTAACTCAAAACATTATTTATATACATGCCACTAAAGAGTAAAAGGTGTCTTACTGAATGCTCTCTATGCTCCATACTTATGCTTTTTTCTTTATCTCAACCTAATGCTACGTAAAATGCTATAGCACTTAATACAAGTATATGTATTGCACAAGTAATAAATTGGTAGCAATTGATACTACGGATGTCAAACCCACAAGGAGCAGAGTGTTATGATTAGAGTTTGCAGGAATATGATTTATCAAGTATACGAGATTCTAAAGAGAATATGCTAAATCAATAAAAGAAAACATTAGTTGATGCTACATCATTCCAGGAAATACATGGTCAGCTATCAAATAGTTGGATACAATATTATGAACTTCAAATCTCATGCAAAGATCCAATACTCAATTTATGCAATCAGCATTGATTAAAACCTCTTAAACTACTTTAACAACTTTCATATCTCAAAGGCTCAAGATATTAACAACACTAATCAATTAGTTGCATGATTTTTAGTATACACTCTGCTACTCAGCAGTAACAATGCTCACAAAGGTATATAGAAAATTGAATGACACTATTTTTATATTTAAATATAATACTATATATTTAACTATAAGTACTCTACCCACAATAATAAAGAACTAAGCTCATAAAATGAGTATCAAAGTAAACACAAAATATAAAATTCAAAATATCATCCAATAAAGGTTTAAGCATTCAAATCACTCTATCTCTTAATATAAGGCATTGAATGAATATTTGTTGATCGTTTAAGGTACCTGGCAAGTTTCCCTTGTGCTACAACAATCCCTAGCAGAT
Organism: Hibiscus syriacus; assembly: GCF_006381635.1. Taxonomy (NCBI): domain Eukaryota; kingdom Viridiplantae; phylum Streptophyta; class Magnoliopsida; order Malvales; family Malvaceae; genus Hibiscus; species Hibiscus syriacus. The sequence continues at coordinate 2,041,817 of NW_024062535.1, read as the reverse complement.
GACTTAGGCATTCATGCATTGAATTTTAACGTTGAGAATTAGGAACTTGAAAAGGCTCTTGAACGTGACATTTTTATGCTCAAGTACTCCACTTTTATAGCTTGGATGGGAATTTCATCTCAAAATAGAAAATGTCCATGTTTCAAGTAATATACAAACAAATGACAGCTGGCCGAACTAGTTATCCTAAGCCAAAAGGTTCTCCCAATAGTTTGGAGCTTAGACGATAGCTACAGATTCCAATCAGCATTTCCAGCAATGATGCGACAACGGTGTAATAGTTTTCAACAACAAAAATTGATTTTAGCTCCTAGTAACCCACAATGCACCTATAATGCTCCTAAGCATGCTTATGTTCAAGGTAAACCTAGGTGAAAAAGACTACTAAATATAACTTTTTTAGAGAGTTATCACACTCCCAAACCTAGGTGTTTGCTTGTCCTCAAGAAAAATATGCATGAAATATATGAACAACAATACCACATAATGCCTTTAAGAAATTAACCAAGCATAAAAGTTTCTTCTTCAGCCCTAAACTAATGCTGCGATTTCTTCTTATCAAAATCCTCAGAGTGTAGTTTGTGTAACATATGTGTATCCAAACAATACTTAGCTACGTTAGAAAAATTCGCACCAACTTTGTTAAATGTATTCAATAGTACAACAATATTTCCTCACCAATGTTGGAATTCCAACTTATTTCTCTCACTATGTTGGAGCTATTACCAGCATAACCCAACTTATTTCCTAAAAACTTCTCTCTCTCTTAGATTGAAAAACTACTATAGCATCTAATACAGATAAGAGATTTACTACTTGAAATTTTCTAAATTCTCTTAGTATTCAGAACATACACCTAAGTTTTAAAAGAAAATTCTAAGGATCCTAGTTTCAAAAATAATCTACAACATTCTCTATAGCATTTCATCTCAGGTAATAATCATCATTTGGAATCTTTAAAATTCCTTTAACAACTTCATTAATTTATTTAAAATTATTCTATGGCATTACCCATGCGATTCTACATATGAAACTATTCCTAAATGCAATGTTTAACATCACAATACACCCCTAAACATAATGGATACATTGTCCCTAATACATGCAATACTAACAACAACATAAGAAAAATAAATAAACTAAACTAAAATAGGAGGAAGAGAAGTAAGACTTCCCTAAGTGGGTTTCCTCAGGCTTTTGCGCAGGCTAAGAACATTTTGGCGAAGACGCTTTGCTTTTGTTTTTGCTTTCATTGAGCCCTTCCCCTTTTGACATTATGAATTACCATCGCTGCATCTAACTTTGGTTCATCAACAATAATTGTTTCTCCTTCAGATGTGTCATTTAAATTTAGCAACTAAGCTGCCACTTGCTCTACTGGAGCATTAACTCCATCCATAGCCTTACCTTGTAACTGGCCGTTTCTCACATGCTCTTCTTTCGCTTGTAATTTCCTCATCCGATGGTAAAACTTCAGTAGTTTTCTCAAACTTATCTTCCTTTTAGTGTTAGCTGAACAATGGTCAGAATCAGGAATTGTTGGTTACATCAAGGGTTCTAATATCTTCGCTGACAGCATCTGTAAATATCTTTATTAACATAGTCTTGGTTGGTAGGTCTATTTTCTGTGCGTACTCCCAATACCGAACTTGGGAGTTGTGCATCTAGGATTAATTCTAAAAGGAATAGTTCAAAAACATTGTAACCTGATCTAACTCAGCATTAACAAATACTATAACTATTTTTAGACCCTCTAAGGTTCGATCATCCATAGGCGAGAATTGTGTTGTGGCAATGGGAACAAATGGTTCGACATGAACATTATTTTAATCTTTCTCATCTTTCAACAGTGTTTGCCTCACATCAGCAGGGGTGATGTGCTTTTATTTTTTATAATCTATCATAAGATAGACCAACCACTTGTTCTTGATAGCATAGTGAAATGTTTAACAATGAAAATTACAAATAGCTTGAGGTTTTATGGGTATAAGCAAATATTTTAGCAAAAATGATTTTACCCACATTGATTTTCCCCTCATCAAAATATAATGAATAAGTAAAATACAATCCATAATAATTGTGGAATAATGCATGGTTGGCGTTAAGCGAATTCTAAGAAAAATGAACAATACCCTTACATCTTGATGTAGATCCAATCGTTTAATGGTACGAGCCCTCGTTGGTGTTCTTGTAATACCCCAAAAATTTGGATAATGACCAAAATGCAAATTTTGAAAGTTTGATGGTCAAAGTAAAAATTGGAAAAAGTTTAAGGAATGAAGTTGTAATTTTTCCAAAAAGAATGTTATTCCATAAATGGATTTAGTGAGTGATCAAATTATAAATTTTTAAAGTTTGGTGACCAAAATGGTAATTTTAAAAAGTTACAATTTGGCCTCGAAAATAAAGAAAATATATATTATTTTCACATTTTTAAATGTTGATAAATAATATAAATCTTTGGAATTTAAGATTTAATTTCATGTTTAATTTGGATAGTTGGATTAAAGTGATAAGATTGTGATTTTTGGAAATTGCATGGGCAAAACGGTAAAGTGGGAAAATATTTTTTTCATGTTTGACTATGGAAGATGATAAAGTTCATGTGGGTTGGTATTAAGGTAAATATCAAGTTCATTAAGGGTAAATTAGTATGGATATTTTAATTTTAAGGGTAATTTGATAATTTAGCGTTTAATGAATTTTTAATTCATTATTTGATAAAGAAATATGAAGAATTATCAAGGATATTTCTTCATTTCAGTAGCACTGCCGTGAGTTCCTCCCAAAGGTAAGAAATTTTTTTTTTCCATTTTTGAGTAATTTTCTTTAGATTTCGGGTTATGCCGTGAAATATAAAATTGTTCTACGCGAAAACGATATCATTTGATACCAATATTGCTTGCTAATATTGTTGGGATTCAAAGATCCCAAATCTAAGGGTTTATGTTCATGATAGGGTTCATGAAATTGATGATGAATCTTGATGTTTTTGAGGTTGTAGATTCATTTTCAAGTTTGATTTATGTTTAAAACATGTTCAATCTTCCTAGAAATTATTCTTTAAAATTCGGCCAAATTTTAAGTTGGAGAAATTTTGTGTTCTGATGAGATTTGATTAGGGATTTGATTGTAAAGATTTTATAAGGTTGATTGAAAGTTGATTTCATGCTTGAATTGAATCAAAAATCGAGCAAAATCATGAAAACATAGTTTTTAAAGGATAAAGAATTCGGTTATGATGTATTTGAGCGAGAAAAATTATGGAAAATTATAAGGTATGGAAATGATGTAGGAAATATTCTACAAGCCTTAGAAAAATTTGGGGACCATTTTGTAATTTTTGAAAAGTTAAGGGATCAATTTGGAAATTTTTGAAAAGTTATGAATGATTGTATAATTGTTTAATAGTTGATGTACTATACTAGAAATTACTGTTTTGGAATTGAAATGAGTGTTTAGATGTGAAATATGACTATTTTGGAAGTTCGAAAAGATTAGTAATTTAAGTACAACATTCACATAGTTGGGGCACTTAAATGTAATTATGCCTTTGTAAAGGCATTTGAATAGTAATTTCAAAGCTGGAATTTTGGTATTAAGAATGTAATTGATAAAATGGTGAAGGACCATTTTGTGTAAATTGGAAAAGTTGGTGTTAATGTTAAAAGGAATTATTAAGTGTTAAGTATTTTGGTAGAAAATGAGTTTCAAGTATCTTATGGATTTTGTTTTAGGGATGTGTTTATGTTAGTACATTACTAACATATGTATTGTTATGAATTTGTGATTTATACAGATCGTGATTGATTTGTGATCGAAGCAAGTCAAGTATAAAATGGTTTATTGCGGATCATAGTGAGGCACATATTTTGGATATATAAAGTGTCAAGGTGAGTGCAATACATGCATGACATGTTATGTAGATGTTTTATACATCATGTATATAGATGTTTTATACATCATCAGGAAGACTTGCGATAAGTCGACCTTGTTTATATCATCATGATATTATTTCATTTTTTATAACTTGCGGATCATAGTGAGGCACATATTTTGGATATATAAAGTGTCAAGGTGAGTGCAATACATGCATGACATGTTATGTAGATGTTTTATACATCATGTATATAGATGTTTTATACATCATCAGGAAGACTTGCGATAAGTCGACCTTGTTTATATCATCATGATATTATTTCATTTTTTATAACTTCAATAAGACATTGATATGTCACAATGTGAAATTATAGTGCATTGATCATGAATAATGTGATATTTGACCATGAATGTTATTTTGGGTATGAACTGCCCCATTGTTAAATTATGATAATATACTTTGCCATGGATAGATCAAATAAAATAGACTATATGCCCAAGTATGTTATTGAGGATCAGTGGTATTAATGGCATGCCATAGAGTCTAGCATATGCATATTAGGTAGAACTAGAGTGCATAGAGAAGGCACATAGTGCAGGCCTCAAAGTGTATAGCGAAGACACAATACAAAACACTATGGTGTACAAGGTGGGTATATGACATTAAATTTTATGCATGAGTTGTATTACACTATTTATTGTTTTTAATTGCCTCACTAAGTGTATATTTAGCGTGTGATGATTTTCACGCGTAGGTAAAAAGCCAAGAGTAGAGTAAAGAGTACATAGCACTCCAAGCATCAAGGAATATACAACAGTATCAGTAAGACATCCTATGATGAAATTTTGACTTTGTTTGTGGCATGTACTTATCAATATCCTAGTTGCTCTGTTAAATTATATTACAACTAGTTTGTAATTACTAAACTAAACTGTTTTACTATGTTTCAATATGGATAGGATAAATCCATATTAATATATGTTTTGAATAGTAGGTGATAGTTTGATGTGATATGATATTTTTATATTATCAGTACCATTTTAAGAAAATAAAATTTTTCAATCACTTTTGAATTGGAAAATGTTTTTAGAAATTCAGGCGATATCTATAATCTATATAGGTATAATTATACGGGTTATGGGTGTTACAGTTCTCGTCCAAGAATGATCGGTATGCAAACATCGCACCCAACCTACTTCAATTATGCCTCAATTAAGTTTTCCACGAAAACTAAATGTTCACATGGCTACTCAGCAATACCGAACAAGCTATTAATTGGTTTTTCTACCAATGGACCATCTTTTATCGAAAAAAACTAATACTTGGTATGGTTGGTGAGATATTGTAAAATTCCCAAACTATTATTTATTGATGTTCACAAAACTTTCCCCAACCTCGTTGTGTAACCATTAGAGAAATATAGTTGAAGATTCGAGGATCCACTTATGTTGTTAAATCAAATCCTTACTCATAATAGAAATCTCGACCATTGAAGTCCTCGTTATAACGTTGTCCCTACTCATTATCCATGAATCTAGTTACTTCCTCCGATAGAGCGAGTTGTTGTGGCACATATATAACAGGAAGCAGAGTAGGCATACAACCAGACTGCTTTAAGCTCACATTCTTTTTAGGGGCGATACCAGTATGTAGATATATGAGCAAAATGAAGGAGAGGGCAATAAGGGTTTTAGAATCATGAAGAAGAAGGTAAAGCAAATTGTAGTTAAAAGGTTGCATGAAAAAGGGAATAAAAATTATTTTGAAGTTTTGAAGGCTTACTATGGAGGGATAAGGATAAAATTTAAATGGGCAATTATGATATGGTAAAGTGGACAATGAAACATATAAGAGGGGTAAATGGTAAAGAACTCATACGTAGTTTTAGCGTAAGAACTTAGCTGGTTAACCTTGTAATATTGTGGCTTTAGTATAACAATGAAGTAAATAAGAATTTGAAGAGTTGCGTATCATGAAAGAGCTAACTGAGAATGATTGAATGAAAAAAAAAACTCAACAATAACCAAAAAATAATAAAAAAGAAAGTCCTAAAAAATAAATGTAAAAATTTTTTGACTTATTCAAAAGAGTAAAAAATTAAAAAATAATGAGGGTCACGTGGGATGATTGAAGCGATTTTAGGGCTGGTAATAATGCTTTAAATACTTCTCATTGACAATTAAATGTCCTTTCATCCACTAAATTGTTCAATAATATTGCACCATGAGGGAAAAATTCGAGAACTTCAACAGGGCCTGACCAACGAGAACATAATTTCCCAAGGAATAACTTTAGTCTGGAATTAAATAACAGTACTTGTTGTCCAGCAATGAATTCCCTTGGCAAAATGTTCTGATCATGCCACTTGTTACTCTTATCTTTGTAAATGTGTGAACTCTCATATGCATTATTTTAGAGTTCCTCTAACTTATTAAGCTCCAACATTTGTTTTTCGCCTGCAATATCTAGATCAAAGTCCAACCCCTTTAATGCCCATATAGCTTTATTCTCCAGCTCCACCGGTAAATGACAAACTTTTCCATAAACAATATGATAAAGGGACCTTCCTAACTGCGTCTTAAAGGTTGTCCTATAAACCCATAATGCTTCTTAAAGGTGTTGCGACCAATCTTTCCTAGAAGGTTCACCACTTTTTCAAAAATTTGCTTCATTTATTGATTAAACACTTCATCTTGAGCATTGGATTTTGGATGAAATGTTGTTGCAATCTTAAACTTCACTCCATATCTATTCAATGCTCTGGTAATCTGATGACCAATAAATTGAGATCCTCCATCACTGATAAAAGTAAGAGGAGTTCTAAAATGAGTGAAAATATTTTTGTGTAAGAATCGCAAAACAATGCTACAACTCCCACCCTTTTGGACATAGAGTCAAGAGAAACTAAAATAAAAAGGTCCCACTTGAAGAAGGTTATGAGCCCATAAAGTCTAATCCCCACACATCAAATAGCTCAATTTCCAAGATATGTTGCATTGGCATTTCATTTCATTGAGAAATATTCCCTGTTCGCTAGCAGTAATCACAATGCTTTACAAACTCATTGGCATCTTTAAAAAATGATGGCCAATAATATCCACATTAAAGCACTTTCACTATTGTATGCATACCACCAAAATGTCCTTCATATGGGGGGACTATAACTATGTTGTAGGATGAGTTGTTGTTCACATTGAGGGATACATCGCCACATAACTTGATCATTGCATTGTTTAAATACATATGGCTCCTCCCAATGAAATTTCTTCATATTCCTCATGAATTTCCTTCGACCTTGATAATTAAGATCATGTAGTATCATCCCACTAACGAGATAGTTGGCAAAATCATCATACCAGAGTAATGTTATAGCGGTTAGCAAACCCTAATTAGGTAATTCATCTAGAATTATGATAATGTTTCCATCTTCGCTGCCAGATTCCAATATAGATAAATGATAACCCATTTAATTTTAAATCTCTTTTTATCCTGAATCTTAATATTAAATTCGTGGAGTAAACGCACTCATCGAATCAAACGAGGTTTTCTATCCTTCTTGGAAAACAAATTCTTCAGCATCGAATGATCAGTATAGACAATCACTTTTGTACCCACAAGATATGAACGAAATTTGTCGAATGCAAAGCTTTCGTTACCCAATACTACACCTACAACAAAATCTCTAGGATCTCACATTGATTCAAAGGGCAAATTCCAATCAGGATCCATAATAACAGGGGTTTACTTTAACTTTTTATTTATTGTCTCGATAGATTGAAGCACTTATTCATCAATAATGAACTTCTTATTTTGGTCTAACAATGAACACAGTGGCTTAGCAATTCAAGAGAAATCTTTAATAAACATTCTATAGAAACCAACATGACCAAGAAAGATTCGAATTGCCTTGACATTGGTAGGTGTTGGAAACTTTTCAATAACCCCCACTTTGGCTTTATCCACTTCAATGCCACATCTTAAAATTTGATGATCTGGCACTACACCTTTCATTACCATAAAGTGGCATTTTCACAGGAAAAACTAATTTGGAAAATATTGCATAGGGCTAACCCAATTGTTGTCTGAAATGGGGTATATATTCCCAACGTCCAACCATTTGATAATCTCTTTTCTCACCACTTCCTTCATGATAGAATTTAATCATCGTTGATGTTCGATTAGGATTCTTTTAGGTTCCTCCAAAAGGATTTTATGCATACAAAATGATGGGTAAATTCTTTTTTTATCAAGAATGCTCCAGCAATAGCCTTCTTATGATGCTTCAATACATAATCAGTTGGCCTTCTTGTGATGTTGTAAGTTGTGCTGCCAGAATGTCTGGTAGTGCCTCATTTTCTTAAATATATGCATATTTCAAATTCTCTGGTAGATGTTTTGATGCAAACTTTGGTGTTCTTTAATAGATGGCTCTGGTGCTTGAAGAATATGATCATTCATTTACTAAGGTTCAATGCTCTATAGATACTTGTTACAACATTCATCTTCTTCATCACTCAAAAATTCCTCGAATGTTATTAAATCACGTGAAGTTGTATCAACGCTATAGCACATTTCCAAATGTTCACGTGTAAAAAGATCAATCACATCAAGTGAAAAAAAATCAACGTTGTCATTTATATTAGAAACATTACTCAAAACATTAAAAGTATTATGCTTATCGTTCAAGTGCATACTTAATTATCCCTTTTTCAACATCAATCAAAGCTCGACCTATAGGAAGGAATGGGTGGCCAAGAATAGTTGGACCATCTTTGTCCTTTTCACAATCCAAAATGATGAATTCCGCATGAAAAAATACACTTATCCACTCGCACAAGCATATTCTCCATAATACCACTAGGATGCACGGTAGATCGATCAACATGTTGCAAAGTAATCATAGTGGGCTCGCTTTACCGCTCCCAAATATCCTAAAGATTATCAATGGAATTAAATTCATACTATCACCCATATCACATAAACCTTTACCTACAAAATTGTCACCAATTTTAGAAGGAATAGTAAAACTCCTTGGATCCGTAAGTTTTGGTGGCAATATACTTGTAGCCATAGCGCTACAACCTTTGGTAAGAGCAACTGTCTCAAACTCACCAAGTGTTTGTTTCTTCGAAAGAATTTTCTTCATGAATTTGATATAGTTTGAGTTTTTCTCTAAAACATCAATCAATGGAATGTTAATTGTGAATTGGTGATAAATATCAATAAAAGCATTGTATTGGTGGTCTTAATTTGTCTTCTTGAAGCACTGTGGAAATGGTAGAGGCATTTTTGGCTGTTGTTGTGGAGGCATTGAAGTCAGGGGAGCTTAAGGTGCAACAAGGGTTGCTATTAAAAATGATTATGTATTACTACTTTGGCATGCGTTTGGTGCTGTGAACCGACTCTCATAGAAGTTAGGCTTAACTTATTTACTTTTCTCTTTACCACATTTATATGTTACATCATTATTTTCCCTTTGGTTCGTCAATTGGTTCCCTAATATGAATTCCACTTCTTGTGGTAATGGCCTTGCAATAATCCTTACCATTTTGCTTAGGATTCTCAGTGTCATTAGGAATCGATCATGGCAATTGACTATTTAGAGCATTAGCTATTTACCTCATCTGATTCTCTATAGCCTTTAATGAGGTAGATTGGCTCACCATATATTCTCTCATCTTGGCTTCAAAAGGGGTTAAGGTTAAAGTTTGTCTAGAAGATTGACTTTGATAATTCTTCTTTTGCTGTGGTTGAGTGACAGACTGATGTGCCTATGGTTGCGTTATTTGATGCTACTAAGAATAATGTTGATATTGATATTACTATTAACATGGATTGGTAACATTGTGGCTTCTCTAATAAAGATTTGGATGATTTTTAAATTTGGATTATATGCATTGCCAAACACATTATCATTACTTTGATAATTTTGCACATAATAGATATATTCTGGATTTTGAGGGCATTCATCAAAATCACGGTCACCATCACAATATACCCAAGTGATAAGAGTTGTGGCTTTGACTTCATATATTTGTCATGGTTTGTGTAATATTTTCACTGTTTAAGTCAATGTTGAAATTTGAAATGCTATGGAGTTAAAGCTTCAAAGTTTTCTGCTACAGTACCACACCAACCAAATATGTTACGCGTATTAGGGTATTGAAAATTATTTGTGGAGATTATTTCTAAAATATCATATGCTTCATTATATGTCCTATCTAGCAAAGCTCCATTTGCTAAAGCATCCACCACTATACGAGTCTGTATATTCAACCTATTATAAAACATCTCCAATTGAGTCCAATGTGGGAATCCATGTATAGGACATTTCCGCTACAAATCTTTAAATATTTCCCATGTTTCATACAAACTTTCATCTTCCAATTGTTTGAATGAAGTTAAATCATTTCAAAGCTTAGCATTCGTGTTTAGGTGGATTGAACGGCAATAGGAATTTTTATGCTAATTCATTCCAAGATGCTATAGCACTTGGTGACAATGAGCTTAACCAAACTCATGCTTTATCATGCAAGGAATATGAAAAGAGCTTCAACTTTAATACCTCCTCTAGAATACCTTGCTGAATAAAAGAATCATATACCTCCATAAACACTCTCAAATGAGCTGTAGGATCTTCAAAAAAGTATCCTCCATACTATCCCATGGATTGTTAACTTTGGAACATAACTATTTTAATTCAAAATTCACAACATTAACAACTGGCCTCACGATGCTTGGATGTAAATCATCTAAGGTCTACACCACATGCTCACGAATAGGGTGATTATGATCATCAAAATTTTGATATGGTTGCCCAGCTCCAATACTAGCTGTCAGTTCATCATTTTCTCCATTATGTAGCGGGGGTAAAATACAATTCCCTCATACATCGATAGCAGCTTCACGATGACATCTCTGAAATTATCTTTCATTCTCTATATAAAATGACTCCAAGTCATCTTCGCTTTAGGGCATATACTAGAAATAAAAACATAAACGAAGAATACCTACAGAAAAAACAAACAAGTAAACAAAATTAAAAGAACTCTAAATCAAACCGAGGCTCCCCGACAACGGTGCCAAAAACTTGATGCTATGTAAGATGCTATAGCATTTAATGTAAGTTTACAAATCACTCAAGTAATAAAGTGGTACCAGTTAATTCTACAAATGTCAAACCTAAAGGGAGTAGAGTGTTCTCATTTGAGTTTGTAGGAATATAATTTATCAAATATACAAGATGCTAAAGAGAATATGTTAAATCAATAAAAGAAAACACCAGTTCATACTACATTATTCCAGGAAGCACGTGGTCAACTATCAAATCGATGGATATAATATTATAAACTTTAAATCGCATGCAAACATTCAACACTCAATTTAAGCGACCAACATTGATTAAAACCTCTTGAACTATTTTCACCAGTTTCGTATCTTAAAGGCTGAATATATTAAGAACACTAATCAATTAGTTGCATGCTTTTCAGCATACACTATGCTACTCAGCAACACCAATAATCACAAAGGTATATAGCAAATGAAATGAAACTATTTCTAGATTTAATAAAAAATACTATATATTTAATTATAAGTACTTCTACCCACAATCATAAAGATCTAAGCTCATAAAATGAGTATCAAAGTAAACATAAAATATAAAATTCGAAATATCATCCAACAAAGGTTTAAGCTTTTAAATCAGTTACTCTCTCAATGGAAGGCCTCTAATGAAGATCCACTAACCGTTGAAGCTACCCATCAAGCTTCCCTTGTGCTATAACAATCCATGGAAGAAGACTTAGGCTTCCATACGTTGGAGATTTAACGTGGAGAATTGGGACTTGAAAAGGCTCTTGAACATCACATTTTTTGTGCTCAAGTACTTCTTTTTTATAGCTTGGATGGGAATTTCATCTCCCAATAAAAAATGTCCACAATTCAAGCGATATACAACCAAATAACAGTTGCTCGAGCAAACTGTACCAATCTAGAATGTTCTCCCAATAGCATGGAGATTAGACAACTTTTACATCATTCGATCAACATTTCCTGCAATGTTGCGGCATTAGTGTAATAGTTTTCAACAGAAAAAAATGATTTTAGCCCTTAGCAACCCACAATGCTCCTATAATGCAAAATGTGTAGAACCAAGTAATTTTAATCCTAAAATGCTCCTAAGCATGCTCAAGTTCAAGCTAAACCTAGGAGAAAAAGGTTAATAAATATAACTCTCTTGGAGAATTACTTATGCATGAAAATCATCACGTGATAAGTATAACTTGGTGTGACAATAACACAACTAAGGTGAGATAAAACATAAAATGTCATAATAAACTTGAAATAGAAAAAATATAAATCATTAAAATTTAAAACAGAGCAATTCAAGGTGATTTCCTTTTCGGAAACCTGAAAATCATCATCTAATGATTTTATCAAAAATCATGTAAATCAACATCAGATATAACAAACATATCATGTTCTTTTCATTCATACATATTTCAAAATTTTATTTTCATCTCACATTATTTTCATTCATATACTTTTCATAACTTTCACATTTACTTTCATAACCCAATGTATATGAAAGAGAATGCTAGGTACTTGAGTTAGACAAGTGTGCACAATAAGCACTTCACGGTGCTATCATCATAATCATAATATGCACTCCAAGTACATTCATATCATTTACACCAACAGTGCTACACATTATGTACAAAATGTACCAGATCAAAATTAGAATCCCTCAAACTCATGGCATGTCAATTGTATCTACGATTCTCAAAATTATGAATCAATATTCTATTTCATAATCATTTTCTAATTATTATCATAAAATTCATAATTTGGGAAATTCATACCCTAATCATTCATAAAACTTTATAAAAATTATGAAAAAATCAATAATTAAAATAGAAAACGTACTTTAAAATAATATGAGGTTGACTTATCACAAGCCGACTTAGAATTGTTAAAATGCATAGTTCTAAGAATTGTTAAGATATAATATTGAAAATACTAAGCGTGTCATCTAGGATGCACTAGTGTTATTGTGAAAAATAAAGATGGGCCTATGCAATTATGTATGGATTAACGTCAGTTAAATAAGGTAATATGAAATAAAAAGTATCATCTTCCAAGGATTTTTGACTTTTTGATCAGTTTAAAAGGTGCATTAGAGTTTCCCAAGATGAATATTCAATCTGAATATTTTTATATTAAAGGTAATAAAGAATATATTCCTAAGATAATTTTCATAATTCAATATGGGAACTAGGAGTTGCAATAATGTCGTTTGGTTTAACGAATGCTCTTGTGAAATTTATGGAGTTGATAAATTGAGCATTTCATTTATACTTTGATTAATTGGTTGTAGTGTTCATTGCTGATATTTTGATCTATTGTAAGACCAAGGAAGAACACGATGCATATCTTTGTATATCTCTTCCAACTCTTAGGAAGAAAAGCGGTATGCTAGTTGACAAAGTGTAAATGCTGGTTGTCTAAGGTTGTATTCTTTGGCCGTGTGATCTCGGCTGAGGGGATAAGAATATACCAAAAAATAAAGTACAAGCCATAATAAGTTGATAAATTCCAAAGAGTTTTTCCAAAATTTGAAGTTTCTTGGGATTTTTTGGTTGGTATTGAAGGTTTATAAAGAATTTTTTTATGATTATTTTACCTTTGACCAAGCTATTAACGAAGGATGTGTCATTCATTTGGACTGATAAGTGACAAGAAGTTTTAAGATGTTAAAAAGAATACTGACATAAGATCTAGGGTCAGTAAAATCATAATCTGGAAAAGATTATGTGATTTATAGTGATGTGTCCTATAATGGTTTGGGATGCTTTCTCATGCAAGAGAAAAATTTAGCACTTACGCTTCAAAGCAACTAATGAGTCATGAAAGATATTATTCGACTCATGTTCTTGAGTTAGTAACAATTGTGTTTACTTCATGGACATAATCCCACTATCTATATGGTGTGTGACGTTGTATCTATACATATCTTAAAAGTCAAGGGTGTGAGTTAACTTGAAGGTGTGAAAATAAAGAAAATAGATTGCATTCCTTAGAGGAATGATGATGCGCCTATCGACTACCACCAGGAAAGGCTAATGTGGTGGTTGATACGATAAAATCGATAGACATTTATGCTTTGATTGTAAACTAAATTTAAAGCCTATGTTGCTAGATCGAGTAAAAGGATTTTCAAAGAAAAGATAAAAATTGTTGTGCTTGACAAAGATAGAACGAGTGAAAAAGAAATTAAAACCAAAGACCTGGAAGTTAAGTCTGTTGGATGCTTATATTATCGAGAAAATAGTCTATATAAGTGGCAGGTATGAAAGGAGCTATTACTGAGTTAGTTTCTAAATGCTTGATATGTCAATAGGTTAAAATAGAGCATCAAGTTCCTTCTGGATTATTGTAATTGATTTCCATCCCTTAGTAGAAATAGAAATGAGTTATAATGGACATTGTAATAGGTAAAGATTATTTAAGATAATCTCACGATAACTGCCGATCAATATAAGTCTTATTCATATTTAAAGGGAAAAGATATATTCTATTAATGTGGTGATCAGTGATTCTTAAAGTATCGATAAGGTTCTTCTCATGTTATCACACCAGTCGATATTGTGATTCAGTCAAAATTTGACTTATGAATGAATCAATACTTATTACAGCTTGTTAGAGAAATCGAAAGCTGAAAAGTGTAGTATCCTTATGTTTTTAGAGCAGGTATTTTTAATGGGAAGAATTGTAACACCCCAAAATTTTGGTTAGTGACCAAAATGTAAATTTTGACAATTTAGTAGCCAAAGTTAAAAGTTTGGAAAAGTTCAAGGACCAAAAGTGTAATTTCCAAAATTTAGGTGTTTTGAACCCATAAGTGAATACTTCACCCCCAAAAATGAAGTTCTAGTCTGAAACAAATTTTTGATTCGTAATTTATGTTAAAAGCGAGAAAATGTTAAAGTTCGATCAAATTCATTAAATCGGATTGAATAAAAATTTTGAGAAAATTGAAGGATATTAAAATAATATTAGAAGTATTATTTCCACATTTTAAAATTATGGAAAATAATACGGATCGTTGGATTAAAGTGGACATATTGAAATTTTTGGAAAGTTGCATGGATAAAATGGTAAAGGGTATAATATTTTTTCCATATTTGAATTTAGAAAGATGATAAGGGTTATGTGGCTTGGTATGTATGTAAAATCTAGATTCATTGATGTTAAAATTGTCAATTCATATTAAATGAATTTTAAATTCATTTAAGCTTAATAAATGACATGTTAACATGAAATCACTTAGAAATTTGATGAGACACACTCAATTTCAAGACTCTATTTCGTGCACCCCATGAACTAGGTAAGAAAAAAATTAATTTTCATTTTTGAGCAATTTCCTTTAGATTTTAGATTGAGCCGTGAAATAGAGAATTGTTATATTCGAAAAACACTATCATTTGGTACCATTATTGATTGCTAATTTCGCTTGAGTTCAAAGATCCCAAATTCTAGGGTTTATATTCATGTTATGGTTTTAAGAATTGAAGATGGAATTTGAGTTTATTGAGGTTGTAGATTCATTTCCAAGCATGATTGATGGTTAAAATCACCTATACATGCGTATATAAGTTTTAACATAACCCTAAATTTGAGGGAAAATATGATTTCATGAAATTTAAGTTAGGGGTTTAATTGTAGATGTTTTGAAATATTGAATAGAGGTTGATTTTATGCTGGAATCAAATTTAATCAAGTGAAATCATGAAACCATACGCTCTTGATATTCGACCTAAGCTTTAAGAAGTGAGAAAATTATGGAAATATTTTGTAAGGGATGGAATTGAAGTAGAAAGAATTCTTCAAGCCTTGTTAAGTTATAGGGACCCTTTTGTAATTTATAAAAGTTAGAGAACTTATTCTAAAATTATAGAAAAGTTGTGGGTTAACGTTTGAATTTGCAACAGTTGATGTATTATGCTGGAAATTAATGTTTGAATGTTGAAATTGAAGTTAGGATGTGAAATTTAATTATTTTAGGAAGTTGGTAAAAGTTGAGGTTTAAATCAAAAATATGGAAAAGTTTGGAACTGAAGTAAAATGTTATGTGAAATTTGGCTAAAAACGAATTTTATTGATTAATTAGAAGTGTTAAGGTCAACATTTACATTGTGACATGGAATTAGTATCGAATGAGCATCGGAAGATTTTTAAAATTTTATTTTTTAAAGAGTGTCTATGTTAGTAAGATTCTAACACGTGGTTTGAATTTGCATATTTTTGTAATGATGTTTATTTAGAATGTGTTTGAAATCGTTATCAAACATTATTAAAGATAAAGAGAAGCTTAAGGATGAAATGTGAATCTTTAAGGAAGGTTTACAAGCTAAGGACAATGGGTGATAGCAAATTCAATTTGTACTTATGTTTTTAAACGAACATTTCCTTGCGATGAGCCGGTGACTGAGTTACTATGATAAGAAGTGACTCCTAATTACCATGTGATTTTTTGTTTTATGCATAAATGTGCATTTGGTGAGCTAATAGAATTAGTGAATAAGATGAAAATACAAATTTGAGAAATCTGCCTAGATTTATGTTCTGATCAATAAGTTTAGAAAATCACCATAACTTCTACAAAAAGTATTAGGGGATAATTTTTATATCGTTGAATTCATATATCAGGCTAGTTTTATTTAGAGCAATCAGAAACTTATTTCGTTATCTATACAAAAAATATATGAATAATCGGTGATAGTTCAGAAAATAAGGAAGCAAATTCTGCTCAAAACAGCTTCTGTAAGTCAACTTTGAAAATCTAGTATAAATTGTACAAATAGAACAAGAAAGAGTACCTTATATGGTTGGATTCTTATTTGAGTATAGATTCTGGTGGTATAAACTAAGTAATTTTTAAGTTTGTATATTAATACAGAATAATATTTCTTAGAAGGTAGTACAAACTGCTAGAATATGAAATTATGATAAAAATTGGGATAGAACTAAATTGAAAGTCAAGGATTAATTTGAAGCATGGTGATGTTTATATTGACTTATTTATAATGTCAACGTGAGTACAATGAATGCATGGAATTATACATGGATGTTGTACATCATTAGAAAGAGTTGTGATAAGTCTACATTATTTATGTTGGCATGATATTTATGTCATTTATCATATTATTGACATGTCCATAATATGTCAATGTTGAAAATATGATGTATTGTTCACTAATTTACATGATTTTATTTTTGGGTACGAACTACCCAATTCCAAATTATATGAATATACATTTCCATGGGTGAAATAAAATAGACTATATGCCCAAGTAAGTCACTGAAAAACAAGGTGTAGTTAGCATGCCATTGAGTCCAGTAGTTGGAGGTTTAATTCAACAATATAGTGAGCAAGGACACTTAGTTCAGCACTATAGTGTGCAAGGACACTTTGTGCATATTTCATTTCAGTACTACAGTGTGCAAATACTCTTAGAACAGTGGTGGGCACGACATTATGTGAAAGCACTTCGGAGCATATATGACTCGGATAGCGAAGATCTTTATAGGTTTACATTTGGATATGGTTTATTATTTAATAAATGATAAAAATGTGGATAAGCTTATGAGCTAGTGGAATAAATTGCAAGTATATTGGCAAGAAATGTTTTATACAATTTATATCAAGTTGATATATGGTAACATGGTTGGAATACAAATAAAGTGATCATAATGCATTGAATATTGTTACTCATTTCATTTATGTGTTGTATTGCTTTGAATATTTCTATGCTTGCCTCGCTAAGTGTATACTTAGTGTGTGATGAATTTCACACGTAGGTAAAAGAATGTGACAGGAGTACAGATCGTTGGATTTGATAATTAATTTCCATGTTCAATTTGGACCGTTGGATTAAAGTGGACATATTGAAATTTTTGGAAAGTTACATGGATAAAATCGTAAAGGGTATAATATTTTGTCCATCTTTGAATTTGGAAAGATGATAAGGGTTATGTGACTTGGTATGTATGTAAATATCATGATTCATTAATGGTAAAATTGTCATTTCACATTAAATGAATTTTAAATTCATTTAAGCTTAATAAATGATAAATTAAGATGAAATTACTTAGAAATTTCATGAGACAAGCTCATTTTCAAACCTCCATTTCGTGCTCCGCATGAAATAGCTAAGAAAAACATATTTTTCATTTTTAATCAATTTCCTTTAGATTTTAGATCGAGCAGTGAAAAAGCAAATTGTTATATTCAAAAAACGCTATCATTTGGTACCATTATTGCATGCTAATTTTGTTTGAGTTCAAGGATCGCAAATTCTAGGGTTTATATTAATGTTAGGTTTTTAATAATTAATGATGAAATTTGATGTTATTGAGGATGTAGATTCATTTACATGCTTAATTGATGGTAAAATCACCTATACATGTGTATATAAGTTTCAACATAACCCTAAATTTGGTGGGAAAGATGTGATTTCATGAAATTTAAGTTAGGGGATTAATAATAGAAATTTTGAAATGTTGAACATGGGTTGATTTTATGCTCAAATTGAATTGAATCAATTGAAATCATGAAACCCTACACTCTTGATATTTGACCTAAGCTTTAAGAAGTGAGAAAATTATGGAAAAATTATGTAACAGTTGGAAATGAAGTAGAAATGATTCTTCAAACCATGGAAAGTTATAGGGACCTTTTTATAATTTATGAAAGTTATGGGACTTATTCAATAATTATGGAAAAGTTATGGGTTAACGTGTAAATTTGCAATAGTTGATGTATTATGCTGGAAATTAATGTTTGAGTGTTGAAATTGAAGTTAGGATGTGAAAATTGATTATTTTGGGAAGTTGGTAAAAGTTGAGGTTCAAATCACAAATATGGCAAAACTATCGAGCTTAAGTGAAATATTAATGAAATTTGGCTTAAAACAAATTTTTTTGGTTAATTAGAAGCGTTAAGGTTAACATTTACATTGTGACATGTAATTAGTATCGAATGAGCATCAGAAGATTTTTAAAAAATTATTTTTTAATGTGTGCCTATGTAAGTAAGATTCTAGCACATGGTTTGAATTTGCATATGTTTTGTAATGATGTTCATTTATATCGTGTGCTTGAAATCAATATCAAACATTATTACAGCAAAGGTTACACTTAAGGATGAAATGTGAATCATTAAGGAAGGTTTACAAGCTAAGGAGACCAGGTGAGTGCAAATTTACTTTGTACTTATGTTATAAAAAGAAAATAAACTTGCGATGAGCCAGTGATGGAGTTACTATGATAAGAAGTGACTCCTAATTACCATGTGATTTTTGGTTTATGCATACATATGAATTTGGTGAGCTAATAGAATTAGTGAATAAGCTGAAATGCAAATTGGTGAAATCTACCTATATTTAAGTTCTGAACAGTAAGTTTAGAAAATCACCATAAATTCTAAAAACAATATTAGGGGATGACTTTTATACCGTTGAATTCATATATTAGTCTAGTTTTATTTCGAACAAACAGAAACTAATTTTGATATGTATACAAAAAATATATGAATTTTTAATCAATGATATGTCATAAAATAGGGAAGCAGATCTACTCAAAACAACTTATGTAAGTCAACTTTGAAAATTTAGTATAAATTTTACAAATAGAACTAGAAGAAGTATCTTATATGGTTGGATTCTTATTTGAGTTTAGCTTCCAGTGGTATAAATTGAATAATTTTTAACTGTATGTTAATACAGAATAATATTTCTTTGAAGGAAGTGCAAACGGGCAGAATATGAAATTGAGATAAAAATTGGGATCGAACCAAATTGAAAGCGAAGGATTAAGTTGAAGCTTAGTGACGCTTATATTGACTTATTTATAATGTCAAAGTGAGTGCAATGCATTCATGGCATTATACATGGATGTTAGACATTATTAGAAGGACTTGCGATAAGTCTACCTTATTTATGTTGGCATGATATTTATGTCATTTATGACATTATTGTCGTGTACATAATATGTCAAGGTTGAAAATATGATGTACCGATCATTAATATACATGATTTTAATTTTTGGATACGAACAACCCAATGCCAAATTATATGAATATACATTGCCATGGATGAAATAAAATATATTTTATGCCCAAGTAAGTCATTGAAGGGCATGTGTCGTTGGCATGCAATAAAGTCTAGCAGCTGCAGGCTTATTTCAACATTGTAGTGTGAAAGGACACTTTGTGAATCTTTCATTTCAATACTACAGTGTGCAAATACACTTATAACAGTGGTGGGCAAGACGTTATGTGCAAGCACTTTGGTGCATATATGACTCAATTACCCATGAACTTTATAGGTTTACAATTAGGTATAGTTTATTGGTTAATAAATGATAAACATGTGAATAAGCTAATGGAATAAATGGCAAGTATATTGGTAAGAAATTTTTTATACAGTTTATATCATGTTGATTTATGGTAACATGGTTGGAATACAAATAAAATTATTATAATACATTGAATATTGTTGCTCATTTCATTTATGTGTTGCATTGCTTTGAATATTTCTATGAATGCCTCACTAACTGTATACTTTGCGTGTGATGATTTTCATATGTAGGTAAAAGAATGCGACAGGAGTAAGGAACTGAGTTTGGCATCAATCCCTGAGGAATATATTAAGGTAACAGTGATAACAACCTATAGTGTTCTAAAATTTCTAGCTGGCATGTATACGAGTAAGAAATGTCTGCAAATTATATGTATGGGTAGTGTTAAATATTAAGTACTAATATTTTAAATTATATGGTTTTTTAATAGTTTTTACGACATGAAGAAGAATAGAATTATATAGTTGATGTTTGAAACCGCATTTCCAATAGAGGTCAGAATTTTATTATATATTTATTTTATATGAAAAAAATTTTACAGTAAAAGTTAAGAATTGTAAACTTTTGAAAGAAACAAAATTTAACCAATTTTCAAATATAGATTATCTCTTGATGTTTTGTCACATATCTGACTTGTGTTCGTGTTGCATATGGGAAAAGGGTGTGACAGTATCGATACATAGAGTATAGTATCAATATTCCTCATGTGAGTATCGATAGAAGGCATTTTTCCAAAATATTGAATCTATTTTCGGTCGATACCCAAGGGTCGATATTGATACCATTAGCACATTGTCGATACTGTTGGCAAAATATTGATACCAACTATGATTTCTAGCCAAATTAATTCATTTGGTTCAGAGGTTCGGGCTTGGGTGTTTTGAATTTGTATAAGATTCAAGTATTCGATACAAGTGAAAACAAACAAGTTAACTCAATTCTCACCTAGAAATCAAGGAAGATAGGATGATGTAAGATTGGCCTTTGTATGATGCTCAAGTAACAACTAAGACACTCAAGTTACTCTAGAATTATGATGATCAACCTTTGTTTGTAAATACCCTTATATTTTCTATTTGGTATGCATCCGATGCACGTAAATTTTGGGTTGTACCGGTATAAATTTTGATTCACATAAATTTTGGAATCGTACCTTACGTTCGACTAGGTTCAATATATGAGCTTCTGATGCAATTAAATTCCAAACCTCACATTGATCTCTTGAGGATCCGAGGTAGACTAAGGGCTATACATTTTGATGCACTTATATTTTGATTTTTACCCTGAAGCTACCACTTTCTAGATAGGCTAGTGTATTGTTTGAGATGCACGTAAATTCCTCTTACCACACCTGTAACACCTCCAACCCGTATCTGACCTAGATACGTGTCTGAGATGTCACATCAACTTTTCAAAATATTTTCTTGTATCAAATAAAAAAAAATCAATCTCGATATAAACATAATAAATAATTTACATATAACTACTTAAAATGTTTACAAATTTATTCAGAGCTTATATAATATACTCTTTTAAATACATACCCACTAGATCTTCATATACCAGAATACATATATTCAACTACAATTCTGAGGAGAATCTGACCTGTCTTGCTCCTCATTGGTTCACTTCTCACTTTCCAGAACATACGTGTGACACACTCACACGCTAAGTGTATGACTTAGTGAGGCATATAAAACTTATAAGATAATCATGACTTCAATAATGAATACATGTTTCTAATATTATATTTAGCAACCTCATATACACTTCCACATAATGAACCTATACATACATACAAATCATTATATACACTTTCTCTGTCTTATAAACTGATTCCTGGTATATTGATTCTTAAACATTTCTATTACTCTTTAACTTTCCTTAAACATACGAATCCTTATCTCCTTCACTACATCACATTTACATGATCGAGATACATAACTATATCCATATTCATTTCATATTTGATTAACTTATCCTGACAATATCTTCAAATCTTTTAACTCCAATACACTTTTCATCACATAATCTTGTTAGCAAACGCTAACTTTTTCTATATAGAATGCAAACCCTTATTGTATCCATATTCTTGCTTAAATATAATACTATCCTTTGTCTCAAATTCATAAACTCCATCTCCATATATCTTATACACTTGTAACTGATGCATCTATTCTTGAAGTCTTATACAAATACTCACCACATCCTTTGATCTTTTTAACATTCTTATGGTGACAATTTTTCACCATATTCTACCTTATCCTCGTAATAATAAAACTACTCTATATCGCTTTTATGGTTCAAAACAGTGAAGACCTTCTATCACTATTCTGATATGATTTCAACTTTCTAAAATTGATTTTTGATCTTATGAGGCACTTCCTTAGGTGTCCGCTCTTCATCCTACCTAGCCAGGCCAGGTGAATTACTATCACCATCAGGTTTATCACCTCTCACTTCTTTCGAAATTCTCACAATTGAATTTCTACTATATTAAACTAATCTTATTCTATTAGCAAGACAGTAGACTCATTACACTATCAGATTAGAAATTTTCCACTCTGGGTTAACATGTACACATTTTAAAACTCTTTTACATTCGATTTAAGCCTAGAATCGACTAAACCTTACCTCTGATACCATTAAATGTAACACCCCTAACCCATATCCGACCGGATACGAGTCCGAGATCTCACATAAACTTTTCAAAACATTTTCTTGTATCAGATAGAAAACATTTTCCAACTCGATATAAACATAATAAATAATTTACATATAACAACTTAAAATGTTTACAAAATTATTCAGAGCTTATACAATATACTCTTTTAAATACATGCCAACTATATATTTATATACTAGACTACATATATTAAACTACAATTCTGATCTCATCTATGGCAAGGAGAATCTGACCTGTCTTGCTCCTCATTGCTTTGCTTCTCGCTTTTCGGAACCTACGTGTGACACACTTACACGCTAAGTTTATGAATTAGTGAGGTATATAAAACTTATAAGATAACAATGTCTTCAAACAATGAATACATGTTTTCTACTATTATATTAAGCAACCTCATATACACTTCCACATAATGAACCTATACATATATATAAATCATCATATCATACATATATTTGTATACTTTTTCATTTCCATATAATCCTCTATATTTACCCCACTCAGTTTATATCACATTTTTCCTATTATCATTTAAATCCTTTCTTTTATAAAATTCTTAATCATATAATTTCTATCCCAAATTTACATAATTTATCTCTTATTTCCATGTGCTCTAATTTATCATATAACCCATAAATTCTTGTTATATGTTCTATTAGTTCATTTCTCATCTAATTTGTTACATAGGCACATATATTATATTCACTTTCCATAATTTAATTCCTATAAAATTTTCATATGACTTCCTTTCCTAGATCCTTGTACTATATTTCATATCAACTAAGAATTTAACAGGTTTTAGATCATAATTTCATTAAACCATATAACCCTTCATTTACAAATTAACTTATACATTCTTATTTTTATTCATATACATGTTTCCTATTTGATATCCTATTTCTTTTATCTCTATTCTAATATAATTCCATTATACGATTTCTTTCCCAAATTATATTCTCGTAGTATAATCATAATTATTCTATTCATATAATCCTATAGTTCATCATTTCCTTACATATACTTATACTTATGGAGTTCACAACATTTTTCATGTAATTACTTCTAACATATCATATAAGTTCATTTTATTCTCTTATAATCAAATATATCACACAAACATATTTCCACATAGATAATATAACATATGAAATACATGCAACCAACATACTCATATTCAAGTGCTCAATCAAATATAACAATCATCTCAAGTTTACTTATTATATCTTTATTAGCCCATGTACACATGTGAGAACTATAGATATACGAGTACATTGAGGTTGTGCACTATGCTGTCACCACAGCTCGTATAAGTCCCACTGAGTGGCATATAAAATTTGTTCCAAAGGACTTATGTATGTCCCGAAAGACCTCTTTATGTCCCGAAGGACCTATGAACCCTCGACTCTTAGCTTTCCAACTATACCTCTAGCCCTCATGACATATAACATGGGCATTCTTATTTATCATTTCACATATTCACATGTACATATCACTGTTCATATGATTTCATATTCATATGTCACTTGTCTTATAACACTTTTCATGTGTTCATATAACATGTATATCATTTCCATCTCTTGTTCACATATGTTTCCCGTATATCATATATATATCACATATATACATAGATCATTATCATATACTATATATCATATAAATGCAGATCACATAACATGCAATACAAGCAAAGCATATTCACATATTACATAATCCTATTCATGCTTTGAATCATACTATCATATATTCAAAATATTGAAACAGGCTTATCACATCTTTAACCTCAAACTCTCATCCTCCATGTGAAATTCAAGAATTATACCAAAATTTCTACTTGTTCTAAATTCACTTCTAACACTTCATACTCCTTAATTAGCTTGTTGACAAGTCAAATTCGGTCTGGAAATCTAATTAACATCTTCCTACCAAGATTTCACTTATTCACTTCTTTTCTTTAATCCTTCATATACCTTTCATCTTGTTGTTTTAAGATAAATTAAGCTTTCCTTAAGCTTAATTATTGTCTAATGATCATAAATCAACCTTAAATTTAACAAGAAATCAACCAATAAAGAAACTCACCTTTGATCCTGACACCCACGACGAAAGAAGAAGAACACTCTGGAGGCTTTGTTATTTTCCTTCATTCAATCCACGTGTATTTAACATACCCAATACCAATTTTTAATTCATTTAATGATTAAATGACCATTTTACCCTTCCATTATTCTTTATTTATAATTTAATCCTACACAAAGAAATTAGAATTAAATCTCTAAACCTTTTACTTTTTTCAAAATTGAGCACCAAGTTTCCAAAGTTTACATTTTAGTCACTAACCCGATTATTGGGATGTTACAACACCAGTTGGCCATGACTTTGCATTCTAGCATGTTCATGTAATGAATGAATGTAGTATTGTAGAGTTATTCTAATGGCACTGAGCTTGTGAGCTTAGCGTATGGAATGTGTTGCCGTGCGCATGCTAGTAAAAGTATCATTGAGGAGCTTAACGCAACCGTACATTCTAGATCAACTGTTGTAGAGGATGTCTTATGTCTATCTTAGAGGGCATGGATTATATGTGGACCTTGTACTTAATCGAGTCATAACTCAATTTTGATTTCAAACTCATGGGTTGTATTTATGAGTATTTGGGAGACTCCCATATTTTGTAAACTTTGTTTTGATTTCGCTTATGATTCGATTGATCATTTTGATAAGTATAAACTTTTTGAAAATAAATTTCATGTTGGCCATTTCACTGGTCCCGTGTGACATCATAATCCATGGATCTTCATTTCGGACTAGATTAGGGTGTTACATTTAGTGGTATTAGAGCGTCTAGGTTTAGTAGTTCATAGGACCCATGAGTTAGAGTCAGTAGGTGTCTATGTGAGTACATACCCCTACAGTTTTGATAATACTTATGATTCAGGAATGACAATAGTGATATTTCTTTCCATTTCTAATGATAAGATTTGATTATGGCTAACAATGATGTTCTTAGTTGTTAGGGCCAGGAGCATAGTCGCACCTCCTTGGTTGGAGGTTTTGGTGATGTGTATGCCTCAGATTCTGAGCATGGGATGCTTAAGGATGCATGAGTCGATGAGGTAACTTTTTTTCTATGATTTCACATAGACTCTTCAATAGATAGTCCGCGTCATACCAAATTTATCCACCATGCCACTTCCCCTACATATGCCACATGTTCAACTAGTTGGACTACTTCATGAGCCCTCGATTAGAAGGCTTCGTGGTCCAAGACTACTTATTTTTAGGGAACTAGGGACGATGATCCCATACTTATAGACGAGTGGCTTTGAGAGACACTCTACACCCTTCGTCAGTTGTAACTCAACCCTGAAGGTAATGTGCACTATGTCATCGAACTTCTAAAGGGTGATACGATCGACTAATAGGAGACTGTACAACTAGTGATGGAGCCAGAAAGACCCACCTAAAGTTCTTCATGTTAGAGTTCTATGAGAAGTGCATCTTAGAGGCCCATACTGACGATTTATGTGACTAGTTCATGCATCTGACAGAGGGTGACATGGATTTACTTGAGTATGAGAAGGAGTTTCTTAGACTGAGCTTGTATGCTTTAGATCTCATTTTAAAGGTGGCTCACCATTTCTGAAGGAACAACAAAGGCCTCCACTTGGATATTCAGACATAGTTGGTAGTTGATCCCCTCTTATTTTTGTGGAGTTGACTTACCGGGAAAAAACAGTCAAGAGAATTTTGCTCAAGAAAGCTCAGGTGGCGAACGAGTTACTGGGTTAGAGTTAGAGTGCTTGAGTGACTGCTAGGTCATCTCAATTATCGGGGCCTTCTAGAGGGGCAACTCAGATATTAGATTGTGGAGGTACGTCCGACTCTCGCGGGAGACCATTATTGTCAAGTTTTAGATCTAGCACTGACATATCAGAGAGGACACCAGATCATCCGGTGTACCCAGCTTGTGGTGGGATACACCCTGGAGAGTACTATCGTGTGACGGGAGGTTACTTTAATTATTGGTCCTTAGACCTTTTTGTTAGAGAATGTCCCAAAGCTTAGAGTTCGGCCCCCACATAATCATAGAGATCTGCAATATCTGTTCAATGAGGTCAAGGGTCCTTGAGGGGCTACAAAGCTAGTTCAAGGTAGTATAGTAGGGACACTGGCAGATCTTAGATCGTCTATGAGCCAATGGTAGCATTGCATCAATATGACGTGCGAGCCTAGTAGGAATGCGATGTTGTCGACGTAATTTCATGTATCCTTACAAGTTTTTCCATTTCTGTTATCGTATTGGTAGATTTAGGCTCTACACAGTCCCATGTATGCTATGGAATTATCCGATAGAGAAATATCTTAATTGAGGATTTAGAAATAGGGGTCAGACTGTATAGTCCCCTATGATTAGATGCTCTGGTTGACAAGGTTCATCGTTGTTGCCTTATAAAGCTTCAATGTGAAGTTTTCATAGTCAACTTAATGGAGTTACCGTTTTGGGAGTTCAATGTGATATTGTGTATGGATTAGGTTACTGAGTAAGATATAGCTTTAAGGTCTAAGGTGATACAACCTAAACTTTGCAAAGATTATGGGACCAAGGTAGTGATGACTAGTGAGAGTTTGGGTTGCAATACCAATATTGTTTCGGTGATTAGTGCTTAGAGATTGTTGAGTCAAGGGTGTCATTCCTTCTTGGCGTATGTTGTGCATACACGGGTCTATGTTTCGATTATTAAGGATATTCGTACTATATGAGAGTTCTTTGATGTGTTACCGTAGGAGTTACCGAGGTTACCTCCCGACCGTGAGGTCGAGTTAAGCATAGAGGTTATACTAGGTTCAGCTCTAGTGTCTACTGCACCCTATTGCATGGCACTGATAGAGTTGAAGGAGCAAAAGAACTAGATTCAAGAGTTGTTACATAGAAATTTTATTCAACCAAGCATTTCGTCTTAGGGAGCGTCGTTATTTTTCTTAAGAAAAAAGATAGGTTGATGAGGTCATGCAATGACTATCGACAACTAAATAAGTTGATGATCAAGAAACATTGCCCTATCCCTCAAATTAATGATCTGTTCGACCAACTTAAGGGTACATGTGTGTTATCTAAAATAGATTTGAGTATAGAGTATTATCAACTGAAAGTCAAGGATGCCGACATTGCCATTACCCCTTATAAGACAAGTTACGATTATTACGAGTTTCCTGTGATGACGTTCAGACTCACCAATGTCCCTGTGGCATTCATAGATTTAATGAATTTGGTTTTCCATCCATACTTGGATAAGTTTATAGGGGTCTTCATCAACAATTATCTGGTGTACTCTCAGTCCAAGGAGAAGCATGATCAGCATCTTTGTATCGTGTTGCAGATGCTTAGAGAACATCAATTATATGCCAAGTTCGGGAAGCATAAATTTTGGTTAACCAAAGTGGTATTTATGGGTCATGTAGTAGCAGCTGATGGTATTCGAGTGGATCCCTAGAATATTAAGGCAGTATCAGTGTGGAAATCGCCTATTAATGTCACTGAGATATGTAGTTTCTAGCCATATAGGGTGTTATTGTCATTTCGTTAAGGGTTTCTTCATGATTACGAAACCGTTGACCAAGTTGCTTCAGAATAGAGTCCATTTTGTGTGGAGCAAGAAATGTCAAATGAGTTTTGATCAGTTAAAAGTAATCCTTACGTAAGCCCCCATTTTGACAGACCAGAGTCGGGTAAGGACTTCAATGTGTTTAGTGATGTGTTACTAAACAGTTACAAAGAGAGAAAGCGGTTGCCTATGCATTCCAACAACTCAAGTCTCATGAACAAAACTACCCTAGTCATGATTTGGAACTTGCCGTAGTGGTATTTGCTTTAAAAATTTGGAGACACTACCTATTCGGAGAGAAGTGTTGCATCTTTATAGATCACTAGAGCCTTAAGTTTCTACGTACTAAGAAAAAGTTGAACTTGAGACAGTGTAGATGGTATATCTTTTAAAGACTATGATTGTTGGCCAGTTATAATCCAAGTAAAGTGAACGTTACTACGGATGCTTTGAGAATAAAGATCATGGAAGAGTTGAGAGTTTTGATAGCGCATCTAGGTTTGATTGGTTTAGGTTGTTTGCTAGCTAAATTGATGGTCAAACCTGAGTTAGTGAGTGAAGTCAAGAGATTGTAGACTTTGGATGCTCCGTTGAAAACTTGAGTATAACAAGTCCTCCGAGGTGAAGCCCTAGGTTTTGAGTTACGTGATGAGAGCATTTTTGTGTGCCAACTGACATATAGATTCGTGATAAGATCCTTTATGACGAGCATTATAGCCATCTTTTTGTTCATCCGGATAGCAACAATATGTACCAAGTGCTCCGACCATTGTATTAGTGGCTGCAGATGAAGAGATAAGTGTCTTAATTTGTTGCCAAATGCTTAGTGTTCCAACAAGTCAACATAAAACATCAGGTTCCCTTAGGATTGCTGCAACCAATTCAGATTCCATAGTGAAAGTGGGAGAGAGTGTTGATGGACTTCATAATCGATTTACCAATGACAAGATTGAGGCATGATGTAGTGCGGGTTATAGTGGATCAATTGACCAAGTCTGTGGATTTTCTTCTGATTCGCATGGACTACATGTTAAAGAAATTGGCTCAGTTGTATATTTTCCAGATTATGAAATTACATGGAGTCCTTATCTCAATCATATCTGACAGAGATTTGATGCTCACTTCTCAAATATGTAAAGCACTACATGGAGCTTTGGGTACTAAACTGTGTTATAGCACCTATTTTTGTCCTTAGACAGTTGGCCTATCCGAGCGAGTAATTCAGATTTTAGAGGATATCCTTAGATGCACCATTTTGGATCTTAAGGGTAGTTGGGAGGATCTCTTTCCCTTGGTATAGTGCACGTATAACAACAGCTTCTAGGAAAGCATTCAGATGGCTCCATATGAAGCCTGTATGAGCGCAAGTGTAAAAGCCCTTTGTGTTGGACGAAGCTCATTAAGGTCAATATAATAGGTCTCGATTTGATCTAAGAAACCGAAGAAAAAGTCCAATTGATCCAAAGTCGATTGAATGAGACTTCTACAGACAGAGGTCATATGTCGATATGTAGCACAAGGATATTAAGTTTGTTGTTGGAGATGAGGTATTTCTCAAGGTTTCCCCATGAAAAAAGTACTTTGGTTTGGACACAAGTGTAAGTTGACCCTGCGAATTATCATGCCATATGAGGTTTTAAAGAGAGTTGAGCCAGTGGTTTATCGTTTGGTGTTACCTCCAGAGCTCGAGCTTATATAATGTGTCTCACATCTCCATGCTTCAAAGATACTGATATGATCCATCCCATGTTATCCCCTTGAGCAATTTCAAGTGATATAAGACTTGAATAACAAAGAACAATCAATTTGAATCCATCCTAGAGACATCAATGATCTATGGAACAAGGGGATACCGTTAGTGAAATTTATGTGTAGGAACCATGGCATAGAAAAAGCGACATCAAAACCTAAAGAGGATATGCAACTTCAATATCCGTATCTCTTTTATTTAGGTAAATTTTACGAAAAAATTTTTTTACGATGGAGAGTTGTAATGCCCCGAAATATATGTTAGGAGTTTCGATTTATTGAAATGTACTTTAAGATAAATTTTCCTCACAGTATAAATATTTGGACACAAATGGTTTTGGTTTGGGCATGGGATGAACCCAATAAGCTTGACAAGGAGATGCTTTTAATCCTAAATCAAATATGGATGGACTAGATGGGTAATTAACCCATTTATTTGAATTAAAGTTGATTTTTCATTAACGGTGATGACTTCACGGTTGAAACATTATCTCTTTTTCACCCCAACTTCATCTCTTATCCTTTTCTTCTTTCTCATATTCTTCCTCTCCATGGTAACTTAAAGGTCCAAGACTTTCAGTTTTGCAATCTTGAATCAGAATTCAAAGGTAAGATTCATAATCTACAATTTCTAAGCTTCAAATCAAGCCATCATTTGCAAGGTTTGGATGTCTTAGGAAAGAACAAATTTTGGAGGGGTTTATGGAAACATACGATTCAATCTGGTTTTGAGAGAGTTTTGGGTTATAAGAATTAATTATAATGTTACTTTAAGCTAAAATGAGTTAACAACTCATATTCATGCCTTTGATTAGTGCAAAAGCAAGGGGAGAGCTCAAATGCGATAGGCATGAAAATCTAGTCCTTAGGTAATTTGATGACTCTTTTCAACAAGATAAGCATCAAGGTACCATAAGTCTTACTTAACCATACTGCTTGTAGGTCATGGTATGTGCATTTTAGTATGTTTTGTTAATGTAAGCATGCTAGAGTAATTTTATTACAAGATCCATTTTGTTGTTTGTAAGCATAAAATAGTATAACTTTTAACCTCTAAGACCAAAAACAAGACATTAATAAGTTTTGATAGTCTCAGGGGAGTGTATGGGTGAGATTTAAAGTCATTTTTGTTCCCAATAGGGTATTCTAGTCCATCTGTATCAGTACTAAAAGAATAGAAAGTATACTATTCTTCGTGAAAGGCAAAAACAAAGCATGTTATAAGGGTAGTATCGATACCCCTTTAAGTAGTATAGATACTCAGGGTCCAATATCGATACTTAGAGGGTTGTCATCGATACTAAGTTATTTTTGAAAACATCAAAGCCAAATTTGGTATCGATACTCACGAAAGAATTGATATCGAGGGTAGAGTATCGATACTCCCCTTAGGAGTATCGATACCAAGGTATTTTTCCAAAACATCATAACTATTTTTTGTTGGTATTGATAATATTAGCCAAGTATCGATACCAACATTGATTTTTGGCCAATTTATTTCATTTGGTTCGATGTTTGGGTTTGGGTGTTTGGGCTTGGGTGTTTTGAGTTCGTATAAGCTTCAAGTATACAATACAAGTGAAAAAAAACAAGATAACTCAATTATCACCTAGAATTCAAGCAATATAGGATGAAGTAAGATTGGCCTTTGTATGACAGTTGGGAAATAACTAGGATACACGATTTACTCTAGCATTATCATGATCGTCCTTTGTTTGTAAATATCTAAATATTTCCTATTTGGTACGCATCCAATGCACATAAATTATGGGTATATCGGTACAATATTTTTACGCATGCAAATTCTGAAATTCTACCTTATGCTTGAGTAAGTTGGGATGTGAGCTTTTGATGCACGTAAATTTAGACCTCACTCCGACATATTGAGGATCCGAGGTAGAATAAGGGCTCTAAGCTCATGTGCACATAAATTTTTGTTCTTCACCTGGAACTATAACGTTCTAGATAGGTTAGTGTGTTGTTTGTGATTCACGTAAATTTCTCTTACTACACCACTTGCTCGTATCATGTTTTATATGTACATTTGTACGTTCACGACATTGCTTTCCATCATGTTCATGTAATGAATGCATTTAGTATTGTATATTTATTATTGTTGCACTAAGCTTGTGAGCTCAGCATATGAAATGTGTTTTCGTCCGCAAGTAGTAGAAGGATCATCGAGGAGCCTATCAAAACCGTACATTCCTGATCTATACAATATGTATTTAGTCTATCATAGAAGGCATGTATTATATGTGGACCTTGTACTTAATAAAGTCATAACTCTATTTTGACATAAAACTCATAGGTTTTATTTATGCGTATTTTGGGAGACTCTCGTGTTTTGTAAACTTTATTTTGGTTCCAGTTATGATTTGATGGATGATTTTGATAAGTATAAACTATTTTGAAAATAAATTTTTGGCTTGACCATTTCAGTGGCCCTTTGTGACATCGTAATCTATGGATCTTCAGGTTAGATTGGATTAGGGTGTTACATTTTAAGTGATTTGTGCACTAGCAAAAACTTAATGTCATTGTCAATCTTTAGGAAATTTGGGAGTAGTGAAGCAAGGCCTACCACTATCAACTTACAACTTGTTGATTTCTCTGCCATGCATCCTAGTGGTATTGTGGAAACATGCAAGAGTAGAAAATTTGATTTTTCTCGGGACTTCATCATTTGGATTACTAAGCAAATAAAGATGTTCCAATTATTCTTGGTCGCCCATTTCTTGCCACATACTGAGCCTTAATTGATGTTAACAGAGAGAATTAACTATTTATTTTAATGATTAACATATTACTTTTAATGTTTTGGATAATTTTCTTATATAAATGACAATGTTGATTGTTTTTTCACTCAATGTTATTGATGTTTTTCCATATGAGGATTGGGAAGAATGTTACAGCGTAGATAGTGTCATCAGATACTCGATAATAATCAAGAAATTCTTGGACCTCTAGAAATGCTTCTATAAATGTCTGATCATGGTATCCGAGCACTATAACCATCTATTGAGGAACTACCAAAGTTGGAATGCAACTTCTTCTAGAGCATTTTGAAATATTCTTACCATGAAGAAATTGAGACATTGACAGTTATTAGGGTAGCACAACTTACAACATCGCAGTAGGCTTAGTTGATTAATATGTTGAAGAATTATAAGAAAGCTATTGCCTGGAGCATTGCTGATATAAAAGGCACTAGTCCATCATTTTACATGCACAAAATTATTTTGGAGGACTCTAATAGTAGCTCGATTGATTATCAATGAAGGTTAAGGAAGTGGTTAGAAAGGAGATTATCAAATTGTTGTATACTACATTATATATCCGATTTTATATAGCAATTGGGCCAAAGAAAGGTGACATTATTGTGGTGAAAAATGATAAAAATGAATTAGTGTTGATGAGAACCACTACGGGTTGGAGAATATGTATAGACTATAAGAAGCTCAACAAAGCGATGAGAAAGGACAATTTTCCATTGCCATTCATAGATCAAATGTTAGACTATATGGCTGGCTAAATTTTTTACTATTTCTAGGATAAATATAACATTTATAACCAAATTACTAACGCATAGGAGGAACAAGAGAAAAAAAATTTCACATGTCTATATGGTACATTTTCTTTCCATAGAATTCCATTTGGGTAATGAAATGCTCCAGCGACATTCAAGTGTTGCATGATGAGCATATTATCCGATATGATTAAAAATTATCATGAGGTATTTATGGATTATTTTTACGTATTTGGGAAAGATTTTGAGAATTGTTTGAATAACTTTGTTGTAGTTTTGAGGAGATGTGAGGAGACCAACTTAGTTTTGAATTGGTAAAAATGTCATTTCATGGTCACAGAAGGTATAGTGCTAGGGAACTGTATTTCCTGCCACGACATTAAAGTATATGATGCAAAATTTGATGTTAATGAGAAATTTCCACCTCCAACGAATGTGAATGCAGTTCGAAGAATTCTTGGTCATTATGGTTTCTATAGAAGATTTATCAAGGATTTTTCTCAAATTGCTAAGCCATCGTGTTCATTGTTGGAGAAAAATAGGAAGTTCCTTGTTGACGAAGAAGTGCTTATGTCCTTTGAAACAATTAAGATAAAGCTAGTGAACACACATGTTATTGTAGCACAATATTATAAATTACCCTTTGAGTTAATGTGTGATGCTAGTGATTTTGTTGTGGGTGTAGTACTAGGGTAACAAAAAAATAAAATGTTTCATGTGATGCATTATGCAAGTTTGAATGATGCTCAGGTTAATTATACCACAACTAAGAAGGACATGCTCGTTATGGTGTTTGTCTTTGACAAAGTTTACTTATACCTGGTGGGCACCAAAGTAATTGTATATGCAAACCACTCGGCGCTGAAGGATTCAAAGCTTCATTTGATCCATGGGTTCTCTTATTCCAAGAATTCAATATTGAGATTCGGGTTAAGAAGGGATCTAAAAATCAAGTGGCTGATAACTTATATAGGTTAGAATATGGAAACAAAAATGGAAACATTTTAGTAATTCCATACGACTTCCTTGACAAAAGACTGTTTTCTGCTACAACATTATCATGGTATGTTGATTTTACAAACTATGTAGTTAGTGGGATTATGCCACCCGATCTTAATTATCAAGGTCGAAGAAAATTTATGAGGGATAGGAAGCAATACCATTGGGAAGAGTCTTATTTATTTAAACAGTGCAATGACCAACTCATGCAGCGATGTATTATTGAGTGTGAAAAGCAAAGCATTGTACAACATTGCCACAAAACTCCATATGGAGATCATTTTGTGATATACGTACAGCAGCGAAAGTACTTCAGTGTGGATATTATGGCCCACCACTTTTTTTAAAGATACAAATGAATTTGTAACGCATTGTGATCACTGCCAGCGAGTGAATAATATTTCTTAGTGAAATGAAATGTGAGTGCAACCTTTCTTGGAGATCAAGCTTTTTTATGTTTAGGGATTAGATTTTATGGTTCCTTACCCATCTTCATGTGGTAACATTTTTATACTAGTTGTCGTTGACTATGTTTATAAATGAGTTGAAGCTATAGCCATGCCAAACAACAATGCTAAAGCAGTGCTACGTTTTCTGCACAAAAATAATTTTCACTCACTTTGGAACTCCCTTTACTTTTATCAGTTATGAATGATCACAATTCACTGGAAATCAGGTTGCTAGAACATTGAATATATATGGTATAAAGCATAAGATCGGTATAGTATATCATCCATAAACTAATGGTTAAGACGAGGTGTCTAGTCGATAAATTAAGCAACTTCTCTTGAACGTTGTGAATCATTCTAGAAAATATTGGTCACAACACCTAAAAGAAGCACTATGTACTAATAGGATTACTTACAAGACTCCATTAGGGATGTCCCCTTATCGTATTGTCTATGGAAAATCTTGTCATCTTATTGTGGAGTTAGAGCATAAGGCTATGCGATTATTAAAGAAGCTAAACTTTGAACAATATGCTGCAGGCGAAAAATAAATGTTAGAGCTTAATGAGTAAGAGGAGCTCCAAAACAATGCCTATTAGAATTCACACATTTAAAAAGACAAGTGCAAGAAGTGGCATGATTAGAATATTTTTCTGAGGTAATTAATCATTGGACAGCAAGTTATGCTATTTGATTCGCGATTAAAGTTATTTTCAGGAAGTTGTGTTCTTGTTGGTCAGGCCCTTTGAAGTCCATCAAGTTTTACCTCATGGCACGATATTATTAAAGAACCTAGTGGATGGAAGCACATTTAAAGTTAATGGGCAGAGTTTAAAGCATTATTGCCAGCAACAAAGCCTAGCATTGCTTCAACCACACTATACGATCCTCCTCTTTTTTAATATTTTTTGCATTTTAAATAAGTGAATTTCTTTGACATTTATTTTTCTTAAGTACATATTTTTTTTTATTTTCATTGTATAGATTTTATTGTTTCCTCTTAGTCTTGACACCTCTTTGCTAATTTCTTTTCGCTACATAGCTCCTTGCAATATGGTGTACATCCAATACTCTATGGAAGCTACAACAATACATGGTGGAAAATATATCTTTTATGGTAAAATTAAGAGTGAGTTTTATACCATTTACCCTCCTTATATATTTTCACTGTCCACACTGGTTAGTCATAATCTCCCATTCAAAACAACATCATATCCCTTCACCCTTAAATTTTAAATTTTAAAACATTTATCCCCTTTTTCAAGCTATCATTTTACTTTCATTAACTTTACCCTTTCGCTACCTTCACTCTTCTTGAGTCCCTGAAACTCTTTGCATCCCATCAACTACGCTTTCGATTGTACCTCTGCTACATGAAGTGTACCCATCAGAGGAGATTACACAATTTATGGATGATGAGTAGCGACAACAACACTATGAAGATGAATTTTCTGCCTGATACTTTTGCTATGAGAAATGTTTCGATTTATCTATTAATGAGGAGCCTCATATTTTTTACTATATTTCCCAAATGGTAACACAGCGAGGATGAGAGAAATTTTGTGCTTATCCTGGTGACATTAACCAACAAGTGGTTTGGGAATTTTATAGCAATCACTCCAATCAGACCAAGTGATTAGTGTTTTTTCATAAAAAATGGTACATAGGTGGTCAAAGCCCATCAACAATTTTTTGGGTATCGATGAGGAGTCGTGTCAGAATTCGATGTTTGTGGAAAATTTGATTGAGGACGAATTAGAGCAAGTAGGTAGAGACATTTTTCTGTCTGG
This sequence comes from Hibiscus syriacus, assembly GCF_006381635.1. Classification (NCBI taxonomy): domain Eukaryota; kingdom Viridiplantae; phylum Streptophyta; class Magnoliopsida; order Malvales; family Malvaceae; genus Hibiscus; species Hibiscus syriacus. The sequence continues at coordinate 2,004,716 of NW_024062535.1, read as the reverse complement.
GTGCTCTTAGATGATATCAACAACTGGAGTTTGAATTATAAAGTAACTTGATATTCATTAAGACGCTAGGGTATGGTTTATCTTCCTTATAACTTGTTTAATGCTAACAATGCATTTTTCCACAATTACTAAGGTTAAAATTTTGCTTCTTCACTCTATTTTATCAGGGAGAAAAATTAATGTTGGGAAGATTATTTATGGTAAATTGTTTTCTTGTGCCCATAAGACTTTAGGTTATTTATAGTTTCCATCTTTAATCACTACAATGTGTTATCAAGCACAAGTGAATGCCTTTTCTTCTGATAAAATTATAGAAATCGGAGCTCGATTACTCTCACTACTGTCACGAGAAATTTGTTGAAGGAAGGTCTAAAACCCAATGAAGTTCCTGGAGAGCCATCTACACCCATTTCCACAACACAACTCCCACCTAATGGATGACCAAACCTTGTAGGACATGAAGACAACTATAGCATCTGTCATTGCTAAGCAAGATCATATCATGGTGATGCTGAGCCATTCTCTTCAAAGTCAATCTCAAATGCACAATGCCCAGGTTCAATACTCGGAGTATGCCAAGAATAGGGATCTAACGACCAAGAATATGTTCACCAAGCTATTTACTGAAGCTGAAGGGATGTTTCCCTACCTTTTTAGCAAATATCATTGAGGACGTAATGCAACTATCCATGCCTGATGCTGGCCATAACTCAACTAGCATCGAGAGTACTATTGCTACATAGTAGGGTGGTAAAGAAGAATAAATGACCATTGATACCAAGTCAATGGAAGGTGAAGAGGATGTTCAGGGTGACAAAGAAGAAGGGGATAATAAAAAAATGAGGAGTCAGAAAAATCCATTTATGTTCTGCCAACAGATGTTGATGTTCAGGAGGAATAAGACAATGTGAGCAGCGAGCAACCGTAACAGAAAGAAACGGATGGAGTTGATGCTCCAGTGGAGTAAGTTGCGACATGATTATTAGACATGAAAGCAGCTAAAGCTAAATGAGATGCTACAATTGTTGATGACCCAAAGTTTGATGCAACAAAGGTGATAAACAATGTCTTCATTACTGTCAAGCGATCAAAAAATCTTAGTCTACTTGAGAGCACTTCCATTGCATAGGCCACCGGTGCTAAGAGACTAAAAGCAGAAGCAAAAAAAATTGGATGCCCAAGTATCTAGAACTCCAGTATCTCATTTTGCTGTGGCAAAAGCCACATCAACATCAGCCATATTGTTTACATTGTTTAATGCAATAGGGATAATGCATCCCTTGGGTTTGGGGTGTATTGTTAATTGAATATTGCTTTTAGGAGGTACTTTTGCATATAGAATTACATTGGTAACACCATAGGATAATTTTGTAGAAATTAATGAAGTTGTTAAGGGAATTTTAGTGATACCCAATGATGAAGATTAAGTGGTATTAAATACTCTAGGGAATGTTGTAGAATCTTTTCGAAACAATTTTTTTTACATTTAGGTGTATGTTCTCAATCCTTAGAGAATTTAGAAATTTTTAAGTTATAAATCTCTTATCTTTATTAGATGCTATAACAATGTTACAAAAAAAGAGGGAATATTAGGAAATAAGTTGGGTATTGCTAGTAATAGCGCCAACATACTTTAGAAATAATTTTGTTATATCTCCAACATAGTGAGAGGAACAAGTTGGAATTCTAACATTTGTAGAGTAAAATTGTTATAGCATTGAATATCTTTAACAGAGTAGGTACAAATTTTTCTAACTTAGCTAAGTATTAATTAGATACACTTAAATTACACATACTAAACTCTAAGGATTCTGATTTTGATAAGATGAACTTGCATTTCCTTATTCGAGAATATGTCTATGTTTTACAACAATGGTTGATGGCTGAAAAAGAAACTTATCTTCTTAGCTAATTTCTTGAAGTTATTATGTGGCGTTGTTGTTATTTTATATGTTTCATGCATGTTTTTTGCTTGTGGACAAGCAAACGCTTATGTTTGGGGGTATGATAACTCTCCAAAAGAGTTATATTTGGTAGCCTTTTTCACCTAGTTCTTGTTTGAACTTGACCATTTTTAGGAGCATTTTAGGATTATATTTGCTTAATTTTATACATTTTTCATACTAGGAGCTTTTTCAGTTGTCTAGGGTTGAAATTGTTTTTGTTGATGCAAAACTGTTACACTGATGTCATAGCCTTATAGGAAATGATGAGTGGATGTTGCAGTAATCGATGAAGCTCTAGAAGGTTCCAAGAACTTTCTGGACGGGACAGCTGACTTGGGCAGTTGTCAATGGGGTGGATATCACCTTAAATGCGGAAGCTTTTCATTGGAGAATTAAAATTCTCATCCAATCTATAAATGAGAGTACTTGCAAGCAAAAAAGTCTGATGATTATAAGCCGTTTGAAAGTACCTCTTTTCCACGTTGACTCTTCGTATGCTATGAAAGCTTAAGCCTCTTGGCAGGGATTGTTACAGCACAAGGAGAGCTCACTAACTAGCATCTATAACACCTATTTCCCGTATCTGTCCCCGAACACGAGTTAGAGATGTCGCATGTGTAACATCCTTAACCCATATATGTGTACTATTATGAGTTAAAGATGTCACACTAATTATTCATAACATTTCTTAACCCAAAATGGATAAAATTTTGATTCCTTAAAAATGTCCAAATTTTAACATTTATTATAAAATAATTGATCATATAAAATCAAAATATATTAATATTCTTACTTCTAATTCAAATCCCATTTTAAGGTATTTACTAGGTAGTTATATTCTTTTCATATCATAAATAAAATTGTCTAAAACTTATATGATTTAAAATTAAATTAATTAATATTTAAATCAGAGTTTAATATCATAATATATATTAATTATATTTAATACATTAATAATTTGCAGATATTTTTTACTCGTATACAAGCTAGTTATAAATTTTAGAACACAATACAATGTCATTATTGTTACCTGTAATTATTCCCTGATGATTAATGCCAAGCTCAACTCCTTAATCCTCTCGATATCTTTTACTTACGCGTGAAACTCATCACACACTAAGTATACTATTAGTGAGGCAATCATAGAAATATTTAAGGCAATGCAACTCATAAATGTCATTGAGTGACAATGTTCAATGCATTAAGATCATTTTACCATGTTACAATATATTAACATGATATAAAACGAATATAAAATATCTTACCAATATACTTGTCATTCATTCTATAAGTTCATAAGTTGAATCACTTGTTTATTATTTATTAACCAATAAACCATAACCCAATTTAATCATGAGGACCCTAGGCACTCGAGTCAAATATGTACCGAAGTGCTTACACATAAGGTTGTGCTAACCATAATGTACATAAGGACGTGCCCACCACATGCACTGAAGTGTTTACAAATAAGGTCGTGCCCACCGTATGCACCGAAATGCTTACACATAAGGTCATTCCCACCATATGCACTAGGTATCCTTTAGTGTTAAACCATATTCACGTTCCTTTTTATCCAAACTTCACATAACATTTTCACTAAAGATCCCAACTTTTCCATATTTGTGATTTGAACCTCAATTTTTACCAACTTTCCAAAATAATCCAATTTCACATTCTAACATCAAGTTCAAAAAATCCAATATTGATTCCCAGCATAGTCCATCAACTATTGAACAATTACACATTGATCCCATAATTTTCCATAATTATAAAATAGGTCCCCTAACTTTCTCAAAATTACATATTGGTTTAAACAACATTCTAAAGCTTGATTTCATGGTTTCTAACTTAATTCAAGCATAAATTCAACCTTTAAACAATATTTCAAGGCTTCTACAGTCGAACCCCTAACATAATTTAATTAAATCACATACGTCCCCAAACATAGGGTTTAGGTCAAAACCAATACAAGCATTTCTAGGTGATTTTAATCATCAATCAAGCTTTGAAATGATTCTACAACATCAAAACCCTTGAAATCCATCATTAATTCATGAAACCCTAACATGTAATAAACCATAAAATTTGGGATCTGAGTACTCAATCAAGATTAGCATGCAATAATGGTACCAAAAGATAGAGCTATTTGAATAGAAGAATTTTCTATTTCACGCTTTAGTCCAAAAACCAATGAAATTTGCTTGAAAATGAGAAATAAAAATTTTTCTCCATACCATGTGAAGCTCATGTATATGGCTAACTTTGGAGATGAATTGTTATGAAATTTCTAGTTAATTTCATGTTAATTTGTCGTTTATTAAGCTTAAATGAATTTAAAATTCATTTGATAGGAAATGACAAATCAACCCTTAATGAAACATGATAATCACATCTATACAAAGCCATATGTTAATTATCATCTTCCAAATTCAAAGATGAAAAAAAATATTATACCCTTGACAACTTTATCAATGCAACATTCCAAGATTTTCAATATTGTCATTTTCATCTAACGATATAAATTGAACATGAAAATAAATTCTCAAATCCAATTATCCATATTATTTTCCATCATTTTAAAATGTGAAAATAATATTTCTAAGCTTAATTTAATATCCTTCAAATTTTCTCAAATTTTTATTCAATCCGATATACCAAATTTTATCGAACTTTAACACTTTATAGCTTTTACCATAACTTATGGATAAAAAATTTGATTCCCACGAAAACATCATTCTTGGGGTGAACTAATCTTTTTTGGGTTCAAAACATTTAACTTTTGAAAATTATACTTTTGGTCCCTGAACTTTTAAAAATTACCCTTTTGGTCCTTAAACTTTTCTAAACTTTATACATTGCCACTAAACTTTTAAAATTAAAATTTAGTCACTAACCAAATTTTTGGGGTATTACAACATGCTTTTAAAACAATTTTCGTCTTCAAAAAACAATATTTTTTTTAAATAACCTTATTTAATAATTGAATATATATAGCATCCTTTAACTACTAATATATAAAATAGTGTTTATGTTTATCATATAGTAGTCTAAATTCAATTATAAATGTAATACTACAAACCATATTTTAGTTATTCCTACCAGAGTATCATAACATAACTAAGTACATGCCAACTACTAATATCAAAAGAGCATCTAGAGATGTCATACTATTACTAATAAGGTAATCCTTGACAGATGATATCAGTTGAACTTTGATCGTACTCTATTACGTACGTGTGAAATAATCACACAATAAGTATTCACTTAGTGAGACATATTAAAATAATTTAGGCATCTTAAAATATAAGTAAATCATAAAATATCAAAACACGATTTAAATCATATAAAATATATATGCGCATAAAACTGACTTAATAAACCAAGTATTTAGTAATATAACCTACGAAACATCACTTCATATGCATAGCATATTTTTCAACCGGAGTACTTAAAATGTATTCACAACCCAATGTATGACATATGAGAATGCAAGGTACTACTATTTACGTATTCTTTTAGAATTCATCTTACTTTTTCATTGCCTTTAGATTTGCTTGTATCACAAGTTTGATCACGGTCTACACAAGTAACAATACACGACACTTACAAAAATAAAATACATGTTAGCATTCTTACTAACATTTTATGCACAATAATAATACCCAAAAGTACTACTATTTACGTATTCTTTTAGAATTCATCTTACTTTTCCTTTTCACTCAAAATGGTCCCTTGTGATTATTTCTTCAATTCAATCCTTAAATAGCTTAATTAAATTTATTGCATTTAATTTCCATACCAATACCTCAACAATTCCTCTATTACCACTTTAGTCATTAACTTTCCTAATATTTGCCAATTAGTCCTCAACTTTTCCAACTTTCCAAAGTAGTCAAATTTCACATTATAACATCAGTTTCAACCCTCTAGCATTATATTCCAGCATAGTACATTAACTATTGAATAATTATACATGAATACATAACTTTTCAAAATTATCAAAAAGATCTGTCGGCTTTAAAAAAATTACAAAATGGTCCCAAATTTTTTCCATGCCTTGTAGAAAATTCCAAACATCATTTTTAAGCCATGGGAAAATTTGCACAATTTCTCCAAAATCTTTCCTCAAGGTCGAATAGTATAGGTGTAAAACCCCCAACCTGAATCTAGGATTGGAGCATTACTGAGAGCATAAGCAAGAACAAGATCATTGAACATTGAATCAGAGAAGCACAACAATAAAATTTAAGAGCCATTTTTATTCGAATACAATATTAACAATTCTCAATCAATTTACTCCTTAATTAGTTTGATAAACCATGAATCCTAATTTAGTTAAGGTAGTTTCATTTAATTCTCATTTGCAATTCAATATGTCGATTACAAATATCAAATTACATTCTTATCCAGAAACTAATCAACTTAACAAACTACATCAACATTTCATATCCAACATATATATTTACATTACAAAATAGGCTCTTAATAGATTATACCAAATGGCATACTAGTAAGCTATATACATTCCAAAAGAGCCTTTAATCATACATACATTAGGGTCCATTAACTCCATAGACTATACTCGTTCATTATGTTTTTAGGTACATTTCATAAGAAACTTAATTACCCACCATATGCATGAGATTTGAAACATTATACTCAAAACTAGGCCACCAACTAGGAGTATAAGGATAACGGAACAAGCCAAAATTGAATTCTTCCTTTGGGTTGATTAGCTATGGAGGTGGAGCTTGGAATACTATAGAACTTGTGGTTTAGGAAAGAAAGGAACGAGAACGATAAGTACTTAAAGTACTTAGTAAGGTAACAGTAAATTCTATTAGACCTTTCCCATTTAATTATCTTTAACATTCAATTAACATTTTCATTTCATGAGTCACTATACAATCTACTATATTTTCATTCAATATAAAACATTCCAAATTATTCTTGCATTAATCTCGAACAAGAATAAAAATCATAATCATATACATGTAATTTAGCAATTAATTTAACAAACTAATCATACATTTCAATATTTCCTCCATTCGGGCTATAAACAATTCACCGCATATGTATTCATGCAATCTATATGGCAATCAAATTAAACAATTCAATATGTGTAATACTCTTCCCTCTATTTGAAAAAAAAACATTTCACCACATGTGAACATACATATGTATAATCAAACTATGCAATTCATGTAAGTATATATAATTCTTCTGATTTAATCTTATCATTCAATTTAAGCCATGGTTTATTGTTCAGTCTAGATAATCAAGTCTCCAACCAACTGTCACAATACACCTTAATTGCATCGTAGTGCTAATCAACCATGCTACTATCCCTAAAGATCAAATAATGCATCCTCCGTCTATTACCAATAAGCACCATAATGTTGGACCGTACTTCCCCATACACAAATGAGCTCTAGACTCTAAGGCATTCCCTTATATCTTGGATTAACTATTAACCAAGGTCATTGAACCTTATTTTCCAATGAATAATTATTTTCTAGATAATCAAGTCTCCAGCCAACTATCGCCATGCACTTTAATTGTATCGTAATGCGGGTCAACCCTCCTACTGTCACCAAAGACCACATAACATACCCTTTGTCTATCGCCAATAACCACCGTAGTGTTGGACTGTAGTCCCCTATATATAATTGAGCTATAGACTCTAAGTCATGCCCTTATATATTGGACTAACTATTAACCAAAGACATTAAATCTTATTTGTCAATGAATCATTATTTTTTTTCACAACGTAACCAACAAGGATTATTCATTGTTAAGATTATTCATTCAATTCCAAAATGATCACGGAATCAAGCAACAATCTGTTGATTCCATATTTCAATTCAATCGAGTTCAATCTTGGCAGCATGTAATAATTCACAATTCAATTCAATTCAATCACGACAACATGCAATAGTTCAACATTCAATTCAATTTAATCATGGAAGCATGCAATACTCCATCATTCAACTTGATTCAATCATGGTAGCATACAATAATTCACCATTCAACTTGATTTCGATCATGGTATCATGCAATAATTCACCATTCAACTTGATTTTAGCATACAATAATTCACCATTTAACTTGATTCGATCATGGTAGCATACAATAATTCTCCATTAAACTTGATCCTATCGTGGTACCATGCATTTATTCACAAACCAATCCAATTAGATCATTATAACATGTATTAATTCACAAACCAATTCAATTTAAACCAAGGCAACATGCAATAACCAATTTACCAATTGAGTTCATATGGCACTCAATAACTTATAGCATTTAGTTAATCTTTCTTTCCCATATTTTTAAGTTTTAATATGACTTATTTTCATCAATGGCATATTGATTTCATACGCAGTTAAACATATTCCAAGTATAGTTACACTCACAATACTCCAAGTTAGCCTTGAATTACTATTCCATTTTGCTTATCTTTGGTGGATCCTCCCTTAGTTCCTTCAACCACTTTCCAAATTCCTTACTCTGTAACACCCATCTCTCGTATACCTTTACGTATACGAGATACATATGTCACATAACTTTTAAAACTGTTCTTCGTTTGAAAACCTAAATTTTTTTGTTTCGTGTTATAAAACATTTTAATTTACTTATCATAAAACATACATTTACTAAAATAGACAAACAAAAATAGATTCAAAATAAAATTCAGAGCGTTTTTACTAAACCTATTAAATGGAAAATAAAATACATCAAAAGTAGGCAGGTATGCCATACTATTATTGATGAGGCGATTTCGACTTGGATGTCTAATGATATCCTTACTCAGCTTGTATACAACCTACGCGTAAAATAAAAACACGTTAAGTATTACTTAGTGAGGCATACTTAATCACAAGCAACTTATAAACATAAATATAGGGTAACAATTCTAATATCGAGCAACTCTTTACAATTTATTATAAACCTTATAACTTTCCACCATTAGTGCTAATATGGTAATTTACCCCTTTATATTCATGTTCATTTATTAGAATGCACAAGTAGTGCCTATACGGTAATTCATCAACGCATGATGAATTTCGTGGGTTGCACACATAGTTCCTGTACGGTTATTCATCAACTCATGATGAATTTCATGGAATTGCACACATAATGCTTGTATGGTTATTCATCAACTCATTATGAATTCTGTAGATTTGCACAGATAGTACCTATACGGTTATTCATCAACTAATGATTAATTCCATGGATTTTCACACATAGTGCATGTATGGTTATTCATCAACTCATGATGAAGTCCGTGGATTTGCACATATAGTGCATGTATGGTTATTCATCAACTCATGATGAATTCTGTAGATTTACACACATATTGCTTGTACGGTTATTCATCAACTCATGATAAATTTCGTGGATTTGCACACATAGTTCTTGTATGGCTATTCATCAACTCATTATGAATTATGTGGATTTGCACACATAGTGCCTCTACGGTTATTCATCAACTCATGATAAATTCCGTGGATTTGCACACATAGTTCCTGTAGTACACTTAGTACTGATATACCATTGCAAAATATGTTTTTAACATAAAAAATTTATAATTCTTAATGAACATGATAAATGCACTCACCAGACATTGCTTGCTATGTATCCAGAATGTAAGGCTGATTACTCCGGTACTTTGCCTTTGCCCTTAGTTTTTCTTGTCTCGGGAGCTTTGTTTTGATAGATGCAAGCATCCATTAAAGCATGTACCATACCCAATGTTAGTATATTTCCTAACCATTATACTTAAACAATACTCAAAAAGATATATCATTAACTTTCTATAACAATATCAAACTATTTTTAACATTTATGACTCCATAGTATCGATACCCCTACCATGGTATCGATACTACTATACTATGTGTTGATACTCCATTTTGGTACCGATACCATTTTTTCATTCTGTAATCCATGGTATCGATACCATCCCCATAGTATCGTTACTCCCCTCTTGGTACCGATACCACTTGAATCGGTATCGATATTACCCAACAGATTTTATTGATTTTAAGCCTATAGTATCGGTACTGTTTTATCAGTACCAGTACCCATGCCTAGAATTTCCAATTTTCAGTTTGATTATCACCCAAATGGGTTCAAAATTCGTTATGCTTATACCCTACAATCCTATTAAACTCTTCTTTAATTATCCAAACTAACTTTCCATTATTTTGTTTCTTAAAACATCTAACATCTTCCAAGAACATTCAATTCTAAGAATCACACCATTTTTGCTAATGTTTTCTTAATCCTATCCAATGCTTCTAATCTCTCGTTTACCTCTGTGACAAGTCAAATCTACCAGTAAACATCCATAAACACTCTTATTTTAATATCACTCAAAAACCCATTTTCTTAAATATGTATTATCCCATCCATAACTTAGTTTTGATCTCATTTATTCATTCCTTAAGCTTCTAGTATACTCAATACTTCAAAACCCAACCAAAAACGAAGGAATAAACTAGTAAATTGAAAACTCACCTTTGAGCTATGGAGGAGAGCTTTTCTAGGGGGAAAGAGAAAGAAAAGAAAGAAGACTTTTGTGGTAACCTAATTTCCTTTTCCATTTTTCTTTAATACATTTTTAAAATGCATTTTAAATTCTCTTTCATTTAAAGGACCTAAATGCCCTCATAATAATCCATTATCATAATTTTGCCTAAACCATTAATCCTAATAATTCTCATCTTTTATCATTTAATCGAATAAATCCTTTCAATAAAATCTCTAATTCGGTATTTGGGGCATTACAATTCTCGCCCTTAAGAAAATTCATCCTCGAATTTAAAGAAGTGCTTAAAATGAAGAGATGGGGAAATTGCTTTTTCATATCCTCCTCTCTTTCCAAAGTAGCCTCTTCTTCCTTATGATTATGCCAAAGCACTTTAACCAACGAAATCCTTTTGTTACGCAATTCCTTGGTTTCCTTAGCCAAGATTCGTACTGGTTTTTCCTCATAAGTCAAATCTGGTCGAATCTCTATTTCTTCATGGGTGATACCATGATATGGATCTGATATTTACCTTCTAAGCATCAATACATGAAAAACATTATGGTTCTTATCCATATCCGAAGGCAAAGCTAACTTAAAAGCTATGGGTTTGACCCTTTTTAAAATCTCATACGTCCAATGAATCTCGTACACAACTGTCTTTTTCGCCCAAAAGCAATTCCTTTTTCCTAGGCGATACCTTTAGAAATACTTTGTCCTCCACTTGAAATTCTCTTTCTTGTCTTTTCAAATCAGCACAAGACTTCTAGCGAACTGAGTCTATCTTTAAATTTTTCTGGACAATTTTCACTTTATCCTCCACATCTTTCATCAAATTCGGGCCAACCAGGTCTTGATCTTTCAATTCAAACCAATTTAATGGTGTTCTGCATTTCCTCCCATACAAAGCTTTATACAAAGCCATATTAATACTTGATTGATAACTATTATTATACGCAAATTATGCTAAAAGAAAATACTTTTCCCATGATCCCTTAAATTCAATCACACATGCCCTTAGCATATCCTCTAGTATATAAATAGCTCTTTCCATCTGCCCATCTGTTTGGGGATGAAAAGTTGTACTAAATTTAATCGTACCCATTGCCTTATGCAGGGACTTTAAAAATCTTAAAGTAAACCTTCGGTCTCGATCAGACACGATCGATATCGGCACTCCGTGCAACCTAACTATCTCTTTTATATACAACTCCACATACTTATGTATTGAATAGTCTACTCAAACTGGGATAAAATGAGCTGACATGTCAAACATTTGGCAACAAACTATGTGACATCTCTTTTCATGTCAGGTAACCAATAACAACTTTTCAAATCCTGAAACATATTATATCCCATGGGTTCATCGTCAAAGGGATATAATGTGCCTCACCAAGAATATATTTCCTTAATTCATCATCATTAGGAATGCAAAGTCTTCTACGGTAATATAAACATCAATTTTCCCTCATTTCAAATTTTTTGGCTTATTTTTTTTCAACTTGCGCCATTCTCATCAAACATTTATTATCTTGACTTTATAGCTCTTTTACCCGATCCAAAACATCGGCTTTAACTTTAATTTAGAAATCAAAACCCTATCTTATTTTAGAGATATACGTGCATCTAAAGCCCTTAAAGCTATAAAAGTCCTTCGAATGAGCGCATTCGCTACCACATTAGCTTTTCTAGGATGATTGTTAATAATGAAATCATAATCTTTTAAAAGCTCAATCCATCTTCTCTGTCTCAAATTTAGTTCTTTCTGAGTCAGCAAGTATTTTAAACTATTATGATCCGTCTACACATGGTAACACTCACCACACAGATAATGGCGCCATATTTTCAAAGTAAACACTACAGTTGCATTTTCCAAATCATGTGTTGGGTAATTTCTCTCATGATTCTTCAGTTGTCTTAAGGCATAAGCCAAAACTTTCCCCTTTTGCATCAGCACACATCCCAATCCATTATGGTATACATCACTCTAAATGACATAATCCTTACCTGACTTAGGTTGCACAAGAACGGGAGCCTCCGTTACTATTCTATTGAGCATATCAAAACTTTCCTGGAATCTTTCCGTCCAAACCAAAGGCGCATCTTTTCATCCAAACCAAAGGCACATATTTCCGCAACAACTTAGTTAGCGGCAGAGCTAACATTGAAAAATTCTTCACAAATCGCCTATAATAACCAACAAGCCCCAAGAAACTCCAAACTTTAGTAACATTCTTTGGGGTTTCCAATCCACTATGGTTTGAATATTTTTGGGATCTACTCTTATGCCTTATGAAGAGACTATATGACCAAGGAAAACAATCTCAGCTAACCAAAATTCACATTTGGACAGCTTCACATACAACTTATTTTCACGGAGTATCTGAAGAACCACCCAAAGATGAGCATCAAGTTCTTCCCTTGACTTGGAATATACTAAAATATCATCTATAAAAACTACCACAAACTGATCCAAATACAGTTAGAATACTATGTTCATTAAGTCCATAAATGTTATAGGAGCATTTGTTAACCCAAACGGCATTACTACAAATTCGTAGTGTCCGTACAGAGTCCTAAAAGTTGTTTTTGAAATACCATCCTTCTCTATCTTTAACTAATGGTCTCCCGACCTCAGATCTATCTTAGAGAACACTACTGCGTCTTTCAACTGATCAAATAGGTCATCAATCCTCGGAAGAGTATACTTGTTCTTTATCGTTACTTTATTCAACTGACGATAGTCAATACATAACCACATAGACCCGTCCTTCTTTTTCACAAATAGCACGGGTACTCCCCAAGGAGAAACATTGGGTATGGTGAATCATTTATCAAGTAACTCTTGCAACTGTGTTTTTAATTCCCTTAACTCTGTTGGAGTCATTCTATACGGAGCCATAGAAATAGGTTCGGTACCCAGGTAAATCTCAATTCTCAATTCTACCTCACGATCTAGAGGTAAACCCGGTAAATCTTTAGGAAAAACCTTTAAAAACTCCCTAACTCTGGAATATCTTTCAATCTTATTTCTAACACTCGTGTGTCTATCAAATTGGCTAGAAAATCTACGCATCCTTTTGACATCATTTTCTTTACTGTCATGAATGATATCACATTGGAGGGTGACTTCGTTTTATCACCAATCACTATAATCTCGGAGCCTTTCGCATCCTTTAAGAATAATCATTTCCGGTGACAATATGCCAATCCATTATGTGGAGACAACCAATCCATGCATAAAATGATTTTAAACTCATCAAAGGGTAATTCCATTAAGTTTTCCATGAAGACAACCCCTTGAATCTTAATTGGACACTTTCTACACACCCGTGTTACCCTTGCACTATGACCCTGAGGGTTTACTGCTACCATTTCACTAAATATTGGTTCTAAAGGAATTCTTCTAGTTCTAACCAACTTTGTACTAATATAAGAGTGCGTATAACTATGGTAATTGGAATAAAAACATGCTCATCAAAAAGGTGAAATGTACTTGTTATGATTTTCGGGTCATCCTGATCCTCACTAGTCTTTATGTTATAAATTCGGGCCACTCCCCGAGTCTCTATTCTTTGGCTAGCCTCAGATTGACTACCTGATCTTCATCTTCCTCTTCTTGTACTAAGGGTTTCTACTGATCTCTCAGTTTGAACTGATCTATCCCAGGACCTCTGCGGACACTTCCGATCATAGTGACCCGTTTCTCCACAAACAAAACATGCGCAATAAAGCACTCTACATGTTCTCTTGTGAAATATGTCGCAGATCTGACACTTATTACTTCTTTCAACAAAAGCTCTACTCGAGTTATCAATAATAGATTGGGATTGTTTAGTCTTCCGCAAAGCTACAGCAGAATTAGCTCTATTTGTGTATCGGGAACTTGAGGCCTTGCTCCTCTTAGCATGGTACGAATATGAAGACATTCCAATCCTTTTACTTATCTGCATGCTCTGTTTTGTTTCTAGAGTTTCCTCTTGAGCACTTTCAATAGCCTTAGCTCTGTTAATAACCTCTTCCAGGCTAGGCAGGTTTAATGCCAACATCGTCTCTTTTAACTTAGGCTTTAGACCCTCAATGAACCAATTTTGACGAGCTTTATCATTAGGAACAACCTTTGTAGCATAACGACTGAGCTTATTGTATTCGACCTTATACTTATGCATCGCTCGATCACCTTATTTCAAGCTAAGAAAATTCAACATCATTGATCTCATAAACTGCTCCCTGATATACTTGTTCTTGAACTCCTCTTGGAAGAACTGCCAGTTCACTTGCTCAAGCGACACCAACATCGTCTTGCTTATCCACCATACCCGAGCCGATCCTCTTAGTAACAATACAGCTCTACCAAGTTTTTCATGATTGGAGCACTACAAACTTTCCAACATCATCATCGTATCGTTTAACCATAATCTGCGTCCATCAGACCTTCACCTTCTTCCCCCTGAGCTTAGGAGCTCCCAAACTTCTTAACTCCTTAGGAATTGACATTCGCGGTGCTGGAGGAGCAATGGGAGGCGAAGAAGGTTGGAACCTTGTCAAAATAGCATCGAGAGCTTTCATAAAAGCTCCAAACTCCAAAACAGGCATAATCTAAGGGTTCGGTGTGCTGGCATTCTCTTACAGAATCGGATGTTCGCTATTCTCCTCATAGCTTTCACTACCCGATCCATCTCTACTCTCTTGACCAGCTGCTCTTCTCGAATTTGTAGAATCCGACATCTATCATAACATTCATAAAGATCATAATTAAGTTAGTAAGGCAATACATCTTTCATATTCAATCTATACCCTATTAGTAACATTGACATATTACTGGCATGTAAACTCTTTTTATATCAAAATAAACTCATTTTATGCGGAGAATAGGTTAAACCTGAGCTATGATACCAATAAATATAACATCCATCTACCTTATACCTTTACGATACGAGATATATATTTCACATCAATTTTAAAATTGTTCTTCATTTGAAAACCTGAAAAATTATGTTTCGTGTTATAACACATTTTAATTTACTTATCATAAAACATTCATTTACTAAAATAAACATACAAAAAGAGATATTCAAAATACTATTCAAAGGGTTTTTACTAAACCTATTACGTGCTAACTAAAATACATCAAAAGTAAATAGGTATTTCATACTATTACTGATGAGGCGATTTCGACTTGGATGTCCAATGATCTCCTTACTTAGCTTGTATATAACCTACGTGTGAAATAAACACACGTTAAGTATTACTTAGTGAGGCATACTTAATCACAAACAACTTATAAATATAAATATAGGGTCACAATTCTAATATCGAGCAACTCTTTACAATTTATTATAAACCTTATAACTTTGCACCATTAGTGCTAATATGGTAATTTACCCACTTTATATTCATGTTAATTTATTAGAATGCATAAGTAGTGCATATACGGTAATTCATCAACTCATGAAGAATTCCATGGGTTGCACACATACTACTTGTACGATTATTCATCAACTCATGATGAATTCCGTGGAATTGCACATGTAGTGCCTGTACAGTTATTCATCAACTCATGATGAATTCTGTAGATTTGCACACATAGTGCCTGTATGGTTATTCATCAACCCATGATAAATTTCGTGGATTTGTACACCTAGTGCATGTATGGTTATTCATTTACTCATGATGAATTTAGTGGATTTGCACACATAGTACCTGTACGGTTATTCATTAACTCATGATAAATTCCGTAGATTTGCACACATAGTGTCTGTATGGTTATTCATCAACTCATGATGAATTCCGTGGATTTTTCACACATAGTGTCTATAGTACACTTAGTACTGATATAGCATTGTAACATATGTTTTTAACAAAATTTATTTATAATTCTTAATGAACATGATAACTACACTCACCTGACTTTCCTTGCTATGTATCCAAAACGTAAGGCTGGTTACTCCCGCACTTTGCGTTTGCCCTTAGTTTTGCTTGTCTCGGGAGCTTGGTTTCGATCTACTCAAGCATGCATTAAAACATGTACCATGCCTAATATTAGTATATTTCCTAACCATTATACTTAAACAATACTCAAAAGAATATATCATTAACTTTCTATAACAATATCAGCATATTTTTAACATTTGAGGCTCCATAGTATCGATACCCCTACCATGGTGTCGATACTACTATATTAGGGTACCGATAGTCCATTTCGGTACCGTTACCATTTTTACATTCTTTGATCCATGGTATCGATACCATCCCCATAGTATTGATACTCCCCTCTTGGTACCGATACCACTTGAATCGGTATCAATACTACCCAGCAGATTTTATTGATTTTAAATGTATAGTATCGGTATTATTCTATCAATATCGATACCCGTGCCTAGAATTTCTAGTTTTTAGTTCGATTATCACCCAAATTGGGTCAAAATTCGTTATGCTTATACCCTACAATCCTATTAAACTCTTCTTTAATTATCCAAACTAACTTTCCTTTATTTTGTTTCTTAAAACATCTAACATCTTCTAAGAACATTCAATTCTAAGAATCACACCACTTTTCTTAATGTGTTCTTAATCCTATCCAATGCTTCTAATCTCTCATTTACCTCTGTGACAAGTCAAATCTACCAGTAAACATCCACAAACACTCATATTTTAACATATCACTCAAAAACCCATTTTCTTCAATCTCTATTATCTCATCCATAACTTAGTTTTGATCCCATTTAATCCTTTCTTATGCTTCTAGTATACTCAATGCTTCAAAACCCAACCATAAACGAAGGAATAAACTAGTAAATTGAAAACTCACCTTTGAGCTATGGAGGAGAGCTTTTCTACGGGGGAAAGACGAAGAAAAGAAAAAAGACTTTTGTGGTAGCCTAATTGCTTTTTCCTCTTTTCTTTATTACCTTTTTAAAATTTATTTTAAATTCTATTTCATTTAAAGGACCAAAATACCCTCCTAATAATCCATTGTCACAATTTAGTCTAAACCATTAATCCTAATCATTCTCATCTTTTATCATTTAATCGAATAAATCCTCATAACTTTAAATCCTTTCAATAAAGTCCCTAATTCGGTATTTGGGGCATTACATACTCTATCAATTTATAAACAACATATGGAAGTTATTAGAATCAATACAATAGTAAATTCCAGTACAATTATCTAGTTGATACTAAACAAATTCTATTTTGGCAGATTATACACCTTGCAGTAATCTGATAATAACTTTTAATTTACTCATCAAATTTTCAATTTATGTATACTCTTAGAAATCTAATTCATTTATCTTTCCAACTATGTATGGCTTGTATTTTAATTTCTTATCTAAAATTACAGTTTTGCATTTAAAGTAGACAATTTTATAGTGACAAATATGTTACTCTTACAATTTTACAGGTGAACTAATTCACCTATAATTCTTATCAATTTGTTTTAGCTCTTTTCCTTATTGTTTAATTTTTATTTACCAAGTACTTACATATAAGTTTTATCCCTTAATAATTCAATTAAGCATTTCAATTAACAAATTTTCCGGAATTGTTCGTTTCTACTTATTCTACTAATGCATCACCTATAAGCTATCAATTCATCTCAAATTAAGCCTACAAAATTTCTTATATATTCATGTCGAGTCCTAGATTATTCTCAACTAATATCACTAGTCCTTCATACAGTCCAATTATTCCCAATTTTTCTAATTTGTTCAAAGCAATCCCTAATTAATTTTACAACAACGATGGTGACTATGATCAATTCTAAGGTTAAATTTTCACAATTTCACAGCACTTTAACTTGTTTAACGCTTTAAATCTGCCAGAACTTTTCATTTTCCAGTAACTTTGTTCTACACCTACTTTTCTAATTCGGTACCCATGTTTTCTAATTCCTCAATTTGGTCACATGCATTAACAAATCTTTTGGTTATCACCATCAATGTGATAACCATTAATTTTCCCAATTTAACAAAATTCTTATCATTTAAAGTTAATCTAACATGATTACTATAATTTCTAGTATCATGCAAGTTAACAATATGAATCAATTCAATAATAAAAAATAAGATCTTTTCAAGAATTGATTCAATTAATTCCTTTGTAAATTCAAATAGGAAGAGGGGAATAACTTACTTTGATATGTTAGATGATTTTCCTTAGTTCAAGCTTGCATCGCCAATTTCCCCTCTTTCACTCTCTGTAAAATTTTCTCTCTCACGTTCTCTTACATTCAGCTTTTAAGATTAATTGAGAAGATGATATCATTTCCATTCCTTGATAATGGAAATAAAAATGTCCATTCGAGCCTCACTTAAAACTTAATTATTAAACTATTCAAGGGTAGCTTAGGAATGAATATATTTAGCATGCAATATTGGAATTAATTATTTATTCCAAATAGTTCACTTTAAATCAGTAACCATTCATTCTAACCCTACGATTAAGTCCTTACCCAATTTAACTAATTTAAAATTCAATTTAATTTGTTTTTTATCATAGGCAATTTAGCCTAATTCTCCTATACTAGGATTTCGGGGTGTTACAATATGGGTTAAGGTTTGTGGATTTTCACTTGATTCGAGCATGAAATCAAAATCTATTCAACATTTCAAAACCTCTACAATCAATTCCCTAACTTAATTTAACCAAGTCATAAACTTCCCAAAACCTAGTGTTTAGGCCTAATACAATTCATAAATTTCTAGGTGGTTTTAAACATAAATCGAGCTTGGACATGATTCTACAACATTAATGAAACTTTATATTCACCATAATACCAAGCCACATAACCCTTATCATCTTCGAAAGTTAAAGATGGACAAAATATTTCACCGTTTACAACTTTTTCTATGCAATCTTTCCAAAATTTCAATACTGACATTTTTCATCTAACAGTCCAAATTGAACATGAAAATGAATTTCTCAAATCCAATTGTTCATATTATTTCTCATCATGGAAATAATATTTCCAAGCATAATTTATCATCTTTCAATTTTTCTCAAAATTTCTATTCGATCCGATTTACAGGTTTTTTTACCATACTTTAACACTTTCTAGTTTTTAACACAATTTCCAGATCAAGAATCATATTTCAAATATACATAATTTTTTGGGAAAATTACCACTTAGATCCCTAAACATTTCATAATTTTCAACTTTGTCTACCAAACTTTCAAAATTTATGTTTTGGTCACTAACCAAAATTTTCGGGCATTACAATTCTTCCCCATTAAGAAAATGCATCCTCAAATTTTCAATACATACTTGATACAAATAGCTAAGGATATTGCTTTTTCATATCCTGTTATTTTTTCTTATGATTATCTTTTTTCAACATTTGATTTCTCTCTCGATCTATAATAAGTGCTGGTTCTTTTTCATAAGTCAAATATGGCTAAATCTCTATTTTTTCTAAGGTGATAATATGTGAAGGATATGATTGATAGTTCCTGAGCATTGACACATGAAAAATATTATGAATCTTGTCCATTTCAAAAGGTAGTTATAGCGATAAGTTACTGATCTAACTTTAATTTTTTTATAATCTTATTAGGTCCAATAAATCTCGGACTCAACTTCTCTTTATGTTTGAACTCCAATGCTTTTTCCAAGGTGATAATTTTTGAAATAATTCTTTATAACCTTCCTAGTATTCAATTTCTTTTCTTTTCAAGCACGCACAAGACTTTTTTCGATCAATAACTATCTTGTGATTATCTTAAATGATATTTTCCCATTATAAGGTCCATTGTAATTTATTCATATTCCCACTAAGGAATAGAATTTTGGTTGCAATAATTCAGAAGGTACTTTATGTTTTACTTTAACTCACTGACATGTCAGCCATTTAGAAACAAGCTCGATGATAACTCTTTTTATACTTCTTTATAAACTCTTTCCTCGATAACATAAACATTCATCAAACTTAAACATAAAGTTTTTGGTTTCACCTTTGTCTGCATATTCTATCTTTCACAAACATGACAATTTCATATTTTCTCTGATGATCCTTTGTTTGATCTAGCAACATAGGCTTTAAATTTAATTATACAATCAAAACACCATATTTCCTTAAAGACAACCACACATTCAAAACTCTCAGAATATAAATATTTTTCAGCTTTATCGTATGAACCACCACATTATCATTCTTTAAAAAATTTAATCCATTTTCTTTCTTTTGACTCATTCGATTCAACACATACTTTTAACTTCTAAGATCCATATAAATATAGACTCACTCACCATGTAGATAGTGTTGTTATATCAACAAAGTAAACACAACTATTGTTAACTATAGATCACGAGTCATATAATTTATTTCATGATTCTCTAGTTGATTTGAAGAAGAAACCAAAACTTTTTCTCTAGTGCGAACACACATCCCAAACCATTATGAAGTACATTACTATAATTCACATAATCTTTTCCATATTCTAATAATACTGACCTTTGAGCTTATGTCAGTTTTTTTAATATCTCAAAGTTTTCTTAGCACTTAAAAATCCAAATAAATAACATGTCTTTCCTCAATAACTTGGTTATAGGGAATATAATCATCAAAAAGTTCTTTATGAACCTTCGATAGTAACCAACAAATCCCAAGAAACTTTGAAAACATTCTTTGAAATTTATCATTCTAATTTATCCACTAAGGCAGTAACATGAATAAAAAAGACTCTAAAGATACGTAAAATCACATTTATAGCATCACACTCCTCTTGAGCTCTGACGACATGCTGCCGTGAGGCCACTCTGGGTCATGAATGGTCTCAGACCTGGTAGCACCCTACTGTACTGCCCTGAAGCATCTTTTTCACCCTCAAGGACCCTCCACCTTGTTTAACAAAAGGAGCAGATCCCTAAGATGATGCAGGGTTAACTCTATTCTCGAGGTCAGTCTCAAATAATATGGTCTAAAGACCAATAGTTAAAGCAACCTCTAGTCCCTCGACAACACTCTTCCAACTGTCTACGCCCACAAGTTGATCACATTGGGTGAGATGGTGTATTCTCAAATCTATTAGAACTCAAACCATAAGTGAAAGATAAAGGTATCCTACGTGAGCCAGACCTACCTCTATGGCCTGAGCTCAGAGCTTCTCCCTCAGACGGCCCTGAGGGCAGTCTCTGTGTACTCTCAGGGCTCCTGGCCCACTTTACCGATGATTATGACATCCTAGATGTGTTTGGAGCCCACTGAATATGTCCACTAAGTCACTCGACGCATGGGCTTTCTTGTTCATAATCCTCTCTATAAATCTTACCTTATAGGTCAGCTTTACGAAAATGCAAGGAGGATCGACTACCAGTTGAGTTTGAATATCCAAGTGTAGGCCCCTCCCTAATCTTCGACAGCGGTGAGACTCCGTCAAAATGAGCTCTGGTGCATACTTACTTAACCTAAGAAAATCCTTCTAGTATTCAAGTACACTCATGTCGTCCTGAGTCAGATGCAAAAATTGGTCGCGCAAATCCTAAGTGTTTGACTCTCCAATAAACTTCTTCCTAAACTCTATCAGAAAGTAATCCCAGGTGGGTCTCTCTGCCACCGTCACCAACTCAATAGCCTCCCACCAATAAATTGTGTCACCCTTCAGAAGGCAGTGATGCACTCCAACTTGTCATCGGGAGTGAGGTACAATTGATATAATGTATGAAGTATCTCTCAGAGCCACTGGTTTGCATATATGAGAACATTGTCCCATGATAAATAAAATTCAGTTGTCCTATACCTATGGAGTCTCTTGATGGGGGACTCCTAAGGTATCACAGTATGGATAGTGGGAATATTTGGGGTAAAGCAGACTATTTGTCTAAGAGACGATGTCAGATCATGAAAGAATGTATCCACATCTACTCATACCTCTACGGGTATCTCAAGCTCATAGTTCTGGGCGTACTATCCCTGATATCTCCTACCAAGGAGACGCGACTCTCCTCATATCCCTCAAGACTATGAATCATATTTTCAACCGTGATCAGATCGGATCGCGTGTAGATATTTGTGTTTTGGCATGTAAATCTGTGGAAGTGTATACAATTGATGCAGGGAATATAATAGTGATTGAGTTATCATCTCCATAGGGATTGGTGGGAATTCTTGATGTTTGTTATAGATAGAACTAAGTGTCACTATTTAGTCATAAGATTCTTGTCTTCAAGGAAAAGCAAGCAGTGATAAATGATATGAACAATTGGAAAAGTATTGTCGATGCAATAAAAAAAATAAGTGAAGTGAGAAGAAAAGTTTTGTAGAAGTAATAAAAATATGCAAAGGTAAACTAATAAAAAATTTCAAAGCAAATAAAAGTGTTGAGTTTAATATATTATAAAAAACCTCACACAATTAGACTTCTAATGGATCACTTGTGTTGGCTTTGCTATGGCGAGAAAATATTCTATGTCTAGTATGATTTAGTATCTTATGCTTATGCTGCTAGACAAGATTTACTAGATTGTTTATAGAACTTTTTTCTATGGCAATATTACTCAGCGTGAACTACAACCCTTGGTTTGTCAAACTGTTCCTACGACAATACCCTTCAACGTAAATTGTAGCTTTTAGCCTATCTTACAAAAGCATTCACCATTTTTAGTCGAATGAAAACCTCTTTTTATCTCTAAGGTGGTTTAGAACCTCACCATCATGGATTAGTTTCCTTGTTCACATAAATAAAACCTAACTCTAACAAAGTTAGGTATCAACTACTAAAAAATTGCAATCTCTCAATAGCTCTTATAGTGTCAAGGTAAAAGTTTAAAACTATGAAAAAAATAACACTTAGCATAAACAAATTTCATAATTCATTAAAAATCAAATAAAGTATCATCCAAGCATCACCCAACAGTAAATAAAACAATTTATGGTGTGGTAAATACCATCCCAAAAATTAATCTTTTCATACAAGCCCTTAAATGATGTGGAAATGAAGAACGAAAGGAAGAAAAACTCTCAAAACAGAGCTATATTGTGACAATTAGACCACTATTCATGACTGCTCCAACGGCCAGCCTCTCTCGAGGGCCTGACCACCGCTCCAGGGAGGCCTGACTATGGAGGGTACCAAGAACGGTCGAGTGGGAATGTTAGAAAAAGTGAATTGTTGCAGTTGCTAACTCCAAGCCTCAATTCAAGGTATATTCTCCTCTCATCATCCTTTATGAATATATATAATGGAGTATTTATAGTTGGAATTTCTAGGGTTTAGTACCCTTAGAAATTCCCCAAATACCCTCAGTTTCATACCCATTGTGTGAATAAAACAACAACTGGTAGTGGTCTCAAATTCCTTGACGAGGACATGATTGCACGTGAGGTAGATTAGACAGCTGGCCATATGATGTCAGGTGTTTCGTCTTATGCTACATCAGACTTGTAAGATAAAACTCGCCTTAGCACGAAAATTTGTTCTTCACTATTATTTTCTTATGTTCCACAGCCCCTAGCAAATTAACTTGTCTCGGCAAACGAATTTTTCATTAGTAATTTCATACATTATCATAACCAACAAACAACCTTTATCCTCAGCATCATCAGATTATTCAAATAAACTTTGCCTTGTTAAAACTTATCCACCACATGCAAATATGTCCTAAATGTAACCAAATATAGCTAAAATACTAAATAAACGCAACCAAACTTAGACACTTAATAAGTTAAGTAAAAAGACACAAAACATAGTTTTTTATGGATTTATCACACCCCAAAACTTAAGTTATTATTTGTCCTCAAGCAATGGATAATAAGCAGCAGAAAAATAAAGTTACACGGAAAACTATAAATTAGGATAATCAGATGGTTAAAATTTTAGCCCTTAGCAATAAGTTTGGGCTCAACATGTTAGACTGAATAAGAAGTCAAGCACCCTTCCCTTGAAGTGTGTGTGCGTGATTGTATCTAGTTTATGCTTAATGATATTAGAAAACTCCTATTTAAGTTCTTTTGTTTTGCCAAGGAATCAAATTATTAAGTAAGCAAAATTTCACTCTTGTTTATTCAATATGTATCTTCAAATTCTTTTAGCACTACTTCAATATGAGTCAGCTCATCACACCTAGCGTCCTACACTGTATGCGAAAGGGAGCATACCTTCTACCCCCGAGATAGACAGGTAGAGTCATGTCATGACTGCTTTAATTCACTCATGTGCCGAGGCAACCATTTATTTTTAAGGAGTTTCCTGGTCATGTTGTCGCTTAGAGGAGTGTCCCTCTAATGTTATGCAAAAGCATTTATTTGTAACTAACACATTTCAACACACTAAGGAGTTCAAATTAATCTTTTCAATTATTTAAGGCAACAATGCGCTAAAAGTTCATTCCTAAAAGTTTTCTAAGTCCCTTAAGCATAGAGAACATACAATCATGTTAACAGGATCACAAAGAGTCAAGTCCTAAGGTCACTTCTATCATTCAGCAGTCATGTAAGATAACTCTGGCCTAAGCAATAAAAATGTACTTTCATCGTCGGGCATCCTAAACGTATTCCAAACAACTATCCTAGCATAACTCATGCCATGACAAAAAAGTATTTCTACAAGTCATTATCAATGCAACTAACTAAGTGTGAAGCACAACACCTCCCCCAAACTTGAGCAATGCATTGTCCTTAATGCATGAAAAAGGTAAAGTATTTACTCTAAAATGCGATGCAAATGCAAATGTAAAATGGTACCTTATTGTGGCGGGGTAGTTATGTTGGACGCTCGAGTTTGGTGTATTTTGAGAGAATAAGGGATGGTAGATCCTGTTACTTTAGATGGGAGTGATGTCGGAGATGTAATAACAATATGACCAGTTGAACGCTTGATGCGATGTCATATCCTAGGAGGATTGTCTGGTGGTGGCGTCTCCTCGGTTGGGAAGGTCTTAACAGGTGCGTGTAAGGGTTGGCTAGCTTTAGTTGTAACAACTAGTTAATTGTTCAAATATGTTGGTTGTTCAGGAGCTTGTTCAGTGGTTGGCTGGTCATCAGCGGATTCAACAAAAATTTTTGCCGAGGTAAAGTCTTATTCTTCGAAATATTATGACGAAATTTCATGAGTGTGATCTAGGCAGGAAGAGGTTGAGCTGAGGTACTCATCCGTCTAGCCTTGGCCTACTCCATGGATTGGAGAGTCGTGTGTTGCAAGAGGGGTGACATCAATTATGGAATACGACTAAACATTTTGTGTCGAGGTGAAAAATGGGTTATCGAATGTGGGCACTTACCTGCGTAATATTTTTGCAGGAAAAGGCAGTAGGTCATCATTAGTAACTGGTAAAAGTTACATGATATACATCTCTTACCTTGACTTAACTAAAGAAGGTTTGCATGTGACCTTCTAAGCGTTCTAGCCACTCCCTTGTCTCTCGAGTACTGGTGACCACAACCGCCATTCTTGTCGCGGCTACAGATTTTTGTACCTCATTCTAATCCCTCACACAGAGCATTATTGTCGAAACACATTAGCTCAAGTACCTTATTCTTGGTGATGCCCTCCTTGGATTTGTTGAAGTCTTTCAAAGGCCTTCAGGGACCTATTCTTCCTATAGAGAGCCATAATTAGATTAGGAAAAAGTAAGTTACCTTTCGCCCATTTGGAGTACTCATTGACTTGTTCGAAGATAATTTCACCCACATTAATCAATCATTCGTAGATGATGGAATGGAGCAGCATTAATCATCGTAGCAACACAGTTGTAATGTGAGACGTGGACATCAGCTTTCCCTTCAAGAAGTGGTTGCACATCTTCATAATTGGCTTGAGGGGCGCGACGATCGAGACGCTTCCGGTTGGGGCATTCCCTTCGAATTTTTCCCAACCAAAACATAAGTCTTCCAACACACCATCATAAGTTTCATAGTCAGCTTCGGCAAGGAATTTTTTATGGTGGTTCTCAACTTTGCGGAGTTTAAAATAGTAATTGATGGCGGAGGGAGTGAACTAGATGAACTTCCCTCAAAAATAAACAGAGTGTTGGGTAGGGTTTCCTAGATGCGTATAGAACTCACAGACTAGTGTTGGTGCCACCACTTTTGGGTGCCGAGAAAACTTCTCCCAGTTATGTCGTCAGACGATATCTACCACCACAGGCCCAAAAGGTTCCTTGTTGCCTCAAAGAATACAAAATCATCTTCCAGGTAGACTTGGAATTGTTGCAATGCCTTAAAAAAAATTTGGCCTCAGTATTTTGAAAGCACTAGAAGTTTGTTGCAGCGATGGACAAGGCGAAAGCACCAGGGTTTAACTTGGATCGAGCCATGAAAGGTTTAATGGAGAGAACAATGATTTTGACGATAAGTATAGAGGCATTTGGAGAAAGATGAAAAATCAAAGATGAAGAAGAAAGTAAGCGAAAGAGAAATTGTGAAAGATAAAAATAGGTGTTTTGGAGAGAGAATGGTGGGTTAGTGGGCGATTTTTTATGGGGTAAATAAGTAAAAAGTGAAATTAAGATAGTACAATTAATGCAAAAGATTTTTTATTGGATAGAAATGAATAAAATAATTAAGGGAAAAGATTTTCCCTTTCAAAAGTGTCACCAAAGTAGTTTATTAGGGTTTTGTTGCCGACCATGTATAGGTTTTAGCCCTATGCTACCACGTGTACAAAGAGCAAAATATATAATATTAGAAAATAAAATAAAAATAAAACACTCGTGAAGAATAATATAAAGAAAAATTATTTATGTACAAAATACAAATTATGTTACCTAGGCAACAAAATTTGTTCGGGGAAGATGGGCAAACTCTTGGGCGTCGTGGAGTAGCGATGCCAATTTATTTCACATGATTGGTGCTCCATTGTATTCCTTCAGTCTTTGACCATTCACCGTAAAAGTTGACCCATCATCCAAGTTTGTGATTTCAATTGCGTTATGGTTATGTAATTGATGTACTATAAAAGGTCCTGACCATATTGACTTTAGCTTGCCTGAGAACAACTTGAGCCTTGAGTTATGGAGCAGTACTTGTTGGCCCGGAAAAAATTACTGAGGAAAAAATTTTCTGTCGTGCCACTTCTTTATCTTTTCTTTGTAAAGTCAGACATTCTCGTATATCTGAGCTCTAAATTTGTAAATCTCGTTTAGCATCAACAATCGTCTTTATCCAGCAAGTTGCACATCCATATTAAGTTTCTTGATGGCCCAGAATGCCTTGTGTTCTAGTTCAACGGGAAAGTGACATGCCTTGCCATAGACTAACTTGATTGGAGACATCTCGAGTAACATTTTAAATGTTGTGTGATACACCCATAGTGCCTCATTGAGCTTTGACGACCAATCTTTCCGTTTTGGGTTGACCACCTTCTCAAAGATCTTCTTTAACTCTCGGTTATGGGGATAGTATGCCGTGGCAATTTTTTGGCGGACTCCGTACCTTTGCAGTTCTGTGGTAATTAATTTATTGTCAAAGTAAGTAACTTCATCGCTGATAATTGCTCGTGGTGCTCTAAAACGAGTGACTATAATTTTGTGCAAGAATTTAAGAATAGTCTTGGAATTATTGCACGGTGTTGCAACGACTTCAACCCATTTGGCACATTTTCCACATCTAAAAATATCTACAGATCGCTAAAGGATGACGAGAAGGGTCCATAAAATCGATTCCCTGTACATCGAAGAATTCAACCTACAAAATATTTTGCTATGGCATCATATTTCTCTTCGATATATTTCCTGTGCATTGGCAACAGTCACATGACTTATAGAAGTCATGCACATCCTTAAATAAGGTGGGCCAATATAGCCAGATTAGAGGACCTTTGTTGCAATCTTAATCCCACCAAAGTGCCCTCCACACGGGGATACTTGGAATGAAAAAAGATCTTCTTGTGTTCTTCTTTGGGGACGCACCTCTAAATTATTTGGTCGCCACATTGTTTTAATAAGATGGATTCATCCCAATAATAGTGGCGTACATCATGTCTGAACTTTTTTTGACCCTAGCTAGATAAATCTGAAGGCATAATACCCCTAACAATAAAGTTAACTATGTCAGTGTACCACAGCACTGCCGCGGCAAATAAAATTTTCTCATCAAGAAAATTATCATGAATATTCTTCATTCCATGGAAAATATTTATATTCTCTAGACTAGACAAGTGATCTACTACTTGGTTTTCAGTGGCCTTCCTATCCTTCACCTCTAGATCGAATTCTTGTAGAAAGAGTATCTATCTAATAAGCTTAGTATTTGCATCCTTTTTATTTACTAGATACTTAATGGCAGAGTGATCACTATGTATAATGAACTTAGTTTCTATAAGGTATGCCTTAAAATTATCAAAAGTGAATACTACGACAAGCAATTCTTTTTCAATGATGGTATAATTAAGGGTACGACTAGCATAATAGATGACATTGAAGATTTTACCTTTTATTTCCCTAACATTGCCCCTACAATGTAGTCGCTTTCATCACACATCAATTCAAATGAGGCATCCTAATCAGGTGGAATAACGATTGGTGCCAAGGCAAGTTTTTTCTTTAGGTCTATGAATACATCGTAACATTCCTCATTGAACACGAACGACTGATTTTGCTGTAGTAGAAGACATTAAGGCTTTGGAATCTTTGAAAAATCCTTGATGACACGTATGTAGAATCATGTGTGCCCTAGGAAACTTCTTATGCCCTTCATAGTGGTGGGTGGAGGCAAGTTATCAATTATTTCCACCTTGACTTTAACAACCTTGATGCCATAGCGAGAAATTTTGTGTCCCAGCACAATTCATTATGACACCACAGAGTGACATTTTCCCAGCTTATCACAAGTTTAGACTCCTCACATCGCTTCAGAACTTTAGATAAATTACCTAGGCATCGATCAAAGTCATCACCCGAGATAAAAAAATCATCCATAAATATTTCTAATAATTTATCCACCATGTCTTAGAAAATGCCTACCATGTACCTCTGAAAAATTATCGGGGCATTACATAGTCTAAACGACATCCTCTTAAAGGCATAGCTATCATATGGGAAGGTGAAGGTGGTCTTCTCTTGATCTTTAGGTGCTATGGTGATCTGATTATACCTAGAATATTCGTCAAAGAAATAGTAAAATGCCTTGCCTCCTAACCGATCAAGTATTTGATCGATGAAAGGAATAGGGAATTGGTCTTTCTTTGTCGCCTTGTTGAGCTATATATAGTCCTTACTAATCCTCAAGCTTGTGACATTTCGTGTAGTCAAAAGCTCATCATTCTCATTCTTTACCAAGATTATGTCACCCTTATTCGACATGCATTGAACCGGAGTGACCCAATAACTATCGGATAAGGGATAGATCACCCTAGTATCGAGCCTTTTGATGATTACCATTGTCACCACTTTTTGCATTATATGATTAAGTCTTTTTTGGGGTTCCATAAAATTGTTATGACATTCATCTTGTTGGATCTTCTGCATGCATATGGTAGGGTTGGTTCCCTTCAAGTCTGCCATAGTCCATCCAATAGCTTTTTTGTGTTGTGACAAAACATTCAACAAACTACCCTCTTTCTTGGGAGTTAGACTAGCAGAAATTAAAACTGGTAAATAATAATCACTACCTAGATAAGCATATTTCAAATGTGATTGCAAAGGTTTAAGTTCTAAAGTAGATGTATGTTGCAGTGAAGGTTTTTGAGAAATAAATTCATTAAAGTTAAGGGGTTTGAATCTCATACCTAGTATAGCTTGAAGTAAGCTAGATTGTTCCTCCTCAAAGAATAATCCTCGGACTCCGCATTTGTTTTGTCTTCAAAAAATCTTTCATTTGCCTTAATAAAAAAAATTTGCCTAGGCAAATATATTTGTATGCCTCTTTATGAAAAAAATCGGCTGGGCCAAAATAATTGTGTCCCTCTAACTGTAAAATATCACCGTGTCGAAATGTCTTACACTCCTCTATCTGAGAAATATTATCTTGGCACAGAGTACCATACTCGTCCAGATGTGACTCCATGTCTCCAATGCAATGGAATTCTTCATAATCATCAACATACTTAAGAGTGTTGGAAACATTGACAATGACACTTTAATCAACCACCTGCATTGTGAACTCTCCCTTCTAACAGTCTATTAGGATGCATTGTGAAATCTACTGGAAAGACAAACTTGTCCACTTTAACGATTACATCTTCAATTCTGCCCTCGGGACGAACATGTGATCTGCCAGCCAGTTGCAAAATCACTCTAGTTGATTGAGCAATAGCTATTCCAAGCTTAAAAATTATAGACTTGGGCCTCAGGTTTACACTTGACCCCAAGTCAAAAAGGGTCTCCCAACATAGTTATCACCGATGGAACATGGTATAACAAAGCTGCCAAGGTCATTTTACTTTGGTGGAAGTTTACTCATTACTGAAAAATATTTTGTCGTCGTGGCAACAATTTCTATTATTTCCACCTTTCTCTTTTTCGTGACAATGTCCTTGAAGAATTTGGCATATGAAGGCATCTGATCAATAGCTTCAAGTAGTGGAACAATTATATATAACTGATCGAAGACATTAAAAAACATTTTGAACTAAATCTCGTCATTATGCTTCTTCAACCACTGAGAGAAATGCGGTGGAGGTCTAACTTCATCTGTTGTAGGTTAAGGTAAAACGTTTTCCTTGGAAATAAATGTTTCGCCATCATTGGATTGACTTATTAACCCCTCATCCTTTTCCTTCCCCTCCAACAAATCTTCTTATTCAACATGTTCAATTTGACCTTCTGGTTCTTCCTATGTAGTGATTTGGTGAGACATTTCTTGTTTCTTTCCCCCAAACTTGTCATCAAAATTAATTTGGGTACCACTCCTAATTTTAAGCACACTGTATTACTCCTGTACACGAGGCTTAGTGACCGCAATGTGAATAGGGAGACTTCTATGCGGCGAGAATGTAATGTCGTGGCAATTTGCCCCACATGATTCTCCAACGTTCTCAATGATGAACTATGGCTTTGTAATAGAGTTTCTTGACATTGTAACTGAGCACCTTGATTATTGATTGTCGATGAGTGCTCATGTATCAAGGTCTCTGTTGAAGCCATGAAATCTTTTGTCGAGGCCATAAATTCTTATAGTGAAGCTTTGAGGGAATTAGAATTTAAGAAAGATACAGAACCCTTATTATTATTTTTGCCAAGGTATCTATTGATGCTATAAACTTGAATGTAATCAGTATTTTGTTGTGGCCTATTAAAATTGCCTGCATGGTTGTTGTTGTTCCCTTGATTATCCCAAGAAAAATTTGGATGTTGTCGTCATCCAGGATTGTATGTATTAGAGTAGGGGTTGTTGTTTATTCTATTAAAAATGCCCATGAAATCGATATACTCCTAGTTTTCTGGGCATTCACTCTCATGATGATTTCCACGGCAAGTAATGCATGATGAGATAGATGCATGATGATTCTTATAGTGACGTAGTAACATACATTTCTTATTTTTTTCATATAATAAATAAAGTTGTCTAAATTTTTTTTTATTTAAATCCAATTAATTAATACTTAAAGCACATTTTGATATCATAGTAATATTTATTCATACTATTAACCATGTTCAATACCAACTATATTAATAATTTGTAGACATTTCTTACTCTTATACATGCCAACTAGAAAATTTAGAACACAATACTGTTACCTATAAATATTCCTTGGTGATTAATGCCAAGCTCAGCTTCTTACTCCTCTCGATATCTTTTACCTTCGTGAAAATCGTCACACGCTAAGTATACACTTAGTGAGTCAATCAATAGAAATATTCAAGGCAATGCAGCATATAAATATAAATAAATAATATTACTCACTGCCTTACGGTCACTTTACCTGTATTTTTAAAATGTTCCATATATTAACATGATATGGAAATCACATATAAAATTATTATCAATATACTTGCCATTTATTCCATAAGCTCATAACCTTATTCACATCTATATCAATTTTTAACCAATAAACCATATCCCAATTTAAACCTTGAGGACCCTATGTATGCGAGTCAAATATATGCATCGTAGTGGTAAACCAAATATGACACATGAGGTCATACCCACCATCTGCACTAATTATCCTTTAGGTTAGACTCTATGGTATTCCAACAACACCCTATCCCTCAATGACTTCCTTGGCATGTACTCTATATTCATTCCATCCATGGCAATGTATATCAATATAATTTAGCATTTAGGTAGTTCATACCCGAAATAACATTCGTAATAAACATCATATATAATAACCAATGATTAATTCATTTTATATTCATCCCTTAACATATTTAGAATATGTCAATCATATGGTAAATGACATAAATATCATTCTCATACGAACAAGGTAGACTCCGCGAGGCTTCCTGATGATGTATAAAACAACCATTTATAATATCATGCATGCACTGCACCCACTTTAAAACATTATATACAAGTCAAAATATAAACCTCACTAAGCTTAAACCTGATCTTTTGCTTATGATTTGGTACGATCCCAAAATTTATCATAATTTCATATTCTGGTAGTCTGAACTACCTTCAAATAAATATTATTTTGTATTAATTGACACACTTAAAAGTTATTTCGTTTGTACCACTAGAAACTAGACTCCAATATGAATCTAACCTCGATGCATAGAATTTATAGCTAACTATCAAATTGGACTTAAATAAGCTATTTTGAAAAGAAGTAGTTGTCTTGTTTTCTGACCTATCCTCAATTAGAAATTCATATATTTTTTATACTCCTTGAAATCAATAGTTGTTTGTTTTATACAAAAAATAAATTGATATACTAATCCAACTATATAAAAATAATCCTCTAATCATTTTAGAATTTATGATGCTTTTCTAAACTAACTATTCAGATTACAAATCTAGGCGGATTTCACCAATTTGCATTTTCAGCTTATTCACAAAATCTATTAGCTCACCAAATGCATAAATCACAAAGTCACACAACATTAGGAGTAACTTCTTACCATATCAACTCCTTTAGTGGCTTATCACAAGCCAATGTTTGTTCGATAACATAAATACAAATTAAATATGAACTCGCCAGGTGTCACAACGTAAATGTTTACTTTACCACTTCAACTTGACCATTCAAGTTCCCTTTTATCAAAATTTGTCCAAACTTCACATAACATTTTCACTGAAGTTCTCAACCTTTTCCATATTTGTGATTTGATCCTCAACTTTTCAATATGGCCTAATTTCACATTCTAACTTCAATTTCAACACTCTAAGATTAATTTCCAACATAGTCCATCAACTATTGAACAAATACACATTTACCCCATAATTTTCCATATTTATTAAATAGGTCCCCCAACTTTTATAAAATTAAAGATTGGTCCAAAAAACATTCTAAAGCTTGTAGACCCTTCCAATTATCATTTCTAAGCCGAGGGAAAATTTTCTATAATTTTCCCCAAATTTTTCTTAAGGCCAAAAAATTAGGATTTGTAGAATCATGATTTTTCCTTTGATTCAATCATGAAATCAAACTCTAAACAACATTTCAAATCCTTTACAATCAAACCCTAACATAATTTAACCAAACCATAAACTCCCCAAATCCTATATTTAAGCCAAATGAAATTAATGTTCTTATAGATTTTTTTAATCACCAAACAAACTTGAAAATTATTCTACAACATTGATAAACTCAAAACCGATCATCGAGTAATAAAACCCTAACATTTTGGAACTAATCATTCAAGAAAGATTAACATGCAATATTGGTATCAAATGATAGAGCTCTTCGAATAGAATAATTTTCTATTTTACGTTTTAGTTCAAAAACCAAAGGAACTTGCTTAAAAATGAAAAACAAAGTTTCTCTCACCCAGGGTTGGAGTGGACGGAAATGGAGGATGAAGATGAGCTTGGTCTCATAAATTTCAAGTTAATTTGTCATTTATTAAACTTAAATGAATTTAAAATTCATTTCATGGGAAATGACAATTTTAGGATTAATAAAACTTGATAATTACATCGATACAAAGCCACATGTTGGTTATCATCTTACAAAGTGAAATATGAACAAAATATTATACCCTTAACAACTTTATCCATGCATTTTTCCAAAAATTTCAATCTTGCCATTTTTCATATAATGGTCTAAATTGAACAAGGAAATAAAAATTGTCAAATTCAATGATCCATATTATTTTCTATCATTTTAAAATGATAAAATAATATTTCCAAGCTTAATTTAATATGCTTCAAATTTTATCAAAATTTCCATTCAATCTGATTTATTGAATTTTTACCTCAATTTAACTCTTTCTTGCTTTTATCACAAATTTCGGATCA
This sequence comes from Hibiscus syriacus, assembly GCF_006381635.1. Lineage (NCBI taxonomy): Eukaryota > Viridiplantae > Streptophyta > Magnoliopsida > Malvales > Malvaceae > Hibiscus > Hibiscus syriacus. The sequence continues at coordinate 1,969,959 of NW_024062535.1, read as the reverse complement.
ATAATATAATTCCCACCATAACGTCATTCTTGGGGGTGAACTATTCACTTATGGAATAATTTTTTTTTTGTAAAAATTTCTACCTAGGTCCCTGAATATTTCCAAATTTTATACTTTGGCCACTAAACTTTCAAAATTTTAATTTTTGGTCACTAACCAAAATTTGGGATGTTACAATTCTCTTTCTAAGAAAATTCATCCTCAAGTTTTCAATTTAAACATGATATAAATTGATGAATATACGACTTTTACAAATCATGTTCTTTTTTCCAATTAGCCTTTTTCATTTTTTGATCTCTCTAACAAACTTTAATAAGTACTGATTTTTTCATGAGTCAAATTTGTACTCTATCTTAAAATCCTCTGGTATTATAACATGAGATGGATTTGACTGGTACTTTAAGAATCACTTATAACCAATTTAATAGAATATATGTTTTCTTTTCAAATTTGAATATGACTTTTGTTGATCGACAACTATCTTGAGATTATCTTAAATAATCTTTACCTTTTACAAAGTCCATTGTAACTCATTCCTATTTTGACTAAAGGATGGAAATCGATTACACCAATCCTGAACGCACTTCATGCTATTCTTTAACTTGTTGACATGTCAGGCATTTAGAAACAAACTCGGTAATAGTCGTTTCTATACCTGCTACTAATATCTACTATTTCCTTGATAATACACGCATTCATCATACTTCACTTAAGGGTATTTGGTTTCACCTTTTTCCACTTGATCTATATTCGACAAGCACTTTTCATTTTTTTCCTTTGAAGATCCTTTACTCAATATAACAACATAGGATTTAACTTTAATTATACAATCAAAGCACCATCTTTCTTTAAACACAATCATGTATTCAATACTTTCATAACATAAATGTCTTCTGGATTTATCGTATCATCCACCACATTAGCATTTCCTGATTGTAGTTGATAAGCACATCATCATTCTTTAAGGAATTTAATTCATTTCCTTTATATTCTCTCATTCAAGTTAAGACATGTTTTTTACTTTTGAGCTCCACATAGATATAACTTCTCTTGCCATATAGATAGTGGTGTTATATAAATGAAGTTAACACAATTCCTGCAAACTCAAGATCGTGAGTTGAATAATTTCTTTCATGATTCTTAGTGGCTATGAAGCATGAGCCATAAAGTTTCCTCTTGCATGAGAACAGATCCCAAACTATCATGAGAGGCATTACTATAAATCATATAATCTTTTCCAAATTTTAATTAAATTGACCTTATAGCATATATCAATATTCTCTTTAACATCTTGAAATTTTCTTATCCTTTATCAGTCCAAATGAATGGCACATATTTTCTCCATAGATTGGTCAATGGGGAGACAATAATCAAAAAGTTCTTTACGAATCTTCGATAGAACCCAGTAAGTCCTAAGAACCTCAAAATTCAGAAACATTCTTTGTAATTTATCATTCAATTATGGCTAGTACATTCTTGAGGTCTATTTTTATCCACTCAACTGAGACCACATGGCCAAGAAATACAATCTTAGAAAAACAAAACTCACACTCTGTCAACTTAGCATACAACTTTTCTTCCGAAGAGTTGGAAGTGCTATACAAAGATATGCATCGTGTTCTTCCTTAGTCCTAACAAGATCAAAATATCATCAATGAACACTACCAACAATTAATCCAATTATAACTAAAATACTCAGTTTATCAATTTCATAATTGTCATAAGAACATTTTTTAATCAAAATGACATTAACGTAAACTCGTAGTGTCCATACTAAATTCTGAAAAATGCCTTAGGAATATCCCTTTCCTTATCTTTCACTATTAATATCCCGATAGGAGATAAATCTTTAAGAACATCAATATAGCTTTTAACGAATCAAAAGATCATCAATGCTAGAAATATGATACTTATTCTTCACAGTTACCTTATTTTGACTTATGATAATCCATTAATAATTGCATAGGCTCCTCTTTTTTCACAAATAACACTGGTGCATCCCCGGTGACATGCTTGGTCTTGTAAATACTGGATCTTAACAATTCTAATAAATATGCTTTATTACAAGGTTATAGAAATAAACATTGTACCTGGTAGCACCATTTTTCTTTTCAACATGTCATCCTAGAAATAATCCAGGTAACTTTTGCAGATACACATCTAGATAATATCTAACGGTTGAAATATCTTTCAACATAACTATGAAGGTTTGAGGGAGTAATTATTTTATATTTAAAAATAATAATATTTACTTCATCTTTATATTCCATTATTCAATTTCGTTACCTTTACTTACCATCTCTCTTTTCCTTGTAGCCAATTTCTTTTCACTATCCTTGCTATTTAACCACACTTGTTTCAGTCAAAAGGTCATAATACCACTTGAAACCTTGAAGGAGTTCTCAAAGAACTTGAAAAGAAAAGAAAGAGTGGAAAAAGGCACGATAGCACATTAAGGGTAAAAGACATCCCGTGTGAAACATGAGTGGGAGTGATTTTTCTTTGGAGTTTATTGGTGAGGTATATTTTTCATTTTTCATTACTAATCATGTCTCGTACTTCTAGAGACAATTCTCATATTTCAGGAGGTGACACCTAAAATGATGGTGGTGCACAAAACTTTCAAATGCAATCCATGACACTAGAGATAAGGAGTTTGTTTCAAAAGCATCTCGACCCAATCTCAAAGAAAATGAAGCGGATGATCGAACGACCTTCCTGTTCACAAACGAGTCCATCGAAGATCAAAACACAACTAAAAATGAGAGATAATACTCGATCATTTTCTAGTTCTACACCTAATTGCAGTAGAAGATCTTACAAGGAGGACCCCAATTTTCTAACAAGAAGCAATGTTAAAAGTTCAATGCTGAGTGAGCCAAGGAATTTTTTATCTTTCAATCCAGAAAGTCTAGCTCGTCTTCAAGTGTTTTTTGATAATTTTGTCTAAGAAACACAATTGCAAGAACAACTACAAAAAGAAAGTGTTTGCAAAAAACAAGAAGAAACTATAGTTGAAAAATACATTGAGAGCATTGAAAAGAGAGAATTGAGAGTAAAATTGAGCACATTGAAAAACAATAGTGTGGTATTGAAGAGATAGTTCAAAAGAAGCATGAAAGTGAGAGAAAAGAAAGTGAAAAGTTGGAAATTTGTTTTCTACTAACCAATCTTTTCTTCCTACTTATTATCTTGATTTACAGGATATTCCAAGAGTCATACCTTTACAAAATGATGATTCAAGAAGCATGTCCATTGAAGTTCCAAAATGAGTGACACTTGAAGTTTCAAAGGTTAAATTGCTTGAAATTCCAAGGGACGTGCTTATTAACATTCCAAGTATATTCCATCCATTTGAATAATCTCATAAAAGGGAAGTTTCAATGAATTTGATTCTTGATAATGTCAAGGGCCAAATTCCATTCACGAACTTTCACGACTTTTCTATTTTCATTCCTTTTATTAATAGTGTTCCATGTTCAAACTTAGATTTATTTTGTAGAACATTGATTCATGGAATTTCTTTTACTTGTGATGATCGATTAAAGGAGATGAAACATGCATCATAGATCTATTTAAGGTTCATAATGTGGAAGGGAACAAAGATTAAAGTTGGCATGACCTACCAACTTGCACGAGTCCAAGAGAATTGTGCACATGCAAACCCAAACCATTTATTTAAATGAAGGTTTACAGGAGCTTCATGCATTAACCAATTGGCATGATGATTTCAAGGGACACCATGAAGAAAGATCGCATGAACCAATGCATATTTCTATGAAGAACCTCAACCATCGACCATTATCTCTGAATATTCTTGGGTTTGTTTTCCCTATCTCTTTAAATCTGATTTCTTTTTCTACATATCTAGCTTTAATTGTAGGAAACGAAATGAGACATTCTTTTGAAAGAGAACAACACCGAAAGATGAGAGGATTTGAAGAGAAACATTCTTTAATCAAAAGTCGTATCCTTGTAGACTAAGGAATGATTCAAAGGACAAGTTCCTTTATCAACGGAAGTGATGTTTTGAATCAAGCAAAGGTTCAAAAGAAAACTCTTATTGCCAAAGAATATGATGTTTCACAGAGAGATCCAAAAGTCATGTCTATATTCAAGTGAACCATATGAAAATATGGTTTACAAGCATGAAGATCTTGATCCTGGAGAATGGTTTTTATGTAAATAAAAAGTAAAGAAGTTCCCCGCCCAAAGGAAATCAAAATTGTTCCTCTTCGTAGCAATTGTCGATTTGGGGATAAATCGCATTAAAGACGGAGGGAATGATATGATCCCAATCAGCCCTAACTTTCTTCTTGATCTGATAAAATCATTAAAGTTCACCAAAGTTGATTCAAAGGGAGTTCTACCTTACTTCATCCTATATCTGATCATTTATGCACTATATTTTATCATATGTTTGTATTTACCTCTTAGGATATGCTTATCATATGATATCATTCATTCCATGAATTTACAAGAGTTTTATTAGTTGCATGACATTCATTACATTTAATAAGCGTGTTTTTCATTTAAGCATGCATTGCATTGAAAGCATCTAGTTCATTTAGGGAAGTAGTTCATTTATGCATATTTATATCATTTAAATAAGCTAATTCATTCATGCATCTAGTTCATTGAATAAAGTTCTAGTTCATTAATTATCCAAAAAAAGTTCTAGTTCATTGAATAAAGTAAGTTTATTTATTAAACTAAATCTTAATTGTTTCATGCATGTTAATAAAGTTCACCTTTATGTCTAGGTGCATGAGAGAAGTTGAACGGTTTCAACAGATGTAAGAATATCAGTGAGAATGTCTTCTTATTTTGGATGTGATACATACTTTCTTGTGTCTATAAATCAATTGGAAATTATTCATATATCTCTTAGCTTTCAAACGCCTTTTGAATTACTTCAATCCGATATCGGGAGCTTGAGATACGATCGATTTACTAAAGACAATGCAGACTGAAATTTTCATTATGAGAATTTTATACAAGGATGATTTGGATGAGTTTGAGCTAAGGAAGAGTCCTTTCATCTCCTACCAAGTGACAAGAAATTGATGGCCACCTTAATTCACCAATTCAAGGAATTCAAGATTGATGTTATCACCCATTGAAGGATATTCATGTTCAAGCAAGGGGGCATGCAATAACTAGCATTCAAAACTTAGCATTCAAGGCCTTTATCATCTTTTGAACGTTGATCATATTCTACAAGGGAACAAGCAATGAAGGCTGATTTTATTTCATTTAACCACAAAATTCAGTGATAAAATCAGCAAGGAATTTGAAGAGACAAACTGATTTGGACATGTAGGATATCAACATTCATCCTATGACTTCATTTATCCTATTTTCTTCCATTTGCAAGCAAGGCAAGGCATCCCAAGAGTCACCCCTCCTTTTTGGATGAATTTAAGGATAGAATTATCTCAAATTAAAGCTTAATTCATCTATTTTCAATCTACATGGGCAGCCAAAGGATAAGAAGAATGACAAGTCATTTAATTGAATTAAATTGTATTTAGGTGATTGTTTTATTTTAATTGTAAAAATTCTTCATATGGTTCCTATCAACACTATAAATAGGCACCTCCCTAGCATTTGTACTTAGAACTTTTTGCATAATAAACTCTTTGAAAGGTTTCTTTCATTTTAGTTCTTGGATTACAACTCTATCTGTTTCCCATCAGTCTTGAAGCCTTCCTCCATTTCATTTTTTTATAATGTTGGTTCCTAGTTCACCTATAGCTAGTGGGTCACGTTCCACCCTCTATCACTTCGATTCCATATTTGGATATTGTTTGTTCCTAGTTCCATATAGCTAGCATGTCATAATCCATACTTTTATTTCATCATTCATCTCTTATGCCATAACATCTTGTACCTTCACCATACTTCCATTCTTTCCACACTATAAATTATTATCACCACTGTACTTTCCTTCATTTCATTAAACCACAACAACCATCACTATTCTGCCACCTCCAACCCACGTTATCATAACCTATAACCTTTCATTTTCAATTTACTTATATTAATTTCTTTCTTGTAACGTTGTTTGTGCATTTTCAATCTTCAATCAAAGCATTGTGAAGTTCTTACTAGAATCACAATCGGGCAACATCGTATATGACTCGAAGCACATAACCGGGATCATATCATTTTATATCAGAGCTAGCCAATTCAGTAAGCGTATCGTATCATTTTCTCTCTCCAGGGTTAATAGAAAAATAAAAAAATCCAAATCAAAAAAAAAGTTTAAAAAGGGATGGAGTAATTCTTTTCATCTTTAAAGAAAAAATAATATTTACTTCATCTTTATATTCCATTATTCATTTTCGTTACCTTTACTTACCATATATTTTCCTTGTAGCCAATTTCTTTTCACTATCCTTGCTATCTAGCCACACTTGTTTCAGCCAAAAGGGCATAAGACCGCCTGAAACCTTGAGGGAGTTCTCAAAGAACTTGAAAAGAAAAGAAAGAGTGGAAAAAGGCACGAGAGCACATTAAGGGTAAAAGCCATCCCGTGTGGAACACAAGTGGGAGTGATTTTGTTTGGAGTGTATTGGTGAGGTTTTATGTTGGTGAGGTATATTTTTCATTACTAATCATGTCTCATACATCTATAGACAATTCTCATATTTCAGGAGGTGACGCCAAAAGTGATGGTGGTGCGCCAAACTTTCAAATGCATTTTATGACACTAGGGATAAGGAGTTTGTTTCAAAAACATCTCGACCCAATCTCAAAGAAATTGGAACGAATGATCGAACGACCTTCTTGTTCACAGACGCGTCCATCGAAGATTAAAACACAACTAAAAATGAGAGATGATACTCGATTCTTTTCTAGTTCTACACCTAATTGCAGTAAAAGATCATACAATGAGGATCCCAATTTTCTAACAATAAGCAATGTCAAAAGTTCAATGCTAAGTGACCCAAGGAATTTTGCATCTTTCAATCCAGAAAGTCTAGCTCGTCTTCAAATGTGTTTTGATAATTTTGTCAGAGAAACATACTTGCAAGAACAACTACAAAAATAAAGTGTTTGCATATAAAAGAAGAAGAAACGAGAGTTGAAAAATACATTGAGAGCATTGAAAAGAGAGTTGAGAGTGAAAATGAGCACATTGAAAAACAAGAGTGTGGTATTGAAGATATAGTTCAAAAGAAGCATGAAAGTGAGAGAAAACAAAGTGAAAAGTTGGAAAATTTGTTTTCTACTAACCAATCTTTTCTTCCTACTTATTCTCTTGATTTACAGGATATTCCAAGAGTCATACCTTTACAAAATGATGATTCAAGAAGCATGTCCATTGAACTTCCAAAATGAGTGACACTTGAAGTTTCAAGGTTGAATCGCTTGAAATTCCAACGGACGTGTTTATTAACATTCCAAGTATACTCCATCCATTTGAAGAACCTCATAAAACAGAAGAGTCAATTAATCAGATTCTTGCGAATGTCAAGGGCCAAATTCCATTCACGAACTTTCATGAATTTTCTATGTTCATTCATTTTATTAATAGTGTTCCATGTTCAAACTTAGATTAATTTTGTAGAACATTGATTCATGGAATTTATCTTGCTTATGATGATTGATTCAAGGAGATGAAATGGGCATTATCGGTCTATTAAAGGTTCATAATGTGGAAGGGCACGATGATTAAAGTTGGCATGACCTACCTACTTGAACGAGTCCAAGAGAATTGTGCACATGCAAACGCATACCATTTATTAAATGAAGGTTTACAGGAGCTTCGTGATTAACCAATTGGCATGATCATTCCAATGGACACCATGAAGAAAGATCCCATGAACCAAATGCATATTTCCATGAAGAACCTCAACCATCGTCCACTATCTCTGAATATTTTTGGGTTTGTTTTCCCTATCTCTTTACATCTGATTTCCTTTTCTACTAATCTAGTTTTGATTGTAGAAAATGAAAGGAGACATTCTTTTGAAAGAGAACAACACCAAAAGATGAGAGGATTTGAAGAGAAATGTTCTTTAATCAAAAGTAGTAACCTTTTAGACCAAAGAATGATTCAAAGGACCAGTTCATTAATCAATGGAAGTGATGTTTTGAATTAAGCCAAGGTTCAAAAGACAACTCTTGTTGCCAAAGAATATGATATTTCAAAAAGAGAGATCCAAAAGCCATGTCTATATTCAAGCGAACCATATGAAAATAAGATCTTGATCCCAGAGAATGGGTTTTTTGTAAATCAAAAGTAAAGAAGTTCACCGCCCAAAAGATATCAAAAATTTTCCCATTCGTAGTAAGTGTCGCTTTGGGGATAAATCGCATTAAAGAGGGAGGGATTGATGCGATCCCAATCAGCCCTAACTTTCTTCTTGATATGATTACATCATTGAAGTTCACCAAGGCTGATTCAAAGGGAGTTCTACCTTACTTCATCATATACCTGCTCATTTATACGCTATATTTTATCATATGTTTGAATTTACCTCTTAGGATATGTTTATCATATGATATCATTCATTGCATGAATTTTCATGAGTTTTATTAGTTGTATGACATTCATTACATTTAATAAGTGTGTTGTTCATTTAAGCATGCATTGCATTTAAAGCATCTAGTTCATTTAGGGAAGTAGTTCATTAATGCATATTTATATCATTTAGTAAGATACTTAATTCAAGCATCTAGTTCATTGAATAAAGTTCTAGTTCATTAATTGTAACACCCCCAACCCGTACCCAACCCGGATACGAGTATGAGGTGTCACATTGACTTTTCAAACTTTGACTCTTGACAAAATTCAAAGAAAATTTAAAACTTTCATTAAAGTAAACGCAGTTTAGTTACATAATTTGACCACAATAACCAAAATCGATCACAGCATATTTATCTCAATCAATTAGTACATGCCAACTATATTCAAAATAACAAAAATCATTTAACTCATCTATTTTCTGATCTGAAATCTTGTAAGGGAGATGCTGACCTGTATTGCTCCTCAGAGCTTCTATATTCACTTTCGGTAACCTGCGGGTGAAACACTCACACGCTAAGTCGATGAATTAGTGAGGCATAAAGAAAACACATCTAATGGAATTCATACCCACTAATCATGCATGATTGTTTTATGCTATCAAATTATACAACTCATTTACATATACATCAACATATATTCATGTATATTATGTAACAGATACCAAAACCCCTATCACACATATATCATATCATGCAATTCATATCACACATCATATACATATATCACATACATTGTTCTCATATCACCAACCTGTTTATCCTTACTAATTCCCTTGTCATTACTTCAATTCCGTCATATGAGCATATAATGAATATAAACATATTATGAATATAAACATATTATATATATTTTAATATGCCACAATACATTACTAATTTCTATAATCATATAATACATAAACGCATAGCATCTCATATCACCATGACATATATGCACTTCTACCATGTCACGAGAAATACACATATCATTATATCAAATTATGTTCTCTTTTCAAAGCCCATGTACACATGTGAGAACTATAGATATGTGAGTCTATAGAGGTTGTGCACTATGCTGTCACCACAGCTCGTATAATTGCACCAAAGTGCCACGTAGAATTACACCGGAGTACCACGTAGAATTGCACCGTAGTGCCATATAATAATGTCCATAAGGACCACATATCATTCCTTAAGAATCATATACATATACTAGGAATCAAGTATGTGTCTCACCAGACTTCACACATGTTCCAAAGAATACATATATGTCCCGAAGGACCACATATCATTCCTTAAGAATCATATACATATGCCAAGGATCAAGTATGTGTCTCACCAGACTTCTCACATGTTCCAAAGAATACATATATGTCCCGAAGGACCACATAGAACCTCGACTCTTGGCATGCCAACTATACCCCTAGCTCTCATGATACATAACATGGGCATTAATATTTATGTTAACATACATTCACATATACACATAGTCATGTAGTTCTTTCACATAGCTCATCGTCATATAAATCACATATCCCATATACATATAAACACATGGTTCACTTACGTGTAGAACATTTTCATATAAGCATAGTCATATAATATTTCATATAACATATATTTTCTCTTTCATATATCTCATATCATGTATCATATCTTGTGATCACATAATCATGTTACTTATAATCACATAACTTCTACTCATAGGTTCAACATCATAAACTTAGTTCACTTTTTCATATTATCATACATTTATATACTTATATGTCCTATCAATAACCTATAAACTTACTCATATTCTCATATATATTATTTTAATATAATTTGTATAGTAATATTCTATAATTGTATCATATAATGATTTTACCCAAGTACTCCTTTATAAAGTTTATATTACAGGTTCAATTAGTATCATTCTATCCTAAAAATAATTTTCACTTATTTTATATCATTTTCCCTTTTCACTCACATAAACCATCTATTTATTTAGTTCAATTTCTCATGACTTCCACAATACTCTTTAATAAAACTTTGTAGCTCTTCACTTTAATACATAAACCATAGTTTCCTTTAATTTATCAATCTTCTCTATATAACTTATGTATCCTTATTTATGCCCTCGAATTCATACTATTCTCTTAGAGTCTCTTAACATTTCTCGTATAATCATTTATACCATATCATATGACTTATACTTGATTATCTTATTTTCTCATGTTCATTTCATTTCTTATGACTCTATCATATAACTTATTCCATGTTCTTCCATTATTACATAATAAAGTCTTACATAAATCATATAGCATATACAAAGCATATCATTATCTTTAGTCATGCATACATACAATCAATGTAATACATATAATCACATATAGTTATAACCAACACATAATCATGTCTATGACTTCATGCATATTACTCTAGGAAATAGACTCATCGCAAGTCTTATTTCCATTAAGCACTACGTGTCACTAGTATGCACTCATCTTGACCTCACTAGTCAATTCCAATCTCTTATATTTCCCTTGATCGATCTTACTTGCCAAATGTTCCGGAATTGCTTTACGCGCAGAATCTACATAAATGTACATTTTGAGGCAATCATTAGATACCTACACCTTGTAATTTGATACTAGCAACTTAAACGAACTTATTAAACCCATATTCACAATTTTCCTTTAGGGGGAATCGGTTCCCTCCTGTGGGGGAATCGGTTCCCCTATGAGATTCTGGAATTTCTGGTTCGTTTGAGGGGGTATCGATTCCCCTTGAATGGGTACCGATTCCCCTAGCCCAGAAATCATACTTTCAACACGAAATTTACTTCATTTCATCTTAAACACTTCATATTTCAACCTCTTTCATATACTAAACTCAAACACACATACTTAAGCCCATTTGTACTCATTTAACCTATCTTAATTCTCAAAATCCTCTCCTCTTAATGAAATTCAATAATTATACTCAAATTTCAACATGTTCTAAATTCCTTTCTATTACTCCAAATCTCTTAATTCAACTATTGAGAAGTTAAATTCAACTTAAAATTCAACTTATTTACTTTATTTCAAGATTTCATTCAAAAACTCAAAATCTTTAATCTCTCCTAATTCCACCATCCTTTGTTTTTAAGATGATTTAAGCTTTCCTTAAGCTTAATTATCATCCAATAATCATAACCAAATCATAAATTCAGCAAAATATCAAATAACAAGAGATCTTACCTTTGCTTATGGCTTCACGGTGGAAAAGAAGAGAATGAAGAAGAGAAGTCTGGAACTCTCTCATATTTCTCACGTTTATATAATACTCAAAAAGGGAAGATAAAAATCTTTCCCATGGAAAGACCATTTTGCCCCTTTAGTTCATCTATCTTTGCTATTTAATCCAATATTAAAATTCTTTACTTAAATCCCGAGACTTTTAATTTCATTTCTAAATTGAACACAAAACTTTCAAAGTTTGCAATTTAGTCACTGACCCTGATTTGGGATGTTACATTAATTATCCAAAAAAAGTTCTAGTTCATTGAATAAAGTTAGTTCATTAATTAAATTAGTTTATTCATCAAAATAGTTCATTTAAAAAACTAAATCTTAATTTTTTTCATGCATGTTTTCAATTAAATATTAAATAAAGTTCACCTTTGTGCCTAGGTGCATGAGAGAAGTTGAACGGTTTCAACAGATGCAAGAATATCAGTCAGAATGTCTTCTAATTATGAGTGTGATACATACGTTTTTGGGTCAAGAAATCAATTATAAATTATTCATCTATCTATTAGCTTTCCAACGCCTTTTTAATCACCTCAATCCGATATCGGGAGCTTGAGATATGATCGATTTACTGAAGACAGTGTAGGCTGAAATTTTCATTACGGGAATTTTATACAAGGATTCATCTTCTACCTAGAGACAAGCAATTTATGGCCATCTTAATTCACCAATTCAAGGAAATCAAGGTTGATGTTATCGCCCATTGAAGGATATTCATGTTCAAGCAAGGGGACATGCAATAACCAGCATTCAAAACTTAGCTTTCAAGGCCTTTATCATCTTTTGAAGGCTGATCATATTCTACAAAGGAACAAGCAATGAAGGCTGATTTTATTTCATTTAACCACCAAATTAAGTGATAAAATCAGTGGGGAATTGGAAGAGACAAACTAATTTGGACATGTAGGATGTCCACATTCATCCAATGACTTCATTTATCCTCTTTTCTTCCATTTGCAAGCAAGGAAAGGCAAGGCATCCCAATAGTCACCCCTCCTTTTTGGACGAATTTAAGGCTATAATTATCCCAAATTAAAGCTTAATTCATCCATTTTCAATCTACATGGTCAGCCATCAAAGGAAAAGAAGAATGACAAGTCATTTAATTGAATTAAATTTCATTTAGGTGATTGTTTTATTTTAATTGTAAAAACTCTTCATATAGTGGCTATCAACACTATAAATAGGCACCTCCATGGCATTTGTACTTAGAATTTTTTTTCATAATAAACTTTTTGAAAGTTTTCTTTCATTTTAGTTCTTGGATTAGAACTCTATCAGTTTCTTGTCAGTATTGAAGCCTTCCTCTGTTTCATTTTTTTATAACGTTGGTTCCTAGCTCACCTTTAGCTAGTGGGTCTCGTTCCACCCTCTATCACTTCGATTCCATCTTTGTATATTGTTGGTTCCTAGCTTCATATAGCTAGCGGGTCACAATCCATACTTTTATTTCATCATTCATCTCCCACGCCATAATATCTTTTACCTTCACTATACTTCCATTCTTTCCACACTATAAATTATTTTCACCGCTACACTTTCCCCACTTTCCTTCATTTCATTAAACCACAACAATCATCATTATTCCATCACCTTCAAACCACTTTATCATAACCTACAACCTTTAATTTTCAATTTACTTATATCAATTTCTTTCTTGTAAGGTTGTTTGTGCATTTTCAGTCTTCAATCAAAGTATTGTGAAGTTCTTACTAGAATCACAATCGGGCAACATTGTATATGGCTCGAAAGACATAATCAAGATCATATCACCAGTCAAAGTCAACGTCAACGGGTCAGGTCAAAGTCAATGGGTTGGGTCGGGTTGACTCGGCTTAGGTTGGGTTAACTCGGTTCAGGTTGGGTTGACTCGGTTCAAAACGGGTTGGGCCGGTCCAAACCGGCTGGACCGATTCTATAAGATTTCCAATGCAGGCAAAAGAAGCCAATGCGCACGCGGAGACGCGTGGCCATGGCGACGGGTTCAGGGTGATCGGCCTATTACTCCTACAGCTTCAAATACCCAATTGCAATCAATAATTAATCAACATCAACCCAAAATCAATCAAAAAATAAAGAAAAGGGCCGAAACACTTACCCAAGTCAGCGATCAACAGAACTAACGACGTTGACGCGACCCACTGGTCGGGTTTTGATTGGAACAAGTCGGGGAACACGATTATGGTGGCGGTGAGGCACAACGATGAGCTGATTTAAGTATTTAAATATGATTATATTATTATATTATTATTGAATGTGATTATATTATTTTATTGAAACGATTAAACTAGATATATTTTAAAAGTTCAAGTGTGACACATTTAACTCATATTTAAGTACGTATACGGGTTAAGGGTGTTTTAGGTTAAGATTGGAGAAGTTTCTGACGAAGCTTTAATAAGATCTCCATCGTTCAGCATCATGAACCGAGCTTGGCAAGTGACTCATTAACATCAAATCCATTTTTAATTTAATTTTGGTAATTTTTTCAATGTGTCGTCATCATGCGTAGGGCTTGTTTTGTTTGTCATCCCTTCTAGAAACATGTCTGATCCGACCCGTACCCATGACCCAAGCCACAACCCGATTTGACCTATCTGTCTAGCCTAATTTTTGAACTTTCCCAAGTCGAGCCAAGTCGCACCGCGCCAATACAAGTTGTGTTGCGCCACCACTATTTGATTGCACCGTCGTTGACTGTCGGTGTTTGACCGCATCATTTACCATTGATCTACGTTGACTTTTTTTGAAAACCTTTCCCTTGACATTTTTCGATGTCCTGAGTCTAATTTTACGATCTGTTTCATCAAATTCAGATCCAAAAGCCCAAAATTGAGCCTTTTATCTGAAAATACTTAGTATTTTTAGCATTTTTGTTTAATTATATAAAATTTAAATTTAGAATTGATTTAGGATTGTATTTTTTTGAAAGTGCTCGTGTTTCCCCTAATTAAGGGTCGGCTCGATCTGGTGCATCCCGTCTGACTAATTAGTATGACTAACATTCTTCAAGGGCTACCTGTAGGTTTTTGTAAATTGCCTATTTAGGGTTTGTTATTTATTTCTAGACTTGTAACCTGGTTTTTCGATTTGTAGGATCTAGAACTTCCACCGCTCTTCATATGCAGACACGCTAGTGGACTACCATACCATAATACTCACACTAGTTCAAGTGTGTTCCTATTGGTGTTATAATTCCATTTTAAAATATATGTCTGAATTGTTTCAAAATTCTAATGACATTTAATATTCAAAATTGCATGACATTTGTTTACTACATGTTTTGACTTTTTGATATATGATTTCTATATATTTCTTACATGATCTCTAGTTACGATATTTATATATCTTATTCTGGATTTTGGCTTGATTTAATGTTTTGCAAACTAAATTATTGTTTTTCACTATCATTTGGGTGGGTATGATTGGAGGAAGTGTTTTAGGCATGGTCTCATACTACTGAGACCTTACCGGAGGCACCTTTTCTTTGTGTACAGGCTAAGACCTTACCGTAGGTCCTTATGCTTTCAGTATAAGGTCCTTCTCCATGTTCAGGTAGGTGTATGGTTCAGGGGAACCTACACATTATGGTGTTCGGATTGGGGAAGTAAATCATTATTTATCAAGCGTATTTCATAAATAAACTTTTGTCGAAATATTTATTTGAATGTTTTTATACACTATAAGGAACACACTGAGCTTTTTAGCTCACTCTCTTAAATTTTTACTTTTCGGATATTATCCAACACTAGGTTAGTAGATTGGACATCTGGAGAATTGATCATTCTCCCTTTTTATTTCTATACGTTTTTATATGCCTCTTTTGATATATTTAGGTGACACATGTTTTACTATTGTCTTGGT
This sequence comes from Hibiscus syriacus, assembly GCF_006381635.1. Classification (NCBI taxonomy): domain Eukaryota; kingdom Viridiplantae; phylum Streptophyta; class Magnoliopsida; order Malvales; family Malvaceae; genus Hibiscus; species Hibiscus syriacus. Next base: position 1,954,303 of record NW_024062535.1, on the reverse strand, counting down.
ATATTGTATCACTGGTATTTTGGTTTAAACTCTAAACTTTATTTATTTACCATATAGACTTTTTGGTGGTTATTCTCTACCACTCCGTTATCTAGATTATAATTTCTGTAATGTATTTTTTATATGTTTTAAATATGAAAAGAAATATATATTTGATATGTGATCGCCTAGATTTGGTTATAACTCCCAGTCTGGTTTTAGGGGGTTACAATATTGTTTTCCATTATTTTAAATTGTGGAAATAATATTTCTAAGCTTAACTTATATCCTTTAAATATTCTAAATTTTTATTCTATCTGATTTATAGAATTTTTACCAAACTTTAACATTTTATAGCTTTTAACATAAATTCTAGATCAAAAATCTGATTCCTACCAAAACGTAATTCTTAGGTGAACTATTCATTTAAAGGGTCAAAACACCTAACTTTTGAAAATTACACTTTGGTTCTTAAACTTTGAAAATTACACTTTTGGTCCTTAAACTTTTCCAAACTTTATAGTTTTCCACTAAACTTTCAAAATTTGCATGTTCGTCACTAACGAAAATTGGGGTATTACAAAAACATATTGCACCATTGGTGCCAGAAAGAAATATAAGTTTTGTAGAACACAAATATCACTTTATTGTAATAAAAAATCAGATATGACAACTCACAATGTCAATACATCGTAAAGCCCATAACACACAAATAGTGCACAAAACGCACATGTAATGCCAGATCGCACATAAAGTGCTAGGCAGATCTACACAAACGTACCAAATACAGAAACAAGTATATAATCGCTCCACCTCTTGTACCACTGACTCTCAAGTCTTATACACTAGGCTTTTATTTAAATCTGATATCCTTTTTCATTTATAAATATTCATAATAAAATTATCTAATTTATATATTATTTCAAAACATATATTAGTACTTTTATTAACAAAATAAGCTCATATTCGTATAAAAATTCTAAAAATGCAATAATACTTATACGATTTTAATTTTCTTTCTCTTAACCAACATTTACATAAATTTTGAAATTTAACCTTTCCCTCTTATAATTATTTATCACTATAATTTACTTATACTTCACACATAAACTAATATTCAATTCCTCTGTTAACCCCTAATTTCTCCATATTTATAATTTAACCCTTTAATTTATACGTATTTCTAAATCAATCCCAAATTAATACTTTAACATTAGAATCATCATTTTATTATTTACACTTCAGGAGCTTTAATACTCGTATTTATTCAATAACTTTCAACTCACAATTTATGCACATTTTGGTCTACAAACTTACCAATTAACCCAAAATCATCATTCTAACATTAAATTAACTTTTTAATTTTTGATTCTAATATAGTACTTAAAATTTTAAACTATTACATAATTATCATTTAAGTCCTCAACCTTTTTCCATTTTTACGATTTAGCCCTTATACTTTTACAACCTTTCAAATCAATTCCAAATCAATAATCTAACCATAGGATGATTTCTTTTAAAATTCCATTTCAACCTTTTCATTTATTCAATATAGTACATTTTTTGACATTTAATACCAACTCAAGTATCATTTAAAATAATCAACTTTCCAACAATATATTCCAACCATACTCATTAACTTTACCACAATTTCATTCCAGACCTTTAATTTATACAAATATGTAATTTAGTCCCCAATCCTAACAATCTTACAAATCGGCTTCAATTCAAGTTTCAATTAACACAACCAAAAATTTCAACATTTAATTCAAACATAATACCTCAATATTTACACAATTTTCTCTTAAGTCTCTATCTTTTCCATATTTACTATTTGTTCCTGAAGCTTTACTAACTTTCCAAAATTGCACAATTTCACAATTTAACAATAAATTCCAGTATATTACATCATCTATTAAATAATTACACTTCCATCTCTAAATTTTCCATAATTTTGAATAGGTCCTTATAATTTAAAATGTCTAAAATGAAGAAAATCAAGAAAACATACCTTACCCTTCTTTTTCCATTGCTTACAGCAATTTAAAGGGGAAGAAGACAAATTTCTAGATAATTCTCATGAAATATCTCATGTACACTTGTTAAATAATTAGTTAAATGAATATAAAATTGATTTAGTCAAAATTATAAATTTACCCTTTAAAAATTATGATAATTTCAACTATGTAATTCTTATGACATCATTTTCAAAGTCAAATATTAACTAACTATTTCATACTTTACTAATTTTCCCTTGTAACTTAAAAAATTACAAATTAGTCACTATAATTAAAATTTTCAGTTTAACATAAAAAAAACCCATCTAAATTCCAAGGATCAATCTCAAATTTCACCATTCTAAAATATAGAAATAATATTTCTACCCTTTTTCCATCATCCTTCAACTTTTCCTAATTTTCTGATTTGATTTGGTTATCCGAATATTTTACTAGACTTTATCTCTTTATAAATTTTTACACATTCTCCTGAACAAAATCTGAATTCCATATAAAATCCATTCTTAAGGATAAACTATTCATTTACAGTATCAAAATATATAACTTTTAAAAATTATAATTTTGGTCCCTTAATTTTTTAAGTTTTTACTTTATACACAAAATTTTCAAAAATTATATTTTAGTCACTAGTTAATTTTGGGGTATTACACCAGCAATAGTATTTGGTTGGGTCTTGGGTTTTGCTAAATCTCTTAGTATTATTAAGTGTGACTTAACCAATGATGTCCAACAAATGACACATCATCATTTAGATGTGTGATTATTAAATGTGACTTAGCCAAAATTGTCCAATAGTTGACACATCATCATTCAGACATGTGATTGTTGAATGTGACTTAGCCAATATTTTCCAATGACACATCATCATTTATACATGTAATTATTGAGTTTTACTTAACTAATGTTGTTGATGTGATCCTCCCGAACACCAAATTTGTTCAGAACATACTCACAACTTTTAAGTTCTAGAAATTCCAATCTAATGGAATTCTTCCTTATTTCAATGTTTATTTATGCATTACATGTAACATAAACATGCTATGACACCATAGACTATGCTTGAATATCCATATGTTGTCATCCACTAGTATATTATATGATATTCATGCATAACTATTGAAGCACATCTATATTTAGCTTAATTCAAGCATTTATGATGTTTCTCATTGTTAACGTAAGCTTGCATATCATTAAAATTCATTAGTTAGGTTTACAGTATCTTACCATTGTATTTCTACTTCATTATCTATCTAAACATTTGCTTCATTCTTTACATAGGTACATTGCAAACTAAAGCAACTTATGGCAGCTAATGAACATATAGTACAAGCTTTCGTAGCTCACGTTAGCTCATGAATGTGTTATGCTAGATCACTTAGCTTAAAGAAGCTCAAAGGAGCTTAATGGAGCTTAAAGGTTAGCTAAAGGAGTTGAAAATGAGCTAAACCAAGTTAAAGTGCAGCTGAGGACTTAAGTAGTTGAGCTGAAGACTAAAAGCAGCTCGAGTAGAGATGGTAATTCGGTTATTCAGGTTGGGTCATTTCGGATCAAGTTATTTCGAGTTAGATTGCATTCGGTTTAGATTCGGTTTAGTTCGGGTCAGACTGGGTTCCCGTTTAGTTGATGTCAACTGAAATTCAGTTTTGATCGGGTCAAATCAGGTCGGTTGGTTTTTGGGTCGTGTCAAAATCGGATCGGTTAGTGTTCGAATTGGGTTAACCTCGAATCGATTGGCTTCAAGTCGAGTCAATATCAAATTGATTATTTCAGTTCGGGTCAAGATTTAGATTTTCAGGTCAATTCGGGTTGGTTTCAGTTTGGATCAACCTTTAAATATTTGGGTCAAATCGGGTTAGTTTTGGTTCAGATCAACTTCAGGTTTTCGAGTTAATTCGGGTTGTTTCTGTTTAGGTAAACCGTCTTCACTCTTTGTCTTCTTAATCATTGGTGCTACTCTTTATAACTTGTAATTCATAAAATTTATGTGACTATATATTTTCACATCCCAAATTTTCGGCTAAAAGTTTTAGTTTAAATGAATTGAATCAAATTAGAATATTTGGAAGTATAAAAAAACATTATAAATCATAATAAATTTTAGGATTGATTTAGAAGTTATTGGATATAGAGATAATCTTTTAACTGAGTAAAGATTATTTTGAACTATTAAACTATTACTAAATATGGTGATGAAGTAATTCTACAATATAAAATGAGAATAAAAAATATATAATTTTACTATTTATCTAATTACTAAAAATAGATAATAATAATAATAATAATAATAATAATAAATAAATAAATAAATTATTTGTTCACTTAGGCTCAATTATCGGGTTAAAATCATGACAAAGTTTGGTTTGGATCGGGTATGGGTAAGTAAAATTTGGGTTGCTTTAAGTTTGGGTTGCTTTCGATTCTGGTTGATTTCAGTTAAACTATAATTCGATCGGTTTCGATTCAATTCAATTTATTTTGGGTTTTAGATCAATTTTGGGTTATTATATTCGAAACTATATCAGGTCTCAGTTCGGGTAATTAGGTACTGGTCAAATTTGCCAGGTCTAAACTAAAGGTAGTTGAAGTGTTAACTGGGTAGCTGAAGTGACACTTGCTAGCTACAACTCTCCTAGCTAGCTACCTAAGTACTTATATTGGTTCCATGAACAAATCACATGTCTAGCATGTTTCCAAGACCGAAACTTCATCACCTTTAGACATGGGGATCTGAGCACATTCAAGGAACATACTTACTCCAATGTGAACACATTAAGGCGGCAACAACAAAGGGGAACTTCACCATTTGGCCATGCATTGTATCCATGCAAGGTGAAGCATCACATTCAGCCAATTAAGGTGCATATTCATTTAAGGTAGCCCAAGAGTATTATACACATCTAATAGAGATAAATATAATTAATCATGAATTAACATTTAATAACCAAGCATGAATGGCATATACATTCAAAGAACAAATGATGATGAATTCATTTAATTCAAGAACATTCATCAAGCATGTACATTCATCCAAGCACGTGGATTCAAGGTATGAAAGCAACAGAACAATCATGTTCACACAAAAAAGTCAAGTGCATGCAAGGAGTTGAACCATCATGTTCACACATGGGAGCCAAGTTTATGCAAGGAAGTCGAACCATCTTGACCACACCAAGGGGAATAAATTCAGACAAAAGATGTATTCACATTAGAGATGAATATCCAATCATCTAATTCTCCATACATTCATCCGCAAGCAGTGCATTGTACTTCAAATTCCTTTACGCATCCTTAGTCTTATAAATATTTAAGCCTTTGATTTGTAACTCAATCAACTTTGTTTAATCAAAAATGTTTGTGATAATTTTCTCTCTTTAGTTCTTAATTGAACTCTATCGACTTATCAATCTTTACATGTGGTGTCAATCCTCTATTTCCTCCCTGACAGTTATGATTCCTCTCTCTTTATATAGAGTGGGTCAAAGTCCTTAAACACCACCCCTCAAATCCATCATATAAGGTCTGGAGCTAAGCTTTAATATAGCTTTGTTTCTTCCTTTATACTTTAAGATAATACCAATCATCTTCACCATCATTTCTTCTACTTTCTTTCATCACCATCCTTCATACAATCATACGACCAAAAACACCTTTACATATACGTTCAAACATATCATTGTCTTCATCTACATTTTATACAGCCAACTCTATCTTTCCATTTTACTTACTTCCATCTAACCATTCGATTTGAGCATACTTGCTTATGGAGGGATCTTTGTTTCCTTTCTAGATCAAAACAATCAAAGGGCTTCTTTTTCTTCATCAATGATCCATATGAAGGCAGGGAAACCTATTCAATATGGTAATCAGAGCTTTGATGGAATGCAATAATTACAAAGCATCCTTGAAGAAACTCATCAAAATAAGAAAATACAAAAAGAAAGCATCAAAATGGGAAAAAAAGTAAAGAAAATCAGCAAGCAAAATTTCATTCATCAAAGGGAATTACAAGTGAAAAGAAGTGAAGAAAGAAAACAAAAGAAAAAATGTAAAGTAGTGTGAACATAATTCAAACTAAGCCTGAAGAAGTATTCAAGACCTTTGATTGTTTCTAATTGGAAGGTGGTGAGTATCTTTACTTAGTAAGTAACTCTTCTTTTTTTTCTTCCTATTTCTAGCCTATTCATCAAGCATGTACATTCATCCAAGCACGTGGATTCAAGGTATGAAAGCAACAGAACAATCATGTTCACACAAAAAAGCCAAGTGCATGCAAGGAATTGAACCATCATGTTCACACATGGGAGCCAAGTTTATGCAAGGAAGTCGAACCATCTTGACCACACCAAGGAGAATAAATTCAGACAAAAGATGTATTCACATTAGAGATGACTATTCAATCATCTAATTCTCCATACATTCATCCGTAGGCCGTGCATTATACTTCAAATTCCTTTATGCATCCTTAGGCTTATAAATATTTAAGCCTTTGATTTGTAACTCAATCAACTTTGTTTAATCAAAAATGTTTGTGATAATTTTCTCTCTTTAGTTCTTAATTGAACTCTATCAACTTATCAATCTTTACATGTGGTGTCAATCCTCTATTTCCTCCCTGACACTTATGGTTCCTCTCTCCTTATATATAGTGGGTCAAAGTCCTTAAACACCACCCCTCAAAGCAATCATATAAGGTCTGGAGCTAAGCTTTAATATAGCTTTGTTTATTCCTTTATACTTTAAGATAATACCAATCATCTTCACCATCATTTCTTCTACTTTCTTTCATCACCATCCTTCATACAATCATACGACCAAAAACACCTTTACATATACTTTCAAACATATCATTGTCTTCATCTACATTTTATACAGCTAACTCTATCTTTCCATTTTACTTACTTCCATCTAACCATTCGATTTGAGCATACTTGCTTATGGAGGGATCCTTGTTTCCTTTCTAGATCAAAACAATCAAAGGGCTTCTTTTTCTTCATCAATGATCCATCTGAAGGCAGGGAAACCTATTCAATATGGTAATCAGAGCTTTGATGGAATGCAATAATTACAAAGCATCCTTGAAGAAACTCATCAAAATAAGAAAATACAAAAAGAAAGCATCAAAATGGGAAAAAAAGTAAAGAAAATCAGCAAGCAAAATTCCATTCATCAAAAGGAATTACAAGTGAAGAGAAGTGAAGAAAGAAAACAAAAGAAAAATGTAAAGTAGTGTCAACATAATTCCAACTAAGCCTGAAGAAGTATTCAAGACTTTTGATTGTTTCTAATTGGAAGGTGGTGAGTATCTTTACTTAGTAAGTAACTCTCCTTTTTTTTCTTCCTATTTCTAGCCTATTCATCAAGCATGTACATTCATCCAAGCACGTGGATTCAAGGTATGAAAGCAACAGAACAATCATGTTCACACAAAAAAGCCAAGTGCATGCAAGGAATTGAACCATCATGTTCACACATGGGAGCCAAGTTTATGCAAGGAAGTCGAACCATCTTGACCACACCAAGGAGAATAAATTCAGACAAAAGATGTATTCACATTAGAGATGACTATTCAATCATCTAATTCTCCATACATTCATCCGTAGGCCGTGCATTATACTTCAAATTCCTTTATGCATCCTTAGGCTTATAAATATTTAAGCCTTTGATTTGTAACTCAATCAACTTTGTTTAATCAAAAATGTTTGTGATAATTTTCTCTCTTTAGTTCTTAATTGAACTCTATCAACTTATCAATCTTTACATGTGGTGTCAATCCTCTATTTCCTCCCTGACACTTATGGTTCCTCTCTCCTTATATATAGTGGGTCAAAGTCCTTAAACACCACCCCTCAAAGCAATCATATAAGGTCTGGAGCTAAGCTTTAATATAGCTTTGTTTATTCCTTTATACTTTAAGATAATACCAATCATCTTCACCATCATTTCTTCTACTTTCTTTCATCACCATCCTTCATACAATCATACGACCAAAAACACCTTTACATATACTTTCAAACATATCATTGTCTTCATCTACATTTTATACAGCTAACTCTATCTTTCCATTTTACTTACTTCCATCTAACCATTCGATTTGAGCATACTTGCTTATGGAGGGATCCTTGTTTCCTTTCTAGATCAAAACAATCAAAGGGCTTCTTTTTCTTCATCAATGATCCATCTGAAGGCAGGGAAACCTATTCAATATGGTAATCAGAGCTTTGATGGAATGCAATAATTACAAAGCATCCTTGAAGAAACTCATCAAAATAAGAAAATACAAAAAGAAAGCATCAAAATGGGAAAAAAAGTAAAGAAAATCAGCAAGCAAAATTCCATTCATCAAAAGGAATTACAAGTGAAGAGAAGTGAAGAAAGAAAACAAAAGAAAAATGTAAAGTAGTGTCAACATAATTCCAACTAAGCCTGAAGAAGTATTCAAGACTTTTGATTGTTTCTAATTGGAAGGTGGTGAGTATCTTTACTTAGTAAGTAACTCTCCTTTTTTTTCTTCCTATTTCTAGCCTATCTTATATTATTATATCTTTGCTCTACACTACCAAACATTTCAGCTGGCATCCAAAGCACTTGACAAGTCTGTAGTTAGTTCTTTTAAGAACTTTACAAGAGATAAATGGGAGAAAAAAGTTAAATGAGTGAGTGAGACCATAAAGGGAATTGCAAAAGTCTAATCATATTCTCGAGTGCAAACACAAGCTTTTTAGTGGAGTTTCATCATTTTTTTTCTTTAGATTGACCATGAGGTTTTTTTTTTTGGTGAATTTGGTAAGTTCTTATTTCATATTTCAATTTCTTTATTCACCAAAATGTTTGATCTTTCATTTTCTCAAACAATAGAAGACAAACAGCAAAGAGAAAGTGCATTTCCCACTAAATGCCATGTGAATGGGAAAGTATGCCATTTCACATTGATAGAGGGAGTTGCACCAACCTTGCAAGCACACTTATGGTGAACAAATTGTTCTTGAAGACAATACAATATCTGGATCCTTGTGAGATTCAATAGCTTAATGAAGATGAGATCATTATCACTCAATAAGTGGTCGTCCCATTTTCCATTGGAAAGTACCAGGACAAGGTTCTTTGTGATGTAGTTCTAATGCACACAAGCCAATTGTTATTAGGGAGACCGTGGAAATTTAAAAAAAAAATCCACTCATGATGGGTTCTTAAATCACCACTAATTCATACATGAAAGAATAAGAATCATGTTGACACCTTTATCACCTAGCCAAGTGCTTCAAGATCAAAACCATCTCAAGGAAATCTTTGAAGCCATGAAGGAGAAAACCATTGAATTGAACATGAAAGAGTTCTTTTGCATGGGAAACAAATTATAGTGGTTAAAGATGAGAGAATTGAAAAGAAGATAAAGAGTGAATTTGAACATATTGAAAAGCAACAGTGTGGGAGTGATGACAGAATTCAAAAAGGGAGTGAAATTGAAAAAGAATTCAAAAATAGCATGAGAATGAGAAAAAAGATATGAAGAGAATGAAATATCATTTTCCACTAACCAATCTTTTCCTCATATTATTTCCTTAGATTTGCAGGATATTCCAATAGTAATAACTTTGCAAAAATGATGATTCAAGAAACATGTCCTTTCAAATTCCAAAAGGTGTGACAGTTGAAATTCCAAAAAAAGTGTTCATTGACATCCAAAGAACATTTCATCCATATCCAAGATTCGATGAACCTTATGCAAGCATAGTTTTAATGGATTTAACCCTAGAGAACCTTAAGAATCGAAATTCATTCATTAATGGGTTTGATATTTTCAATTTCTTTGATTTTGAACTATCTACTTCTAACTTTAATTTAGTTTTCAGATGGATAATTCAAAAACAAAAAGTTGAATTTGTTAAGAATGTCAATCATAAAGAATGGTGCATGACGAAAGTTAAAGAGTTCCCTTCCCAATGAAAATCAAAGTTACCCTTTTATAGCAAGCATCGATTTGGTAACAAATCACCTTAAAGAAGGGGATGATATGATCCTGTCGAGCACCAAATTTGTTTAGAACATACTCACAACTTTTATGTTCTACAAAGTTAAATCTAGGGGAGTTCGTCCTTTTGCATTACTTATTTGTTTATTTATGCATTACATGTGACATAAACATGCTTTGACACCTTAGATTGTGCATGAATATCCATATGTTGTCATCCACTTGTATACTATATGATATTCATACAGAACCTATGGAATCAAATCTTAGCTTAATTCATTCATTTGTTATGTTTCGCATTGTAATAAGCTTGCATATCATTAGCATTCATTAGTTAGGAATGCAGCATGTCACCATTGCATTTTTTGTTCATTATCTATCTAAATATTTGTTTTCATGCTTTACATATGTACATTGGAAGCTAAAGCAACTTATGGCATCTCCTGTTAGCTCGTGAACATTTTATGCTAGCTCACTTAGCTTAAAGAAACTCAAAGGAGCTTAAAGGTTAGCTAAAGGATATGAAAGGGAGCTGAACCTAGTTGAAGTGAATCTGAGGACTTAATTAGCTGAGCTGAAGACTAAAAGTAGCTGGAGATAGTTGAAGTGTTAGCTGAAGTAACACTAGCTAGCTACAACTCACCTAGCTAGCTACCTAAGTACTTACCTTGGTGCTATGCAAGAATCACATGCCTAGCATGCTTCCAAGACTGAACCTTCATCACCTTTGGACATGGGTACTAAGCACATTCAATGAACATACTCTAATATGAACACATTAATGCGGCAACAACCAAGAGGAACTCTATTTGGCCATGCATTGTATCCATGCAAGGTGAAACATCACTTTAGGACAATTAAGGTGCATATTCATTAAAGGTAGCCCAAGAGTCTTATGCACGGGTAAGAGTGATGAATGTATTCATTCATGGATTAACTTTCAAGAAGCAAGAATGAATGGCGTTTACATTCAAAGAACAAAAGAGGATGAATTCATTTAATTCAAGAATATTCATCAAGCATGTACATTTATTCAAGTGTGTAGATTCAAAGTATGATAGCAACCGAACCATCATGTTCACACAAAGGAGCCAAGTGCATGCAAGGAGTAGAACCATCATTTTTAGACATGGGATCCAAGTTCATGCAAGAAACCCAAACCTTATTTATCACACCAAGGGGAATGAATTCGGCCAAAAGATGCATTCACATTAAAGATGAATATTCATTCATCTAATTCTCCATACATTCACCCTTAGCCCTTGTATTGTACTTCATTAAGTGATGAACATTCAACCATGAGCATTCATTTATCCTTTAAGTTCACACTATGCGTGCAATGTACTCTATGCATCTTTAGGCTTATAAATACCTAAGCCTTTATTTGTAAATCAATCAACTTTGTTTAATCAAATAAGTTTTGTGAGAATTTTCTCTCTTTAGTTATTAATTGAACTCTATCGACTTATCAAGATTTGCATCAATCAACTTTGTTTAATCAAATATGTTTTATGAGAATTTTCTCTCTTTAGTTCTTAATTGAACTCTATCGACTTATCAAAAAATTTCCGCCCTGATACTTTTGGTTCATATCTCCTTATGGATAGTGGGTCAAAGTCCTTAAACACCCCTCAGAGCCATCCTATAAGGTCTAAAGCTAAGCTTTAATATAGCTTTGTTTCTTCCTTTATACTTTGAGATACTATCAATCTTCTTCACTATTATTTCTTCTACTTTGTTCCTTCAACATCATCCATACGATCATACAACACCTTTTCATATCTTTTCAAACATATATCGTCTACATCTACAATTTTTGCAGCCAACTTTATCTTTCCATTTCATTTACTTCCATCTTATCATTCTATTTGAGCCTTCTTGCTTATGCAAGGATCCATGTTGCCTTCCTAGTTCAAAAAAATCAATGGGCGGCGTTGTCTTCATCAACAATCCATGTGAAAGAAGGGTGACTTATGTTAGTTGTCCAACAATTGACATCATCATTCAGATATGTCATTGTTGAGTGTGACTTAGCCAATGTTGTCCAACAGTAGACACGTCATCAATCAGACGTGTATTGTTGAGTGTGACTTAACTAATGTCCAACAGTTGACACATCATCATTCAAACGTGGCATTGTTGAGTGCGACTTAGTCAATGTTGTCCGATAGTTGACACATCATCATTCAGACGTGTCATTGTTTAGTTTCTACCTTGCTAAGCTCGATAGTTATTATTGACTTACTTGTGCCCCCACATTACTGTCAGTTCGATGTTTTGAAAATAGTGCAACACTTCATTATCACTTACTCATGTCTACGTCTTTATCCTTTGCTTCTATCTTTCATGTATTCATGATGAGGTTGTTTCATTTTCTAATCTAATTTAATGAATACAAGTTTCACGTTAAAAAATCAGCATCAAAGCTTCTACAATTTTAGCAAAAACAGATGGGATGGTAAATAATATGGCTTTAGTCTCCTTTAAGCTCCATTATTCTTCTTTGTTTTACTTTTTATTATGTTTCAACTTTCTTTTCAAATTCTTAAATAAAAATATTTTTAACTTAAAACTCATTGTTCCAACTAAGAAAATTTTTGAAGTGATCTTTCTCTTCATTTCCCCCAAATTTTTATTTTTTATTTTTTATTTTTCTCTCGAATATACAATAAAGTTTGTGTTGCCTTGTTGAATTTTTTAAGACTATAGAGATAAGATTGTTCATTTTTATCCATTTTCGTCTTATTTAATTTTTCAGGAACCTAATTTCATACACTCTTGCAATATTTTTTAATTTCGTTCAAAGTATTAAGTGGAAAAATTCAAAAGATAATTTTTCTTTTTAAAAGTTGGTGTTGATTTAAACAGAGTTATCAAAACTTGTTTTTGAAAAAGTCTTATGATCTTTAACAAGATAATGCAAACTTCATAAACTTTTTGGTAAAGATTTTTTGTGACCTTAAATTTGATTTTTAGAGAGATTATTAAAAACTTGTCAAAGTGTTCTAATAAATTTTTCATGCTTTGAATCAATGATTAGTGAAGAATCAATTACTAGCTTATTTTATAACTAGATGCGAGAATTTTGTTATATAATTAAGGGTGAGCATTCGATCGAGTCAAGTGGAATAAAAAAAAATTAAGTTGTTTGAGTTGACAAGTCTTATTTGATAACTCCAAGTTGACTTGAATTTTTTTTTCAAGTCGAGTTCAGTCGAGTTAAATTTTCGAGTTTCTATTTAAATTGAATTGTAAATATTTATAATATCATGATATTATTTGATTCTAATTTAAATGGTTTTTTTATAATCATATACAATACATATATATTTCTTCATGTTTTTTTATATGTGATATACATGTATGATACAGAATCGAGGGACCCGACTCAAACTTGAAAATCAATCTACTAATTACTAACAATTGAGTTATTCGAATAAATATTCGAGTTGTATTTTACAACTCGATTTAAACTTGAAACTTTTAGAGTCTATTCGAGTTTATGAAATTACAACTCGAAATTAATTTGAATCGAGTCGAACCCGGTTAGTGCTCGAACCCAAGGCCTAAAAAATAACAATAGTTCTTTTATTTTCTAGGTCGCTTGATTCGTGCAACCCAACTACTATTGGAACTTCGATTCACTATTTTTAATTTATTCATTGATGGTTCATCCACACATTAGTGGCTCATCCATATCTCATTGGAACTACGGTTTATTATCTATAGTATAAGATTGGAGTCAGATTATTGAGTGTACATTCTATTGTGCCATGGGCCATTAACTTCTATTTTGATACCATTACCGAAAACTAATCTATATGGAAAATGCATGATGTGTATTGTATCGTTTACACTATAAGTTGCCTTTTTAATGCATGATGGTTTCTTGTGCATTAACGAGGTCACACTAAATTTTATAGCTTACTATATTGGTATTTTAAATTTTTTGTGACCGTTGATTGAGTTAGAAGAGCAATAACCTCACTCAATTTTCTTAGGTTGTAGTATGAGGATTTAAAACAAGAATTTTTTTATTAAACTAAGGTGATTATAAAGTAATATATGTTTTAAATACTCTCAATCATTTGACAATGAATGTTCAATTACCCTAATTGTAGTCGTTGATGCTCAAACCCGAGACCTCTAGGAATAATAATTATTCCTTTAATTATTGAGATAATTTGGTTGATGCTTAAAAGTTAAAACATGAATATTTAACTTTGAATTGGTCTTTTTTTATATGAACTGTTACAAGCATAAAAAAACTACACTTTATGCTTTAAATATTTTAGAACTTTGATGAACATTGATTAAGTACATCTTTATACAAAGTATGTTTATGATGAATGTTTAATTAAAGTGTTAGGATATCATGACAGTTTAAAATGGTGTATAAAGGTTATGTCTTGCTGGAAATATAAATTGTAAAATGCTCAAAATGGTACACTTAGTTTTTTAAAATGTATAAAATTACTTAAGAGATACATTAGGCAACTTTATTCTTTTCGTTTTCTTTTCTTTAAATAGAATCATCATTAAATTACATATGATTCTGAAAATCTGTATGAATGATTGAATAAAGGTTTTATGAATAATATGAAATTTTTATGTTTCATATTCATAAATGTATTTTATGTTTTATGATTTTGTCTTTGAACTTTTAAATAGTAAGGAGAATATCGAATTATGTTTCATTCATTTTGAAATTTGAACATATTAAATATATACGATTAGAGTTATTAAAATCAAAACTTTAACTTTTATTTTCAAAAGTTACCCTTAAGCCACTTATTTTCAAGTTAAAATCATTTATATTCGTTGTCAACTATCTCATATTAAATTATATATAACATCTTTTTTATTCCAAATGAGATGAATAACATGAACAAATTCCCATATTAAATCTCTGTATGAATTTCCTTTAATTTTTCCTTATGAAATCTAACTTTTTTTCAGGGGAAAAAAACTTTTAATCTATTTTCTTGATTCCATAAGTTTTACTAATGTTTAATAACTCAAAATAACTGTAAAAGAACATTAAAGTCAAGCTCTTATCTTAGCAATCCCTAGGACTCCTAAAATTTAAATTTCCATTTTTCAAGTTCTGAAAACTTGTTGAAAACGGTGAAAATATGAAAGAAGTGAAGAGATTTGTATGAAATTTTAGAAAACAAAGATAAAATCAAGTTTAATTTTTTGAAATCATAATTTGGGATTTTTTTTTAATTAAGCTAAAGTGAATATAAAATAGTATTTATTCTTAATAAATTCAATCATTTGATGTTCACATCGTTTTTCACCCGGGTGGGGAAAGACATATACCGACTCGGGAGTTTTATTTTTTGAAAATAATTTCAAAATGTGAGGAGTCGCCACCAATTATTTAAGGTGCAATTGGGACACCATAAAAACCATGTAACTTTAATAAAACATTTTGTTTTTATAAAAATACCAAGTTTTAAGGTCTGCGAAAATACAAAAATCAGGTTCGGGAGTCGGTTACGCGTGGGGAATGATTAACACCCCCACAAGCGCCCAAAAATTGGTACCTAGTTGATTACCCTATATTTAAAATTGGAAACTGTTAGGTTTGGCTCATAAATATATCAGTAAAGAGGATAGAGGATGGAGTAGAGTGAGCGAAGCGAACATCATCTGTCCTTGCAAAGAAAGTCTCGTAGTAGGGGTTACGATTATGTGGGTTGGGGGTGAGGGGGCTGCAGCTCCACGGTATGGTACAGGGTTATTTTTGTAAATATGTACCAGGGTTTATTTATTATAAACAAAGATGCAACCTAAACCTATGAGACATTGAATTGAATAAAAATTCTAGCGCCGCCTAAGGCACCGAGGACGTAAGCACATTGCTGAACCTCGTTAAAATTCTTGTGTTCTTTCTGTTTTCTTTACCTGATTATTCAACAATTGGTATCAGATGTCAGGAGCCAAATTCGAATTTACGAAATTCGATGGTCTGGGTAACTTCGGATTATGGCAAACAAGGGTGAAGGATCTGTTGGCGCAATAAGGGATCCTGAAGGCTTTGTGACCTATAAAGCTGGCGTCGATGGAGGAGGAAGATTGGGAAGAATTGCAGTAGCGAGCGGCAGGAACCATACGATTATGTTTGGCGGACGAGGTCATTTATCACGTCATGCATCTATCATCTCCACATGAAATTTGGAAGAAGTTGGAAAGTCAGTTTATGTCCAAATCCTTAACAACTAAAATGTATCTAAAGCAGCGACTGTATGGGCTGAAGATGAAGGATGGTCATGATTTGCCACAACACGTGAATGTCTTCAATCAAATCATTTCTAATTTGGCTCGGCTTGATGTGAAAATTGAGGATGAAGATAAAGCGATGATTCTGTTATGTTCGTTGCCTCCCTCTTACGAACACATGGTGACTACTCTTACATATGGGAAAGAGACTATCAAAGTTGAGGAGATTACTACAGCCTTGTTGGCTCACAACCAGCTGAAGCATAACGCAAGGGAAAGATCTCAAGTTGATAGCTTATATATCAAGGGTAATCAAGACCGTGGATGGAAGCCAGAGAAGGCAGGGTCTAGGAAGTAGAATTTCATATCCAAATCTAGGGATAAGAAGACAATTCACTGTTACAAGTGCAAAGAGGCGAGACATATGAAGCGAGACTATCCAAAGTTAAAAAATCAGACTGGTGAGAAGCGTGATGACTCATCCAAGTCTGTGAATGTGGTCGAGTATGACAATTCTGATTGCAGTGAGGGTGATATGATCTCTATTTCAACGACTCAATTGACGGATGCTTTGATTCTTGATTCTGGATGTTCTTATCACATCACGCCAAATAGGGAATGGTTTTCGACATACAGGTCGGTTCATTCAGGTTCTGTCTATTTGGGTGATGATCGACGTTGCAATATTGTTGGTATTGGTGATGTCAGAATTAAGATATATGATGGTTTTGTTTGAACGTTGTGTGGTGTTCGGCATATACCATATTTGAAGAAGAATTTGATTTCTTTGGGCACTTTGCACAAGAATGGTTTTATCCCTAAGGATGATGAGGATAGGGAAACCATTTGGATTTTTAAAGGAGCTTTGATTGTGATGGAAGGAAAGATGACTGCAGGGAATATTTACAGATTGTTAGGGATTACCGTTGTAGGTGGAGTTCATTTTGTTGAGTCCTATGATGATACTACCAAACTTTGGCATATGCGTCTTGCTCATCTTAGTGAATATAGTATGGCTAAATTACATAAAATAAATATGTTACATGGTGTTAAAAGTTGTAAGCTCGATTTTTGCAAGGATTGTGTTCTTGGTAAATAGACTAAAGTTCGTTTCAAGACTGGAAGCACACAACTGAAGGGATTCTTGATTATGTGCATTCTGATGTATGGGGGCCTTCCACGAAATCGTCTTTGGGTAGATCTAGGTATTATGTTACTTTTATTGACAATTTTTCACAGAAAGTTTTGGTTTATTTTTTGAAACAAAAGTCTGACGTTTTTTAGAAGTTCAAGCTGTGGAAAGCTCAGGTAGAAAACCAAACAGGACGAAAAATCAAGTGTTTGCGGTCTGACAATGGTATGGAGTACATAGATTCAAAGTTCCTAAACTTCTGTAAGAAGTATGGAATTAAGAGACATTTTACATGCGCAAGACACCACAACAGAATGGTGTTGCGGAACGGATGAATAGGTCGTTGAATGAAAGAGGCAGATGTTTGCGGTTGAATGTAGGGCTTCCCAAACATTTCTGGACTGAGACTCTTAACATGGCGTGTTATTTGATCAATAGATCACCAAGGGCATCATTGGCTGGGAAAGTTGCAGAAGAGGTATGGATTGGTCATGATGTTAATTTTGATCACTTACGAATTTTTTTGATGTCCTGCTTATGTGCATGTACCTGCTGATGAGATATCCAAACTTGATCCAAAATCGAATGAGTGCATTTTTCTGGGTTACAAGAAAGGTGTCAAAGGATCAAGTTCTAGGATCCAATTGTGAAGAAAATTGTGGTCAGTAGAGGTGCTGTTTTTTATGAACAGACCATGTTGCAGCAGAAGAAAGACACGACAGTGGTGAATTTCGAGCAGCTTCCAGTTGAGAAAACGTAAATTTCTCAACCGACTTCTGGTGGTTCCGCTACGATTGATTTGCAGAATTATAGTCTCGCTAGAGACAGGGTGAGACGGACGAATATAAAACCTCCGAACAGATTGAGTTTTGAAGACTTAATCTCTTTTGCACTTACTGTTAGCAGTGATGATCTGGTTACTTTTCATGATGTTGTTACTAGTCAGGAAAACGACAAGTGGATGGTTGCATGGTTGAGGAGATGGAGTCTTTGAATTACAATCGTACATGGGAGTTAGTTCACCTTCCTGAGGGTAAGAAGCCGATTGGTTGCAAATGGGTGTATAAGAAGAAACCAGCAGTAACAAAAAAAGAAGGGGAGAAGTTCAAGTCTCGTTTGGTAGCAAAGGGTTTTTTACAGTAGAAATGAGTTGATTATGATGAATTTTTTTTCTCTTGTGGTCAAGCATACTTCAATCTGAGCAGTACTTATATTGGTGGATAGTTGGGATTTGCATTTAGAGCAGATGGATGTGAAAACTACTTTTTTGTATGGTTATTTAGAGGAGCATATCTACATGCAACAGCCTGAAGGTTTCACTCAACCTGGAAACGAGTATTTAGTTTGCAAATTGAAGAAATCTTTGTTCGGGTTGAAACGGTCTTTGAGACAATGGTACAAACAGTTTGACTCATATATGATCAAGATTGCCTATAATTGATGTGAGTATGATTGTTGTATCTATGTTAGGATCCTTGCTGATGGTTCTTTTATTTTTCTGTTACTGTATGTTGATGATATGTTAATTGTTGCGAAGAACATGGATGACGTTATCGGTTTGAAAACTTTATTGAGTCATGAATTTGATATGAAAGATTTAGGTACTGCAAAGAAAATTCTTAGAGTGGAAATTTGCAGGGACAGACACTCAAGGAAACTGTGACTATCTCAATGGGGTTATATTGAGAAAATGTTAGAGAGGTTTGTGATGAGCAGCGCAAAACTAGTGAGCACTCCATTGGCGAATCACTTTAAGCTCTCATGAGAACAGTTCCCTAAGACAAATAAGGAAGCTGAAGATATGGCAAAGGTTATGTATTCTAATGCGGTTGGCTGCTTGGTGTATGCAATGGTATGTACTCATCCTGATTTAGCAAAATAATCCTTTGGTTATAGGATATGTGGATTCAGACTATGCGGGTGACTTGGATAATAGAAGATCTACGACAGGGTATGTCTTTACTCTTGGTGGAGAGCATATTTGTTGTAAGTCTACTGTTCCATTTGTTGTGGCATTATCTACAATTGAATTTGAATACATGGCAGCAGCTGAAGCTGTAAAATAAGTTTTATGGCTTACTGGTTTAGTGAATGAGATGGGTGTTTAGCAAGGTGGAGTTCAGTTGCTTTGTGACAATCAAAGTACTATTCACTTGGCTAAGAATCAGGTATATCGTGCTAGAACTAAGCATATTAATGTAAGGTTTCACAAGATCAGAGAGTTTGTTGCATCTGGAGAGATTTTGTTTCAGAAGGTACACACTCATGAGAATGTCGTTGATATGTTCACCAAACCAGTTACGACAGACAAGTTCATGCATTGCTTGGACTTGTTGAATGTTTTGAGTTCTTAAAGAAGTAAGGTAACCCAACCCATATTGAATGTTTCCAAAGGGGAAGAATATTCGCCAAGGTGGAGATTTGTTAGGTATGGCTCATAAATATACTGGTAAAGAGGATAGAGGATGGAGTGGAGTGAGCGAAGCGAAGCGAACATCATCTGTCCTTACAAAGAAAGACTCGTAGTAAGGGTTACGATTATATGAGTTAGGGGTGCAGGGGATGGTACAGGGTTATTTTTATAAATATGTATCAGGGTTTATTTATGATAAAAGAAGATGTAACCTAAACCTATGAGACATTGAATTGAATAAAAATTCTAGCGCTGCCTAAGGCATCAAGGACGTAAGCACATTGTTGAACCTTGTTAAAATTATTGTGTTCTTTCTATTTTCTTTACCCTATTATTCAACAGAAACTTTAAGTTTGATCTTTTTTTATTTAAAATTTATTACGGATATGAAAAGTTGAAAAGGGTGTTTGTTTATTAAGGCTGATAACATTCGCCCTCTAGCATAAACGCATGAGATCAACTATTATGCCTAATAACCGTACATTGCCTTAATTTTAGAAATCATTATGTGGTCTTGAAAAGGATGTCAACCTATTTCGGGAATCACCAGTAGTCACCCCCTGAGCATACTTGCGGGAGATATACTATTAATTTCCTAATAAATGAACATTACCTTAGATTTTAAAATAAAATGCAATCAAAAAAAATTTATTAATCCTAATTAAACTAAGGATAGATTAAGGCTTTTTCTAACTTAAAGTGTCACATTATGAAAATTAAGGAACCTACGGGACTAAACCTAAATGTAGGCTCTGATATTTACCATATTTGATTTTTAAATCAGCTATTGAATCGAATAACCGATATGGTCCCTCGAGCATGGAGGCGAGGGCCAACTCGTATTATTCCCTAAATTAAAAGACTAAATTGAAATCTAACCTAAAAATGGAGGCTCTATTTAACCTATTTAATTATGTCAATCATAAAGGTCTAATTGAAGTTCGGGGACTAAAAAGTTCAAGAACTAAAATATCGAGCTCTAAAATACTTAAACGTTTAGGGACATAAATTGATAATTTCTAAAGTTGAGGACTAATTAATAAACAAAAAAACTAGTTATTATCTAAATTAATCTATTAAAAAGGGACTAAACCTAAAATGTTTTTTATATTAGACATTAATTATTAATAAATTTTAAAAGTCGAACAATAATCGGGCATCTTATTCGAAAACTCGACTCAAATTGCTCCCTAATTAAACTAGAATGTCATCCTAATTTCTAAGTTCGATTCAAGTGTTATCCTAATCTAAAAACTAAATCTAAGGATTTAAACTACGAGATAATGAATCATTTAATAAACCTAATTAAAAAAATAAAACAATAAATAATAAACAACATAAAAAAACAACATAAAAATAAAATAAATACAATGACTTAATTGCACAAATATCAAATCACTAAACTAAAAGTGAATAAATTAAACATAAAATAGGGCTAAATTAAAACAAATCAAAATTTGAAGGCTAAATTGAAATAAAATAAAAATAAATAGATTAGGGACAAAATACCAAAACACAGAAAAATTACAGGGGACTAAAGGAAATTATTCATTTTATTTAAGCCTAAAACTACATGTTTAGTACAAAGGTAAAATTACAAAATCAGTTCACATAATTTTTAAAAAAAATTAAAAGGCCACTACACATGATTAAAGTGTAAAACTTGCAAAAAGTAGGGGACTAAAGGGAAATTATACAAAAATTTTCAAAGCATAAACAAAAATGGGAAAATTATGAAAATAGTTCCTGCAAGTGACCATTTTACAAAAACACGGTAAAAGTAGCGGACTAGAAACCAATTTCCCCTGAAATTTTTTCATAAAAGCAATTTTTTCTTTTTTTATTTTCATTTTTTATTTGTTCAAAAAAAGTAGAGAGAGGCTCTCCTGTCTCTCTAGAAATCCGGCATCGTCGGTTGCTTGGCCCCCGTCGGCCTGGTCGCCACCGTTTTCGGTGGTCGTTGGCCTCCAAAATTTACCAAAAGACTCTTCGGCTCATCGTCACAGATCTGGACTCGGTTTCGTATGAAATAGCCTCTATCGCCGTGAAAATAGCATAGACCATTTGGCTTTCTTGGGCTTCGGCGATTCCTCCGACTACCCAAGGTAACTCCAATCTACACTCTTTTCAATTTATTTTACGTTTTACAGTAGGAATGACCTCGATTATTGTTGTATTAGGCTAGAAAAGTTTTGTTTTTCTTAATTGCTATTCGAAAATGAAAGAATATATTTACAATATACATCCAAAAACACAAAAAAAGAAAATAAAACTTTCATATTTATGTAGATTCAAAATTAAGAACAGAGGAAACACAACAAAAAAAATACTCGAAATTAAAAAATATATAATCTTGAAGATGGTTTATTAATTTTTTAAGAAAATCGAGTACAATATTTTTCCATCCCCTTTTACAGTGTTCATTCATGGGTCTTATACCCATTTTACAGAAAAATTAAATCATTGCTATTTTTGTTTTTTTATCTTTGTTTCTGTAGGGGCGTGGAGTGGGGCAGTTGGCATGCACGTTGATTGGGGTAGGGGATGGTGGCCACGGGTTGGGGTAGAAGAATTTTCTTATTGGTTGGGGGAAGTAGGCGGCTACCCCAGGGGATAAGGTTAGAGCAGGTCGGGTTAAATTTGGGGCCTCAAGTTTGGGTTCTGGTTAGGCCTTAGTCGGGACTGGGTCTGGGTCTTGAGGCTTGATTATGTTTTGGGTTTTAGGTTGGGTTTGTAATAGGGGGATTATTTGGTTTGGGCTTGGCCGAGTTTTGGGTTTAATTGGAAAATAAATAAAATGAAAAATGGTACTCACAGCTGCCCTTCTTTGCTCATAAATGTAAAATGGGAATGAAGCAAAGATAATAGAGCGCTATTTTTTACTCAACCTCTGTTCTTCAAGTCATGGGTACTTCTCATCGTGACCTTTCTACTGAAAATGTTTGTCCCTCGAGTGAGGCATCGCTAATTCAAAATGTCATGAATCGAGTAAACGTTGAACAAGCAATTCATTATAAATTCTCTACTATAAATATTGGTCCCTCGAGTGAGGCGTTGCTAATTTGAAATGTCGCAAATCGAGCAAATGAAATGTTGATCCCTCAAGTGAGACGTTGCTAATTCGAAGTGTAGTGAATTGAGCAAAGGAAATATTGATCCCTTAAATGAGGCGTTATTGATTCGAAGTATTATGAATCGAGCAAAGGAAATGTTGATCCTTCAAGTGAGGCGTTACTGATTCGAAGTGTTGTGAATCGAGCAAATGAAATGTTAATCCCTCAAGTAAGGCGTTACAATTCGAAGTTTGTAAGAGCAATAAATGTTAATTCGAGTAAGCTATTTCGAGTGAAACTATCACAAGCAAGATAAAATATTTTGTTTCCAGTTAAACTATCTTAACCGAGATAAAATCTTCTGTTTCGAGTGAAACTATCTGAAGCGAGATAAAATATTATGTTTCGAGTGAAACTATCTCAAGCGAGATGAATCTTGTTTTAAGAAAAACAATCTCAAGTGAGATAAATCTTCTGTTTCGAGTAAAACTATCTCAAGCGAGATAATTTTTTTGTTTCGAGTGAAACCTGTCTCAAGCGAGACAAATCTTCTGTTTCAAGTGAAACTATCTCAAGCGAGATAAAATCTTCTTTTTTGAGTGAAACTATCTGAAGCAAGATAAATCTGGTTTTAAGAAAAATAATCTTAAGTGAGATAAATCTTCTGTTTCGAGTGAAACTATCTCAGGCGAGATGAATCTTGTTTTAAGAAAAACAATCTGGAGTGAAATGAAATGTCTTGTTTTGAGTAAAAACTATCTCAAGCGAGATGAATCTTGCTTTAAGAAAAACAATCTTGAGTGAAATGAATCTTCTTATTTCGGGTAAAAAAATATCTCAACCGATATGAATCTTGTTTTAAAAATAACAATCTCGAGTGAAATGAATCTTCTTGTTAAATGAGACTGTCTCAACCGAGATAATTTTTTGTTTGAAATGATAAATCTAAAGGTGATTGGTCCCTCTTGATGAGGACGTCTTGTTGTCTTTTAATTTCGTTCTTTCCTGAAAGATCTATAAAAAGTATGTATCTGAATGCAACTATCCTGAATGTCCTCATGAGAAGAGAAAATGTCCTTGAAAAAGACATGATTTCAAGAGAAATTTTAAGGGTACCCTCGTGAGAGGGAAAATTAATGTTTTTATTGCATAAGATGATGGATGTTTGATGCAATGATGCAAAAATCATGTGTGTGTATGTCGATGCATGTTTTCTCAACTAAGGGCAATAAAGAGGTGCTCAAGCAATCTTGGTTCTCTTTCTGATCTATTCGTCTTCATTCTCCTCCCCCACCAAGCTACATCATCGCATTTCTTTGCAAAAATCTGCTTTTCTCACTCTCTAACATTTAAATTCTTTGCCCCAATTTCTGATTCTGAGCTTCTAGGTCTGAGGGACTATTGTCAATTTCCAATCTAAACTCTCCAGAGAGATTGTCTTGCTTGAAATTATTTTCTTTCTTTTTTATTTTCATAATATGGAAAGTTTGTCTAAGAAAAATGTCATTCTTTTTAGGCGGACAATTGAATCAAATCACAGAACATGAGTTCACTAAATATCAAAATAATTAACAGCTCTTTTAATCTTTCAAAGTTATATCTCTTTGACAAGTGTAAAAGTTGATGGGTTGGTTTCAGGTTAGCTCCTTCAAGTTTATAAGGTTTTAATCATCAAATATGTCCTATCTTTTCGGTCCTTGTAACCCTTACGACATGCCCCTCTTTTTTGGCTTGACATTTCAATCAGATGCGGAAAAAATGACATAACTAGCATAACCAATTACTAGACTTCTAGAGCACTTCTATTTCGGTTCACTGACATCTTTCATTTGTTCAATCTTCATAGACTTCTCTTAACAGAGGTAGTGCAGGGAAATTAGTCTAAAATATAAAATTCCTGAGTGCTTGCGTGAAGTCGACTATAACAGGTGTTCCTCAATTCTCTTAGTCTATTTTTATTGGAACCCATTATTTGATCAGCCTGATTTAATTTACCATTGTTTGGCTAGCTGAATTCAGATTTATTTTAAATATATTAAAATTGCCTTTATTGGGCTAGCTGAAGGGTTTGTCTCATCACAAAATCTTTGACTTGACAATCGCAATGGAGAAAACACTGAACTGCCGAGTATTTGAGAAATGTCATGGTTCAAATAAAATCTATTCATAAAGCCAAGGCTTTTGAGTTGCCTCCATAAACAATTGCTTTAGCGGAATAACTCAGCTTTATTGTATAATCTATAGTAATAATTTATTAACCTTTTGAGTATTCAGATTTAGAATTTCTTAAGTTCATCGAAAAGAACCTGTTATAGTCTAGGTGTCTTTGATGATCAGGAAATCTCATATTTAGAGTTTTATTCTCAAAAAATTGACCTAAACTAAATTTGTCTACTCCACTATTCTATTTGCGAAGATTAGAATCATCACTGAACGACTTCAATAGAAGTGTAGTCTAGGCAGTTTTGTAATGTCATACATAAGAGATTCCCCATGTTGTTCGATCATATTCATACATGAATGTCAAGCCTCTTGATCATTTCCTCATGAGAGGAGAAGGCTACATTGGTCCCTGCAAGAGAAGAGTATGGTGTTTGAATGTATCATCTGGGGTAAGGCCAAGGGTCCTTGTTTTATCAGTTTTCAATCTTGTCATTTTCTCAAAGATCTATAACTCTGATTTTTTGAAAGAGCTTTTAATCTAGTGGATACTTAAAGAATTTCAAGTCTGAAAATTACTCATTGTTCATAACCTTAGAAGGTATCATTTCATTTAAAATGTTCGACTGTCAAATGACTTACAAACCTTTTAACGAAAAGAGAAAGAAAACAAAATTCAAATAAGACAATATGTGAGTGCTCAAGAAGCTCCTAGTGGCTGCAATGGTTTTTTCTCAGTTTGCATCAGAATGCCCCATCATTCATCAAACTTCCATTCCCCTGAATCAATTAAATTCTAAACCTTGTGCTTCAATTCCCCATAATTCTCAGTAGTATCCCCCGAGCTTCCCATGTGGTAGCTACATACTGCATTAGCATCATGCCCTTCGGGAAATGGGGGTTTTTTTGATTTAGACTGAACTGGAGTCACAAGATTCATCTCAACTAGTAATGGGAGCAGTATTTCATATTTCGTCGAAAGTTCACCAATAGAGGTCTTCTCTAGTATCACTCTATGAGGTTTGGTCCCATGATTAGTTGAATAATACCTCACTGTATTGACCTCAGCTCCTTTCTTGACGTCAGTACCATCGGAGCCTCTTATCTTACCATTCTTGATAGTTGCTTTGATCATTTCTCCACACATGACAATGTCAGAGAAACTATTGGTGGCAATCCCTATCATGTGATCAATATAGGGAGGTTTTAATGTATTGATGAACATAGTAGCGAACTCGGTCACTAGTGCATGCACCTGAGCAATGTCCCTCCATCGTTGCGAATATTATCGAAATCTCTCGTTGTGCCTCATCTCCATGCTTTACAACATGATTTGATCAAGGGCCAAATTAGTCATGTGCTTGTATTGACTCAAAAATGCTTGAGATAAGTCTTTCCAAGAATATATTTGAGTATGTTTTAGCTAGTTATACCATTTGCAAGCAGGTCCATATAAACTATCTTTGAAACAATGGATCCACAACTTTTCATTCTCCACATAGCTAGTCATTCGATGACAGTACATGGTGATGTAGGATTAAGGACACGTGGTCCCATTGTACTTCTCAAAATCTGGACTCTTGCACTTAGGTGGAAGAACAAGATCGGGAACCAAACTTAACTCTTTGGTGCCAAACCCATAGAATGACTCAACCGTCTCCTTAAATTTTACCACCTCCTCTATATCTTTTATTCTTTAGATATACTTTTCCATTTTAGCTAATTCACTTAGTTCAGGGGCCTCAGTATCAATATATCATTCACCTGGCTTTATCCCAGAAGCAGTGGGATAGTCAGTGGGAAATGAAGCTCAAGTTTGATATTGTGGGTTCTCGACAGTGAAGTAGACTGGTGATCGAATTTCTTGAAGCGCAGAGGTGTGCTCAAGAATGCGAACAGGTGAAAATCCCGGACAATGTGTGGGGTCTTCCACAAGAGTTTTTCCAGCAATCAAATGTCTCCTAAATATTTCTTCCACCTTGTTCAGCAAATTGAGCTCAGAGTTTGCGATGCTAGCCTCAATTTGTGCCAACTTACTCCTCATTTCTTCTTGTATCTCTTTCTTTTCTCTCTCAATTCTGACTAGCTTATCCTCTATTTCCTTAGGCATTTTCTTTGTCGCGCAGATGATAAGCGTTCTTGCTACCAGTGTGAACCCAGATCACTGTAATCGGAAACCTTATCTTATTATTATTATTATTTTAATAAATGAATGTTTTAATGCATGATTTGGAAATGTATTAAGGAATGCAAGTGTCATGCAAAATGAATGCATACAAAAGACATTGATCCCAAAATAACTGTTATTTGAACAATTCTTGAAAACCCGACACTGTCTCGGTACACTGGGGAAGTGAAAATCTGGTTCATCTGTAAGTTGTCCAGCTCCTACGAGCATCTGGGTACTACATCATCATCAAAGCTTCTACTTCATCTCCTATTTTAAGAAATCTTTCGAGCCGGTTCGTGATCTTCAACTGTGGGCTTCAACATCGAATCTTGTCGAGTCAAACTTGTTACCTCAGTAGGCATATGTCTGGCTCATCTCCTTAGTATGTAGACTCTCTCTTGACACTACTCGATCTACGTAGAGCATCTTCGAAATTCTTTCGATCCTAGTGAAAGGCATTATTGTGGGCATTATTTTTCAAGAACCTTCTAAAAGATCAGTTATTTAAGGGATCCATACCTTTGAAGGATACGACTTGTCCATGCAAAAATGTAACAAGACCAGACAAAAGGAAATCAATGTTAGTAGAAACAAGATAAAAAGAATCTAGTTAGTTGAAATGATTAGTCAAAGAAATGTAATCTTAGCAGCAATAATTAAATTCAACTCAAAGTTGAGACTGAAAAATAAAGCATACAAAGAAAATTAATAGTCATAACCGCATGTGTTCTAGTTCTCCTAGGTTATCTACATGGCTCTAGCAAGGTAGGTTAACTAAATTTTCTACATGAGGATGGGTTCTAGCAAAGGGTTCCCATGCCATCTTTACAACCTGCTAAGGTTGACTCCAATTCTAGTCCATTACAGACTTGCGAATCAAATTCGGCTCAGGGGATCACACCACTAAAAGCATACATGGGATATGATATCCGGATAGGCAACTTAGGATGCTTTCCAGAGATACTTTGTCAGACCCACACAAGGAAGCCAAATGCTCCTTGTGAGGTGTGACGTTTTTCCCTACTTAGGTAAATTGGGTTGGAGCTCTGGTTTAGAGCTATGATATACAACAATTCTAAATATTCACAGAAGTGTAAGCATTAATCAGAGGGAAAATATTTTTTTCTTTTGAAATAACATAATGAATTGTATTTTAAAACAAGATCAAACTAATAATTTCCCAAAATCCTAAATATAGGGTAACCAACTCATTGCTCGATTCTCAAGTTGTTTTAAAAACAAAACGTCCCCAGTGGAGTCGTCAAGTTGTCGACACCGTTTTTTGCCTGGGCAGGGAAAGATCGATACCGAATCGAAGGTTTTCTTTTTTGAAAAGAATTTTGAAATGTGAGGAGTCTCCACCAATCATTTAAGGTGCGATTGGGACACCATCAAAACCGTGTGATTTTAATAAAACATTTTATTTTTATAAAAATTCCAAGTTTTAAGGTCTGCGAAAATCCAGAAATTAGGTTCGGGAGTCGGTTACGCGTGGTGAAGGATTATCACCCCCACAAGCGAACAAAAATTGGTACCTAGTTAATTACCCTATATTTAAAATTTAAAACTTTGAGTTCAATTGTTTTAATTTAAAAATCATTACGGATGCAAAAAATTTGAAAAAGTGTATTCGTTTATTAAGGTCCATAAAATTCGCCCCCTAGCATAAACGTGGGAGATCAACTATTGTGCCTAATAATCGGACATTGCCTTAATTTTAGAAATCATGATGCGATCTTGAAAAGGATGTCGACCTATTTCGGGAATCACCAGTTGTCACCCTCTGAGCATACTTGCAGTAGATTACTATTAATTCCCTATTAAATGAACATTGCGTTAGATTTTAAAATAAAATGCAATCAAACAAATTTTTATTAATCCTAATTAAACTAAGGATAGATTAAGACTTTTTCTAACTTAAAGTGTCACAGTATGAAAATTAAGGAACCTATTTGATTTTTAAATCAGTTATTTGAAATCTAACCTAAAAATGAAGGCTCTATTTAACCTATTTAATTATGTCAATCATAAAGGTCTAATTGAAGTTCGGGGACTAAAAAGGTCAAGATCTAAACTATCGAGCTCAAAAATACTTAAAAGTTTAGGGACCTAAATCGATAATTTATAAAGTTGAGGACTAACTAATAAAAAAACCTAGTTATTATCTAAATTAATCTTTTAAAAAAGGACTAAGCCTAAAATGTTTTTTATATTAGACATTATTTATTAATACATTTTAAAAGTCGAGCAATCGATTCGAGCAATCAATTCGAGTAATCGGGAATTTTATGAAAAAACTCGAATCGAATTGCTCCCTAATTAAACTAGAGTGTCATCCTAATTTCTAAGTTTGATTCGAATGTTAACCTAATCTAAAAACTAAATCTAATGATTTAAACTATGAGATGGTGAATCATTTAATAAAAAATTAAAAAATATAAAATATAAAAAAACAACATAAAATAAACATAATTACAAGGACGTAATTACATAAATATCAAATCACTAAACTAAAAGGGAATAAATTAAACATAAAATGGGGCTAAATTAAAACAAATCAAAATTTGAAGGCTAAATTGAAACAAAATAGAAAAAATAGATTAGGGACTAAAATAAAAAAGCACGAAAATATTACATGGGCCTAAAGGAAATTATTCATTTTATTTAAGCCTAAAACAACCTGTTTAAATAAAAATCCAAAATTACAAAATCAATCCACAGAATTTTAAAAAAAAAATTAAAAGGCCACTACACGTGACTAAAGTGTAAAAACACCCTAAAAGTAGAGGGACTAAGGGGAAATTTCACTAAAAAATTCAAAGCACAAATGAAAATGGGAAAATTATGAAAATAGTCCTTGTAAGTGACCATTTTGCAAAAACATGGTAAAAGTCAGGGACTAGAAAGCAATTTCCCCTGAATTTTTTCTATAAAAGCGGACTTTTTTCTTTTCTTTTTTTTTATTTTCATTTTTTTCCTTTTTCAGGAAAAAAGTCGAGAGAGAGAGAGGCTCTCCCCTCTCTCTAAAAATCCAGCCGCCGGCTCGGTTACCACGCCACCACCGTCTTCGGTGGCCGTCGGATGCCACACCGCTGTCGTCTCCGATGGTCGTCGGCTACCGTGTCTTCGCAATCTCTGGTGGTCGCTGTCCACCAAAATTTAATGGGAGACTTGTATCGGGCTCCTCGTCACAGATCTGAGCTCAGTTTCGCACAAAACGACCTCCATCGCCGTGAAAATGGTCGCAGACCGTTCGGCTTTCCTACGCTCCGGCGACTCCTCCTACTACCCAAGTTAACTCCAATCTACACACTTATATATTTATTTTTGGTTTTTTACTGTAGGAATGACCTCGGTTATAGTTGTATTAGGATAGAAAATTTTTCGTTTTTCTTCTCTGTTATTCGAAAATGAAAGAACATATTTATAGTGTACATCTGAAAACACAAAAAAAGGAAAAGAAACTTTTATATGTACATAGATTCGAAATTAGGAACAGAGGAAAACACAACAACAAAAAATATTCGAAACTAAAGAAAAAATATAACCTTGAACATGGTTTATTGCTTTTTTAAGAAAAACCGAGTACAGTATTTTTCCATCCCCTTTTACAGTTTTCATCATGGGTCTTATTCGCATTTTACAGAAAAATGAAATCATTGCTATTTTTGTTTGTTTGTATTTGTTTCTACATGGGCGTGGAATGAGGCAGCTGGCTTGCACGTTGATTGGGGAAGGAGATGGTGGCAACAGATTAGGGCAGAAGAATTTGCTTGCTGGTTGGGT
This sequence comes from Hibiscus syriacus, assembly GCF_006381635.1. NCBI lineage: Eukaryota > Viridiplantae > Streptophyta > Magnoliopsida > Malvales > Malvaceae > Hibiscus > Hibiscus syriacus. The sequence continues at coordinate 1,923,395 of NW_024062535.1, read as the reverse complement.
GAAATGGGTGGCTACCCTAGGGGCTAGGGTTAGAGCGGGTCGGGTCAAATTTGGGGCCCAGGTTTGGGTTCTAGTTAGGCCTTAGTCGGGTATGCGTCTTGAGGCCCGATTATGTTTTGGGTTTTAGGTTGGGTCTATAATAGGGGGTTTGTTTGGTTTGGGCTTGGTCGAGTTTTGGGTTTGATTGTAAAATAAATAAAATGAAATTGTGACCTCTAAGAATAAAAACCATTTCTTTAACAATTGAGGTAATTTAGTTCATGTTGACTTGAGATATGTGTTATGAAATTGTAAGAAAATTAGTAATAGAAAATAATCAATCAATTCCGAAAATGAATAACCATAAAAAAACTACCTTGAAATGTTCATATTTAAAACTTGGGAAAAAAATTTATAAAACCATATTACTTTTGTCATTGTTCAATCTAGTCCATCCCCTTCATTCTTTACCCAATTTTGTTTTTTGTTCAAATTAACCCTGAAGTTTACTCTTCTCAATTAATCTTAATAATATTTAATCCACTAATAATTAAATATTAGTCTTGATTAATTAATCTATTGAATAAATACCTAATCAAAATTAGTCACCACTTTAATTTCATGACAAGCTAAACGATATTATTTTACCGAAATTTTAATTATTAAGGATTATTGTGTACCAAAATCCTAACAATAGCAGACTAATACCGCATTTTCTCCACACATAAATTTTATAACAGATTCTAAAAAAAATATTTTGGTTGCACTCCCGGTTCCAAGGCTTTGCCTTAGTTAATCCGGATTGACTCGCGTCACACACTTGTCTTTGGTGGGTGAATCTCCCAACAAAGATTTTCTACATACACAAGGGCTTGAACCCGATGCATTGCTTAAAAGGAATCAAACAGTTTACCACTTGAATCAACCCTATTGTACAAATTCTAAAAATTTTAGTGTGTATAACGTTCTCTAACAATATATAATAATTTCCTAACTTTCTAATACATGGTACATAATGTATTTTTTTAGGTATAATTTTAAAAAATGCTTTTAACATTTAATTAAATAATAGAGTGATCTATGTCAAATACCAATCATCTTTAAGCTCGGACTCGAAAATACCATCGACGTTTTAATTTTGCCAATTTTAGCACGGACGTTTATGTTTCATTGCAATTTTTCCACTCCGCCGTTAATCCGTTAACGGGACGATTACATGGCATCTTTTTTCCGTGACGGCGATGACATGGCACCCTCATCAAAACAACATCGTTTTGGCATGACCGTTTTGATGCTCAAAAAGATCAAAACGAAGTCGTTTTGTTGATGAAAAATATATTTTTCATGAGATTTGAACCGTAGACCTTTAGAGTCAAAATCTAAATACCCAACCACCAAGTTAACTTATGAACTTGGCATAACCTTAACAAAATTATTATAAATGTTCATCACTACCATTGTCACCCTTATTATCTTCCTCATTATCTTCTCTTAAGAACTTCACTTTGGTTACACTGATATCACCACCGACTACAAAGTAACCAATGGGCATAAGGAAATAAGGAGAATAGTTGTAATGGTGAGGCCTCCCCTGATACCGGGCTCGTATGTGCAAGACCCCTACGGTCCTTTTCTTCTTTCCCCGGGCATGGTTTCTATTACGAGTTGGAATCCCTATGTGGTAGGTAAAATAAAATTGTATTCAGTTTCCTCAGCTGTGAGTAATTTTCATTAGATTTTATTCTTGAGGTTGTAATGCACCTGATGCAGCCACCTGTTAGTCCCAGTACTCAAGCCACTGCTGAATCGAGCTCAGTTTTTGGAGTAACACCATTATCTCCATCATCACCTGCCTATACTCGATCTTATCAACCTGTAATTCATGGTGTTGTATCTTCGAGTAGTATTCATCTGGAGCAGTCATTTTCGGAGAGACCTGGCCAACCAGAATGTCAGTATTATATGAAAACAGGTGATTGTAAATATGGATCCTCCTATAGATATCATCATCCAAAAGAAGTGTTTGCACCAAAAGTTTATGTCGTCCTTAGCCCTTATAGTCTTCATGTTCGTCCAGTAAGAATTTGTAAAATGCCATATAAATTTGATGTTGTTTACAAGGTTGGGTTTTAAAATTTTAATCATGTTTAATGCTTCGTAGTGGTTAGCATGCTCTATTTCTTGATGAAACTCAGTTTGCAATGAACCACAAAAGTTAAATGAAGGAAACTATCATGAAATTGTTATGATTGAGTAGTCTTATTTATTTATTCATGCTCCATATCCCTGTATATTTTTTTTATGTGGCCTGGTGTTCAGATCGAGGTGTATCAGTATCACCTTTCTTTCTTGATGTCATTCTGCCTATGTTTCTATCAACCAATTAATTTCTAAGGTTTTTATGTATTTGTCGAGAGTCTTTGGAGGATTATATCCTTATGCCCATTTTCGGCATGTACGGTGATAGTCGGTGGTGATATCAGTGTAACCAAAGTGAAGTTCTTAAGAGAAGATAATGAGGAAGATAATGAGGGTGACGGTGGTAGTGATGAACATTTATAATAATTTTGTTAAGGTTATACCAAGTTCTTAAGTTAGTTTGGAGGTTGGAAATTTTGATTTGGACTCTAAAGGTCTACGGTTCGAATCTCATGAACAAAACGACGTCGTTTTGATCTTTTTGAGCATCAAAACGGTCGTGCCAAAACGATGTAGTTTTGATGAGGGTGCCATGTCATCGCCATCACGGAAAAAAGTTGCCATGTCATCGTCCCGTTAACGGATTAACAGAGGAGTGGCAAAATTACAGTGAAACATAAACGTCTGTGCTAAAATTGACAAAATTGAAACGTCGATGGCATTTTCAAGCCCGACCTTAAAGATGAGTGGTATTTGACATAGATTACTCTAAATAATAATGTTATCCTCAATAAATTTTTAAGCATCTAAACCCATTTTAAAAAAGAAAAAAATTCCAATATTTGATTAAATAGTCCATTCAACTCTTATTTTTTTACAATATTTTTTGTCCTTAATGTTTCATCTTAAGACAAAAATATTTTATTTTACAAGGTTTTTCGAACTAAAATATTTTACAAAGTTTAAAAGCCAAATATCGATTTAATCAAACATTTTTTATGATTATGCTTTTTTTAACGTGTACCATCGTAAAAACAATAATGTATTAATACTAAATTTTTACGATTGTGCGTGAAAAAACTTAACACGACACCAGGGGATAAAACCATGGTTTTCAGAATCGGACCGGTCAGCGAACCGACCGTGCTACCGGTTCACTTGTTCAACTGGTCGAACCGGTCAGACCGATCATAAGAACCGGACGACGTCATAATTATTTAAAAAATTAAATAAAAATACCAAAAATATTTAATAAAAAATAAAAAAAATTAGGTTGAACCAGTTCACAGTCCGGTCCAGTTCGAGCGGTTCAAAGCCGGTTCGAACGGTTTCTTGCGGTTCACTAGAACCGTTTCAACCGAGATAGAATGGACCGGACCAGGCAGCGATTCTGGGTTGAACCGGCCGGTCCGGTTCGGTTTTCAAAACACCGGTTAAAAAAGAGATTATTTTTGTAACATTGAAAGGCAAAAAGGTTAAGATCAAAAACATCCAACAAATCACATTTTTCTTCATAATGCATTGAATGACGAGTACAGAATAAGAAAGTAGAACAGAATGTCACAAAGCATTTCCTTTGCAGCACCATACGTTTCGAATTTTGATGCTTAAAGCCCTAATCCAACAGTGCGGCCATCTCTCCGTCGAAGTCCGGCAGTGTACTGCTTCTCCAAATCCAGCTGGAGTTCCCACTGCTTCTCTGCGTCTTGATTGTCGGCTTTATGCTCTACCTTTGTATCCCCTTTCACACCCTACAATTGGCCATATGCAACCTCAGACTTTAAATCTGTATTAGTAATGTGAAGAAACTCTAATGGAGGGAATGTGTCATAGCAAATGTGAGTTCGTTCATACATAGTTCGAATGGCTGACTTGTAAGGCAAACATGTTGCTCAGAGAAAAACAGCCAAGGCATAGAAATGTAAAAAGGGATTTTACCATGAGTTTATTGAACTTCACTTGTCGCTCACGATCACCAAATAGTGCAGTATCCCAGCGACGACCAGACTGCCATCAATCAAATATATAGATACAAGAAGTAGTTTATGTTCAATGCAACAAGTTCCTTAAATCTTGAAAATTTAGCTAATTCAGCAGCAATACCTCTTCTGCAGGAGTGCTTTTCTTGCTCCCCCACAGCAATTTCTTCTTCTGCTCCGTAGTCATATTACTATGGTCTGCCCCACTAAGGTTCCTATTAACTGCATTGATAATAATCAGTGTGAGAAATAAGCTTTCATGGAGCTGCCAGCCTTTAATGTTCCAATAGCAGGACCATAATGACTTGGGGCTAGTTAAGCATTTGTTGTTACGGTATAGTTGAAAAGTGAATTTCAAAATATTTGGTTGAAAAGTAATCTGAAAAGCACCTAGAAGCCAGCTTCTTGGTTTGGTTCTAAAAGCACTTTTAAATGAAGTTTTAGATAGAAAAAGCCCTATTTTTGGGGAAAGTCTCCTCACGTGCGGCAGCCTAATATACGGCTAAAGAAATACGTTACCGGAAATGTTATTATTCTTTAACATTTTCGGTAAAAAAATTACCTAAAACATTATTATTTCTACCATAAATGTTATTATTGGGTGCTTTACCGGGTTTGTTAACATATCTGGTAAAGCGCTACCTAAAATATTATTTTTTCTACTGGAAATATTAATATTTGGGCACTTTACCAGAAATGTTAAAATACATAAATGTTTTAGGTAAAAAATAATGTTTAAGGTAATTTTTTACTGAAAATATTAAAAAAATAACAACATTTCCAGTAGTAACCCTATATTAAGGCTGCCGTACGGCAGAACTTCCCCTATTTTTGGCATTGCTTTTGCTGTCAAAAAGTGTTTTAGGACGCCAAACATACCTAGGCATAATTACTAGTTTGAAATAGAGGTATCATGGTTGAATGGTTGGAAATGATAAAAAAGACTCCCTTTTCATAAAGCTTGTGATTATTTGAGACAAAAAATCATACAAGTACGGAAGACAGCCAATTAGAATAATGCATCACATGGTATCATATGTTCTTTGTAAACCTCAGCTACAAATTAATTAATAGGTCGTTATTGACCCCATATCCATGTAATACTATTTCAATTTTCAACGCTTAAAATTTGAAGGAAACATAAATTTTAAATGGATTGTTCACTAATGCATTCGAGTAGAAGTTCAAATATGAGAGAAAATAGAGAGCTGAAAGAGTTCAAATCAGAATACCTAATTCGGCAGCTTTCATTGCAGCAACTTTTGCAGCATTCACGTCTTTAGTGATGTCAACATCACTGCTATGGACGTGTCCAATGGCCACTCTTTCAACAGTCTCCTCAGCTTGCTCCAAACCTGACCGCTTTTCATCACCTATAGTAAAAGAATACACAGAAACTAATCGCAAAGTAATAAAACAATCAACCATTAAAAGAAAAAAGTCACAAAATAATTACCATCCTTATCAGAGTTAGAGCCCTTACCCAAGCTAAAGAGTTTCGACTTCTTAGCTGGAGACTCGTGATTTTTACTGTCAAATATAGACTTGTCTTCAAACTGTTCCTTACCTACTCCACCAAACCTATCCTTCTTTTTCACATTAACTCCTCCTTCATCATAGTTCACTCCCTCCTTTTTGATAGGCTTCAGGCCATCGAAATCCTCTAGCCCACTCCTGTAACCTTCTTTAGGGCGATATTTATTAGTGTCCCTCTCCCTCGAAGAAGATGAGTCATTCCGATGGCCCCTGGATTCCTCAGTGTAATTGTCCCTTTTATCTCTCAAGCTTCTATGGTAGTCTACTTTTTCATCTCGACCATCCCTGTCCCACCTTCGATCTCTACCCCTCTCTTCAGAGATAAAGTTGCCATGTCTCCTAACAGAGCCGACTCTGTCAAAAGATGAATCCTTGTCCTTATATTTGTGAGGCTCTAGAAAAGGTGATTCTTTTTCCTTGTCCCTGCTTCTAGGTCCAGCGTCATTGTATCTATCACGAGAATATTTGTCAGCATTTTGTGAATAGTCTTTTGACCTACTAAGGTCACTTACTTGTCTTGGATGATCAGAATGAGCGATAATTCTTGATTCTCGATCAGAACTAGAGGAAAATCTATCATACTTGCTCTCTTCATTTCCACGCTTGTCATGCCTGGAATAACCATAAGAGCTCCTGGAAGACTGTCGATCAGAATATCTATAAGAATCACCATTTCTACTATATCGATTCCTAGTAGAATCCCTATCTAGTTCTCTCCCATCTCTTCCTGGTCGAGTATCAGCACTTTTTTCCGGATCATCCCTAGAAACCATGGGACTAACGCTGTGGTCACGCTGAGGAGAACTTCCTGTAAACATCACAATCAGAAATGGAATCTTAGAAATGTGACACTGTGTATGAATCAATCTTTCAAGATCCAAGTTGGAGGAGAAGAGGAACCTTACAAATTTTTTGTCATATTAATTGTCATAACTGTTAACTCGTAAGTGCAATTGCTTAAAGGAAGAAAGATATTTGACCTCCTAAAATTGAAGCTTAATGTGTTAAATGTTGATTTAGTCCAACAGTAAGTCAAGCTCTGTATACCATAAATTAGTCAAGATTCGCAATGTGGAAAAGGCACTAAATTTATATTTCTAAAAGTTATTACTTACATAAAAATAGCTATCATGCATGCAAAATCAATCCAAACAAGGCTTCCTCATATATCTAAACTTTCGGGGTTTTGTATCATCGTAAGTAAATAGATTAACCAAGATATTAAGGGTAAAAACCAAAGATTTGCATATCCCAAATTCTGAATCAAGCAACATATAACCAGAAGCAAATATTAAACAATATCGAAAGCACTTCTGAAAGACTATTCTCTATTTAACTATAAGTAATCATGTCAAATCAATTGCTTCATACAAAAATAACTAGACATTGATCATAGTAACAAATTGACAACAGAAGGGTAGGCTGAAAGAAGAATTCGCCGCATGTTTATGACCATGTTGCACATGATGGCAAGGAAGAGAACCCTTAGAAAACAAAGTGGTCAAGAAAGTTGAGATAAATTTCTAGCAGATTAGGAAGTGCAGTTTTCATTTGATGTTCCGCAAATTTAGGTCATTATTGTAGACACAAGGAATACTGTTACGTACTCCGATGAGGTGTTTTATAGCATTTAGGAGAGTAGTGGTTAATTGTTTTTCTCTATGTTACTTGGACTTTAAAGTGTCATAGATGGGTATGTGTCGAGCATAGGTCTGTTAAATTTTTCTCCAAGTCTTCCAATGCATTTGGAGGATCTTGGGAGGGTCATATCCCCATACTCATGCCAGATACATATATCGGATACGGGTAATTCAAGAAAAATGAAAAGCCAAAGCAACAAAGTTTTTATGATCAAGTCTTAGTTTATGCTTGTGTGAGGAGAATTCTAGTAATTATTCTTTTTAGGCGTTCAATTTGAACCATCCACTCCCTTTAGATCCTAGACTAAATCAGACTCAAACCAATTTCCAGAAGAAAGCATCCTTCAAATTTTAATCTAACCTAATCCAAAAGAAAACATCCTTCAAGCTTCAACCTAATCTTGAATCATTGTCAATATGTCCTATTCATAGCCAAGACCAAACAGTAGATTTAATCCATTTTCCTTTCTTTCTGTTTCTTCATAAACTTATTGTTGCCCTCAACTGAGGTTTCCTTTCTAAACCAACCAAACACCCTATTTTTTTAGCTAAATGCATTTTCCTTCCACTTAAGATTCAACATTATTGTGTTTCGAGTGCAAAGGTACAAATTCAACCCAAATTATGTTCAAGTTTCCGGAAGAACCAACAAAACTTAGGATAAAAATTAACAATCAAACCTTCAGATGAAGATAACCCGCTAACTGGAGTGCGATGCCTATACTGTCGGTTAGATGTATCATTAGAAGGCTTACAAAATGCTGCTTTTGCATCAGAACCATCAGGCGGTGAAGTTTCTAAATTCGGTTCCATGAAGCCGACTACCTGCAATAAAACATATCTCTGCATCATGCTAACATGACAAAGCACTAAAGGAACAACCTATTACGTTGGCTGCCAATAATAAGAGAAAGATGCTATTTTTTGGGTTTTTTTAGGAGGAGAGAGGGGGTACGTGTTTTTGTTCTTTCTTTTAACTAAATTCTAGTTCAATTCATTGCAATCTTCGAATAATTATAAACTAGGAAAAATTTCAACTGAAATTCGGGATGAGATATTTTTTGCTAAAGATTAAATTCAGCCAGATAACCCGAAACGCCACGCAAAAAGTAAACAAAACCTACAAACCTAACCACATTAAAATCGAAAACCAGACAGCAAATAAATAAAGAAATTGAATTATATAGTTAGATTAGAGTATTACCTTAGAATTTATTGTTGAAAGTTTGGGCAACGTTTAATTTCCCCTGCAATGCAAAATAAAGATGGAAATTAGCATGAAGGAGACAAATAACAAAAACGGAGCTCAGAGAATCAATTATTTAGTGACGGCTTGCACTCTTGCAAGACGAGGAAGAAACACAAAAGAAAACGAAAGGAGAACGAGATTGAAGAAAAGGGAGGAAGCGAAGGGAATTAATATATACATATACACACACACTTATTATTTGTCCACCCAGCCTCCTAGCCAATAAATTAAAGCATAAAATGCGTAATTGTACCGTGGTATAGGATGTTTTGTTGTTCTGAGTACCAAAATTTATAAAATGGTTATTTAACTTGTAAAAATAATATAACACTAAATAATATAATAATTCGATTTATTAAGTCACCTTAGTAGTAAAAAAAATGAGTGTTATTTTTTTCTAAAAACTTTGAGTTGTATCAGCTATGACTGTAACGTATATGGGTGATGTTAATTATTAATAAAATTATGAAAAGATAATATTTTATAATCATTTTAAATTATTTTAAAAAAATTAAAGAGCTATAAATTTTCGTAATTTATTTTAAGATAAACAATATTATCGGTCTCCTATATCTTCTCGTCAACACAGCACACATATACGAAACATCACACATATCCAAAGAGTGAATATTCAGCAATGGTGAACCGTGATAAAAGTGAGATTGATGTGTCTCAAATTAAAACAACTAAAGCCGCAGATGTGGTCTTGGGCACAGATATTACGAAAGAGAAAATCGCCTCAGTGACCAAAAAAAAGTTATAATATACGATTTTAACCAACTTTTTTTGGATTTGCCAAAATGACCAACAAAATCGCAACGCGAAATAAAAATCGCAACGCGATCCCCAGAATCGCAAATCAGTTTCCAAAATCGCAACGCGATTCTTGAAAATCGCAATGCGATAGTCAAATTCGCATTGCGATTTTCCAAAATCGCAACGCGAATATGAAAATCGCAACGCGAACACATAAATCGCAACGTGTATCCGTAAATCGCAACGCGTATGGGTAAATCGCAACGCGTTTCCGTATATCGCAACGCGTATCCGTAAATCGCAACGATAATCCGTAAATCGCAACGAGAATCTGTAAATCGCAACGATAATCCGTAAATCGCAACGAGAATCTGTAAATCACAACACTGAAATTTTGGGTATATAACACTGAAATCATAAACTAAATCCCTAAATCGCAACTCATTCCATCTCCATCTATCACTCTCTCCGGCGACATCCGTTCCTATATCCAACGACATCCTTCCCAATCCGGCAACAGGTTTTAGTTTCGCAGCTCGTCTGTTTAGTAAATTAATTTACAACCATGAAATCATCTAATGTTGATCATGTTTGGATAGATTTGTGTTTTGGAGGGTCATGGGATAATGTTCATGGTGTTTTACAATATATGCCTTTACCCATGAATCTTCAACTAAAATTGTCTTTACAAAAGTTAACTTATGAAACTCTAATGCTACGTGTTTCAAATAAATTGAATTTAGAGCCCCTAAGTGGATTTAGGCTATCTTATCAGAGAAATGGTAAAGTTTATTTGTTAACCGACAATGAAGATGTTGAACGATTCATTGCTTACATTAGGGTTTCACAAGATGATGTTACATTGTATGTTGTTGAACCTAGAAGTAGTATTGTTGGGTCAGTAGCGGGTAGTAATCAACTAAGTTTTTCTCAAAACCCACAACCTTTCTCTAATCCAAATCCCAATCAACTTTCAGCACCAAATTCTGGTTTTCGTATTGACCAGTTAGACGATGATGAGCCAACAGAAAAAATTGTGAGTACTAGTCAGTATTCGAAATTTGGTCTTGGTCAATATCCGGACTTTGATATTGGTCAATACACGGATTTTGATGATGTTTCAGAAGAAGAAACAGACCATGCGTGTAATGATATTGATATTGGTCAATACCCGAATTTTGATGATGAAACAGCCGTTGCCGAAGAATGTAATGTTGATGATAATGAGGAGGAAGTTACGACTGTGAATGAACATGTTGAACATCCATTCTGTAATTCATATAATCCTGAAGAAGAAAAAGAAGAAGAAAAAGTCCCCGAAGAAAAGAAAATGCCACGGGCGTATAACTGGAATATGCCAGAATTACTTCAGATACCGGAAGAAGAGTTGATAAAGAAAGCAGTTGATTGTTACACAAAAGTTATTCGTATCAAGAAAGATGATTGTTTTGATACAAAGGAAGACTTGAAGATAGCTTTATATACGAAATGTGTGGAAGATGGCTATCAACTAAAAGTTAACAAATCAAGCAAAGATCGTTTTGAAACAAGGTGTATGATTGACAAAAACTGTACGTGGCGTATGATTGCAAAGAGAATAAAAGATTGCAAAATGTTTCAAGTTAGGACTTTTATTGATAAACATACATGTTCAAGAACCCAAGTTTTTCCTCACCATAGACAGGCAAACAAAAAGGTGTTGGGTGGTTTTCTGGCTGAGTTAATGTTTTGAATGGCAGGGTATATCGGGGACATGAAATTATGACTGACATGAATGCTCGGTTCAAGATTAGTATATCATATTCTCAAGCTTGGAGAGCCAAATGTTATGCCTTGGAATTGTTGAGGGGGTCGCCAGAAGCATCGTTTGCCCAACTGCCGCTTATTGTCACAATTTAAAGCTGAAAATCCTGGGTCGGTAACTCATATCAAAACAGATAGAGATGGACGCTTTGAGTTGCTGTTTATCGCCATTGGTGCTACGGTTAGTAAATCAATAATTTTGTTGACTCATTTTTGTTAGTTACATGCATTTCACATTTAAATGAATATTTCTTGTGTATATTATTTTGTAGATTCGTTCGTTTATTACTTGCATGCGCCCAGTTATTATAGTTGACGGAGCACATTTGAAAGGTCGATACCTTGGAGTAAACTTATTAGCAGTAGCCATGGATGCTAACATGGGATATTGCCAATAGCTTACGGGGTTGGCAAATCTGAAACATCTGATTCATGGACATGGTTTATGGGGCATCTTAGGGATTGCATAGGTCCTATTAGCAATCTGACAATCATATCCGATAGGGCAAACTCAATTGACAACGCTGTTAGAAGGTGTTTCCCAGATGCTTTTCATGGACTTTGTGGTGTTCATTTGTATAGAAATCTAAAATCAAGGTCTGCTGGTATAAAAAAGCACAAATGGACATACTGGAAGGCTGTAAAAGCTTATCGGGAAGTGGATTTCAATAAGCATATAAATTGTTTAAGATGTGTTTTGCCTCAGTGTGCTCAAACACTAGAAGATGTCGGGTTTGAAAGATGGTCAAGAGTACATCAACTTGGAGCAAGATATGGTTTCATGACGTCTAATAGTGCAGAATCAATCAACGCTCTAAGTCGTCATTCCCGGAAATTACCCATTACTATGTTAATGGAGTTTTTTCGAGCCTCTATTCAACAGTGGTACTACAAGAAAAGAAACCATGCAGGTATTATTTCTTTGAATTCGTAACTTATCATATTTATATTTTACTAAGTATTGTTTATTTAAATTTACAGGAACATTGGAACATCGTGTTACACCATGGACTGAAAAAAAGATAACGAAACGTGTTGTGAAGTCAACGTCATGGAGAGTTGAACCATGTTCAAACACTTTGTTTCAAGTACTGGATAATAACTTAAATGGGCTAGTCGATCTAAATGCAAAGACGTGTAGTTGTATGAAATGGCAAACATCTGGTTATCCGTGTGGCCATGTTATAAAAGTTGCTCTTCATTTAAACCAAGATGATTCAAGCGCATACGCTATGGATTGCTACACTACAGAAGTTTATCGACAGACTTATGCCGAGATTGTCTACCCTATTCCACATCCTTCTGAGTGGGACATACCAGATGACTTACAAACAGTTTTGCCACCAGCCATGGACAGAAGGCTACCTGGCCGACCAAAAAGTCACGATCGTATACCGTCTAAGGGTGAAGAGAAGAAGAGATCGACATGTAGTCGGTGCAAGGAAAGTGGTCATACAAGGTTGACATGTGGATCACCAGTGCCATCAAAATCATCTTTTCCTCTACCAAAATATGGATCCTCATCAAAATCCAAAGCTCATATGGTGTCAAGCAAAAGGCAATCATCTTTAAAATCCCAATCACAATTGGCTTCACCTTTTGGGACTGTTAACTTAGGTGATTTTTAAATACAAACGTTGTATTATGTGGATTTTATGTGTGAACTTTTAACATTTTCAGTTGAATTAATGACTCAGGCCAACCATTTTGACTTAACCAACTCTTGTTATTCAGTTGTTATCACTATTAGGCATGCATTTGACTATCGCAACATGGAAATTACAATCGCAACGCGAAATGAAAATCCCAACATGAAAATCGCAATGCGGAAATGAAAATCGCAACGAGAGAATCGCAATGCGAAATGAAAATCGCAATGCGAAATGAAAATCGCAACGAGAGAATCGCAATGCGAAATGAAAATCGCAATGCGAAATGAAAATCGCAACGAGAGAATCGCAATGCGAAATGAAAATCGCAATGCGAAATGAAAATCGCAACGAGAGAATCGCAATGCGAAATTATAAACGCATTGCGATTCTCTCGTTGCGATTTTCATTTCCGCATTGCGATTTTCATTTCGCATTGCGATTCTCTCGTTGCGATTTTCATTTCGCATTGCGATTTTCATTTCGCATTGCGATAGTCATTTTTGCCTTCAACATAATACAGATTGAAATCAACAAAATCAACCATTACATTTCAATCAATTAAACAAGCACAAATAAGAATTATGTTCGCATCAATTACACAAATCAACTTTTACAAATCATCTTTTACAAATCAATTAAACAATCAAAAAATAAGCAATAATTCTTATTTCCGATCATCTACTATTGAATCAACTTTTACAAATCAATTAAACAATCAATTAAACTATTGAATCAACTTTTGCAGCTCGACATCATTTTCACGCAGTTCACTTCTGAGATTAACCTGCAGAAACCAAACATTTGTTCAAACAACACTTTCTACACATAAAACCTACAAACAGCAAATTATTGAATTCTAGGTACTTAATCAAACATTTTCAAACCAAAAGTATATAAACTTACCAATTGTTTATGGACATTTTATAACGCGGATGCAGGTAGGCAGCGTCTCGTATATATCGATTTAGCCATATAATGCCGAAACCACAAGCCTACTGCAGCTTTATCTCTATCGGTGGGAGGTAGATACTTGATGCTTCCCGTCGTCAAACGCTCCAACGCTAAGCATACGAGAGGACCACAATCTCCTCTGGCTCCGCTCGTTTGTTGTGGCGCGGTCTCGTCTCTAATAACTGTAATATTGAGCTTCTTTGGCTTCTTGTTTCCAGAACGAGTCCAATAATTGATCGCATCCAAGAATTTAGCCAAATGAGAGCTCCATCCCTTAATAACATCTCTTAAATCAGCCAATGATATGTAATTTATCATGCTGTCATACACTATTGTCTTAAGGGATGGGAGCTGAAGCTCGACGAGAATCCAATGTTTACGTTCCAAACAGGGATAAACACCTGCAATCATAAGTAATAATTCATTCATTTGCGCACTTATTTCATAAAACCTTTAAACTCAATCTAAAATAATACTAACCTTATCGACCTCCCACCATGCAGGATAAAGTTTAGCTTGTCCATTGCCCAAATCAATGATTCTCTCGTGCATTCTTCAAGTGAACGGCGTGAAAAAGACGTCGGCATAATTGTATATCGTATATTTTTATTTTTCTTAAGTTTTCTTATTATTAGAAGACGTGTCACCCACGCATCGATATGCTGTTTTACAAAAAAAGACATATTAGTGACTTACATAAATTTAAAAAAAAATTAATCAAATTGAAATATAAGAAAAATATAAGACTTACCCCCCATCGAAATAGCCATTGTCTTCGACCCCTAATAACGCCCCACCAAGACCGATCAAGCAACAAATAGATATCATCGGTGAGCTTGCATATGTCAGTGAAACACCCCTGGCTCTGCTCATGTAGATAAAAATCAACAGCGGTCTTAGCCCAAAGGGTATTATCCAGAATTGTGTCCGTAGTTGTTCCCTCTCCTCTTCAGATACCGGTATGGTACTGGCCGGTAACTCATACAAGAGCCAACTTGAATCCATCATGTCCGGCACGTCAGAGGGTTTCTCAAGAAGCCTACATATGACGCCATGTGAATCGGGCTCTTGAATGGTGGGAGGGACCTCTTCAATGATGACAGTGGCCTCTTGAACGGTGGGAGGGGACTCTCGAGGAATGATAGGGGGGGCCTCTTCAACGATAGGAGTGGACTCTTGAGGATGACAGGCGAGTCGGGCTTCTTCTTGCGGTGTCTTCGCACTATTGGGGTGTACGGAGACTTAATAGCACGAGCACGCTGTCTGATGCGTGAACTCCGTCGTGCAAGCATAACCCGACGTAAAGCATCCACTCTATCGGGCCGCTAAATAATTAAATACAAAAATCAGTAAATAAACAGACATGATATTTAAACAGTGAAAACAAAGACAAATATGTTTCAAACTTGCATTGTATTCACCCAAGTCATTATTCTATCATAGTTCACAAAATGCATCAGATAACAAAGAAAAATATGTTTCAAACTAATACCCTGAGTTAGTATTTGTCTTTGTTTTGTCTATTGGTTGAAGTAATGCAATCCATTCAAGTTTCAATTTGCAGAAGAAGAAATAGTTTACTTTCGCAACACGAAACTTAAAATCGCAACGCGAAACCAAAATCGCAACGCGAAATGAAAATCGCAACGACAGAATCGCAATGCGAAATGAAAATCGCAACGAAAGAATCGCAACGCGAAATGAAAATCGCAATGCGATTTTGGTTTCGCGTTGCGATCTTATCGTTGCGATTTTGGTTTCGCGTTGCGATTCTGTCGTTGCGATTTTCATTTCGCGTTGCGATTTTGGTTTCGCGTTGCGATTTTAAGTTTCGTGTTGCGAAAGTAACTATTTCTTCTTCTGCAAATTGAAACTTGAATGGATTGCATTACTTCAACCAAAAGACAAAACAAAGACAAATACTATTTCACAGTGTTAAAGAATACACAGTTTAGCAGAATTGGCAGCAACCGAACAAATTTACTTTCAACCAAAAGACAAAACAAAGACAAATACTATTTCACAGTGTTAAAGAATACACAGTTTAGCAGAATTGGCAGCAACCGAACAAATTTACTTTCAACCAAAACAAAACAAAGACAAATACTATTTCACAGTGTTAAAGAATACACAGTTTAGCAGAATTGGCAGCAACCGAACAAATTTACTTTCAACCAAAGACAAAACAAAGACAAATACTATTTCACAGTGTTAAAGAATACACAGTTTAGCAGAATTGGCAGCAACCGAATAAATTTACTAAGCAATCTAAGTGAAATGGCTAATCTAAGTGAAATTACGAGTAAATTTATCATTAAGTTAAATATGGAAAATCTTAAACTTACCTCGTTGCGTAGAGTATGAACCTCATTCTGCAACGATACTATCATCTCACGTAGAGCGGCAACCTCACCACGTAAAGTTGACACCTCCACACGCCATGCACCATCGTTATCGCGTAGAGTACCGATCTCCTCACGCAAGGCATTGACCTCATCACGTAACTCCCTTGACTCATCCCGTTGAGGTGGAGGTGGAGAACAGGGAGATAGGAGTCGTGGCATCTTTGCCGGTCGCCTATCATGAGGTGATGGTGGAGAAGAGGCTCGATGATGTGACGGGATAGGTGATGGCTCTCGTTCTAGAGTGTATAGTCGGGTCGATCGGGTGATGGCTCTAGGTGAGGGATGGCTCTCGAATTGGAGGAAGTGGATGCTGCTCATCATCCGTGCCATCAAAAAAACTCTGACTAGCTTGCCACCAATCAGTGGCAAGCTCTTCCTCCGTGGGTGTCAGTCTTTGTAATGGAATGTTGGCCTCCTAAAATATAAAAACTCAAACAAAGTTAAACTCTATTAATACTTGTTTATATATTATATGAAAGTATTTGTGTTAACTTACATTATTTATTGTCGCATATGGTATTAAGTCTTCCCAATCCAACAGAGTTTTCCTCTTCCAGGAAATAGCCCTGGGAATATCATTTGACGTTTTTATTGCATGTACGCATGCTGGGGAAAGCCTCGAATATCCAAATCTACAAACATATAATAACAAAATTAGTAATTGTAAATAATTAATTATAATTTTAGAAACATTATATAGAAATTCTTACCTTAAAGGCCCAAACAAAGCCTGACAAAGTGTATTTGGACCCATCGCCCCGCAAACTTTTGCGGTCATCAAAGGCGACAACTTAGTCCAGGTAGCTTTCCATATATACGAACCCCACGGAAACAGATTCCATGCATTCAGGTCCTCTACCAATATTATTAGCTCCCGATGAATAGGTTGTCTGGCCTCTCTGCCTAAAAAGCCGGCATACACAAGTAGTAGAAGGCATACTCGGACAACATCGACGTCATCCATCCGAGTGAAACCAGCTTTCTTATTAAACAATTTCTTCAGGTCGTCGACATGTAGGTTCGGCTTCTCCATTGACTCATCCGGAAAAAACCCGGGATAACCATGATGGGCGGGCGATATGACGATGTACCGGCCTACATCATCGTGTCCGAATCGTAGACCAGTGATTAAGCAGAACTCCTTCCGCCCAAAGCAAGTATACGCTGGTGGAAAATGAAACCATATCTCTTCCTCACCACGTTGTATACTGTCGGGTAGATTTGATGTCATGGTCTGAAGCCACAAATGGGTCAATTAGCATCTCCACCCGGATGCTGTACTCTCAGCCATGGCCCGAAGCAGGTTTCCTCAAACAATTGTCTTTGAGCAGGTACAAAAACAATAAACATACCAAGTTAGATATACCAACTACACTGTGAAGATATACCAAAAACAATAAACATAAAAAGTAGTAGTTTATTCTTGAAACTAAAATTTGCAACACTGTTTTGTCTTTTGGTTGAAATGAAAATCGCAACGAGAGAATCGCAACGCGAAATGAAAATCGCAACGAGAGAATCGCAACGCGAAATGAAAATCGCAACGAAATGAAAATCGCAACGAGAGAATCGCAACGCGAAATGAAATCGCAATGCGATTTTGGTTTCGCGTTGCGATTCTCTCGTTGCGATTTTCATATCGCTTTGCGATTCTCTCGTTGCGATTTTCATTTCTCTCGTTGCGACAGTCATTCTCTCGTTGCGATTTTCATTTATCTCGTTGCGACTCTTCTGCAAATTGAAACTTGAATGGATTGCATTACTTCAACCAAAAGACAGAACAAAGACAAAGACAAATACTAACTTGAAAATCGCAACGAGAGAATAGCAACGCGAAATGAAAATCGCAACGAGAGAATCGTAACGCGAAATGAAATCTAAGTGAAATGGTTAATCTATTATTGAAATGACCAGTAAACTATCATCAGTTTCAATATGAAAAACCTACAATAATGCAAACATTTCAAAATAAAAATAATTAAAACTAACCCTCGGAGGTTGATTTTCCATTTCTGAATATTGTGAGGGATTTCTGACCGTGAATGGTTGTGAGAGATTTCGCCGGAGATGGGGACTGAAATCTTCGGAGATGGGGACGGATTTCTTCGCCGTAGAGAGTGAGAGATGGAGATGAGACTGAGTTGTGATTTTAGGTTTAGGTTAGAGTTGCGATTACGGGATTTTGTCTTAATATCGTTTTGTAATTTGAAAATAAAATACGCGTAGCGATTATAATGGCGCTTTAAATATCGCGTTGCGATTTACGGATACGCGTTGCGATTTTATGTATTATCGTTGCGATTTACCGATACGCGTTGCGATATACGGATACGCATTGCGATTTACCCATACGCGTTGCGATTTACGGATACACGTTGCGATTTACGGATACGCATTGCGATTTATGTGTTCGCGTTGCGATTTTCATATTCGCGTTGCGATTTTGTAAAATCGCAATGCGAATTTGACTATCGCATTGCGATTTTCAAGAATCGCGTTGCGATTTTGGAAACTGATTTGCGATTCTGGGGATCGCGTTGCGATTTTTATTTCGCGTTGCGATTTTGTTGGTCATTTTGGCAAATCCAAAAAAAGTTGGTTAAAATCGTATATTATAACTTTTTTTTGGTCACTGAGGCGATTTTCTCTATTACGAAATCATTCCCCCTTGATTCTGCTCGCAATTCCAATATCCAATATACAAGGCAACATTAGCATCCCCCAACACCTGTGTTGTGTGGTTAAACTGAACACTGACCAAAATACGATGGAGGGAGGCTGCGAGTGGAGGGATCCTCTGTGACAGTGGTTAGTAGACTTTCATCGAAATATTGGGTGATGTTCAGTTTTCCACGCCGAACTCTGGATAGCGTTGGATGGTCTACGTATGGCATGGGATCGTGGTGTAAAACAGATCGAAGTGGAAGTCGATAACAGTTAGACGGCGAGGTTCCTAAACTCTCCTGTCCAACTATATTATTTTACTAGAAATTATATATATGTCATGGGATGGTAAAATATCAACTTTTTTAAAGTATCAAAAACAAAAATCATCTTTGTTAAAGTAATAAATTTTAAATGCACTAAAGGGATGGTAAAATAAAACACATCATTCAAGAGAGAATTAAACTTCAGCAAAACCTTGAAGAGTGAATATTCCCAGAAAAAGAAAAGAAAATAAAAACACAATATAAAGTGATTCGAACTTTGAATGTTTGTTGGTCAGATACTCTCGGTTCATATGAAAAGGAGGTTAATGAACAACTCAGACGGACTATAACGATTAAGATAGCCACCTTCGCCAAAATGGGACAGAAAAGAACAAGATTATGGACAAAGTAATTAACATAGGTTCATAGGTCAAGTTGATATGTAAACCTACAACATAACTCCCAGAACCCATACTGTGAAGGCCAAATAATATATATAATCACACCGCCACTACAGATAAAAGAAAACACAGGAGACGGTGACAGTGTACCGTGTTAGACCTAAGAAGTTAAACCAAAGCAATGTTGCTTTCCCCGCCAGGGTGTTTGCGTACACCACCGAGGAATTCTCGAGATTCTGCTTTCCCATCAGCAAAGATGTTGTTGCCACTCATCTCCCGCAGCTTCGCCGCACTGAGTGGTTTCTCAGCAGACCCTGGTGGAACATCACCCTTAAATATGTCGTTTCCTGATAGCTCTGAAAATTTCTGGTTATGTATTTTCTTTGCTGTCTTAACCACAGCTTCCTCACTTGGCGTGCTAACTCCAGCAGGCTGCAGCATAAAATCCAAGCCCAAAAACTGGTTAGATGGGAAACAATGCTTTTTATCCCTAAGAAAAAGTGAAGCACAAAAAGGTAAAGCCCGATGCATGATTCGTATCTATCTTAGGTGCCATTTGATGCACAAGGCACAATTTGTTTAATCATTTGACAGAATTCTGTAAGTTATAGTTTTAACCTTGGTTTTAAAAAGCGTAAAGCGCCCTAAAGCGCCTAGGGTCCTAGACGCCGAAGCGCTAAGCGCTAAGCGAAAGCGCTCACTTTATGCACAAGAAGCACCAGAAAGGCTGAAATTCACAAAAAAATACAAAATATTTATAAATTATCTTATAAATACTTAAATATCAAAGTGTCAATACATATATTTAAAACTTATAAGTACTTAAACACCAAAATATAATTCTCAATATACTTATAACTTATAAGTTATAAACACTTAAATACTTATATACGATTAACCATACGACTATACGAGCATACTAATCTCAAAAGATGGTCTATACTAAAAGTAGTCTAAAGTGAGATGAACAAAAGTATTTTTCTAAACCCTCAATTCCTTATAACTAAAAATCCTCTAAATCGTCATCGTCATCAACTCGGACAACACCATCTCCTTCATCACTAGACACTCCAATATCTTCTTCCATCTCATCTTCATCAACTAAGCATCTACGAGATGGTCTACTAGAGATAGGATTATGAGCAGGAGATTTTCCTTTATCATTTCTCGATGGTCCGGTTCCATCATTTACTACTTTTGATGCTCTAGTTAGATAACTAGGCTCATATGCACTGGAAGCATTAGCAACATCACTCTATGTCAAATCCTCACCAACAAACACCGCCTCATCATCATCTTCATCTTCTTCCATTCTTCCCATCAACCACTCATTGCTCTCATCAATATCTTGCAAAAGAATGGGATCGGTCTCTTTACTTTTAGCTCGGCGCTCCAAGGCATGATTGAATTTCACAAACACCATGTCATTCAATCTAGATTGTGCCAATCTATTTCGTTTCTTAGTGTGAAGCTACAAGAAAAACAAAAACCAAAACTGATAATTTAATAGCCTGCTAAACCCTAAATAAGCCCAAAAATCATATCTATTAAAGCCCAAAATCGTATCTTCTAAACTCGAAATTAAGCGCCGATTAGCGCTTTGCTAAAAGCGCTGCAAAAGCGCCGATTACTACCGCTTAATGAATTCGTAGTGCTTTTGCTATGCTGAAGCGCCAGGGGCCTCGCTCGAGTCGCTTAGCGTTTTAATCGCGCTTAAGCGGCGCTTTTTTAAACTAAGGTTTTAACATGTACTTACTCCGATGTCAGAATTGCCTTTCGATGCCAATCGACGTACGGTTGTTGGCCTCGGCAAAATTTCACGCGAGGGAGAAAAGATGTCATTCCCACCAAGCTCCTTGGACTTTGCATTAGAGAGCTGCTTCTTCAACTCTGCTTCCTCATTTTCTAGTGTTCCACTTAGCTCACGCTGCTTTGCCGCCCCAGGAACAGTAGTTGGCTTCTTGGGTGAAATACTCTCTTCCTCGGCAAACGAGATGTGACTCATTCCGGCTATAGCTTGCTGACAGTGCCAAACATTAATGAACCACAACTTGATACAAATATAACATTTTCCAAGAATTGTCATGATTTACAGATATCTATAACCTCAACATAATTCAGAAATGAAAGAACTGAACGCATACCTGGTACATTCGTATTCCAGTTTTGTTGATCGGAGTCGGATTGGCACTGCCATGTTCGGACTCATCATTCCCTCCATTAGCTGCAAAAATACCACTACCAGTCATCTCCTTAATTTTATATCCAGAACAAGGTTTCCTGGAACTTGCAGAGTCAATTAGAAAAAACAAATTAAAACCAAATATAAGTAATCCATAGATAGAATTGAAAAAAAAAGGAGACCAATTAAGATCTCCTTCAACGGTTGTACAATTGAACTATAACGGAGATCCATCAAGGAAAGTAATCCAACAGATCAAATTAGAAAGTTCTAAAGTCCACGCAGATTCGAGGTCTCTTTTTTTTTCCTTTTCAGAACAGTACTTCAGGTAATAAATATACATATAGGAAGTAGCAGAGACAAATAAAACATAAAAAGGATAAAAACTGAAAACTCTAGTAATAACTCCAGTTTTTCTAAAACTACATTATCTATATAAAAATGTAGAGCAAAGAAAACGAAAAATTTGTAAAAGAAGAAGAAGGCGGAAGCAGATCTAACCATTTGTTTAAGCTCTCGAATTCTTCATCAGTCACTTGACCTCCAAACACCGCTTTTCTGATCCCATCCGACGGCTACCATTAATCGAAGAAACAAATCAATATAGAACACTAATTCACAATACAAACAATTTTTATTTTTGGAATGAAGAAAAAGAAGTACCTGCTGAGGGCGGGTGGAGCGTGCAGCGGAGGTGGTGGAATAGGGTTGAGGAGTGTCGAACCAAGTGAGTAGATCTGCAGTGGAAGTGTGTGGTTTCCTCTGTGGGGTGCTCGTGCTCCTCTCCATTCCTTTTTTCTCGTAAAACAAAGCTTTCAATTGAATAAAACAACGGAGAGAAGGCTTGGGGTTCTTTCTCTGCAGCACCAAAAACAAAAGGACTCTTTTCGGAGCTTGGAATGAGTGAGGAAAGTGAACCAAGGAAACGAGATCCGTGGTATTTCTTTTCCCCTTCAATATTTCAAAGGTTAAATTTATATTTATAAGGTAAAAAGGCATACGAGATACTTATATTTTTTTAATAAAAATTATACGTTTACTGAACTTTAATCTCTATCTTTTTTACTCATCATACTTTTAATTTTTTTAAATTTCTCATTAAATTTTAGACATTAAACTTTTTTTTATCACTTCGACCGTTAAATTTATAACGGCGTTAAATTAAAATTAAAAAAAAAATTAAAAAGTACAGTAAGTGAAATAGGAGAGAATGTCAAGTTCAGTCAGTAAACATGTGTCATGTTTTATTATTAAAATAATCCACATAAAGACCCCGTTATTGAGTAAACGGTCGAGTGACCAAAAAAAGTTTGATGTCTAAAGTGCAATGAGAAAATTAAAAAAAATTAAAAGTACGGTGAGTGAAATAGGAGAAAGTGTAAAGTTCAATGAGTAAGCGTGTAATTTACCCAAAAATTAAAATGGTCGTTGAATTATTTTTTCATTCAACGTGACCTTTTAACTTAAAAATAAATTTTCTATAAGTTATATTTAGATACACCTTTCAACTTACGATGTATCTAAATATATACAAATCTAATCATATATCATATAATTTCTAAACTTCGCTTTATATACTAGTTTATTATACGATGTACAAAGGTCTACGAATAGTCTTTAAAATTATTAGAAGTATGATTAGGTGTATGTATTGTTACAAAAAAAACTTACCATGTTTCTTAATTATACTTAGAAACAAAATTTATAAGTCTAGACTACTTTAACAAAAATACTTTATATAAGTGTTGATGATATGATTATATGTTACACGTATATATTATATAATATATATATTTTAAATTTTTAATAATTTATATGTTATGATATATATTTTAATTTTTCATTTTTTAATAGCATTTTTAATATATATTTATTTTTTAGTAATTTAATTTTAATTTTTAATTTTTTGAATACTTTTATATTTAAAATTTAAAAATATATATATATTTTTAAATTAATTAAGCCCATCAAAATTTTAAAAGTACTGATTTGATCCTCAAACAAGACTAAAGAAAAATTAATTTAGCTCATCTGTTATGTCATCTGTCACGTCATAACCCATCGTGGATCGTCACAACAATATTGTGAATTACCATGTCAACATCATGAACTATCACATCAGCACTATAACGATCAACAACAGAAAACGTTGGTCAAAGGATCATATTGGTTTTTTTATGAGTTTTTAAGGCTACACTAAAGGAAAAAATAATTCAATGGTCACATTGATTCTTTTAAAAGTATAAAGACCTTTGATGTCAAAATAGTTTTTACACATGTCATGGGATTATAATATTATTTATGGTGTCATAACCATTTTTAGAGGTAAAATAATTGTTTATTGTTTTAAAAACAATTATGATTTTAATTTGAAAAATTCGGTGATTTGAAATTAATTTGGGATAAAATTGAAAAGAGTCGCCAACGGCCTTTGGGTTAGGTAGGTCGAATACCTAAAAGCGTCTTTTAAAAATAATTTTAAGAAAAATCATTTTTAAGATAAAAGATGGTCCGTGTTTACCAAAGATTCTATTAAAACGTGTTCGAGAGTTGGTTACGCGTGGGAAAAGATTAGCACCCCCACAACCCCAAAAATTGGTACTGTGTCGCTTACACGTTGTCGTAATGGTGGAAATCCTGAATTAAATATCAAGTTCAATTATGATCCTTTTATTGAAAAATATAAGGGGTATTATTTTGCACAATCCTAAAAAGCACACTCCTTGTTAGTTAAGGTATGTTTTTATAGATTCCCTATTCGGAAGATCATTACTATGTTTTTATCAAATTATGTATATTAATATATAAAAAATAATAAAATAAGAAATCACTTAGTATAAAAAAAGGGATGTTGCGAAACGACATATTAGGTCGGTGATAACATGCACATATTCAATAATATAATTTATATGTACATTGTAACATAGAATATATAGAAACAATAAATGGTATAATGATTAGAACATGTTTAATACCAACATATTCACAATATTTACAAACTACCATGTAATATGAAAACGATGAACATAAATTATACATTGCACTGACATATATCATAATGTGCCCACGTGATAAAGAAAATATTTAATATATAATATGGAAACACGTATGCATAAGTTTAATAAAAAGAGAAAATAACCTCAGTGACCAAAAATCCCATATAATATACGATTTTAACCAACTTTTTCCGGATTTTCCAAAATGACCAACAAAATCGCAATGCAATCGCTAATTCGCAACGCGATCTCCATTATCGCAAATTCGCGTTGCATTTTCGCAATGCGATAGTTGAAAATCGCGTTGCGATGGTCTACAGTATCGTTGCGATTTTCCCAATTCGCAATGCGAATAAGTAAATCGCAACGCGAATTGGGAAAATCGCAATGCGAATAAGTAAATCGCAACGCGAATTGGGAAAATCGCAATGCGATACTTACTATCGCAATGCGATAATACAAAATCGCAATGAGATACTTACTTTCGCAACGCGATACTGACTTTCGCAACGCGATTTACATAGCGCCATTCGTTTAACGCGTTTTTTTTTCAAATTCCAAACCGTATTTTTTTCTTAATAAATCGGAAAATGAACCGTCCAGTAATCGCAACTCATAACCTCAAACCCAAAACACAACACTCAGTCCCATCTCCATCTCTCACTCTCTACGGCGAAATCCGTACCCATCTCTGAAGATTTCCGTCCCCATCGCCGGCGAAATCCCTCACAACCATTCACAGTCAAAAATCCCTCACAATCATTCAGAAATGGAAAATCAACCTACGAGGGTTAGTTTTTTTTATTTTTATTTTGAAATATTTGCATTATTTTAGGTTTTTCATATTGAGATTGATGATAAGTTTTACTGGTAATTTCAATAATAGATTAACCATTCACTTAGATTTCTTATTAAATTCATTCGATTGCTGTCAATACTGCTAAACTGTTTAGCCTGTGAAGTTAGTATTTGTCTTTGCTTTGTCTTTTGGTTGAAGTAATGCAGAAGAAGAATAGTTTCGAGAATGAAAATCGCAACGCGAAACCAAAATCGCATTGCGATTTTCATTTCGCGTTGCGATTTTCATTTCGCGGTTGCGATTTTCATTTCGCGTTGCGATTGTCTGGTCGCGATAGTCCTTTCGCGTTGCGATTCTCATTATCGTTGCGATTTTCATTTCAACCAAAAGACAAAACAGTGTTGCAAATTTTAGTTTCAAGAATAAACTACTATTTTATGTTTATTGTTTTGTTTTTGGTATATCTTGACAGTGTAATTTTTGGTATATCTAACTTGGTATGTTTATTGTTTTTTTGTAGAAATTTTTTTCGGCTTCATTGACATTAAGGAATAAAGTTAGCCTAGCCACTACAATTGCTTGAGAAACCCTCTGACGTGCCGGACATGATGGATTCAAGTTGGCTCTCGTATGAGTTACCGGCCAGTACCATACCGGTATCTGAAGAGGAGAGGAAACAACTACCGGACACAATTCTGGATAACACCCTTTGGGCTAAGACCGCAGTTGATTTTTATCTACATGAGCGAAGCCAGGGTGTTTCACTGACATATGCAAGCTCAATGATGATATCTATTTGTTGTTTGATCGGTCTTGGTGGGGCGTATTATTAGGGGTCGAAGACAATGGCTATTTCGATGGAGGGGTAAGTCTTATATTTTTCTTATATTTTCATTTGATTAATTTGTTTAAAAATTAATGTAATTCACTATATATTTTTTTTGTAAAACATCATATCGATGCGTGGGTGTCACGTCTACTAATAATTAGGAAACTTAAGGAAAAAAAAAAAACACGGTATACAATAATGCCGACGGCTTTTAACGCAGTTCACTTGAAGAATCAACGAGATGAATCATTTGCGTTGGGCAATGGACAAGCTAAACTTTATCCTGCATGGTGGGAGGTCGATAAGGTTAGTGTTTATTTTAGATTGAGTTTAAAGGTATTCATAAATAAGTGCGCAAATGAATGAATTATTACTTATGATTGCAGGTGTTTTATCCCTGTTTTGGAACGTAACCATTGGCTTCTCGTCGAGCTTTAGATCCCATCCCTTAAGGCAATAGTATGACAGCATGATAAATTACATATCATTGGCTGATTTAAGAGATATTATTAAGGGATGGAGCTCTTATTTGGCTAAATACTTGGATGCGATAAATTATTGGACTCGTTCTGGAAACAAGAAGCCAAAGAAGCTCAATATTACAGTTAGCAGAGATGAGACCGCACCACAACAAACGAAAGGACCCAGAGGGGATTGTGGTCCTCTCGTATGCTTGGCGTTGGACCGTTTGATCACAGGAAGTATAAAGTATCTACCTCCCACGATATAGATAGAGCTGCAGTAGGCTTGTGGTTTCGACATTATATGGCTAGATCGTATATACGAGCGCTGCTACCTGCATCCGCGTTATAAAATGTCCATAACAATTGGTATGTTTATAGGCTTGTGGTTTGAAAATGTTTGGTTAAGTACCTAGAATTCAATAATTTGCTGTTTGTAGGTTTTAGATGTGTAGAAAGTGTTGTTTGAGCAAATGTTTGGTTTATGCAGGTTAATCTCAGAAGTGAGCTGCGTGAAAATGATGTATGGCTGCAAAAGTTGATTCAATAGTATAAGTGTTATTTTCTCTAATATTATTGCTTATTTTTTTATTGTTTAATTGATTTGTAAAAGGTGATTTGTAAAGTTGATTTGTTTAATTGATGTTAACATAATTCTTATTTGTGCTTGTTTAATTGCTTGAAATGTAATGGTTGATTTTGTTGATTTCAATCTGCATTATGTTTGAAGGCAAAAAGTACTATCGCAATGCGAAATGAAAATCGCAATGAGAGAATCGCAACGCGAAAATGAAAATCGCAACGCGAAATTAAATTCACGTTGCGATTTTCATTTCGCATTGCGAAATTAGCGTTGCGATTTTCATTTCGCATTGCGATTCTCTCGTTGCGATTTTCATTTCGCATTGCGATAGTAATTTCCGCGTTGCGATGGACATTAAGATGATTGCCTATTAAGTGATAACAAGTAACAGATCATAGCAATTTTCAAACTCAAGTTACTAATACATGACTAACTGAAAATGTTAAAAGTTCACACATAAAATCTACATAATACAACGTTTGCATTTAAAAATCACCTAAGTTAACAGTCCCAAAAGGTGAAGCCAGTTGTGATTAGGATTTTAAAGATGATTGTGATTTTTATTGCCTTTTTCTTGACACCATATGAGCTTTGGATTTTGATGATGATCCATATTTTGGTAGAGGAAAAGATGATTGTGATGGCACTGGTGATCTACATGTCAACCTTGTATGACCACTTTCCTTGCACTGACTACATGTCGATCTCTTCTTCTCTTCACCCTTAGACGGTATACGATCGTGACTTTTTGGTCGGCCAGGTAGCCTTCTGTCCATGGCTGGTGGCAAAACTGTTTGTAAGTAATCTGGTATGTCCCACTCAGAAGGATGTGAAATAAGGTAGACAATCTCAGCATAAGTCTGTCGATATACTTCTGTAGTGTAGCAATCCATAGCGTATGTGCTTGAATCATCTGGTTAGATGAAGAGCAACTTTTATAACATGGCCACATGGATAACCAGATGTTTGCCATTTCATACAACTACATGTCCTTGCATTTAGATCGACAAGCCCATTTAAGTTATTATCCAGTACTTCAAACAAAGTGTTTGAACATGGTTCAACTCTCCATGACGTTGACTTCACAACACGTTTCGTTATCTGATCGACAAGCCCATTTAAGTTATTATCCAGTACTTCAAACAAAGTGTTGAACATGGTTCAACTCTCCATGACGTTGACTCACAACACGTTTTCGTTATCTTTTTTTTCAGTCCATGTGTAACCGATGTTCCAATGTTCCTGTAAATTTAAATAAATAATACTTAGTAAAATATATGATAAAGTTACGAATTCAAAGAATAATACCTGCATGGTTTCTTTTCTTGTAGTACCACTGTGAATAGAGCTCGAAAAACTCCATTAACAGTAATGGGTAATTTCCGGGAATGACGATTAGAGCGTTAATTCATTCTGCACTATTAGACGTCATGAAACCATATCTTGCTCCAAGTTGATGTACTCTTGACCATCTTTCAAAACCCGACATCTTCTAGTGTTTGAGCACACTGAGGCAAAACACGTCTTAAACAGTTTATATGCTTATTGAAATCCACTTCCTGATAAGCCTTTACAGCCTTCCAGTATGTCCAGTGCCTTTTTATACCAGCAACCTGATTTTAGATTTCTATACAAATGAACACCACAAGTCCATGAAAAGCATGGGAAACACCTTCTAACACTTGTCAATTGAGTTGCCCTATGGATGATTGTCAGATTGCAATAGGACCTATGCAATCCCTAAGATGCCCCATAAACCATGTCCATGAATCAGAGGTTTCAGATTTGCCAACCTCGTAAGCTATTGGCAATATCCCATGTTAGCATCCATGGCTACTGCTAATAAGTTACTCCAAGGTATCGACCTTTCAAATGTGCTCCGTCAACTATAATAACTGGGCGCATGCAAGTAAACGAACGAATCTACAAAATAATATACAAGAAATAAATCATTTAAATGTGAAATGCAGTAACTAACAGAATGAGTCAACAGAATTATATTGATTTACTAACCGCAGCACCAATGGCGATAAACACTCAAGCGTCCATCTCTATCTGTTTTGATATGAGTTACCGACCCAGGATTTTTCAGCTTAAATTGTGACAATAAGCCGGCAGTTGGGCAAACGATGCTTCTGGCGACCCCCTCAACAATTCCAAGGCATAACATTTGGCTCTCCAAGCTTGAGAATATGATATATAATCTTGAACCGAGCATCATGTCAGTCATAATTTCATGTCCCCGATATACCCTGCCATTCAAAAACATTAACTCAGCCAGAAAACCACCAACACCTTTTTGTTGCCTGTCTATGGTGAGGAAAAACTTGGGTTCTTGAACATGTATGTTTATCAATAAAAGTCCTAACTTGAAAACATTGCGCAATCTTTTATCCTCTTTGTAATCATACGCCAGTACAGTTTTTGTCAATCGTACACCTTGTTTCGAAACGATCTTTGCTTGATTTGTTAACTTTTAGTTGATAGCCATCTTCCACACATTTCGTATACAAAGCTATCTTCAAGTTCCTTTGTATCAAAACAATCATCTTTCTTGATACGAATAACTTTTGTGTAACAATCAACTGCTTTCTTTGCCAACTCTTCTTCCGGTAACTGAAGTAATTCTGGCATATTCCAGTTATACTCCCGTGGCATTTTCTTTTTCGGGGACTTTTTCTTCTTTTTCTTCTTCAGGATTATATGAATTACAGAATGGATGTTCAACATGTCATTCACAGTGTAACTTCCTCCTCATTATCATCAAACAACATCTTCCTCGGCAATGGGTGTTTCATCATCAAAATTCGGGTATTGACCAATATCAAAATCATTACACGCAGGGTTGTTTCTTCTTCTGAAACATCATCAAAATCCGTGTATTGACCAATATCAAAGTCCGGGTATTGACCAAGATCAAATTTCGAATACTGACTAGTACTCACAATTTTTTCTCTTGGCTCATCATCGTCTAATTGGTCAATACGAAAACCGGAATTTGGTGCTGAAAGTTGATTTGGATTTGGATTAGAGAAGGCTGTGGGTTTTTGACCCACTTAGTTGATTACTACCCGCTACTGACCCAACAATACTACTTCCAGGTTCAACAACATACAATGTAACATCATCACTTGAAACATTAATATAAGCATGAATCGTTCAACATCTTCATTGTCGGTTAACAAATAAACTTTACCATTTCTCTGATAAGATAGCCTAAATCCACTTAGGGGCTTAAATTCAATTTCTTTGAAACACGTAACATTAGGGTTTCATAAGTTAACTTCTTTAATGACAGTTTTAGTTGAAGATTCATGGGTAAAGGCATATATTGTAAAACACCATGAACTCCCATGACCCTCCAAACAAAATCTATCCAAACATGATCACATTAGATGATTTCATGGTTGTAACTAAACAAACGAGATGCGAAACTAAGACCTGTTGCCGGTGGGGAAGGATGTCGTTGGATATTTGAAACGAATGTCGCCAGAGAGAGTGATAGATGGGATGGAATGAGTTGCGATTTAGGGATTTAGGTTATGAGTTGTGCTGCTGCGTATATATATACACTCAAATTTGGCTGCGAAACTAAAACCTGTTGCGAACTTTGAAACTCGCATTGCGAGTCAATCGCGTTGGAAAGGCAATCATTTGACCATCGCAATGCGAAATGCAAATCGCAACGATAGAATCGCAATGCGAAATGAAAAGGCAACGAGGATTAACATGCATAAACTTTAACAATATATGAATTCTAGGTACTTAACCAAACATTTTCAAACCAAAAGGAGTATATATGTTAACAAAACTTGCATTATGTGTATTTTATGTGTGCACTTTTAACATTTCAGTTAGGCATATTAGTAACTTGAGTTTGAACATTGCTATGATCTTTCAGTTGTCATCACTTATTACACATTTGACTATCGCAACGCGAAAATGGCTATCGCAACGCGAAAATGGTTATCGCAACGAAAATCGCAATGCGAAATGAAAATCGCATTGCGATTTTCTCGTTGCGATTTCATTTCGCATTGCGATTTTCATTTCGCATTGCGATTTCTCGTTGCGATTTTTATTTCGCATTGCGATTTCATTCGCATTGCGGTTTTTCATTTCGCATTGCGATTTCATTTCGCGTTGCGATAGTCTGTTTTGCCTTCAACATAAAGCAGATTGAAAATCAACAAATCAACTATTACATTTCAACACAAATTATGTACACATCATAAACAAATCAAGATTTACAAATCATCTTTTACAAATCAATTAAACAATCAAAAAATAATAATTATTCTTATTTTCTTCATCAATTATTGAATCAATGAATCAACAACTTTGTGACCCGTACATCCATTTCATGTAGCTCACTTAAGGATTAACCTGCAGAAACCAAACATTTGCTCAAACAAGACTTCCTACACATCTAAAACTACAAACAGCAAATTATTGAATTCTAGGTACTTAACCAAACATTTTCAAACCAAAAGGAGTATATGTTAACAAAACTTGCATTTGACTTACCAATTAACAATGGACACTTTAACGGATGCAGGTAGGCAGCGTCTCGAATATTACTTTAGCCATATAATGCCGAAACCACAAGCCTACTGCAGCTTATCTCTATCGGTGGGGGTAAAAACTCTGTGCTTCCCGTCGTCAAACGCGCCAAGCAAAGGCATACGAGAGGACCACAATCCCCTCTGGCTCCCGGCGATTACTGTGGCGCGGTCGTCTCTGACAACTGTGACATTGAACTTCTTTGGCTTCTTGTGTCCGAATGACTCCAATACTTATCCCATCCAAGAATTTAGCCAAATGAGAGCTCCATCCCTTGAAAATATCTCTCAAATCAGACAGTGATATGTAATTGATCATGCTGTCATACACTATTATCTTCAGGGATGGAGCTGAAGTTGGACGAGAAGCCAGTGACGACGTTCCAAAACAGGGATAAACACATGCGATCATAAGTAATAATTCATTTATTTGCGCCATATTTATTAACACCTTTAAAAAATTTAAAAATAAACACTAATTTTATCGACCTCCCACCATGCAGGATAAAGTTAGCTTGTCCATTGCCCAAACAAAAATGATTATCTCGTTGATTCTTCAAGAACTGCGTGAAAAGCTGTCGGATTTTGTATATAGCGATTTTTTTATTTTTCCTAAGCTTCCTTATTATTAGTAGACGTGACCACCACGATCGATATGCTGTTTTACAAAAAAATACATATATTAGTGAATTACATTAATTTTTAAACAAATTAATCAAATCATATATAAGACAAATATAGTCTTACCTCCCCATCCAAATAGCCACTGTCTTCAACCCCTAATAGCACACCCCACCAAGACCGATCAAGCAACAAAAACATTTCATCGTTGAGTTTGCTGATGTCAGTGTAACACCCTTGGCTCCGCTCATGTAGATAAAAATCAACTGCGGTCTTAGCCCAAAGGGTTATTATCCACAATTGTTTCCGGTAGTGTCTCCTCTCCACTTTAGATACCGGAAGGGCACTAGCCGGTAACTCATACGAGAGCCAACTCTCATCATCATGTCCGGAACCGGTGGGGGTTTCTCAATACTTCGATATATACCCCATGTGAATCGGGCTCTGGAATGGTGGGAGGGACCTCTTCAACGATGACAGTGGCCTCTTGAACGGTGGGGGGGGGAATCTTGAGTGAGAATAGGGGCCTCTTGAACGATTGGAGGGGACTTTGAGGGATGACCGGTGAGTCGGGCTTCTTCTTGCGGAGTCTTCGCACCATTGTGGTGAACGGAGACGTAATAGCACGTCCACGCCGTCTGATGCGTGAACTCGTGTGCAAGGAAAACCCGATGTAAAGCATCCACTTATCGGGCGCTAAAAAAATATAAATCAGTAAATAAACAGACATGATATTAAACAAAGACAAATATGTTTCAAACTAGCATTGTATTCACCCAAATCATTATTCTCATAGTTCACAAAATGCTCAGATAACATTCCAGAAGTAAGCACTTATATAAACATTTAAAGGACAACATATAAACATTCCATAAGAAGAATAGTTTACTTTCGCAACACGAAACTTAAAATCGCAACGCGGAAATGGCTATCGCAATGCGAAATAAAATCGCAACGACAAAATCGCAACGCGAAATGAAATCGCAACGACAAATCGCAACGCGAAACACAAATCGCATTGCAAATTTTGCTTTTTGCGATTTTGTCGTTGCGATTTCATTTTGCGTTGCGATTTTGTCGTTGTGATTTCATTTCGCATTGCGATAGCCATTTCCGCGTTGCTATAGTCATTTCGTGTTGCGAAAGTAACTATTCTTCTTCTGCAAATTGAAACTTGAATGGATTGCATTACTTCAACCAAAAGACAAAAACAAAACCAAAAACAAATACTAAAAAACAGATTGGCAGCAACCGAATGAATTACGAGTATGAAAAATCTTAAACTTACCTCGTTGCGTAGAGTATGAACCTCATTCTGCAACGATGCTACCATCTCACGTAGAGTGGCTACCTCACCGCGTAATGTAGACACCTCAACACGCCATGCACCATCGTCTTTGCGAAAGTACCGACCTCCTCACGCAAGGCATTGACCTCATCACGTAACTCCCCTAACTCATCCCATTGAGGGAAGGTGGAGAACAGGGAGATAAAACGTCGTGGCATCTTTGCCGGTCGCCTATCTTGCGGTGATGGTGGAGAAGAGGCTCGATGATGTGACAGAATAGGTGATGGCTGTCGTTGTGGAGGTGTATACGGGTCGATCAGATGATGGCTCTGGGTGGGATGATAGCTCTGGGCGAGGTGATGGCTCCCGAAGTGGAGGCTGCTCATCAACCGTTCCATCAAAAAACGCTTACTAGCTTGCCACCAATCAGTGGCAAGCTCAGCTTCCGTGGGTGTCAGCCTCTGTAGAGGAGTGTTGGCCTCCTAACAATATAAAGCTCAAAAAAGTTAAATGTGTACTAGTAATAACTTGTTTATAAACATATGGTAGTATTTATGTTAACTTACATTATTTATTGTCGTATACCATAGTAAATCTTCCCATTGCAAGGTTCGTTCCTCTTCCAGGAAATAGCCCTGGGATATTATTTGAAGTTTTTATTGCATATGTTCATGGGGGAAGGCCTAAATATCCAAATCTACAAACAATATAATAAAACATTAGTATTGTTAAATAATTACTTATAATTTTGGAAACATTATATAAAAATTCTTACCTTAAAGGCCCAAATAAAGCCTGTCAAAGTGTATTTGGAACCATCGCCATGTAAACTTTTTCGATCATCCAAGGCAGACGATAACTTATTCCATGTAGCTTCCATAAATACGAGCCCCACGGAAACAGGTTCCACGCATTTAGGTCTTCTACCAATTTGATTAGATCATTTGGAATAGGTTGTCTGGCCTCTCTGCCTAAAAGCCGGCATGCAAAAGAATTAGAAGGCATACTTGGAACGTCGACGTCATCCATCCGAGTAAACCATCTTTATTATTCAAAAAATCTTGTCAGTCTTCTACGTGTAGACTCGGCCTCTCCAGCTCAGGAAAAACCGGGATAGCCATGATGGGCGGGTAATGTGTATAGTGTACCGACCTACATCATCGTGTCCGAAGCGTAGACCGGTGATTAAGCAAAACTCCTCCCGCCCAAAACACGTATACCGCGGTGGAAATCAAACCATCTCTTCATCACGACGTTGTATAGTCTCTGGTAGATCTCTATCATGGTTTGAAGAAACAGGTGTGTCAACATCGCATCTCCACCGGGATGTTGTACTTTCAGCCATGGCCCGAAGCATGTATCCTCAAACATTTTTCTTTGTGCATGTGAAAGCTTCGACGCAATTGTTTTGGCCAGGCTGACTTTATTTCTCAAGGTCAATTGAGCCGAATAAAGTTCTACAAAACAAAAACATACTAAATTAGATATACCAAAAACTACACTGTGAAGATATAAAAAATAATAAAAACATAAATAGTAGTAGTTTATTCTTCAAACTTAATATGTAACACTGTGAAGTAATCGCAACACGAAATGACTATCGCAACGAGAGAATCGCAACGCGAAACTAAAATCGCGTTGCGATTTGCATTTCGCGTTGCGATTCTTGGTTGATTTAATAAGCAATCTAAGTGAAATGGTTAATCTATTATTGAAATTACCAGTAAACTTATCATCAATTTCAATATGAAAACCTAATAATAATGCAAAAATTTCAAAAAGAAAATAATTAAAAAAACTAACCCTCGTTGGTTGATTTGGTTGATTTCCATTTCTGATTGTGAGGGTGGCTCTGAGAGATTTAGATAGACGGATTTCGCCGGAGATGGGGACGGATTTCGTCGGAGATGGGTGAGAGAGTGAGAGATGGAGATGGGACTGAGTTGTGATTTTAGGTTTTAGGTTATGAGTTGCGATTACGGGATATACTGTGGACAGTTCAGTGTTCCAATATATTAATATTCATGTTTGGAATTTAAAAATAAAATACTTGGCCAGGATACTAATGGCGCTTTGAAAATCGCATTACGATTATGTAAATCGTGTTGCGAAAGTCAGTATCGCGTTGCGAAAGTAAGTATCTCGTTGCGATTTTGTATTATCGCATTGCGATAGTAAGTATCGCATTGCGATTTTCCCAATTCGCGTTGCGATTTACTTATTCGCATTGCGATTTTCCCAATTCGCGTTGCGATTTACTTATTCGCATTGCGAATTGGGAAAATCGCAACGATACTGTAGACCATCGCAACGCAATTTTCAACTATCGCATTGCGAAAATACAACGCGAATTTGCGATAATGGAGATCGCGTTGCGAATTAGCGATCGCATTGCGATTTTGTTGGTCATTTTGGCAAATCCGAAAAAAGTTGGTTAAAATCGTATATTATATGGGATTTTTGGTCACTGAGGTTATTTTCTCTAATAAAAATAGTAGCCTGATATATTTAAGGCAAATACGTTTAAATATGAAAAAATATATATACATGTGTTAGGATTTTCGGAAGCTCGAATCGACAATCAGAATTGCTTGCAAAGAGGGTCGGGATCGGTTTTTGTGTTTAGGGAGTAAGGAGATTAAAACATAGAGAATTGCACATCGATTTAGAGTGGTTCGACTTCTCAACCAAGTCTACATCCACTACCTTAGCTCCTCACCAAGGATTTTCCAACAAATTCACTAATTTGTTCTTTCTTTTGAGGACAAAGAGATAACCTTACAGCTCCCTAGTTTTTCCGGGCTAAACTAGAACTTTTCCCTAGCTTTTACACGGGATTAGCTAGAACATTTCCCCTTTGCAAAAGGATAAAATAAGTAAACAAGAAAACCTCTCTAAGGTAGGTGTTTACAAGATTGAGCTCACAAGAACAAAATATTTACAAGAGAAAGATGAAATAAGATTGAAAAAATCTTCTCTTGTGTTTGATTGCTTGGATAGTTGTTCTCTTTCTTCTTCAAGTGTCCTTAGCTTGTATTTATAGCTTGGAATGTGTTTGATGTTGTATATAGCCGTTGGGGATGTTTTGGAGCTGTTGGGGATGTTTTGGAGCTGTTTGGGGATGATTTTTCTACTCAAAAAGGCTGCCCATAACATGGAGCATCGGTGCACTATCATGGTGCATCGATACCCCTTCATTAAATTCAAATAAACTAGCCGTTACTAGCTGTTCCAGCCTTGATGCATGGATGCATGACAGGATGCATCGATGCACTAAGTGCATTCGATGTTTGAGTGCATGGATGCATTGCATGATGCATCGATGCATTAGTGCAGGTGCATGGATGCACTGCAGGGATGCATGGATGCACTTTGACACCCTTTAGCATTTTGGCTCAAATCCGAATTTAATGGACTTTGTATTATTTTTTAAACCTTTTAAAACTTTGAATAAATTCAATTAAGTCCAAAAACATTTTGTAAATTCAATTCAAGTCCAAAAATATTTTGCCTTAAATTGTTATATCAAAACATAGTTCAACAATCTCCCCCTTTTTGATATAACAAAACATTTGAAAAATTGTTTTTTGGCAAAACTCCCTTACTAAATGTTTAATGAAAAAAGATACCAATTGGTAACAAATACCAATTGTTTGAAAATATATGAAATGTTGCCCCTTTTCATTAAGAAATTGAATTTTCAAACCAAAACTTTTCCCCCTTTTTGTTATATAAAAAAAATTCAATCTTTGAAGTTCAAAATAACTTTGGAGAGTAAGTAGTAAATTTGACATTTTAAAACTTATTTGAAAAATAAAAGCTCCCCCTCAATAAATGCATTCCAATCAAAATTTAGCTTTAAGAACTTGACACTTAAAAAGAAATTGAATTTCTACAAAGAATAACAAATGTGTTAGTAGCACATGAAATTCAAGATATCCAAGACTAAAATACTTTATGCAATACCAATTGTTGAAATTTGATATCAATACCATTTATTAAAATTAAGTGCATATACATAAAGTTTTCAAAAAATGTTATGCATTTTGAAAAGTTTGATACCAATTGTTAGAGAGATATCATTTTCATTTAAACCACATGCATAAACATTGAAATTTAGGTCAAAAATTTAA
The DNA here is from genome assembly GCF_006381635.1 of Hibiscus syriacus. NCBI lineage: Eukaryota > Viridiplantae > Streptophyta > Magnoliopsida > Malvales > Malvaceae > Hibiscus > Hibiscus syriacus. The sequence goes on along the minus strand of NW_024062535.1, from coordinate 1,885,521 downwards.
AATTTGTAAAATCAAAGTATTTGAAAATTTGATATCAATTGTTAGAGAGATATCATTTGCATTAAAACCAATTTTGACCAAAATTTTATTATGATGAAACTTTAAAATGTTCATCATAATCATCTTTTCAACATACATGAGATTAAAACAATACATAATCATTTAAATCCAAAACTCATGCATGCTTAAAAATAAATGAGCAACCAAATAACCAAAATTAAAAGCATTAAGCTTAGAGGTTACCCATTCCTTTTTCACGTGTGGCTAAAGCATCTTGAATATCATCACTTTCATCACCATTGCTCCCACACACCTACAAGAGACATTTAAGTAGCTTTTGGTATCTAAATTGCTTTGGATCCTTGAACATTAGTTTCAATGCCCCTTATTCCCTTAGGAACCCATACTTGTCTAATTTTAAAATGTTTTCCTTTCTTTAAAGGACAAGTATGTTCCAAATGACCATAAAAATGACAATGTGAGCATTTTGCCATTTTTAAACATAATAGGTTATTTTTAGAAATTAATTCTTTTTCTTTTTGTTGAGTTAATCGATTGACGGATTTGGCCAAGAGGGGGGTGAATTGGCAATTAAAAATTTGGTGGAAGCTTTTGCAGAAAATTGAAAGTAATTGCACAGTGATTTAGAGTGGTTCGACTTTCTCAATTAAAGTCTACATCCACTACCTTAGCTATCCACACTAAGGATTTTCCAACAAAATTCACTAATTTGTTCTTTCTTTTGAGGCCAAAGAGATAACCTTACAATACCCTCAAGAATATACCCCAATTCTTGAGAACACTCTTTCCCAAAGAGAAGATTACAAATTTGCAAACTTACAAAGAAAACCTCACAAGGTAAGATGTTTGCATAATTCTAGAACAAGAAAAGAACACTCAAAGATAATTACAAATGAGCACAAATGGTGTTCTTGAAAGCAAAATGAATATTGAAAGGAAAATTGGCTTGATTTGCACAAACTTGGTGTTTGATGCTTTCTCTCTTGTTTCTCTATGATTTTTTTGTTGATCAAGGGCTTCAGAACTTGTTTAAATACACCTTGAATCACTTATGAATGTTGGGGATGATTAGTGAAGATCATATAGCCGTTTTAGTATGAAAACAATTAATAAAACAGCTTGGAGCGTGGGGGAATCGGTTCCCCCTCATAGGGAATCGGTTCCCTAAGTGTAAAATTCAAATATTTCAACCGTTGATCAGGGGGGAATCGGTACCCCCTATGGGGGAATCGGTTCCCTCCGAGCATTTTGGAAATCTCAGAGCCAAACCGTTCAGGGGGGGAATCGGTACCCCCTTGGGGGGGAATCGGTTCCCTCTGAGCAATCTGGAATTTTTGGCTTTGAAATGGTTCGAAATACTTTGAAAGATTATTTTGAAATTGATTTAAGATTAAAACTTAATTTTACACTTAAGTAAGGATTAAAAATGATTTTTGAAATATTTGGAGTAATGTTTTGATATTCGAATAATTATATCGAATATACTTAGAAAATCATTTGGAAAATCTTAAAATTCATTTAACTTAATTTGTTATATCGAAATATCAAAATGTTTTCAACAATCTCCCCCTTTTTGATATAACAAAACATTTTAGTAATTTTAAGATTTTGAAATCAAGTTTTGAAATTACTCCCCCTTACTTTAACACTTCTCTCATTTATCATTTTTAAAAACACACACTTCTCCCCCTTTTTGTTAAATCAAAAAGATTCAAAGAAACGTGAAAATCATTTAGCCAATTGATTAGGTATATGTATGCATAAGCTGCTAAGATCACTATCAAGAGAAACGTTAGCCATTAGTTCCATAATCAATATTCATAAACAATGTGATATGGCAAAATTGGTCATATTGCTAATAATGATGTAAATGATGCAATAATGAATATAAATCACACCAAACATATAAGTTCACACCATCCATAAATCCAAACAAATTCACAATCCACAAATTCAAACATTCCAAAATATTCAAAATGTTAAAACAATAAGTTTGGAGTTCAAAGCAAAATATAGAATCAAACATCCGTATGAGGATCGAGAGGAGGAAAACGAGCTCGCATAGCGGCCATCTCGTGTGAGAGTGCATCAATACGTTCATTCATTGAAGCGTTGTTTGTTCGCATCTCTAAGAGAATCTCTAATTGTTGAGCTCCCATTGTGGATAAATGGGACTCTATAGAAGTAAAGTGCGAATCCATGGTCGCATATCGGAAATCAAATGTCTCCATAAAGGATTGAAAATATGGAGGCATTTGAGTCGATTGTTGTCCGTGCTCCTCAGGTTGGTCAGGCTCATCTTCGGCTTCATCGATATCCCTCATTAATTGTTCAAACTCTGGATCTTCGTCAGCTTCGAGTGGAGCTTGTGAAGAACTAGCTCCCGGAGTAGTTGCAGAAGATCGAACCCATTCACCGGTTTCTTTATTTTTGACCCATCCCGCTCTTGTTAAAGAAAGAAGATTGATTTGTTTTCTTAAGAGGAAATGAGGCATCTAGACTAACTCGAAGCTCGGCTTTAGAAAAGAGATTACTAAGGATACAACCATAAACTAGTGAAGAACAGAGTTTTTTATTTGGCATTAGGTTAACGATTTCAACAATCTCAGCAAAGATAATCTTGGAAAGGTTTATTTTTATATTGTGTTCAAAACAATGCAACCACCAAAGATCTAAAGCTCTGAGAGTAGAATAACGACCTCCGGATGGTCGAAACCACCAAGTGATCATGAGATGAAGAAAACGCTCATGAAGATCTAGAACACTTGCAATATCATTTCGTTTATACCGTGAGCCTAAAACTTGTTTTTCATTTGATAAACCTTCATTATCCAAGCCTAAGGCACTGGCTATGTAAACCGGATCAAGATGGAAATATTGACCTAGGAGGTAGGAACGTACTCCTATGGTTTTGGTTTTGTCACGATTTTTGATACAAACGGCATTACAATAGAAGATACGAACAAGTTGATGATAGACAACGGGTTCAAGTTCGAAAAGTTTATCAAATTTCCATTCGTACAAGATAGGGAGATATTTAAAGTTAATAGCAACCATAGCTTGAAGAGATGGGATACGTTCTTCCCTAATCTTATACGAGTCAAAATATTTGGTAAAACCAATAACGATAATCTTTAGGACCCGGTTGATTGAAACAAGAATTTTGGATAGTCAAGTTAGGATCAAGATTTTGAATAGGATTTTGAGGAATAGAGGAGGATTTGGAGGTGGATTTGGTTGACGACTAGAACGACTAGATGAAGACCTAGCACGTTAGGATTGGACATGTAAAGGAAATCGGAATAGATTGGATACCTGCAATTTTAAAAACAAATGTATGCAATTCAATTAATCCCAAAACTAAATTGAGTCCTCAATATTTCAAGGTTTTCTAAATCATTCTAATGGGCAAAGTTTTTGAAAAACTTTTGAAAAATATGGTTTTGAGAAACAATATATGTATAGTTTTCATAACAACAACATAATTTAATCAAAACACAATATTTGAAAATTAACATTTTTTTTAATTTCGAAAATTTAAAATTTTTTGGAAAATTCTGTGTTTTTGATGAAATTAGTTGTAACATCTAGTTTCTAATCACTAAAAAATCAATGCCCGATCACTATTTCAACCTAGAACTAATTAAAACTAATCCTCTGTTCAAATCAATGAAATAGAGAGTTTAGAAAAATTTACCTTGAAGATGAAGATTGAGGGGATTTAGATGTGTTTGCACGATTTTAATGATTCCAACAGGTTTAGAAGATGATATTGATTCGAATTCCGATTAATATCATTGATTTGAGGCAAAAATGGAGATTTGAGAAAAGTTGAGAGAGAACGGTGGAAGAGGGTTTTGGGGTGTTCTGCCCGATTTTAACAGAACCCCAGGGGGGTATCGATTCCCCTGTGGGGGGAATCAGTTCCCCTTCAAAGGGGTAATCGGTTCCCTCATGGGGGGATCGATTCCCTCTGCACCAAAATGCTAAAATCCAATTTTTAAGCACACAAAATGCTAAATTAATCTTCTCTAGTGGTATAGGCAACTCATATATTGAAAAATAAATATGTTCAAACAATTAAATTAATCTTTAATCGATATTTGAACATAAAATTAATTTTTCATCAAGAATCATAAACTCCCCCTAACTAATAGCAATGAATGCAATAAAAAATTACTATTATGAGCATTTTTCAGTATTTATTAAAAGTGCTGAATTATTTTAAACACTAAGTGAAGATAGGTCAGTTAAACCTAATTCTCTCCTAAGTGTCCAAAACCTTTCCTTATCTAAGGGTTTTGTACAAATATCCGCTAATTGATGCAAAGTATCAACAAATTCTAGAACTACATCTTCCTTAGTGACATGGTCTCTAATGAAGTGATGTCTAATTTCAATGTGTTTAGTTATAGAGTGTTGGATGGGATTTTTAGTGAGACAAATAGCACTAGTATTGTCACACTTGATAGGAATAGTACCTATTTCAATTCCATAATTAAAAAGTTGTTGTTTCATCCATAAAACTTGTGCACAACAACTACCGGCTGAAATATATTCCGCTTCAGTGGTAGATAATGCAACACAATTTTGTTTCTTTGAAAACCAAGAAATCAACATATTTCCATGGAATTGGAAAGTACCGGAGGTGCTTTTCCTATCTAATTTACATCCTCCATAATCCGCATCAGAGAAGGCATGCAAGCTAAAACTAGAGTCTCTAGGATACCAAAGTCCTAAACTAGGAGTGTCCTTAAGGTATCTAAAGATTCTCTTAACAGCTAGTAAATGTGATTCCTTAGGACATGATTGAAATCTAGCACATAAGCAAACACTAAACATAATGTCCGGTCTACTTGCAGTTAGATAAAGCAAAGAGCCAATCATTGACCTATATAATTTAACATCTACACATTTACCTCCTTCATCTAAGTCAAGCTTTGTTGAAGAGCTCATTGGAGTGTCATAAGGTTTCCCATTTTCCAGTCCAAACTTCTTGAGCATATATTTTATGTACTTAGCTTGATTAATGAAGATGCCATCTTTTCTTTGCTTGATTTGGAGTCCCAAGAAAAATGAGAGCTCCCCCATCATGCTCATCTCAAACTCACTTTGCATTAGCTTAGAAAATTCTTGGAAAAGAACATTATTAGTAGAACCAAATATTATATCATCACATAAATTTGAACTACTAATAAATCTTTACTTTAAGCTTTAAAACAATGTAGTGTCAACCTTTCCTTTTGAAAAACCTTTTTCAATTAAAAAATTTGACAATCTTTCATACCAAGCTCTAGGAGCTTGTTTTAAACCATAAAGAGCTTTTGTTAATTTAAGAACATGATCTGGAAATTTTGAATCTTCAAAACCTGGAGGTTGTTCCACATACACTTCTTCTTTTATAAAACCATTTAAAAATGCACTTTTAACATCCATTTGATATAATTTAAATTCATGAAAACATGCAAATGCTAATAACATTCTAATTGCTTTCATCCTAGTTACGGGAGCGTATGTTTCATCATAGTCTATGCCCTCTTCTTGAGTATACCCTTGAGCAACAAGTCTAGCCTTGTTTCTCACTATTACACTCTCATCAGCTTATTCCTAAATACCCATCTAGTACCTACAGTAGATTTATTACTAGGCCTTTCAACTAATGCCCATACTTTACTTCTCTCAAATTGATTTAACTCTTCTTGCATAGCCATAATCCAATGTTCATCATTTAATGCTTCTTTAATATTCTTAGGCTCTATGCATGAGATAAATGCAACATAATTAAAATATTTCTAAGAGAGGATCGAGTTGTTACCCCTTTTGATGGATCACCTATAATTTCACCATCCTTGATATAGTTGTACTCTCTTAGATAAGATACTTCCTTTTCTTAAATGGTTGGATTCTCAAGAGGATCATGAGTTTCCTTATTTTTCGTTTCTTCCTTTGATGATGGTTCTCCAACTTCATGTCTAACATCATTTGTATTTATAACACCTCCATCATCATTCACACAAGAATCCTTCCTTGGAAGGGGATTATCATCGAAAACAACATGTATAGACTCTTCTACAACTAAAGTTCTTTTATTAAATACTCGATAAGCTTTAGAATTTAAGGAGTAACCCAGAAAAATTCCTTCATCACTTTTAGCACAAATTTGCCAAGGTTTTCTTTACCGTTGTTTAAAACAAAACATTTACATCCAAAAGGATGAAAATAGCTAATGTTAGGCTTTTTATTTTTGAAAATTTCATATGGAGTTTTCTTTAAATTTGGCCTAATCATTACTCGATTAACAACATAACAAGCAGTATTTGTGGCTTCCGCCCAAAAATATTTTGGCAAATTATTTTCACAAAGTATGGTTCTAGCCATTTCTTCTAAAGTTCGATTTTTCCTCTCAACAACTCCATTTTGTTGAGAGGTTCTAGGTGCTGAAAAATTATGACTAATACCATTAGAATTACAAAATTCAATAAATCCAAGATTTTCAAATTCAGTGCCATGATCACTCCTAACACTAGTTATAGAGTAACCCTTTTCATTTTGGATTATTTTTGAAAATGTGATGAACTGTTCTAATGCTTCATCTTTAGTACTTAAAAATAAAACCCAAGTATATCTAGAATAGTCATCTACCAAGATAAATGCATATTGTTTTTCACCCAAGCTAGTAGTCCTAGTTGGCCCAAAGAGATCTACATGGATCAATTGTAATACTCTACTAGTTGATACGTCATTAATGGATTTAAAAGAAACACGCTTTTGTTTTCCTTTAGCACAAGCATCATAGATTTTATCATTATCAAATTTAAGCTTAGGCAACCCTCGAACTAAATCACCTTGAATTAGCCGTTGCAAAACACTCATACTAGCATGTCCTAGTCTCCTATGCCATAACCAACTATCATGTTCATCCTTAGCAACTAGGCATAAATTAGTCATATCAAAAGAATCTAAATGCACCATGTAAATGTTCCCTATTCTATGACTAACAAGCATAATCCGATTAGATGCAATGTCAATGACTTTACAACCATTAATTTCAAATAAGACATTGAATCCTTTATCGCATAATTGACTAATACTCAATATATTATGCTTTAATCCATTCACATATAAAACATTCTTAATTTGTATGGAAGAGGTATTACCTATTGTACCAATACCTTCAATGTGACCTTTTGAATTGTCTCCAAAAGTCACTTCTCCTCCATTTTTGGCGTTAAGCTCAATGAACCGACTTTTGTCTCCGGTCATATGTCTTGAGCATCCACTATCAAGGTACCATGAATTTGAATTTGTTTCCCGTGCCTTGTAGCAATGCTCCTTTCCCTACAAACATAGATTAATTTTTTATTTTTGGTACCCAAATTCTTTTGGGTCCATATTCATTAGTTTCCAAAATCCTAGTCCCCTTAGGTACCATTTGTGTAGGATATTTTTATCTTTAGTAGTAATGAGTTCTTTAGGAACCCACATACTTCTAACGATTTTTCCATTAGAGGTTCTTTGGGGACCTCTATGATTGTAGTTTCTAAAACTTTTTCTAACAAAGTTGGATTTTGAATTTCCACCTTTTTCAAAATGTTTTGTTCCAACTTTATCAAAAGAAGTTTTAAGATCATCAATTTTCTTTTGATGATCATCATTGATCTTTGAAAGTAAATTTTGCAAATCTAAATTTTTCTTTTCAAACTCTTCTAGTTTGATTTGCAAATCTTTGATTTTACTTTCAAGATCGTTGTTGGTTTTGGATATGAGTTTGTTTTCATTTTTCAATTTTGAAACATCGTTTTATATTTTAAAAATAATTTCTCATAATCCGAAGCCAACCCATTATATTCCTCTAATAACTCATCATAGGATAAATCATCAAAATCGGATGAGTTAGAGGTTACCTTAGAATCTTCCCCAAATGCCATCAAGCACAAGTTAGCTACTTCTTGTTCCTCTTCATCGAAACTTTCTTCATCGCTCCATGTAGCCACATGAGCCTTGTGCTTATTCTTTGATTGACCCTTTTTCTTCAATTGTGGGCAATCATATTTAACATGCCCTGGCTTTTTGTATTCGTAGCAAATGATTGGGTCATTCTCTTTCGGTTCATTTTTGAGGCTTTCATTTTGTTTGAATTTTCTTCCTCGATAAGGTCTCATCATTTTTCTGAACCGTTTGGCAAACAATGCCATTTCCTCGTCATCGTCATCGTTATTCGAATCACTCTCATCTTTTGTGGATTTGAGAGCAACTCCAATGTTTTTCTTCTTCTCCTTCTCCTTTGCTGTCTCGTCAATTTTGTCGAGGTCCACCTCATCTTCGAACATCATTTCATGAGTGAGGAGTGACCCAATTAGCTCTTCAAGAGTTAAGGACGTTAAGTCCTTAGACTCGATGATTACCGTCTTCTTTGATTGCCATGATTTTGGGAGGGAGTAGACTAACTTCCTCACAAGCTTTTCATTTGAAATGATCTCTCCATATGATTTGAGACCATTCACAATCGTTGAAAATCTATCCGTCATAGCTTTGATATCTTCATTTGGTTTCATCCTGAAATTTTCATAGCTATGCGTTAGAATACTAATTTTAGATTTCTTTACCTCATCGGTACCTTCATGAGTGACTTGTAGTTTGTCCCATATTTCTTTGGCGGTTGTACACGATGAAACTCTTCCGTATTCATCTGGTCCAAGAGCACAAAAAATGATATGGATGGCTTTGGAGTTGAGCTGGAACATTCTTGTCTCTCCTTCACTCCACAGCCTTGGATGAGTGAGAGGTTTGATGTATCCTTCTTCTACAGCATTCCATGCTCCCATGTCACTTGCTTGAATGAAGTACATCATTCTATTCTTCCAATAGGCATAGTTAGCTCCATTGAAGAAAGGAGGCTTGTTGACGGGCATCGAGTCGAGACCGGAGTCGAAGTTTGAAGAAGAGGCCATTGATGACTTTGATTATCGATATAACTCTTCCCGAATCAACTCAAGAGGCGATTAAACCTTCAAATGAGTTAGGCTCTGATGCCAATTGTTGAGTTAATAGATTGACGGATTTGGCCAAGAGGGGGGTGAATTGGCAATTAAAAATTTGGTGGAAGCTTTTGCAGAAAATTGAAAGTAATTGCACAGTGATTTAGAGTGGTTCAACTTTATCAATTAAAGTCTACGTCCACTACCTTAGCTATCCACACTAAGGATTTTCCAACAAATTCACTAATTTGTTCTTTCTTTTGAGGCCAAAGAGATAACCTTATAACACCCTCAAGAATATACCCCAATTCTTGAGAACACTCTTTCCCAAAGAGAAGATTACAAATTTGCAAACTTATAAGGAAAACCTCACAAGGTAAGATGTTTGCACAATTTTAGAACAAGAAAAGAACACTCAAAGATAATTACAAATGAGCACAAATGGTGTTCTTGAAAGCAAAATGAACATTGAAAGGAAAATTGGCTTGATTTGCACAAACTTGGTGTTTGATGCTTTCTCTCTTGTTTCTCTATGATTTTTTTGTTGATCAAGGGCTTCAGAACTTGTTTAAATACACCTTGAATCACTTATGAACGTTGAGGATGATTAGTGAAGAACATATAGCCGTTTTAGTGTGAAAACAATTAATAAAACAGCTTGGAGCATGGGAGAATCGGTTCCCCCTCATAGGGAATCGGTTCCCTAAGTGTAAAATTCAAATATTTCGACCGTTGATCAGGGGGAATCGGTACCCCCTATGGGGGAATCGATTCCCTCCGAGCATTCTTGAAATCTCGGAGCCAAACCGTTCAGGGGGGAATCGGTACCCCCTTGGGGGGGAATCGATTCCCTCTGAGCAATCTGGAATTTTTGGCTTTGAAATGGTTCGAAATACTTTTAAAGATTATTTTTGAAATTTATTTAAGATTAAAACTTAATTTTACACTTAAGTAAGGATTAAAAATGATTTTTGAAATATTTGGAGTAATGTTTTGATATTCGAATAATTATATCGAATATACTTAGAAAATCATTTGGAAAATCTTAAAATTCATTTAACTTAATTTGTTATATCGAAATATCAAAATGTTTTCAACACTTTTGTTAAGCCTTCAAGCTTAACTCCTAACTCAAAATTTTCTTTTTCTAAATCATTTATTTTGATTTTTGAAAGTTCTAAATTATTTTTCAAAATTTCATTTTGATTTTCAAAATCAACTTTTGCTTTCAAAAGCAAATTATCTTTAATTTTGAGTTTTGAAATTAATTTCGTATATTTGGAATTCATGGTCTCAAATCCCAAATACAACATATTATAAGCATCTTGTAACTCATTAAAAGTAAATGAATTAAATTCATTTGAGTTAGAAGATACCTCGAATTCTTCTTGAGTGGTCATAAGACATAGGTTAACTACTTCATCTTCATCATTGGAATCATCTTCATCACTCCAAGATGCAATAAATGCCTTCTTCCCCTTTTTCTTTAGAAGAGGACATTCATACTTGACATGTCCTTTCTTTGACAATTGAAACATATCGGGGGACTCATCTTCTTGGTTGATTCTTGTTTCACTTCCTTGGAAATCATGAATCTCTTGAGTTCCTTCAATAGCTTGACCATCTCTTCTTCTTGTTTATCATTATCTTCGTCCACCTCATCACTTGAATCTTGATAGCTTTCATTGGTGGATTTGAAGGCAATGCCTACCTCCTTCTTATTCTTGTTTTTCTTCTCTTCCATTTCTTCATATTCCTTCACCATCACCTCATGAGTGAGAAGAGAACCAATTAGCTCATCGAGAGTGAGAGACTTTAAGTTTCTTGCTTCGATAATGGTCGTCTTCTTCGATTGCCACTCCTTTGAAAGAGAGTAGATCATCTTACTCATAATATTCTCATTAGGGATTACTTCTCCATATCCCTTGAGACTGTTGACAATCACAGAAAATCTATCCGTCATAGCTTTGATGTCTTCATGGAGTTTCATCTTGAAGTTCTCGTAGCTATGGTTGAGAAGACTTTTCTTTGATTCCCTCACTTCGTTGGTTCCTTCATGAATGACTTGGAGCTTATCCCAAATCTCTTTGGCACTGGAACAAGATGAGATTCTTCCATATTCATTTGGGCCTAAAGCACATAATAGAATATGTATAGCCTTAGAGTTAAGTTGGAAATTTTTCTGCTCTTCTCTACTCCAATCGTTGTACTTGCAGGGTGAAGAGGAGTAACCGTCCATGATTGAGTTCCAAGCTCCTAGATTGTAGGATTGAATAAAGTACATCATATTATTCTTCTAATGTGCATAATTTGCTCCATTGAAGAAGGGTGGCTTGTTGACTAGTTGTGAATCTATAATAGGATATTCTTCAAGGTAATAAGCACCGGAGGAAAAAGTCATTTCTTTGTCGGTTGCGTCGGAAATTGGTAGAGCTTCTTCGAGGACCGTCTCAACGTGGTTAAACCTTGTTAATGAGTTAGGCTCTGATGTCAATTGTTAGGATTTTTGAAAGCTCGAATCGATAACCAGAATTATATGCAAAGAGGGTCGAGATCGGTTTTTGTGTTTAGGGAGTAAGGAGATTAAAAGATAGAGAATTGCACAGTGATTTAGAGTGGTTCGACTTCTCAACCAAGTCTACGTCCACTACCTTAGCTCCTCACCAAATATTTTCCAACAAATTCACTAATGTGTTCTTTATTTTGAGGACAAAGAGATAACCTTACAACTCCCTAGTTTTTCCGGGCTAAACTAGAACCTTTCCCTAGCTTTTACACGAGATTAGCTAGAACCTTTCCCCTTTACAAAAGGATAAAATAAGTAAACAAGAAAACCTCTCTAAGGTAGGAGTTTACAAGATTGAGCTCACAAGAACAAAATATTTACAAGAAAAAGATGAAATAAGATTGAAAAACTCTTCTCTTGTGCTTGATTGCTTGGATAGTTGTTATCTTTCTTCTTCAAGTGTCTTTAGCTTGTATTTATAGCTTGGAATGTGTTTGATGTTGTATATAGCCGTTGGGGATGTTTTGGAGCCGTTTGGGGATGAATTTTCTACTCAAAAAGGCTACCCATAACGTGGTGTATCGGTGCACTATCATGGATGCATCCATGCATGCATCGATGCATGGCAGGATGCATCGATGCACTAAGTGGATTCGATTTATGAGTGCATGGATGCATTGCATGATGCATCGATGCATTAGTGCAGGTGCATGAATGCACTACAAGGATGCATGGATGCACTTTGACACCCTTTAGCATTTTGGCTCAAATCCCAATTTAACGGACTTTGAATTATATTTGAAACCTTTTAAAACTTTTAATAAATTCAATTAAGTCCAAAAATATTTTGCCTTAAATTGTTATATCAAAACATAGTTCAACAACATGTACTAAAAATATTTAATATATGTGAAGAGAACGTGCGTGTAATCCCTACATAACAAACAAAACATGTTTAGTAATATTTACAGACATATGGTTAAGTCATACAATATACGTAATATTTAGCAAATGTGAATAATAATATTATATAGATATAAAAGGGACCAGTGATCGGAAAGGGAGGGTACAACAAACTAACAAGGACCTAGGAAGAGATTAGTCCAAAATTTAATATAAAGCCTAAAACTAAGTTATTTCTAACCTAAACAAAATAAAACCTGCAACATATTCTCCATATCTATGCGAGTGGCACCACTCACTAAACTCCCAACCCCTTTCTTCCTTCCTCCACTCTCTCGATATTTTAGACCCAAAATCGAGCCTTCAAAACTCACATGCAAACCTTAAATCAGCCGAAGGAAGCAACCATCAACTCCCCGATGGCCGCAACATCGGCGACAACCCTCTCTTTTTAAGGTAAACAAACCACTCTTTTCCTTTTTTTCTTTTTTTTATTTAAAAGACGAAAAGAAAACTTGAATATGAAAGGTAAACAAAAAACCTTTGAAATATTTTTTTTATTTCTCAATATTGCTTCGAAAATCCCTGGTAAAGGACTCGTTTACATTATTTTGCAAGAACCCTGGTTACGTTGATTTTCTTTTGATAAAATGATAACCCCAGCTTACTTTCAATTTTTTTTCTAGTTCTCCCCTTTAATTTGTTTGAACAACCTTTAATTTATCCTTGATATCCTCACCAAATTTCCATGGATACATATTGATTTTCTTCGTGTTTGGTAAGATAATGACTAGTTTAGGTGAAATCATTAATTTGCTTGACTTTGGCTGATTGAAGCAGGTAATCTATCATTGTGTATAATTTGTGCAAATCGGCTCTGATGGCGATGGCTCGTGGCAATGGGCAATGGAAGCTAGAAAGCCAAGCAGGGGCTGGAGCTTCTTGAGATAAAACCCTAATTAATTTAACATTATTAACTAGGCCAGTTCAGGGTCTTCTCTAGGCTAATTCTAGGATCGGGGCTGACTTGTAATCTGGGCTCCAAGTTTCTGGGTTATATTGGGCTATTGGATTAAGTGTTGGGTTTTGGCCTACAAATGTAATAAATAATATATATAAAAATAACAATAATTAATAATAATAATATATAATAATAATATTTTTTAAAAGCCCGGACAAAAACGGGTGTCTACAGCTGCCCCTCTTTGCACATTCTTGTGTTAACAAGAATAGGGCAAAGATGAAGAAGACAACTAGTTTTTGTTTGGTTCTTTTTTTTTGAAACTTGATAGAGTTTGATTTGAGAAACGACACTGCTCATACGCGATAAAGAGTTCTGGTCGTCTAAGGGTTTACACGACTTCTACATAATGAGAAAACCTAGTCAGGTGATGACACTACTCATACATGATGAAGAGTTCTTTGCCATCTTTAGGAAGGGTGATAACTCTGTTCCTACGTGATGAGGATGACTGGTTATCAAGGATTGACACGATTCTTACATAATGAGGAAATCTAGTCGGGTGATGACACGACTTATATATGATGAAGAGTTCTGGCCATCTAAAGGTGATAACACGACTCATACGTGATGAAGAGTTCTGGTTATCGAGGATTGACACGGCTCCTATGTGATAAGGAGATCATGTCAAATGATGACACGGTTCCTACGTGATGAGGACGACTGTCCATCTATAAGTGATAACACGGTTCCTACGTGATGAGGACGATAGGTTATCAAAGGTTGACACGGTTCCTATGTGATGAGGAGATATGGTCGGGTGATGACACGACTCATACGTGATGAAGAGTTCTGGCCATTATAAGATGATAACACGGTTCCTACGTGATGAATACGGTTGGTTATCAAAGAGGTGACACGGTTCCTACGTGATGAGGAAATCAGGTCATCTATAGGTGATAACACAGTTCCTACGTGATGAGGATGATTGGCTATCTAGAGTGACAAATTGTTGTGACATTAAGTCAATTGATTGGGCATAATAGTCTTCTTCGTGAAGTTGAAATCGTGAGTGACTTCTTCATCGTGAAGTTGAGCTTTGAGTTGGATATCCTTCGTTGTGAAGTTGAAATCCAATCTTGTGTTGCATTGTTTCACCAAATTGGCTTTGAGTTAGATATATTTCGTTGTGAAATTGAAATCCAATCTTGTTTTGTATCAAGCATAATATCCTTTGCTGTGTAGTTGAACTCTACTTTGACATATTCAACCTTGGTCTTCTTCTTGGCTTAAAAACCTTGGTTTAAAGATCAACTGAAAAGAATTTTTTTGTTGCCACATGCAATTGATATGTCATCGAGCTGAATGGAATCGAACTCGAAAGTTTTCATTAACAAATAACCCTCATCTCCTTGAGTTATGTTGTGAACAATTCTTTTAAGAATGATGCCTCCCCTTCGTGGGTGTAATCCAAATGAGATGATCTTTGGATGACTCCCCTTCACAGGAAGGTCATGTGATATGTTCTTCAAGTGACATTAAAATCTGAACACTAGACACTCGTCGTTGAGTTAAGTTGAACTGGATCCATTCTGAATTGGCTCTCGAACCAGTTTGAAGTTGATTCTAAGATCTTTCAATCTTTCAATTGGTTAAATTGGTTGAATTGTAACTCCTTGCTATTGAGTTAAGCAACAACCATTAATATCTTTTGAAGTTTCTTTTGAATCGAGTATCTTTCGTCTTGAGGTTGAAACTTGACTCTTAGCATGAATCTGCAAAATTATACACATATGTGATGTTATGAATGCAATGGATAT